>NC_092804.1:17500-1217500 GCF_040954645.1 Diabrotica undecimpunctata | reverse complement strand
CTCCGATGCACCCCGACCACAAATCCGACTAGTGAACGATGCCGAGACCTACATTTTACGTTTCAGTTTCAAATTGATTGTAGTGTTTTGTCAAGACATTAGTATGGATGACGGTGCATTAATTGCGTTAGTTGAAAATTATGAAGAGCTGTATAACTAACAACACAAAGATTATAGTAATCAACAACGAAGAGATAACATTTGGGAGGAAATTGGGAATATTCTCAATCAACCAGGTTAGTAAGTTCATACAAAAATATTCAATTGGCAAAATGAACTTGTTATTACAAATTTATTTATGTTTTTTTATTGCTGTACCCTCTTATTACTTTTATTTTGTATTAAGTCACTTGTCTTCCGATTCGAATCCTTTTGGTTTGCCAATCCACAGCCTCTATTTCTGAATTAAAGTAGTCTTTGAATTGGTCTCGTACTTTAGCCGCATCAGATGATGGATTACCACCTATACGATCTAGGTTTCTTAATCCTCTCATTTCCGAAATTGAAACGTTGTCATTTACCGTCCATGCATCACTCCTTAAAAGATTGTGAAGGATACAGGCAACAAGTACCACAGAAATAACATGATCATGAGATAAACTTAATTTGTGTTCGAAAATTCGAAAATTTTTAACAAAATATTCCAAATGCATTTTCTGAAACATTTTGCGCCCTGCTCAATCTATAATTAAAAATTTTTTTTTTTTCATTGCTTAGCATTGACTTTTGGAATATGGCCTCATAAGGTAAGTATGCAAAGGAAAGGCCTGGTCTCCAATTATTACATGAGGCAGAGCTATATTTGTACCTGGTAAATTCTTGTAGGGAGGAATATTTAACGTCTTAAGCCTTAATGCTGTACCCAGGTCTGAATTATTAAAAATGTTGCATCACAGTTTTTGCCAAATCCACCTACATCGATTGTGTTTTTTATAGCAAAATAATTACGAGCCACTGTGTGCTGGTGTGTAAATCATTGCATGTTTGCCGTCTATTGCTCCCAACAAATTTGGGAAGTTTCATTTATTGCGAAAATCTTCTTCTATTTTATTCCACATTTTCTGATCTGGTATTGGCAGAACAACTGGCTGTAAGATGTTCCAAATAGCATAACAGGTTGAATGTATTATTTCTCGTACAGTGAGTTCTCCTACTCGAAAACTAAATGTTAATGACCGAAACGAATTTCCTGTTGCTAAAAATCTGAAAAAAAAAATTTATAAGTAGTAAACAACTTTATACTATTTGTGTTTGTACAATATTAGATTTTTTATCAGAAAAGTTGTGCCACGAGAGATAAAAAAGAATCCGTGATAACCTTCGTAGAGCACTTAACCTTCGTAAGACAAAAAGTGGACAGGCTGCTTCAAAAATAAGAAGCATAAGAAAAAAAAATTAAGTTTTTTGGTAACATATCTTTTTGACAATGAAAAAGTTGTTTATGTAGTCTTTTGTCAGATCTGGAAATAATGAATGATATTCTCCAAACGTTAGTCTCTTTTTACAAATATCATGGACCCAAAATATATTCCTCTTTCTTCTCATTATTTGTTCTTTTTCTTCAATTAATAAGCAAACAATAGTTAGAGTTTCACATTCACTTTCACTCATATCTTATTAATATTATTATTAAGGCAAATAGATAGACACGTATTAAATAAATTTACCTACTTACTTCAGTACTACAATAATGAAAGTGCAAAATATTCATCGGGCCTACGCCTCTCAAATCCGACCAAATGCACGCATGTCTTGAAACAAATGCGATTCTACGTGTATATTTTAACTGTTTTTATGTATATTTGCATGCATATTTTAGAGTTTTTTAAGTGCATATTTCCCGAGCTCTAACTATCAGCTTGTATATTTTATTGAACAGTTTAAACATGACATCCATTATTATTTGCATATTGCACATTTTGTTTACATAATAATATAATTATTAATATGCATATCATAGTTTATATAATAAGAGTGTACCTACGTTCTACCTAAGATTGAAGTAAATTCATGCCGCCAGATATTATTGTTATTGATCCGTTCATGTTTACAGCTTGTTACGGAAATTATCTTAGCGTTAGCGTGTACTCGTATTCCGAACTTCATATCAGAAACATGTAACTCATTACCCAAATAATCCTCTCGCTGCTTACATCAAGCAAGAAAAATCCCCGCTGTTCAGCTGCGGGATTAAGAAGATAGGTTCAGACGCTGTAATTATGTGGAAGAGATGCGAGTGATGGAATGGCAAATTTGGAATTTGAGCCTCAAGAATACGATGAAGTAGCTAAATTAGGTTATCTTATAACCAGATTGTACGAGATTACCGTAACATTGTGTGTTTAAGGTGGCTGAGTTTTGTACGACTACCAAGTATTTTTCAAAGAATTTAGGGAAGTTGTTAGAGTGCGGTTGAATTTTTTTAGATAGCACAGGCAAATACGATAAAATAAGGATAGAACTATATTATTTGTATGTTTTTAAAATAGAATCGCAAATCTTAATAATAATCTTAATAAAATATTAATCTCATCTTAATAAAATAATAGTAAAGGATTCAGCAGTTTTGAATAACCTTAATAGCATAAAAGAATTAAGAGAAAAATGAAAAGTAAAAAGAGAAATCAGAAAAAAATTGGTTAGGTACAATATCACACAACCATTTAAAACAACCAATACACTGCGATCAAAACCAAACCAAACAATATACAAGAATGTGAATGCACACCGTGAATGCAAATACTTCTATGTGCGAGAAACCAAATAACTACCAAGTATCAGGAAAAACATACATCAAAAACAGAGACTTCGACATCACAGATATGCAAACATGCCTGGGACCATAAACACAGAATACATTGGAAAGGTACATCAATAATCATGTAATAGAGAAAAATCAAAGAAGAAACCCTCACCTTACTCAATGGAGAAAAATGTGTAGCAAACCTATTAGTAGAATGTAGCAGGCAACAAAATTACAATTACAATTTAAAATTTACTAAAATTACATAAATCGTAAATATCATAAAATAAAAGATAATAAAATATACAATTAATTGCACAATTTAACTAAATTACAAATTGCATAATAAAACCTCATAAGAACTCATAAGTTGCTGCATGTGATACCCAAATATATATAAAAATAATTTAGGTGCTTCTACCTAAACGTACTGTAATTTCTTAGTTACGTATTTGTTAAGAAACTCTTCCAGCTAATAATATGGTTTTTCAGATAGATAGGCTTTTGTCAGTTTACGGAACTTGGGGGAAAAAGTTGAAAAGGGAGATGGCTGTATAATTTTTTTGTTGAATATAATATAGATTTCTTTACTAACTCAGTGGAAGCTCATTTACAAATTAGGCAAACAGTTTCTAAAATATATAAAGAGGAAAGAGTTAAAATTCCGTGATTTTTGAAGTAGCTTCTGCAATGTTTTATTCTACTGAGGCCAAAAATATACCGTATTGCTCCTTTTTATAATTTAAAAATATGATCAGATTGGGCAGCTGTACATAGAACTCCAAAAAGAAAGGCCATATTAAGATGATACTCGAATAAAGAAAAATATGTTATTTTGAAAGATTCTAAATTGATTTCCTTTGAAACAAATCTTATTGCATAGAAGGCTGAGGCTAGTTTTTTACTTCATCGATATGAAGGGACCATTTAAAGTTGCTGTCTATAAAAATACCAAGAAATTTTACAGAATCAACTATACTGATCAGGCTGTTATTAAGAATCACGAGTTAAAGAGCCCCTTTATAGGATAATGTTACTGTCTTATCCACGTTGAAAGAGAGTAAATTAGAGTCGGACCAGGTTTTTCTTTTAAGTAGATCAGAAGTTATAGTTGCAGTAATAGATTTCCTTTCTTCCATTGATTTTTAAGTTAGTGATGTCATTTATGTTATAAAGATAAGGAAAAATAGAGGACCCCGTACTGAATCTCGTGGTACTTCACATACAATGATTTTGTGACTAGAGTCAGTATCATTTGCTCTAACTAGTTATTTGCTGTTCCTCTAGTAAGATTTAAACCAATTCAAAGAAATACCTCGAATTTTATAGTAATTTAGTTTTTTTATCAAACTGTGATTTACAAAATCAAAAGCTTTGGTATAGTCACAAAATACAGTGACAGTGTAAAGAATATTGTTAAGTGCTTGATAGCTTGATAGTTTAGTACAGAAAACATAGCATCAATGGTACATTGATTAGATAAAAATCCGAACTGACTTTGTGATAAAATGTGTTTTCAACGAAAAAGGACATAAGTCGGGCTTTTATAAGTCTCTCAATAATTTTGGATAGGACCGGTAGTAAGGCAATAAAGAGAAAGAATAATGGCAGTCTTCAGGCACTCTGGAAATATCTTTTTGTCAAAAAGAAATCTTTAATGAGTGAGACCAGGACTTCCAACACATTTTTTGGAAGATTTTAGAAAAATTTTATGAATAGTACATCAGTACTATAGACAGATTTGCTTTTGATACTACTGATTGTTTGGATTCGTTCAGATTTATCAACTGGTCTTATAAAAAATGAATTAGAGACCCTTTTTGAATTGGGAAGATAGGAAATAGCATCTTGTTGTGACAAAATAGGTTATATATTTACTCACATTAACGAAGTATTCATTTATATTTTCATGGTTTGGAAGAGAAAATATTTTAGCTCTCTTAGTTTTATTTCGAGGATCGATATATGCGTAGAAATAATATTTAAAAATTTTACTTAAAACTTGTTTTACTTAACTTGTATAAGTGGAATGACGTTTATATGACGGAAAGCGTTTATATGACCTTATATGATCTATATATTTTTAGAACAAATTTAGTATGATGTATTTTAGAAATCTCACATAAGAAGTTATATAGCCGTTGTATTTTTATATAGCCTTTTTTATTCATTATTTTGAACAAGTTCGAGATAATAATAGCCCCATTCTGCCGTTGACTAATATTGGGGAAGTATTTAATGTTGTATTTTATATTCTTGTTTTAACGTGTAGCTACAGTTTTAAATTTACATACTTCAACTGTGAGTTCTATCTTTCGGACCGTAAAAACTAATAGACCACCCAAAAAACGTTATAGGCTTTTTAAGCAAGTATACTTTTCGTTGGATATCATAAAGTGTACTAAGTTAAACATATTTATTTAACATGAAATCAAATTTAATTCGTTTTAGAAGAACATGTGACTTTGACCTCTTTATGATTCAATTAAAGGAAAGAAACTGTTTAGTGGTTGTTATATGTCACTCAGTATTGTGCTGAAATACTTAAAAGATAGTCCAAGACGAGGACTGATAGGAATAGTCAATAAAGAAAGCAGAATTTTTTTGATAATATCAAAATATAAACGTTTGTTTTTATAGATCAAATTGGATTTTTTAGAATGGATCTTTGTGTCGCTCATGGCAAGATGAGAATAAAAGAAGTGTTAACTCTATTAAAAGTTATAAAAAACGGTAATGTATTTAATAGTATTAAAAATATAAAGCGGCTCAAAATTTTCTTAACGTAAGATTATTACTTAATTCTTGTTTTTTATTTCTATTTTTTTTCTTTATTTATACTTGTTTTTTGTATAATCCACTTCTGCAATTAATATGTGATGCGATATGTGATATATTTGATTTAAATTAAATTCAGGTTTATTTTTGTAATGTGACAACAATGTCAACGTAGGTCTCTGACGTCGATTATTACATGTAACGGAATTTATACTGTACCAACAATATACTAACCTTCTCTAACACACAAACGCTTATATCACATATTAATAATGCAGAACACTTAGAATAATGAGAATTTAAAGTTCCATAGGACAAAAATCCACTCTTATAATCTTTATAGCCAAAGCATGGCTGTTGCCTATAAAACCGCGGCCAAGTGTGTCAATTTTCAGTTCTTCAATTTGGTAAAATGATATAACTTCGTAAAGAACTTTAAAAGTTATACATTATTTTCAACAAAATTCTAAACAATCTTTTTTGAGAACGATCTCCGGAGTGGAGATTGAAACATCAAATTTTTGTAGTTAAAAATGTAATTATCATTACAATCAACTGTGGCTAAATTCCAAATAAATACAATATTTAACATAAAAATTTCACGTATCTAGTACCAAGTATGTATAATTTAATGTAATTGTACTTTTTAACAAATAACAATAACAATAAAAAATGGGACTCTAAAAGTGTTCCCAAATTCAAAGAAACTTCTCCAAATAAAGTCAGCAAAATTAGAAATTTGTCCAGCAAACTTTTATAAGATGAATGAAAATCAGGATAGTGAAACTTTGGTAACTATTCTGAAAATTACGTAAAATCGGTTTCTGAAAATGTAGTTTTACTACACTTCTAAGAGTTATTAGAATCGAAGTATTTTTATATTAAAAAGAACAATACACAAATCAATTACAGTTCTAATATTCAATTCGGTAGAAAACTTTTCAAATTGTACGTGAAAGTACAAGGCAAACATATATGATATTCTGAAAATATTTATATAATACGTTTTCACTTTTTTATGTCAAAGATCTATGACAAAACATTTAAAATATAAAAAACACACAATCTTCTTCTTTTTCATTTCTGGAAACAATCTTGTAACCGGCATAATACTCGGCTACCTCTTTTTAATGGGCGTTTTCTGATAATTTTTACTTTTGGTTTGTATAATATTTGTTAAGTTTATCGAATTTGATCCATTTTATTTCCATATTGCTTTCATTTTGTCCTATATTCTTTTATTTTCTCGTTGGTATACAGATATTCAGTTCTCGTTTAATGTCCTTATTTCACCATCTATCTTTCATTTTTATGAAAAACCTCATTTCCCTAGCATTGATTTTTTCCATCTAAATTCTGCTCTTTGTATGATTACCCAATTTTTATCGTATATTAAAAAAAGAACCTACACAATGATGTATACAAACTTAAATGTGGCGACTGTTTAAAAACTTACACTGGTCAAACTGATAGAACTTTTAACAAATGTATAGCATAACATAAAAGAGCTTTTAATAATAGAAAAACGGAGGAAGATGATACAGAATTGTAGACAAAGAAATAAAAATACTCTGTTATGCAGACAACGCAATAGTGATAGCCTAAGATGAAGATAGTCTGCAAAGTCAGGTCCAGAGATTTAATATAAGAGCAAAAGAATTTAATATGACAATCTTAACTCAGAAATCTAAAACAATAGTAATCAGCAAAGAACCAACCAGATTTTAAATAGAAATTGACGGCATCAATATTGAACAAGTAATGGAATTAAATAGCTTGGAATTGCACTGTCCAGCTATGGAGACCTGGACAAAGAAGTGAGAGATCAAGTACAAAATGCAGATAGACTGACAGGATGCCTTAATAAGACTATATGGCGAAACAGACACATCAACACTGAGATGAAGTCAAGAATTTATAAAGCGAGTATAAGACCAATACTGACATATGCCTAAGAAGCAAGAACCGACACAGCTACAACGCAAAGGCTACTGGAAACGTCAGAGACGAGAGTACTGAAAATAATTACAGGAAACACGCTGAGAGATAGAAAAAAAAGTGAAGACGTTAGAAAAAAATGTAACGTACAGTATATAAATGTTATTGTGTATACAAGTTAACACCAATGCTGGTACTAAACATCAAAGTCCTAGCTTTTACCGCTGTAGACCAACATTTCCAATAAAACCTGCATACATTTCTGTGTCCTGACCCTCCGGAGAGGGTGTAATCGTCATTTTGTGATGTGGTGTATTATCCGTCTTCAAATATCAGTGACTTTATTCATATTCCTAACTCATACAAAGGTCTTTTATATATGCCTGTAATATGGTCAGTATTTGGCCCTTAGAGAATGTCTTTTCTTCGATATTTTCCGTATCTAATTTCATAAAATGTTTAAAATATTTTAATTGTTGGAGATGAATTTTGCTAGAAAGCCGTTTGGTAATCTTTATTCCATTTAAAATTGAATTATTGGCTCTCTGGTCGGTCCACGGGATTCGTAACATTCTTCTCTAAGTCTAGAGTCCTTTCATATTTTGTCCTTCTTTCCTACGAAGACTTTTGCTAGATCACATCTACGTTTTATTGTTTTCCTGTAATGATTCTGTGTTTGTGATTATTGATCCCAGATATAAGTATAAGCTCACACCTTCAAAGTCGGTCAATCATGATTATGTCTAGATGATTTTTATGCAGGCTATCCACTATTATGATCTTTGTCTTTGATATATTTAACTGCAGACTTAATATTTGGCATGTGTTTTCAACCAGTTATATAAAAATTAACTCTTTTTGACTATTTGCAAGACGAGCTCTGTCATTTGCAAAATTTAGGTTGTTTATTTGTCGGCCATTTTCCGATTCTTCAAGCGCTCTTCTTACAGTATGCTTTTCACATATATTAAATAATTTTGGATACATCTGCATACGAAAAAATATATTTGTCTTATCTCAGCATTTTATCACCTGCCATTTAAATATTCTGTCTTTGGCTGTTCTTTGGTACAATAATATACTTGAATTTAATAACATCTTTATATTACTTCAAAAACTTACTCGGGATCTAACTCCCCACCTACCTAGTAGAACTCACGATTGTTTTATGACCCTCTTTAACTTATTATCTTTTTCTGTATTCCAATGATTGTACATAAATTATCAGATAAGATACTAAAACAAAAAATATCTAGTTCTTGTTTATGGTTCTTAATTTTGTTATATAAAAGAAAAAAAAAATGTTTAATTAATCTAATCTAATAATAAATAAAAAAGATCTAACTCCAAACCGGTTCCTTTGAAGTTATATAAAGGCGTATTCCCTTAGCCAATAGCAATTTACAAGAGTGCACTAGTCTATTTGCCGTTATTTACCCTTCGCTTTATATTAATAATTGGAAATTAAATTTTAGATGCAGCTTTCCATTGTCCTAGAGATTTAATTTGATGCTGTTTAGAGCAATATTTACTTGAAAAGTAAATAAAATATCGACGCTATAGAGGATAAATGGGTCTTTCTTTTAAATTTTAATAATTTTAATATTCTGTGTAATAAATAATGCCCAAACCGCTTTAATATGTATGTACATGTAATAACATATGAAGAGCCCATACAATTGGAGTTGAAAAATGACGAATTGGTGTCAAAAGTAGAAGCAAACAGGAAAATGATAAAAAATAAATCAAAAGTGAAGAAGTGATTTATTGAGGTATGTATAGATCTAGCAAGAGCCAAATTCAACGAAAGATAGTCAATGTTATCCAATCATAATACACTTCTCCAATAAATTAACGCACCACTTTGAAATATTAGAATATTTTATTAGCGTTAATAAAAAGTTCCATTGTAATGTTATATTTTGCAAGCCCCTTGTATATGCTATTCGTAAATTCTATATTTATTGACTGTGTTTTATCCCTATAGTTTTTTTTTGCAACAAAACAAAAACAATCAAAAAATGTACTAATTCTATAAATATACTAATTTCCAAGTGTCCACGCATTTTATTCGGCTACTGTTTAGTTGTTGATTATTATTAATTGTGTTTATTATAGAGCGTCAATCACGTAATTTAACCCGAGATCAATGTGCCCAAGCAGTGATACTGTCTAAAGAAGGTTGGAGTTACCGAAGAATTGGTCGTCGGTTTAATGTGTCCCAGATATCCGTCTCACGGGTGTTAGGAAGATTCCTCGAAACAGGGGATCATACTCACAGTCCAGGACAAGGACGAAACCGGGTAACTACCCCTATTCAAGATTGATTTTCAAGAATTTCTGCTCTTCGACAACGTTTTGTAACACATCGAAGTCTACAAATTCAGCTTCGAGACGTGCATGCTATACAAATTAGTACTGAAACTGTTCGCCAGCCACTTAGGGAATACAACTTAACACCTAGGATTGCCGCCCGAGGTAGTCTATTAACTGCAGAACATCGAAGGGGGAGACTACATTTTGCCAGACATATTGTTAATTGGTTAGAGGCTGACTGGGAACAAGTGCTATTTACTGATGAATCCTGATTTTGTTTTTACAATAACGACAGACGTGTTCGTGTGTTGCGACGACCCAACGAACGATAATGCTCAGTGTAACTTCTCACACACCACTTTTTTGATGGAGGATCCGTTATGGTGTGGAGTGGTATTTCTTTGACCGCACGTACGGACCTAGTGGTCATACAAAATGGAACTATTACAGCTGAAAGGTACATATTGGATATCATGGAGCAACATGTAGTAACATTCGCTCCTTATATCGGTAAAAATGTCTTACTAATTCAAGATAATGCCAGACCTAACGCTGCACAGATGGTCAAAAATTATCTAGAAGAGGTAGAAATTTACACTATCGATTGGCCAGCACATAGTCCTGATTTAAATCCGATTGAAAATCTCTGGAATATCCTTGGTAGGCGATTAAGAGCGACACCGATCCAACCAAACAGCTTACAGGAAGTGGGAGAGAGGCTGATCCAGATTTGGAGAGAACTAGACCAAAATGAAATACGGCAATTAATTTTAAGTATGGGCCAACGACGTGAGGCTATTATACGTAGTAGAGGTGGAAACACTCGTTATTAAGACTTTTTTCATATTTTAATTTACTTTTCTTATCATTATTTTTTTAGAATTTTCCTTTTTATTTTTTTTCTCCGGTACTTTAACATTTTCTGGTGATTAGACAAATTTTTATAATAACTAATAAAATGTAGAATAAATCTGGTAAAGTTTTATTTTTTATTCTTTGCCTGTTTACAAATAAAATTGATTTATTGAAGTGGTGCGTTAATTTCTTGGAGAAGTGTAAAATAAACAAATAGAGAAATACGAAGAGAGTTTAAGAAAGATAATAAAGTAGAATAAAGAAAAAAATTAAGATAGTGAAGAAGAGTTCCAAAACAAAGATATTAAGTCTTGATAGCATAAAGTAATTAAAAAAAATGGTTATCAAAGCAAAGGTGCGTATATTAGATTGAGCAAAAGAATTTCGCTATGTGAAAATGATACAACAGTCAGAAAACTAGAACGGGTCGACACCAAGGGGCAACTGCCGACCTCGAGAAACACAGCGTGCATAACTATTGCACGTCCAAAAGTAGTACGAGGCCATCTTGAATTATCGCCTGCAACAGTAAAGCTTAGAACAGCAACTGGTAAGATAATTAATACATATGGCGAGGCTAATATGTCAGTATCCATTGGTCAGACCACAGTGAAACATAGAGTATTAATTGCAGAGATCTCCGACAAGTTCATATTGGGGATGGATTTACTAAGGAAAGTTGGGGCTGTACTGAATGTCAAAAATGGAGTTCTCGAGATCAGTGGTAAAGAGTTGTTATTTCATGACGACAAAGAAAATTTTATCAGCTTACTAATTACTTGTGAAGTAACAATACCCGTTAATAGTAAGAAAATTCTAATGACCAGACCTGATGGTTACTGCTGAGAGGGAAATTTAAGGATGGTCGAAGATGTGAATAATACCGAGTTCCTAACAGCAGAAGCTTTGGTGAAAGTTTGAGATATCGTTCCTGTAAGAATTATTGTGAATTTAAAGTAAACTGTTATTAAGTTAAGTAAAAGAACTTTAATCGGACAGTGTGTTTTCGTGGCTTCGATGTGTTCTATGAATGCTAATGAGAAATCATCGAAATCTTAGTATTTAAAGGAGCTTGTTGATATATTGATTAAAACGTGCCAAGATCTTGAAGATAAACTAAAAAAAGGCTATTCTGATAGAATTTCAGGATGTTTTTGTCATTGATTAGGTGTAATCTGGGCTTTCCCCATTTAGAAGTAGATGCCACCCTCTCTCTTCTCCAATCTTTGAGAGTATACCCCAGTGCATGGCTAGCTCTAATAATTTGTATTAGCGAATCCCTAATAATTATCTAATCCCTTAGTTTTATGTGAATTATTTATTATTTAAAAGCTTCAATGGCATAATATGATATTATCTCATCTTTTTAGATACCAGCCAGTGAATTTTGGTTGGGGTAAAGCTTATTTGTTAATTGATAGTCTATTGTGTCCACTTTGGGGAGTGTAAATACTCTACACCCTTCCTATCAGTTTTTGCATACTTTCTATTGGAAAATTTAACTGACTTGTCGAATTTATCGACACATTTAACTTTATCTTTCCTCACTAGATGCCTCTAGTAGCATACTCTGGTAATTATTTTTTCTGTAATTGCCAGAGTAGTCGGTGCGTTTTGATTTGGTTTGAGTGTTTTTACAAACTCTCTCTGATGACGGGTAGACCCAGAAACACGTGTTAGGAAGTGGTAAGAGAGTCAAATTAAATCGAAAAGCAACCATTTTCGTATATAATTAATTTATTCAGAACTATTTAGCTCTATTATTTATACAAAATTATTTAGCATTTAGCATTTCAGTTAATTCATGCATCCTTTACTCATTAAATTTAATCCAAAATTAACAGAATTAACCTAAAAATGTTTTAATTATCATAACAGATTTACATTCGAAATTCGAAATGCCCTTACTGCATATTATTAATAATTATTAACACAATTTTGGTAATTAAAGGTATAGATATTTGGACCAATTAGGATCATTATTAATTATAATGAAAATGGTGAATTAAAAAACTTGAATAACCTAATAACTAAACTAATTTTATGAAGATTTTATTAAAAAAATTAAAATTGTGTTTAGAATTTAATTCCGTATGAAAATTTGTATAAAATGCAGAAATGTACGCTTACATTTCAAAACCAGATGTTTATATTTATTGTTTTAATTTGCAGGTCATATCGTTTGAACTAAATCAAGGGTTTTAAAAGAGCAAAGCTACAGTTATATTTTTTATAAAAGTAGAAATGTTTTGTCACACAATTATAGCTATTACGGTGCATGAAATGGTGGAAGTACAGTGAAATGTGACATAAACAGCTTAAATTTTTAACATTTGATTGCCTTATTGCAACGTTATAATTTTATGTTTTTATTAATTCCCCTTTAATTAATTTTACCTCGAAGGTTATACCGCTTTCTTAGGAAAACCACAACATCTGCAGTACTTATAACAATGAACAATGAGTAAATGGACTTCAAAGAATTTGAAACTGTTAAAAAGTGCGAAAATTGTTATAACAATGCAATTAGAACCGATTTTATTTTATATCAATAAATCTGAAAATAAACTATGTTTAAAAAGAAGGAGCAGTAGTTTATTTTAATTTTATGATTACTATGGCAGATATTGGAAAAAAAATTTAACAAATAAAATTTAATACAAAAGAAAAAAAAATTAAATATAGAAAGAAACCATCTTATTTATCCTTATCTTCCTCAATGTTTTGCAAAAATTTTAACATATTTGAAGGCATTATGGTTTGGATATTTTTAATAAAGGTTTCCTTTTTATCTTTTGGTGCTCCACATGGAGATGTAAATGCCTGAGGGCCTGAGAAGTTTTTTATTTAAAACTTCATTTTCAAGAAAATTCATTTCAAACTTGGAGTTATTTGATGACTTTTACTTTAGAGAAAATGATCCCCTGTTGGCTAAAATTTCTGTTATTCTTGCTAAGTAAGAACGAGACTCTATTTTTTTAATTTCTGCTTGTGACGCAAAATCTTGCCACGTAAAACAATCTGTATACTGCATTGTTTTTATTGTAACCTTTTTTTAATTTTCATTTTTAACAGCTGTCCCAAAATCGTTAAAATCGTAGGTTTTTTTTTGTTTTTTAAAGATAGTTCCAGCTGATGGTAAATCCCAGGGGTAAAAAGCTTTCATTGAATGTTGACATTCTTTGGGTAAATATTGCTTTCTTAAACATATTAATCCTTGGTAACATTTTTACTTTTTGTAAGTCAACAGAGACTTTAAGGACGTTTGATATATCTGGTTCTTTGGTATCCAAACGGTATAATTCTTTTAAATCGCTGGCATATTGAATGTGTTCTTTCCTGTAATGAGATACACTGGGATTAAAACTTTCTATATGAGTATTAAGGTTTGGAGTAGATATTTTGCTTTTATAAGCGGCCTTCTCACGTCAATCTTTTTTAAAGCAGATAGGAGTAGATGATTAAAACACATTTTGGCAGATAAATGCTTGGATTGAACAATCGTTTTTCTGGTGATAACCAAGTGTTGTTAAAAACAACATTTACATACCAAAATTTTTTCTCCCGCCTCGCTTGTTAGAAAAAATTTGAATGTGTTTTTTCTTTGAGAAGATTCAGCTTCTGTTGTTCTTCTTTTGATGTCTTTATATGATAAGTAATTAAGAATAAATATTCATCTCTCCATCCAATTTAGTTGCCAATACATGTTAGTAATAATATGTATTGGTTATTGGTTACATTTCTTGCTTCTGATATTTTTTGTAAATGGTTTAATTTACACTTTTTGTATGTTGCTTTAAAAACCTCAAGACCATAATGCCTTCAAATAGATTACAATTTTAACAAAACTTTAAGGAAGTTAAGGATTAATAAGATAGTTTCTTTCTATATTTAATATTTTTTCTTTTGTATTAAATTTTGTTCGTTAAATTTTTTCCCAGTATCTGCCATGGTAAGCATAAAATTAAAATAAACTACTGCTAATTTTTTTAAACATAGTTTATTTACAGATTTATTGATATAAAGTAAAATCATTGCTAAGCGCATTGTTATAACAATTTTCGCACTGTTTCAAAAGTTTCAGATTTTTGCAGTCCATTTACTCATTATTATAAGTACTGCAGATGCTGTGGTTTTTCTTAAGAGGTAGTATAATCTTCGAGGTAAACATAATTAGAGGAATAAATAAAAAACATAAAATTAAAACGTTGCAATAAGGCAAGTAAATGTTAAAATTTAAGCTGTTTATGTCACATTTTGCCCTAATTCCACCATTTCATGCACCGTAATAGCTATAATTTTGTGACAAAACATTTCTACTTTTATAAAAAAATATAACTGTAGCTTTGCTCTTTTAAAACCCTTGATTTAATCAAACGATATGACCAGCAAATTAAAACAATAAATATAAACATCTGGTTTTAAAATGTAAGCACACATTTCTGCATTTTATACAAATTTTCATACGAAATTAAATTCTAAACACAATTTTAATTTTTTGAATAAAGAAGTCATAAAATTCGTTTAGTTATTAGGTTATTTAAGTTTTATTGCAATAAGTCCAAATATTTATATCTTTAATTATATTGCGTTTTAATTATTATTAATATGTAGTAAGGGCATTTCAAATGTAAATCTGTTGTAATGAGAATTAAAACATATTTTTAGGTTACTTCTGGTAATTTTCGATTAAATTTAATTATTTAGCTAAATACTAAATAATTCTGTAAATAATAAATTTATTACTGAAAATATTTTTGGGTGGGCTACGCTAGTTTTCCAGCAAGCAATGAAAAGTTGGAATATGAATTGAAATATGCATAAACCCGTAAAAATGGAAAAAAATAATCTTGCGGTACCTCTTTTTTGAACTATTATAGATAGTTCTAAAGAAATAACTCTTTATATTTGGACTGTCAGTGAATCTAAGTGCTAATCCTATCATCTAAGGAAGGACTTTGAAAAGATGCCTGTCAAATATTAAAAGTGTAGCTTACAGTGCCCGATTTAAGAGAATTCTTAAAAAATATAATACTAATACACCCAAATCAGTTAAATTTTCCAATAGAAATTATGCAAACACCGAGAAGAAGGCTTTACCCCCACTAGAATTCTCTGGCTGGTCTCTGAAGAGACAATATGGGCCATTGAAGCTTTTGAATCATATAAAATTCACATAAAACTAAGGGATTAGATAATCATTAGGAATTCGTTAATACATATTATTAGAGCTAGCCATGCACTGGGGTATATTATTAAAGCTTGGAGAAGAGCGAGGGTGGCATCTATTTTTACACCAGGAAAAGACAGATTACAGCTAACCAAAATCGTATATGCTCATAGGTCTGACTTTATTGAAAACCTATTGAATATATACATCAAGAAAAACAATCCTAATACAAACTCACTGCTTCAGCTGTAATGAGTGTATCAAGCAGAGAAATCAGGAAAAGCCGCAGTGCGCAATCTAGAGTCAGAACTCGAAACGAGTTTACATCAGATAAAAATAGTCCTTGCTGCATTTTAAGACATCGAAGATGCATTATTAATAGCTCTATCGAGTGGACACAGACTACAGAGTGCACTTATGAGCAATAAAATCGACAATACAACATGAAAAACGATTATTCAGATGCTAGCTAGAACTAGCCCTAAAACTTAACCTTTACTGAAAAATGTCCTTACGTGGCTGCACTGTCACAAAAATTATGAAATGTAGTTATTGATGACCTCATTTATAGGTTTATCAGCCAAGGAATCTAAGTTTCGCAGACGATCTTGTCATAGTATCTTGTCGACGATCTTGTCATGTACATGTTTCATGTTTTCATGTGAACAACCTAACATATTGTATATCAAATACATTGTAAGTGGAGGCTTTAAGGAAGTTAATATTGGAAAGAAAGGTTTGAGAAAGTCAATTTTACTTTCCAGGAATTTGAAATCAAAATACAGTGAGCCTATTTCACTAAACAGAAAAAAATTAAGCTTTTCTAAAATTTAATGAAGAAATTGGTTGGCTGGCCAACAGATTCTACCAGATGCTGATAATGAACCATTGGAAGACATTGAACATTTGGACGACTTTTCAGATTTTGAAAAATATTTGGCTCATATTCAAAAAATGTTCAAAAACTCAAAAACCGGTAAATAAACATTTGTGTTACTTTTATTGTGTATTTAGTAACATATTTCCAAACGATTGTGGACCTCACTTCCGAGAAAAATGTACAAATTGGATTATGTCAAAAGAAAATATTGCAGTTACTTATTTAATTATATAAAATGTTTGTTATTTTATTACTTTCGATTTACGTAAGCAATCGTTTTATAATTCCTCTTAAATATAACCATAAGAAAAATATATTTTAATTAAAAAACTTTATTGTTATACACAAAAATATACAATTACACTCTGTTAATCATTTTCTAAATTAATTTTTCAATCTGTCTATATATAAGAAAAGAATGCTGTAGGCAACAAGTTACATTAAAAGATTGACTTTCAGTAATTTTAATCTTCAGTCCTTTTTTAATTTCGCAGAGCATTTTAGAGTAAACCCTGCTTCGAAGTTCATATTCTTCCTCCTTCGTTTTACAAATTATAATATAAACGATAATATACGCAAAATACGGTTTTACAATTATTTTTATGTAATCCTTAGGTATCAAAAACAGAACATTACTTAGTACTAGAAATATTAGATTTCACGTTCATGAAAAGGAGCTAAAAACCAAACGCAAATTTTCTTTTTGTAAATTACTCTACAAATGGTGTACCTGTAAAGTCAAAAGCGTCAAGTCTCAATAAAGTGCCATCATTAATATTTGATTTTGCAAACAAATGACACGTTTTATAATACATATTTCATTTTGTGCTGTTTGTCTCGTTAAAGCATTTTGTTTTTGTGAAATATGTGATATAAATAATAATATACGTAACGAAATATTGGTAGCACTAAGAAAATAAATTTAAAATGTCAAAGATATATCAGATATCAAAAAATATAAAATAACTAACTAAAATAAATAGATTGAAGCTAGTTAGTAGGAATCATAGAGGTTTGATCAAATTAATATATAATGAAAATTATAAGATAAATAAATCCATTATAACTAGAACAACAGCGAAACTAAAAAATGATAATTTGGACTATCACTCAGTTATGTACGATGCAACAGAATAACACAAAATACATAACCAATTAAAAATGAAATGGAAGGTGAGCATGTACTAGCAAAAATTCGGCACTAGGACAAGAATATTCCTATTAGTTTCTTATAAAATCTACTAGATAATGGAAAAAAATATCTTCTTAACCTATAAACACAATTTGGACAAATAATGAGTTTCCCACAAAATACACGCAGGCGATAATAATTTTATCACTAAAACCAAATAAATCACAAACTGATCCTGATTCCTATAGGCCAATTTCTCTTACCCATAATGTACAAAATCTTAGAACAAAATGGTGATTTATAGATGGATTTTGAAAAATAATTAATAATCAATGACAAAACGTCTTTCGTAGGAACAGATTTACAATAGGTAATTTAATAGACCTTTAGTCCGAAATACATAAGTCATTTGCAATTGGACAGGAATGTCTTAATGCCGTTTTCGATATAACAAAAGCATTTAACATGGCTTGAAGATACAACATTCTTAACACATTTAGTCATTTGAGTGTCAAAGGTTACATGCTATATTTTATTCATAATTTAAAACAAGAGACAGTTTAAAGTTAAGAGAAATAGTATAATATACAGCACTAAAGACAAAACAAATGAAACAGCTCAAAGATTCGTTATTAGTTTAATACTATTCTTAGAAGCAATATACAAAATCTTGGAAAACTTTCCAAAGTTTGTTAAGGCGAGATTATACGCTGATAATCTGGTTAAATATTCAAGAGAAAAAATATTCTTTCTATACAGAAAAACTTGCAAAAAATCACCTTAAAAACTGATCCAAAGCTCTGTGATTACAATTTTCCAAAATTATAATCAACTGTATTTTATTTTCAAAAAATCAAAAGAACGGTACTCTACAAATCTTGATCTTCAGTTATATGGAAACAACTTAACTTATGTGAAACACTTAAAATTTTTAATAATAGTATTTGATGAGAAACTATTTTAGAAATACCTTCTTCTTCTTAAAGTTCCATCTCCTATCGGAGGTTGGATATCATAACGGCTATGGTCACTTTGTTCGGAACGACTATGTTCGAAATGTGGTGCCTGCGTCGAATGCTCAGAATATCATGGACGGACAGGGTCAGAAATGAGGAAGTACTCAGAAGAGCGGGCTTACAGGATAGGGAACTTTTTAATTATGTAAAAAGTAAGAAGACTGCATACTTGGGGCACATTATACGAGGAGAACGATACACTTTTCAGCAACTGATACTCGCAGGGAAAATAGAGGGTAGGAGAGGTCTCGGACGTAAAAAAATGTCATGGCTGCGCAATATTCGACAATGGACAGGAATCCACAGCTATGAAATGCTTCGCAATGGTGCTAAAAACAGAATTATTTAATCCAGAATATTTAACATCTCACCTGACAAGACGATGTACGGTGGACGCCTACGCAGAAATGCATGGCACCTTAAGAAGAAGAATGGTCACTTTGTTGGCTGCTGCTCTGAAAAGTTGTAGTGAACTACAGTTAAACCATTCTCTAAGGTTCTTCAGCCAGGAGATGCGTCTTCTTCCTATGCTTCTTCTTCCTTGGATCCTTCCTTGCATAATAATTCTCAGCAGCTCATATTTTTCTCCTCTGGTTATGTGACCCAAATATTCTAGTTTTCTTCTTTTTATGCTGTTCATAATTTCTAACTCCTTATTTAGACGTTGTAGTACCTCAGCATTGGCAATCCTTTGACCCCACTGAATTTTTAATATTCTTCTGTAACACCACATTTCGAACGCTTCTATTTTCCTTATGTGTTGTTTCTTTAATGTCCAAGCTTCCATTCCGTATAGTAAGATAGAAAATATGTAACATCTTAGAGCCCTCAATCTCAGATGCAACTGAAGGTCTCTGTTGGTAAGCATTGTCTTCATTTTCACAAATGCTTGCCTTGCAGTTTCAATTCGGACTTTGATTTCTCTGCTTTGGTCATTTTTGTCATCAACCCAGGTTCCCAGATATTTATATGTCTCTACTTTTTCTATTTGAGTTTGCTCTATCATTAATCTTTCATTTCCCTGTTGCGTTTTTGAGACAATCATAAATTTAGTTTTTCTCTTACTTATTTTTAGTCCGTATCTAATGCAATAATCGTTAATTCTATTTACCAATTCTTGTAGCGATTCCAGGGTGTCTGCCATTAGAAATACCATATTATGCAAATTAAACAATGTTTTCAATCTGGTGTCAATTTAATGCGATCACTGTTTAATTGAAATAAATCTAGCTATAAATCACTAGCACGATCAAAACTCAATTATGGATCACTTGTACACTCATTTGCAAAGAAAACTCTTCTTGCTCAATTAGAAGTCAGCCCCATTAAAATTCTACCGTTTAAAAAAATTCTAAAATTCTAATGTTTAACCGGGGAACCGTCCGGGAACATCCATATGTGCGATAAAATCGCATCCCACTTTCCAAAATACTATCGCTAAACATTTTAAAGAAACTTTTATAAATAAAAAAGGACGAACCATACCTTTTACGAGAGATTCAGAAGATATCTCAAAAATTTCAGTCAACTTTATTTTTTTTTTTTCACAAACACAAGAATTCTGCAATAATCGATTTAACAAATTTAAATCTGCTATAAAGGAAATATATTCTTGTAAAACAAATGTTTATTTTGCGGATATGTATCCAGTATATCAAGCACGTTCAACTATCCACTATTTAACATTACACACGATGCTCAGAAATCCATGATATGTATCTGGATAGGGAAACATGGCGAAACTGTGATAGCCAATATGTGTACATAATGGATTAAAGCATCAGATTCCGTTTAAGCACAAATTGGTTAGTTATGGAGGAAAATGGAAGTATTCTAAAAATAAAAAAATAAAAATGATAATTTTATTCAAACTCAAAATCGACTAACGGAGAATATCTAAAAAATTCTCCTAAAAAAACATACTTGTGAAAATTTGTTTAGTAAAAAAACTAAAATTTTACATAAATTTTGCTTTTTTATTAAACAATTTTTCTACTAGTATATCGTAAAGAGTATGTCCCAGGATGGGATGAAAAATGTGAGAAATTATATCAAGAATACAACAAAAGCCAAGACCGAGAAATTGCGGACGAACTACTGCACAGTTTGGATGCAGCCAGACGACAAAAATGGATGGAAACTGTGGAAAAACTAGACTTTAGTAAGTCAAGCAGAAAAGCATGGTCCTTACTTAGAAAACTTGGTAGTAGCAGACACACAACTAGAGATAAAGTACCAATAGTTCCCAAGAGAGTGGCCTCCCACATTGTAGCTACCTCAAGAGCACCTAGAGATCGTGACCACACCACCAAAGTAAAGCAAGAACTAAAAATACTGAAGTCTGAATGCCCGCTTACATCTCAATACTCTGAAGCGTTTACTCTAGAAGAAATTAACTCAGCAATATCAGAAGTTAAGTCTGGAAAGGCACCCGGCTTCGATAAAATTCATCCAGAATTTTTACTCCACTGTGGCAAATATGCTAGGAAATGGCTGGTTGATTTCTATACAGATATGATAAAATCAGGGGAAATCCCCCACTCACCAAAAAGGGCCTCCATTATAGTCATATTAAAACCGGGAAAGGCAAATGAGCAGCATCAAAACTACCGACCGATTGCACTGCTGAGCTGTGTCTATAAACTGTTGGAACGATTAATCTACAACAGAATTAGTAATAACATATTTGAATTGATACCTGTTGAGCAAGCAGGGTTCAGACCTAACCGCAGCTGCACAGATCAGATCCTATCCCTAACAACACCTATTGAAGCAGGTTTTCAAAGAAAGCAAAAAACATCCGTTGCTTTCATTGACCTATCAGCTGCATACGACACCGTCTGGAGACAAAGACTAATCTGCAAACTAATCCGTGCCATCCCGTGTCAAAAGATAACTAAACTCATTGATAGCATGCTCACCGACAGACCTTTCCAAGTCACAATGGGCAACTTAAAAAGTGTTCAAATGAAGCTCAGCAATATACTGCCACAGGGATCTGTTTTGGCACCCTTACTGTTTAATTTATACATCGCGGACCTACCTAGGATAAATTTGCAGAAATTTGGCTACGCTGACGACTGGGCCATTGCAGCAAGACATAATAACATGGCGGTTACAGAAACAATACTAACGGATTGCCTTGCCATTATGGGAGAATACTTTCGCAAATGGAGGCTACGGCCTAATGCGACGAAAACCGAAGTATGCTGTTTCCATCTAAATAATGCCCAAGCCAACAAAAAACTGTCCGTTCACTTTGAAGACAGACTACTAACTCATAACTCAACACCAAAATATCTTGAAGTGACTCTTGACAGAACTTTAAGTTTTAAAGAACACCTACAAAGAACGGCAGCAAAACTGAAAACGCGAAATAATATAATCCAAAAGCTATGTGGTACCACATGGGGGTCCTCAGCCTCCGTACTCAGATCATCTGCTATCGGACTTGTATACTCGATAGCTGAATATGCTTCCCCAGTATGGCTTAATAGCAAACACATGAAGATTATTGACACCCAATTAAACCAGACAATGCGAATGATTTCAGGTACAATTAGACCAACACCCAACTATTGGCTTCCCATCCTGAGTCACATTCCACCGCCGAAACTACGAAGAAGTCACTCCCTTCTCAGAGAATATCAAAAAATCCAGTCTAACCATCAACTACCCATCCACCATGATAGGCGTGATATCGAAATGAACAGACTGCGCTCCAGATATCCTGTGATGTTAAGGGCCACCTCCTTACATCAGGAACATTTCGACCTCACCAACGCTTGGAGGAGACAATGGAAGCGCGACTCACCACAGGAAGCACAGCAAATGGTCTGTATCGAACAGAAACCGCCAGGCTTTGAACTGACCCGGAGTACATGGACAACGCTAAACAGAATAAAAACAAGAAGCGGTAGATGTGCTGACAGCTTACATAAATGGGGAAAAGCCGGAGTGTGACTGAGGTGCGCAACGTCAGACCGTCCGTCACATTGTTGAAGAATGCCCTCGAAGGCGGTTCCCTGGAGTTTTTTACGAGTTCCTGAATGCGACCGAAAATGTTTTAGACTATATTAATGCATTAGATGTTCGTTTGTAATACTCCATGTAATGTTTTATATTGCTTTTTAAATATGTGTTCTTATTGTATGCCATACGATAAATAAATCTACTAGTATCTGTTTATGTTACCTGTGACAATTTTCTCTCGGTTCATATAAACATTAAATAGGTTAATAAAACCATAGGTTAATAAAAATTACTAAGTTATCGGGAAGAACCGATATTTGTGTGTGTAGGAATAACTATCCATCCGAAAATAGAAAGAAAAAGCAAAATCAAATCTGCTTTTATTCCATTTTTTTTCATGGTCCAGCACACGCTGCTACCTGAACTTACACTGGCGATCTAGCTTGCTTGCTTGGAGCGACGTGACTAAGTGAAAATCTCCCAGGTATATCTTCAAAAGGAACCATATACAAGGAAAACCAATTAGGATATGAAGAACTTATTATTATTGGGCAGTTTTTTGGAACCCGTCTGAAAGCATTGTCTGGTGATACTGCAATCTTTAGGCTTAGTGTACTTTCATTATTTTTTTACGACACCCATTCCAAAACGTTTTTATTCTTCACCAGTTTGTTGGTGAACGGCAAAAACTGGTAAAGGCTGGGTTCCATGTATATTAGGACTTGTATAGTGCCTCGAAGTCGCACATAATATGAATGACTGTCTTTGTTGCATCATCTGCAGCTTAGATATCTGTTGTATAGTCCCATCGTATTCAGATATCCTTTTACTGGCGCATGTCCAATTAGTAATCATATTATGATTTTGAGCTACTTACTTTTCATTTTAGGCAGTTCTGCAACTCTCTTTTGGCAGATCTGAGTTATAAAACTCTCTCCATTAGTTTTTATAAGAATTTGTATTCTTTGAGTTTTCCCTAAATCCAGCTTATTCAGATTTTATTGGTACAGAAGATTTTTGGTACACAAAACTCAACAAAGCGGTGGATTCGCACAATACGGTTAGCGAATCCACCACTTTGTTGAGTGTTTTATGGTAACAATTTTTTTAATAGCAAGTTCGGCCGTGAGCCACCGAAAGGCATGATTATTTTGGTCTGAAAAATATGAAAATTTTTGAAGTAATCAACAGTTTATTTATAAATAGTTAAGTGACAGTTATATGAAATACAGTAAGTGAACACATCATATTTGATTTAATTAAGATAATGTGATAAACCAGTTTTTGGTTGAATTGTAATTTAACAACCATCAATAATGCAAGACCTAAGAAACATTCATTCCAGTTTTATTACATGTCAGGTTATAAAACTGGTCAGGTCCGCATTACTTTTAAACACATGTGTCGTGTTAAAATCAAAAATGGAACCTAATATTCAAAGTCTTTCTAACACACCACATTATTGTAATTACAGACAAATATTAATAAAACCCAAAAAAATGAAGGCTGGAGCTCAACATTTAATAAATCAGCTCCACTACTGTAAGAGAAGTATGAAAGAGAATACGTAAAATTTTAGGTATAAAGAAGTCACCCCCAATATCTAATGTCAGTGTATTTCATAATTTTGCCTCTCACTGTATATAAGGCTATTGCGAATTGTTGGTGATCAATAAATAAAACTTTTTTAAAGGACGATAAAAAAACATTACATAAAGCAACAATAAAACTTGTTTATTTAAAAATTAATTGCTAAAGAAATTTATTATTAATAAAACCTAAAGAAGCACTTAGTTTTTTTTCCTAAACTAATTATTTATTTTAAAAATTTTGAGTCAAGTTTAAGCGGATCCTAAGAAACAAAATAACTTTTAATATCAACTTTTAATTTCTTAGTATTTGATCTAAAGTTTTGGAAAAACATGTTTTTGGAACTTAATTTATAATTAAAAGTTCACTTGTAATCAATAAAGTTAGAAAGTTTTGTCTTATGTATATAGAAGTATTAAGTGGAAAAGAACTTGTACGGTTTGTTTATTAAATTATCTTTCATACTTCAAATTATATAATAATTTTGTTTTAAACCTTACAATTATACCCTAGTGGTCAGGGACGAAAATACCACTGAAATTAAAAATCAAAACAACAAGGTGAATTTTGCCGAAAATATCAATTTTAGGAGGCTAAAAAAGATGTTAAAAAGTTCACTACTTACCCTTGAACTCTCTTCTAAAATCTCCCACGTAAAGGGGGGAAAACGGAAAAAATTGATTTACCAAGAATCTGTATGCCATAGAAAAAAAATTTTGAAATAAAAAATTTTGTAAAAAAGATAATTTTAAACGAAATTAACATTTTTTGTGTAGAATAAACCGTTTTCTAAACAACGCTTTAAGCGACCCTCGATTTTACGCGCGCGATATCAATGCTGAATAAACTTTGTATCAGCTCGACGGTAAAAATTTAATATCTTTTGATTCGAGTATCCTATCGACAAAAATCATGACGCGTTTTAAAGGTAAAGAGGGCAGCTTTCGTTTGCAATTTTTGTATTTTGTCGCCAATAAACTCAGTTTTTATAAAGGTGTTAAATAAATACATAAATATAGTCAAAAGTTATATCCGGTATTTTATTTGGAAGCTGTGGGTAAAGCTGGATATAAAGATTTGTCGATGTCGTTTTCTAACATTGTAGCATGTTGAAAATTAGTTAAAACTATGTAATATTTATGTATAAAAATTTCTAAAGACGTTCCTGGTCCGACATATGTATTTCCGTTTAAATACTTAACATATTGCGTCTTGGTTGTAAAACCGAGCTGAAATTTCTCAAAGTTATTTTCAAGATTCGTAGGTCTAACGAATTTTAGCTGTTTCCGCGGTGAGTACGGGTATGAAGGGGACGTGGGAGAAGTGCGATCTAAGTTTCTGGTTAGAGATCGAGGGAATATCAGGTTTAAAACTGAGTCGGTGTTAAACGGACTTGTGGAGTTAAGCTGGTCAAAACCGGCGAATTTGTGAAAATTTAGTGGAAATTTACTCTCTGTAATATGGCAGATTAAAAAAGGAGTAATCTCTATTGTGATAACAGATTGGTGTCGTGTACCAGAGTATTGAAATTGGTTCCAGTATATAAAAAAATAAAAACCGCTTATAGAGTATGTCCAAAGTGTCGGTGATTTAGTTCCAACCTCATTTTATTTGTCTCTGGTCGTCTTTCTAGACCAGTTCAAGCAGTTTTTTTTATATAGCAGAAATTCCAGTATATTCCAATTTAACCCTCAGAAACTTTACTGCTTTTTTTGGTGAAATCAGGTCTCTTTTTGTGGTTTTATTTTGAAGTAACGACAGGCATTTTTTTTTAAATAATTATTGCTTTCATAATTTAACTAGTAAATAATATAAACAAAAGGTTTTAATAATTAATATTGTAAATCTTAGGGTGTGGCTATGCTGACATTTTAATTGTTTTCTGTTAAATTTGACGTATGACAGCTAGATTCATATTTTTGCTTGTTTTGTTTTTAAAAATTTAGTGCGTTCGCACAGTTTTGTATATTTTGCTTGCTCTATCTTTGCCCCAATAATTTCTGTCCCCAATTTTCAACCCTTATAGGAATACACCATGTGGTAAGCAAAACATTCCGTTACATCTATCAGCTTACCACTTATAGGCCTATTAAAATCCCATTATTTGTCATAAATTTTCCCTATTAACTACTCACTTTAAATAAAGTAAGTTTTTTTATAATTCAGTAACAATTTTGTCTTGAAAATTAATAAAATCAAAAAATTATGATCACACTAGATGCATTTACTGGGTCACATTTTGAAGCTGTTAATAAAAATTATCACCGTCTCCATTTACTATAAATGTAATGCGAGAACGGAGACAATGGACTCTAGAAATACCGATATGACATCAAAATTTCATGCAAATTCTCAATGATATTGAACAGAATTGAAGATACATTAGAATAATTTCTAATTCGTATCGGAAATAAGTTGTTTACTTTCCAATCGATGGAAACATACAAATAAATACGTATTTTGAAAGGAAAACAACAATGCTGTCGTTTGGTATACATTCTGAATTTATTTTTAGCAGAAACAGCGAAGAATTAGATTGTGAACAGTTATGTTAAATTGAGTAAGATGAGTATATTGTCGCACAATAATTCTATACAAAACCGTATATAAATTTTTGCTGAATTCGTAAAATAAATAGAAAAGAGAGCGGTATTTGGCAATTTTTGTAAAGTTTTTATTACCATATCTGAACCGAGTTGGACCAAAATATGTTCGATTGACAATGAGATAAAACAAAGAAAATAAGGATTTACATATTACCAATATTGCTTACCAATATTGCTGTTACACACACTCGCGGTATTTATAGGCTTTTACATACGGTTAATTCTCGTAGGGGAGAGATGTCTTTAGCGGTTTTTATACACGTGCGGTACTAATACTAAGATCAAGAGATAGAGTATATTTGCATATGCTATCAGAGGCAGTCTATTGTCAAGAGACAGTTGTTAGTGGCAGTCAACACTCGAGAAATCGTACTCTTCGTTTGATATTTTATAACTATTTGTATTTTTAAAGGAGTGAGGTTGAGGTGGGAGTGAGAGATATATCACTAAGGATTGGGTAGGGTAATGATTTTAAAATTGAGGTGGAGAATGATAGAAATTAATAGAGCGAAAATTAAAACATCGTTTTTCGCAAGTTAAAAATTGAACAATTATTACAAAAATTCAAATGGTCGGTTCTGCCCTAAATATTAAATTCTCGCACTAAGTTTATAAACAGTCAGTTTGCAGTTCAGATTTTCTTGCTAGGATTAGGTGTTTAAATTTGAACTAACATAAGACTTTAAATTATTTTGTTTATTACATCTCATCTGAAAAAAAAAAACAATATTTTTGGCAATCTTGCGAAAAAATTAATTGTATTATTGAAGCATGTTTAAAATTTCCTTAAGTATTCCTCTCAAAAAATTAGTTTTACGCCTCCTATGTCCATATACTATACTAGACCTATTGGAAATAACCCTTGAACAACGAGCGATTTGTAACGCCTGCTCGGAACAACGAAATGTCTTACAGCATGTGTTGCTTTCTCTTATTTTCTTTCGTGAGCTAAATAGAAACTTTTTCTCTTAACAAAGAAGTTCGTTACTATTGTAGAACAACACAGCATATTTTCTAAGAAAAGCTGAGATGTGGCTCTTCTATGAAATAACCTTCTCAGTCAGGAGAAAGTAGGGATAGTATAGGAAACAAGACCGCACCGGAGTTGTTAATTAAGTACTATTTTTACTTGGCACTCTCCAGCATGTACTCCCCCTCTTTTTTTTTATCCTTTTTTGGTCTAAATATCAAAAATCAAATTTATTTTTTGTTGTGGTTCCTGTTGTATGCGGTTGTGTTCATCAAACGGCGGTAAGTGAAATTTCCATTCACCATTCACCATTATGTATCTATCTTCATAAAGTGCTTCCTACGGTAAATTTTCTCACTGACGCTGCTTAAGACATACTTTCTTTTTACTGCCTGCCTGACCGACGCCGCCTCTGACGTCCTTTCTCTTTGTTGCCTGTTTGACGCTCTGCCTCGCCGACGCTGCCTCTGACGTCCTTTTTCTTTGCCCGTTCGACGCTCTGTCTGTACACGTCAATGATACACCAACCTGCAGTTCTTTTATGGTACCTTCGCTCATCTGCCATAAGCCTCCATTCTGCCACTCCCGACGTTTATGGTATTAGTAAAACCAGAGGTAATACTAGCTACCTGAGGACTCGTCCCGATTATTTTCTGTAAGCAGTGCCTATTTACACCAAAGCGAAAAACCGAATTGTTGTTCTGTTCTCTTTCTCTTCCGTACCTCACTCTTGTATCTCTTCTATTTGAGCTACAAAGAACCCCGACCAAGATTATTCTACCAGACTGGTAGACAATATTTTTGGCAATCTTGCGAAAAAATTAATTGTATTATTGAAGCATGTTTAAAATTTCCTTAAGTCCTCTTATCCTTAAATTTCCTCTTAACAAATTAGTTTTACGCCGCCTATGTTTATATACTATACTAGACCCATTGGAAATAACAACGAGCGATTTGTAACGCCTGCTCGGAACAACGAAATGTCTTACAGCATGTGTTCCTTTCTCTTATTATCTTTTGTTAGCTAAATAGAAACTTTTTCTCTTACCAAAGAATTTCGTTTCCCTTGTCGAACAATACAGCATATTTTCTAAGAAAAGCTGAGATTAGTTGGAAAAGCCGGAGTTGTTAATTAAGTACCATTTTTACTTGGCACTCTCCAGCAAGTACTCCCCCTCTTTTTTTTTATCCTTCTTTGGTCTAAATATCTAATAAAATCAAATTCATTTTTTGTTGTGGTTCCTATTGTATGCGGTTGTGTTCATCAAACGGCGGTAAGTGTAATTTCCATTCACCATTCACCATTATGTATCTATCTTCATAAAGTGCTTCCTACGGTAAATTTGCTCACTGTCGCTGCTTAAGACATACTTTCTCTTTACTGCCTGCCTGACCGACGCCGCCTCTGACGTCCTTTCTCTATGTTGCCTGTTTGACGTTCTGCCTCGCCGACGCTGCCTCTGACGTCCTTTTTCTTTGCCCGTTCGACGCTCTATCTGTACACGTCAATGATACACCAACCTGCAGTTCTTTTACGGTACCTTCGCTCATCTGCCATAAGCCTCCATTCTGCCACTCCCGACGTTTATGGTATTAGTAAAACCAGAGGTAATACTAGCTACCTGAGGACTCGTCCCGATTCTATTCTGTAAGCAGTGCCTATTTACACCAAAGCGAAAAACCGAATTGTTGTTCTGTTCTCTTTCTCTTTCGTACCTCACTCTTGTATCTCTTCTATTTGAGCTACAAAGAACCCCGACCAAGATTATTCTACCAGACTGGTAGACAATATTTTTGGCAATCTTGCGAAAAAATTAATTGTATTATTGAAGCATGTTTAAAATTTCCTTAAGTATTCCTCTTAACAAATTAGTTTTACGCCGCCTATGTTTATATACTATACTAGACCCATTGGAAATAACAACGAGCGATTTGTAACGCCTGCTCGGAACAACGAAATGTCTTACAGCATGTGTTCCTTTCTCTTATTATCTTTTGTTAGCTAAATAGAAACTTTTTCTCTTACCAAAGAATTTCGTTTCTCTTGTCGAACAATACAGCATATTTTCTAAGAAAAGCTAAGATTAGTTGGAAAAGCCGGAGTTGTTAATTAAGTACCATTTTTACTTGGCACTCTCCAGCAAGTACTCCCCCTCTTTTTTTTATCCTTCTTTGGTCTAAATATCTAATAAAATCAAATTCATTTTTTGTTGTGGTTCCTATTGTATGCGGTTGTGTTCATCAAACGGCGGTAAGTGTAATTTCCATTCACCATTCACCATTATGTATCTATCTTCATAAAGTGCTTCCTACGGTAAATTTGCTCACTGTCGCTGCTTAAGACATACTTTCTCTTTACTGCCTGCCTGACCGACGTCTCCTCTGACGTCCTTTCTCTATGTTGCCTGTTTGACGTTCTGCCTCGCCGACGCTGCCTCTGACGTCCTTTTTCTTTGCCCGTTCGACGCTCTATCTGTACACGTCAATGATACACCAACCTGCAGTTCTTTTACGGTACCTTCGCTCATCTGCCATAAGCCTCCATTCTGCCACTCCCGACGTTTATGGTATTAGTAAAACCAGAGGTAATACTAGCTACCTGAGGACTCGTCCCGATTCTATTCTGTAAGCAGTGCCTATTTACACCAAAGCGAAAAACCGAATTGTTGTTCTGTTCTCTTTCTCTTTCGTACCTCACTCTTGTATCTCTTCTATTTGAGCTACAAAGAACCCCGACCAAGATTATTCTACCAGACTGAAACGCGAGCCTCCAGTGCCGTTAGGGTAACCTATACTCTGTCCATAAAGAGGGTACATTATTAATTATATTAATATGTAATTATACAGTTATATAAATATGATTGAAATGTCAGATGTTGGTAGTTCAAATTTCTTTCCTAGATGGCGTAGTTACCATACCGGACAAACAGTGTGACCTGTCGTTCTAGTCTTTTATATAGATAGATATATTTCTTCTATAACTTCATTTTATTATCTAAGTTTAATGAAAATTAGACTTAATTTTCCTTTAAGTTTATTTTATAGACCACAAAATAAATAATTGCCTTAACTTTCGTCGTATATCATTCATATAGTTAATAAACTTCTCAAGTAATAGTATCTTTTAAAATATCAAGAGCCATTTATTTCCGTTCCGTATTGCAGTTTAAAAAACGTTTTAAAATGAAGTGAAATATGGCAAAACATTATGAACTTTAAGACAGTTACCATATGCTAGACTCGGTAATTTTCTCAAGATGCATGTGGAGTGAACTTTTCACTTTAGTCTTTTAGTTTGCTCATTGCAGAATTAAATTTAAGTCTTATAAATTGCTTGCTTTATAGACTGGAGTTTATATTTACGTAGCAAAGAGGTCTCTAAATATTGTGGAAAAGTGTGGGTGCATAAAGTTTTATAAGAACACTCTCACCTTCTTTAAAACATTGTTTAACTGAGGAAAAAGCACTGAATCACAAATTATTATGGAGATATTATATGACTCATAGTTAAAAGAACAAAATAACAATTCAAAATGTGTTTGGAAACATCAAAAGTATTATTATTTGATCATTTTCTGATTACTGATTGATGTTTGAGAAACCATTTCAAAAGGAAAAATAGTTTTTTAGATCTTTCTTTACGTTTTTGTTTTCATTGTAATTAATTCTTCGTATTCAATGGTGGATTGATACTAATATAAATAGTTGATCATATTTTTGTGCGGCCCGGATGATACTTCTACTACCCATTGAAGATTTATTTGTATCTTGCCGTTTTAATCACTATGGTCTCCTACAATTTCTTTTAGCCGTTTGTTTATTTCTAAATCATTCTTATCGATGTTTGTGATATTTTACTTGTATTCATTTTTAACTAGTATCTCTACTCTCCTTTCTGCTTTGTCTGTAGATAAATATATAAATACTAATGATTTTGCCCGTCGATATGCTACGGAGAATCCAATTGCCATTTACAATCATTCCACTCAATGTTTTCTGACTTCCTCCTATTTAAGGCAAGAACGAAAATAAAATAATATTTTAGTTTGTTGTACAACTTGTATAACAAATAAGTAACTTTTAGAGAATTGCTAAGCTTTTGCGTAAAGTCGTCCTATGAAATCGATCTTCTACATACAAAAACCAGCGTAATTCTAGTTTGCCAAGTTATTTGCTGGCAAGTTTTGTATTATATTTTTTAGCAAACACCAAATTCGCAGCTAATATTTTAAAAATCAACCAACTTTCAAAAGAATTAAAAATTAAATTTTTAAAATAATCAACTTGCATGAAAGGGTCGGTCTTTTAACCTCTAGATAAATATTGTCTTATTTGACAGACAGTTATCTGAAGGACATTTATTGATAGAATAAAATTTACCCATACTTTCACGTCAAATTATGCTGCGGTCACTTATCTGTAAGATAAACGTAAAATATATTTCGAAACACACCTATATTGAATTAATTGTCAAAGAAATCACACTAATGTTTTAATATCTCTTGTAATTATACAATTTTTGGTGTCAGGAATAAATTAAATTATGTTAAGAATTATTTAATAACAAATAAAAAAATCATCATCATCATCAGTGGCGTTACAGCTCTTTATGAGCCAAAGCCTTCTTCAGAACAATCCTCCATTCGACCCTGTCTCTGGCAACTCTTTTCCATGCTCTAAGTCCGATAGACTTCTAATCATTTTCTAGGTTGTCTTGGTACCTAAGTCTCGGTCTTCCTCTTCTTCGTTGTCCGATCGGCCCTCTTCGGTCAAAAACTTTTCTGACTATGGCATCTTCCTCTCGTCTGATTACATGACCTATCCATCTGAGGCGTGCTACCTTATTGAATTTTACAACGTCAGGTTCTCCAAATCTTCTATACAACTCAAAATTGTAACACCTGCGCCACAAACCTTGTTCTTTTATGCCTCCATATATTCGTCTTAGTATTTTTCGCTCAAAACGTTTGAGCAATTCTTGGTCATTCTGTGTTAGTGTCCAAGTTTCTGAACCATATGTTAGCACTGGTCTTATTAGTGTTTTGTATACAGTCAGTCAGTAAGACAGTCACAAATAAAAAAATAATACATATTAATGTATCTTCTGAGGTTTCTCTATAACACTAAAATATGACATAAGGTTAGCTCAAACATCTTTAACTTCAAAAATGTTTTGTATAAAACTTAGAGGTCTCTGGTTAAATAATATTAGAGATAATAATGAAGAAAAAATGCAATATTTTGACTGTAAATAAATTAGCGAAAAATAGCAATCAATTGTGAATACATTACGAAATTAACTAGCTTTAGCTCATACTGTTGTCTGTACAAAGAATATAGACTTACCTTTTGGTATATTAGTAGTCAGTGGATGAAATTGGTAGCGTTGACCGTCGCGGCGCCATCCGAGGCACAAAAGAAGGGACGTCCCGTGCTTACTGTTTGCTGTCTCGGTGATGAGGTGGAAGTGTCGTTTTGAGACTTGAGATGGTCAGAAACCCTCTGGCCGTTAGGTGGTTCATGAACAGTGCATCTCATAAATCAATTTTACTGTAGGGTACTTCAGAATAGCGACAATCTAATTTAATGGTAACAGTAATATGATACTTTAAACTTTTTTTGTATATTGGCGACACAAAAGAGAAAGTCAAATTCTCTGAACTTCAAACAGAATAAATGAGCTAGCCAGTTTAACAATGCGATTTTACGAGATAACCAATATATTTTAAAGCAAGGTCCTACAAACCTACTGCAAACTTTCCCAAACAAAAACTTTTAATACTAATATCTTTATTTAACAATTCATCTTCAAAATTGTCTTTATTGCGATCTCTCGCTAGGTTACAGAATGTTGCTGTAGATTAGAACTGTTGAATTGTTTCAACTTTATAGCCACTTCCATTAGATAAAATATTACCTAAACGTTCTCTTCCATAGATAAAAAGTTTTATTGCATATCTGGTTTAAATATGGAATTTATTATAGAAATTTTCTTCGTGAATTGTTTAGAGGGTTCTCATATGTACCTGTTAGGTACCTACAGAAACATATTCAAGAAGAATCACAAAATTGTCGAAATTTAAAATCAATATTCCATATATTCTATTGATTTATATAAACAATTTACTAATGTTTGTATTTTAAGAACGATTTCCGAAGTGGAAATTGAAACGTCAATAAACTTACTTTAACCTTTAATTGTGGCTTATTCCCATACAAATAGTAATTACTTTAAAATGCCTCAAGAAAATAGCTTCAGAACAATATTGCAGAATTAAAAAACCTTTTACGAAAGATGGTTTATTAATAAAATACATTACTAGTACACATTAAAAAAAGAAAGTTTAATAATTTAAACATCATGTATACTTGATTGGACGTTTTTGCTTTTATATATCATTTTACAAGATCTGAAATATCTGTCGTATAAAACAAATACCTGTTACACACGCAATGGTATAAAAATATTTAATGTTTGTTTGTAACAAACAACGAGAAAAGTATTTTAAATATTAACTTTTTGTGGTATGGGTATAGTTTCTATTTATAGGGGAATGTTAGCGATTAATCGTTGTTTTTCTTGATTATTTTTTCTAATGGTATGCAGTTTTATAACTTTGATAGTATTTTTTCGTCGTAGGTTCTAATATTTTTTCTGTTTGTCAGCTATATTATAGACTAGGGCTGATCTGTGAAAAAAAAAATCGGTTGCCTGTAAAGTCGGTTTTACGGGCGAAGATTTTACGTGACAACGTCTTTTTCTCGGTAGAATATTTATTGATATGAATATTATTAAATTGCACAATAGGAACAAGGAATTGCCGCTATAAACTCAGTTTCTCAACTTTTGTGTCAATCTAACAATTAATCAATCAATCATAGTTTACGATAATGAAATATTAGTGTACAATTATTTACCTTTATTGTTGTAGTTGTTGTAAATGACGAATCTACTCACGAATTGAAGACAAATCTCACGATCTCACGATTAAGGTCTTACATCTTACGATTTTTAATTTTTTTTTAAATTTCAAGTGTTTCTAATAAAATGCATGGGAGGAAATCAGCTTTTTTTAGATTGTCACCTTGAAATATCCATAAATTGACTGTATTTTTGTATCAAAGTGGGCTACTCCAATTAACTCAATTAATATACACAAAATAATATAAACAAAGCTTAAAAGGTTCTTTATGCTTTGAAAGTGGTTTATAAACAACTGAATTGTAATGTATATTTTACCGCCTTTAATAAATATGAAGTATAGACTAAATTTTGTGTAAAGAACAAACACTCAACAGACCTAATAGTAAAAACATATTGATTTAAGTGTGAATTTGAGATAATGTGCTGACAAAATGTTAAATCCTAAGAAAACAAAATTATGTTTTTATGTATATTCATTATACTTAATACTCTTGGGTAAAATACCTCATATCATATATGTCTTTAGACATAGTTAATAATTTTCATTGAAGTTTAAACTATAAAGAATGTTTACAATCATTGCTCAATATTAAATGGATAAATCCATAGCAATATTATAAAAGAATATAGGTCCCTAGGTAATTTCCTAAAATTATATCTGATACTGGTGGTTCCTCCTAAAATAGGACACTGTAAGCACTCCACATTTTCACTACAGACACAGCTGACGATACTTTCAACGATTTTCAACTTTAGCGATTCAACGCGCCTAATTCTCTAGTGCCGCGCGCAGCGGACCGATCATGTTTAAGTGGGAGAGAGACGCAAGGCATTCGCCGGTCCGGCGGGCCTCTCTCCCGTTCGGTGACTCACTGTAACAGACGTGAGCGGGCGTTACACTTTTTCTTAAATGACTCCGAGCCACAACCTAATTTAAGACGTTGTCACGTCAAAACGACTAAATTTGGATGTGAGAAATTACATGTGGATTTTTGCAGAAAAAGTTTTAATACCTTTAATAATAATTGACTAATTGAATAATGAAGAATAAAAAATTGAAGTATTTAAAAATTACTAAAAACATCGAATTGCTTCTACTTTCCTTGGCATATAACTTTAAAACAATTCATTTTGGAGAAAAGTGTTAATTCAATAAAATACCGACAATTGAATTTTCTATGAGATACAGTAGGTTAACAATGTTTTAATTTATTCCCTTGCTGGAAAATGGCAATAAATACAAAAAAGAGTTGAAAACAAATCTTTCGTTATTTAATGTTTTTCAACCACTTAAGTTGCACTTAGGACCTTTATAATTTGTCCTAAAAATTTTCGTAATACAATAAAACAGCACATCAAATTGCATTTAAATCGATTTAATAGATGTCGCATATTTTTAATCTGAATTTTTTTTTTAATTTAATTTTTTTAAAATCTTACACAAGAAAAACTACACCATATAACTATTTGCCAATTTTTCACTTATAAAAACGCACTTAGCCTATCTAACATACTGTATGGAATATCTGGGTAAATATTAGCTTACATTGAATTTATATTATTTTTATTTTATTTATTTAATACACGGGATAACCCCATTAACAGTTTAAATTACAATACATATACAATATCACAGTTCCCATTTTAAAACTTGAAATTGCTTACAATATAAAATCGATATTAAAAAGTTTAAAAAATAAGACTAAAAAATTTATATACTAAAAAAGAAAACAAAATATAACAAGAGCAGAATTTAATAATTCCGAATATACATATCACAAAGCAAGAGATCTTTCTAACTGAGTTAAAGTTATATTGACAATATCAAAATCGAGAACATTTAATAGCCCCATGTATCTATCCAATAGGTTGTAAAAACCATAGGTTGTTCTGTAAAAACGAATATTAAAAACATTGTGGCAACGTAGAGCTTGATGGGAAACATTAAAGTTAATCTGGCTTAACACGTTTGGACAATCAATAAATCCATGTATGATCTAACATATAAATATAACTCCTGACTTATCACGACAGTTCTTGAGAGAGGATAAAGATAATTGTTGTTCAATACGGCAATAATCATGATTTTTAATAGTAGCTTGGACATGGTAAGCACAATATCTCAAAAGTGTATGCTGAACTCTTTCCATAGTATCAATATTGTTCCGAAAATATGGTGACCAAATAACTTAACAGTATTTCAAAATAGTTCGATCTAAGCAACAATACGCTAATCTTGTTGAATTAATGGAGAAATTCTTGCAATTCCTAGTAACGAAACCAAGAACTTTAGATGCCTTTATTGAAATATAGTTTATGTGATCACAGAAAGTAAGCTTTTCATCGAAAATAAAACCCAAATCCCAAATAACAGAATGGAATAGACATAATTCAGTGGCTTATTAATAATAGTATAGCTTGTTTCAATTTTATTTATAATACAAGAAAAACTTATTAAAAACATTTTTTTACATTTAAGTGGAGTTTGTTCTTGGTCTAAGTCTTGGTAAAAGGCTTGGTCTTTTCAGCTATCTATAACTTTTTAAAATTTCAAGTTATCTATCAACATTAGACATTTGCTATAAAGGAAACAGGACGTGATGTCGTTAACGAAGATATTAAAAAGAAGTGGAGAAGTGTGGCATTCTTGAGGAACTCCAAATGTTACAGAGATACTGTCCGATAATTAAGGAAACGGCGTTGGAAAAAATCTTGTACATTTTTTATAATAGAAAAAAAAGTTATAAACTAGTATTCGAAATTTTTAGCATTTATTTTTTTTTTGACAAGGGATGAGTTGCTAGCCCATCGCCTCAAGATGCATATTCAGAAAGTAAAGACGATTTCTACAATAAGATGAATGAAACACTCTCTAAAGTTAAAAAAATTTCTTTAACTCAACTCTCTTTAACTTTAGAGGTCTTTATACTAGGAGGTTTAAACGACAGACTAGCGAGAGAAGAAAATAACAGAGTCATAGAAAGATATGAGGAAAAAGTAACCAATGACAACGGACTGCGTCTTAGAGATTTTTGTAAAAAAATGTCTCTCAAAATTATGAATGGATCTTTTTAACATAGAGACATCCACAAATTTACATGAATACAGCCTACTAGGAATCGGCGCTCGATAATCGACTATGTAATCCAACGTTAAATTTCCCAGCTGAAAACAATTGACGTAAGGGTATACAGTGGATCAAAATGTGGATCCGATCATCGGTTACTTATGGCCATCGTGATAGTTAACTATCGCAAAAACAATAATACTCAGGTACAGAATATAGAAAAGGGACAAGAACTAAAATCCCCTAAATATAACCTAGAAAGCTTAGAAGAAGATTCAACGAAATTTCTTTACAAATTACGACTGGACACAAAATTACAAAATGTGGATTGAAAAAATATATCAGCGTAAGAATTATACTACCAACTTAAAAAATGCATTCATGATGCTGCAAAGTAAAGCTTTGGGTTATAAAGACAAACATGAAACAAAAAATCAAGAATGGTGGTCGGAGAATATGCAAACGTTAGTAAACAAGAAGAAAACTGCTTATTAGAAATGGATGTCAACGAGAAAGGAGGAAGATTACAAAATATATAAAAAATTAAATTGAGATGTAAAAAAATGAGTAGTGAAAAGTAAAATTGAGATGTGGGATCGAAGATGTGCAGAGGTGGATAGGTATATGGGTGGAACAGGAGTTGGGCAAGCGTGGAAAGTAATAAAGTCTCTCCGGAGGGAAGAAAAGGAAAAATCTACCTTACAGTTAATAGATCTGAAACAGTGGAAACACATAATGCTGTCTTACTGACAGAGGATAGGTGTAAATTTCAAGAGATCGAAATGGAAGAAATATCCGAACATACACAAATAATTGAGATAACAACCGGAGAGTTGACCCCTCAAAAGACCGACAAACGGTAAAGCAGCAATACCTGGAGACATCCCAATTCAGTTGGTAAAGTATGGACCAAAAATATTACATGAGATGTTGGTTCAACTATTTAACAAGGACAAAATATCACTGATGATTGGAATGTTGGATACATCAGCTCAATATTCAAGAAAGGGGAACAACGCAAATGCTCTAATTATAGGGAAATAACTGTTATCAGCTCAGTCGGGAGAGTGTACGGTCGAATAATAAAAGAAAGAATAGAATCAGAATACGAAGACATAGAAAAACAAAATGGGTTTCGTGCAGGAAGATCGTACACTGATGGTATATTCGTTCTGCAGCAGGTAATCGAAAACCGGAAGGCAAGGACTGTTTCAAACATTGACGAAAGTAGGTTCCAATAGAGAGTATGTGGATGCTATCGCAAATATATACAAAAATGCAAGAATTATCGTTAAAGAAGAAAACTTTATATATGATTTATTTCCAATAACAGACGGGCTTAAACAAGAATGTTGTCTATCTCCGACCTTATTTAAAATATTTATTCAATCATCGCTAGGGCAGTGAAAGAAACAAGTATCCGGAATGGGAATAGACATAGGCGGTGGTAAATGTCTAACAACTTTATTTTTCACAGATGATCAGGTAGTCGTAGCAAATGATAAGGAAGACATGGACCACATGTTTAGAAAACTAAAGAAAGAATATGAAAAATGGGGCCTCAATATGAATATGTTAAAGACAGAGTATCTTAAAATAAGGGATGATGAAGAAGATCCAGAGTTACAAATTAGAAACACAAAAAGATGCAATGAATACAAATATCTCGGATCTATAATATCTAAAGAAGGCACTACTACAAAGAGACATCGCAAACAGAACGCAGCAGGGAAAAAAAGCGGTAAATATTCTAAACTCTCTACTATGGTCTAAAGATATTAGACAAGAAACGAAATTGACTATCTATCGAACCTTGGTACAGCCTATTATGACTTATGGGGCAGAAGTTTGGTTGATCACAAAAAAAGGTAGAAAAAGAATAGAACTAGTATAAATGGATTTTCTAAGGAGAGCGTTTGATGTATCCAAAAAAGGTCATATTAGGAATGAAGATATTAGAAAGAGGACAAATACTGTATATTCCAGTGTAGATAGAATTTAAACGAGACAACTAGGGTTGTATTTTCACGTGAAGCGAATGAATGAGGATAGATGGTCAAAGAAAGCTTTAAATTACATACCACAACAAAGAAAAAGAAGGGGAAGGCCTTCAGCAGCCCGAAAAGAAAATGTACGGCACAAAAAGTATTTTTTCTGCCAAAGATAGTATTTTATTAATATTAATGGGATATACAGATATGTTTTTAGAATTTGTAGTAGAAAATTTTAGTTCTTGAATAGCAATAGCTACATTTAATGGATCGCCAGATTCTCTTCTACGATCTTGAAAGATTCTATATTTTTCGTGTGGAATAAAAATTCAGGAGTTATATTTTGGTCGCTACAATTTTGTTAATAAACTTCAGCTGGTAACTTTCAGTTGGAAATACCTGTTTTATAAGCGTTAATCTCATTGTTGTGTGTTAGTTCGTTTAGATGCCTAAAAGAGTTGGTACTTTTAAGTTTACCAATTTTGGACCAAATAACCTGTGCGAGAGTAAATGAATTTATTGATGATACATAATTATAAGTCTCTCTTTTGCATTTTTTGTGAGAGATTTTGATTTCGCCTTAAGTTTTTTAAATTTAGGTAAGTTTTCGCCCGTGTTATGTTTGTAGGTTTATTAAATATATATCTACCAGATGACAATGAATGTTGTTACATGAAATTTCACTATTCCACCAAGGTAAAGTTTACATTTTAGAAGGTTTTGTCTTTTCTATACTTTTTAACGCTGCTTTTAGAATAACGTTATTTAAAGAGGTAATATCATACTTTAGATCATTGCTCGAATCCAACATTCCAGAACTGAGAGATTTGAAAATCAATGTGGTTAAATATGATCTTATGTTGTAGAAATCGGAAAGTGGTCACTATTTTTACAAAATATTCCATGATAATTTAGTTGAGAATAATTAACTGCATACGGATATATTAATGGCGGAAAATAAGCCGTTAGGAGAATTAAATCTAGTTGGATCCCCCGTATTCAGTAACAATAAATCAGAAGGATCAATTAGATTTTTCAATAAGTTACCATATTTATCAGTTTTGTGACTTTCCATGCAGGGTGATGGCAGCTCATATCCTGTAAAATTTATTTCGGATATGGAACTTGATCAATTAGATTATTTAATTCATATATATCTAGATCACAAGATTGTGGTAAATATATGTTACATATTTAAATCGGAATAAGCCACAAATAAAGGTTAAAGTACGTTTATAGACGTTTTAATTTCCACTTCGGAAATCGTTCTCAAAATTTAGATTTTGAGAACGATTTCCGGAGTGGAAATTGAAACGTGAAAATTTTGATTTTGAGAACGATTTCCGAAGTGGAAATTGAAATGTCAATAAACGTACTTTAACCTTTAATTGTGGCTTATTCCCATTTAAATAGTAATTACTGTAACATGCCACAAGAAAATAACTTCAGAACAATATATGTTACATATATTGATATTCTTATGATAAAGACTTTGCTACAGCTTCTAGATAAGTATTAAATGCGATTATATTAGCCTACAAATTAGCTCTTGTGACGATAGGTAGTCAACCACTAGCTGGTTGGGCTATTTTATTTGTTTTTTGACAAATTTTTTTAAATTTATGTTAGTTTGTTTAAGACAACGAATTATAAAAGAAAGTTCACGGATTATAAGTTGTAACTGTTTATAATGGATATAACACCCATTGATATTCCACTGAACTATAAACGAATTGGTCATGCCTTGATCATTCTCCAATTAGTAATAAATTAAAAAAAAATTATATCTAAAGATATTCTTTTTCTAAAATTATAAGAATAACTGTAAAGATTGCGTACTGAATAATAAAATGTTAGCACATACTTCTTATTAATTGGTCGACTTTTAGACTCTCGAAAAGCATTAGCAGATTTGTATATGGTATTTGTATTATAGTATGAAGTGCGTAGAAAATTCTTACTGCCACTAAACACTTTATGGGCTATATTCTGGGTTCAAAGAAAGGACAAGTTCCTATCACATCTAATTCATCGGGGCTAAAGTAGTGTAATGTTTTTTTTTTAATTACAATTTATTACTTACTTGTAACAACTTCCCAACAACTTATTTTATGCAGTTCATACAACAATTAGCACCCACTAAATTAGTTTTTTCAACTTAAAATCTTTTCAAGATTACCGTTTATTACACCCAAAACTTTTTAATCAAGTTTCGAACTCGTAAAAAACGTTCTTCAGCGCTGCAATAGCCGGTAAAAGCGTCGGTTCCGTTGGCAAGGATGGCGCGTTCAAAACTGAAAACTTTGCCACGCACTTGGACGTCAAACGGCGCGTCATGTAGCGCCGCTGACTTGAATGAGTTGCATCCCGACGACAAGCATGCGGTATAATTTCAAAGGGCCGGCTGAATAACTAACCCTATCGGTCCCAACATGCCCTAGGAAATGATCTGACTACTTTATAAGTTGGAATGAATTCGGGGATTCGGGTTCGGGTTGGGTAGAGCGAATTGTTGATTGCGTTAATTCGATAGTTAGTTGGATGTTCTTTTATTGGATTTCAAGCCGCAAATGTTTTGATAAAAGTTTTATTTGTAGCTCTGGGTGGAACGTAGTCATACACATTTCTTCTGTTTGTGCCATTTAAAAATTGTTCGACATTGACGATCATTATCTTCTTCTTTGGTGCCTCTTCGTTTCGAATATTGGAGAATATTCTGGCTATAATTATTTTATTAACTGATGCTTTAAATAAATTAGTTATTGTTGTGGAGAACCATTTTCTCAGGTTTTTTAAGCATAATATTCTTCTTCATCCAATTCCTCACTTTCCGAATATTTTACCTTAAAGATTATTTTGAGTAATCTGTATTTAGTGCCGTTTCTCATAATGTGTCTGATATATTCTATTTTTCTTCTTTTAGTCGTATACAGCACTTCTCTTTTTTTCCCTATTCTTCATAGTACAGTCTCGTTGGTTATCTTATCCGTGTAATTTTTCTGTGTAGCCACATCTCGAAAGCTTCAGGGAGTGTCAAAAATTCAACACCGTAGTATAATATCAAGAAGATAAGAACATCGTAGGAGACTTACTTTTGTCTCTAGATTAAGGTTGTAACTTTTAAAGAATCTGACCATGTTGTTGAATTCACTCTTAACCTTCTCTATTCTACATTTTACTTCTTGTGAGTTATCCCATTGTTCGTTTACTATTGTTCCAAGATAGGTAAACTGTTTTACTCGGTCTACTGGTGTGTTCTTGATAAGCAGTTGGGCGTCTCTAATTTTATTTTTACAAATGACCATAAATTTAATTTTTGATATGTTTACTTGAAGCCAAATCTTTCGCTTACTTTATTTGTTTAAACTGTCTGCAAAAATAACGGTGTCATCTGCATAGCGGATGTTGTTTACGCGTTTTCCATTTAAAAGTATTCTATGTTCGCAATTTTCTAAGGCTTTACTAAATATTTTCTGTAAATATAGGTTGAATAATATAGGTGAAAGTATACATCCTTGTCTAACGTTTCGCAAAATCTGGATCGCGTCCGTTGGTTCATCTCCAAGATTTGTTCTTATTGTGGCTGATTGGTTCCAGTATAAATTTTGTATTATACGCCGGTATTTATCATCTATTTGGACTTTTGTTAGAACATCCAACATTTTATCTCTGTATCTTTGGAATCTTGCCTGTAGACTAAAGAGTGCATTTCTTTTTGCACTTTTATGAATCCAAAATATATGTCTTATATTCTCTCTTCGCATAGCTTGTATATTCTGCGATGTATAATTGTAAGAAAAAATTTTAGTGTATGGCTCATTAGACTTATTAGTCTATATTCTCCGCACTTTTTTACTCCCTATTTCTTTGGTAACGTAATAAATTCTGAAACTAGCCAATCTTTTGGAATATTGCCTGTGTCATAGTTATTATTGAAGATTTTACATAGTATTCTTAAAGATTCATCATCAAGATAACAAGCTATAGCCAAGGTTTTATAGCCTTCTGCCATATGAAAAAGTTATCCTACCCTTTTCAAGAATCTTTCGTTAGGTATATACCTATCTTTTGGATTAGGAGTAACTCATTAAACACAATGTTAAAAAGAAGAACAAGAAAAGAAGAGAAAGTCTTTATTATGTACGGTATGCAGCAAAATAAACAGTATTAAAATGAATATTGAAATGTTTATTATTATTTATATATGAAGTATACATGATATAGACTTGCAAACATTATTCATGACGACATTCCCGATAAAACAGATTTTAATTTGTCCGTTCTATAATTTTGCGTAGCATTCACGAAGGTTTTTAATCATGTCTGTGAACGAAGGCTGCTTTTTTTATTATTATTTTGAATTAACGACAAATTTGACATCTCGACATCTTTAATCATCGACACGGGAGCAAAGGTTTACAGAAGTACGTACAGAGTTATGATACAGAGTTTACAATAGTAAATAATAACAATATTATGTAAATTATATTTTTTGTTTAACAACTGTGTAATCTTTAAGAAGTCTATTAAACTCTTGAGTCGGCTTGAACAGTTCAGAATTTCTTTAAACTGTGAGTGGCCTCGTAGTGTTGACATCCTGTGAGTATGTGAGTGGGAGCATAACTGTTGGTCTGTAGAGGACAAAAGTGTGTCAAACGTGTGTGTCCTATCCTTAATCTTCGTAGGCTGATGAATATCAAGAAAAAAAAATCTTGAATTTTATCAGTAATTCAGGAAGGTTAGATGGTACGGTACAGCCATGTCTGGTAAGTGCGATGGGTATTGAAAATAATTGTCGTGTGAAATAAAGCGATCCCCAAAATGATTGCGCAGCATTTGAAGAGATTTCCTGGCCGTGTGGCAAGTTGCCCTGTCCCGTTAAAACCATTGTTGATTAAGTGGTAGGTGCCCAAAAAAGAAAATAGAATCTGTTGCAGACATATTGTGAAAAGCCTTTTTAAATCTCAAGTTGGTTTAGAATAGAAACGTTTGTCCTACAAGCTGTCCAATGTATGCGCAACATTCTTCTCCACCACTACATTTCAAAGAATATTGAGAATACAAGGGCATTCACCAGTCTCGTCTCGATTTTTTTAAGAGATAGATCTGCCTTTCCAAACTTTGGTTAAACGACTTATCGCATTGTTTGCCTTACCAATACGTCTCCGAACTTCTGCTTTACAGTTACCATCGTTAGTTATACTAGACCCGAGATAGACAAAACTGTCCATTATCTGGTATTCCTATAACATGTTAGTCAGTTAAATAGTGTGAAATCTGTCGACCACTTATTTTTGTCTTGGCTTTATTGATTTTCAGACCAACTTTATTGCTTTTTTACTCAACTCTTTGCAAGAGATTAAACATTTCCTGCTCAATTGCTGCTATAAGTGTAGTATCATCAGCAAATCTTGAATTGGAGATTTTCCTAACAGCCACTGTTACTCCACCGTACCATCCATCTAAAGCCATCCTTATGACATGTTCACCATAAATGTTGAATAAGTCAGGTGACAATAGGCATCCTTGTTTAACACCTCTCTCTTGGTCTTGAATTAGTTTCAAAACTTCTGATCTAGTCATACTCTTGCTATATTGGACTGGTACAGATTTTTTACAAGTATCACCAGGTGTATTGGTGTGCCTATTTTTATTAAAATAGACCACAAATTTATCCAGCTTACATAATTAAATGCCTTTTGGTAGTCAACGTAACATATAATTCTAGGTACTTAAAATTATCTTGGCTTTTCAATTAAATGTCTCAGGTTTATGTTTTGTTCCCGTGTATCTTTATCCTTTATAAACCCCGCTTGTTCCTGAGGTATTTGGTAATGTAGATAGGTTTTTAATCTGTTTTTAATAGGATTTTACTAGCATGTGTTATTAATGACAGTGTACGGTAGTTTTCACATTTGGTAGTAGTTCCTTTTTTGTATAGTTGGATATAAACTGAGGTACACCAATCAGACGGCCATTTTCCTGCGACACAGATAGAATGGATGATAGTCATTTGTTACGTAGTAACTTTAGTATTTTACCTGGTATTGAATCAATGCCTGGGGATTTATTTCTGTTTAGCGATTTAATACCATCTTTGACTTCAGCAAGTAAGATAGCAGGATCTCTAGAGTAGTCAGAGGACCACTGATTTTCTGCTGGTACCTCATTGTTTTTATACAGCTCGCCACAGTGGTTTTCCCATGTTTGCAATATTTTGTCAGTATCGGTCTTTAGATTACCTTCCTTATCTATCACAGATCACGTTTGAGATTTAAATTCTCTGGTAAGGAGTTTGATCTTCTGAAATAAATCCCTCGGTTCATTTAGACAGCCATGATCCTTTAACTCTGTGCATATTTAAGAGATGTAATCAGGTTTGTCTTTGCGGCACTGTTTTCTGATTTATTTCGATAACGTTCTGTATTCATCGTTTGTTCTGTATCTAGTTTCATTTTGTTTTCTGCGTTGAATCACAGTCCACGTATTATCAAATATCCACGGCTTATGGCCCGTGGAAACCACTGCCTCGCAGTCTTTTGTAGCATCGATTACCTTATCTTTAAGACAGTTCCAAGTGCTCTCAGGGTCACGACCTACTTGGTCTGAAAAAAGAGCTTCTTTAAGAGGTTTTCTTAAAAATCATAGATTTTTGATGGGTTTGAAGACACGACTTTTCTTAGGGGTTTTCTTTTGGGGACTTTAAAACAAAATAAAACGTTTAATATTCCACAGTCTGAGCCAGGATATGTTTTATGGTTAATGGCCAACGACTCCACAATTAGATGGAAGCAAGTTGTGCAGTCAGCCAAAACCCACCACGGGATGTAGTGCTACGAGAAGACTTCCATCTTGATCTTATTAGGATGTAGTCTATTTGATTTCTTGTTCATCCATCTGAGCTGCGCTATGTGTATAATCTCCGTGGATGATGTTGATAGAACGTTTTGTAATTGCAAGATGTTGTTCTTCGCAGAACTCCACTAGACGATCGCCAATCTCATTTCGCTGTCCCAGTCCATTTTTGTCCTACTTTGGCGTTAAAGTATTCCAAAATTATGATTGTTTACAATTCAGAATAGCACTAACAGTTTCTTCTAGAAGGCCATATAACCTATTGATGTCTCCTTCTTTTGGAGCTGTTGTAGGAGCGTATATCTGGACAAGGTATAGAGTATTGGTGGATATTCTCATATTAATGGATATTTTCCTGCCATCAACAGTTTTATAGTACTCCACAATAAAGACTTTTCTGCAGCACTTAAAAACATACTGAACGACATTTACATACGATATAACGACGTTCGGAAATCACTCAGTACGTTTCGGCGCATCACATATAAAAATTTGCCATATGCGATTCAGTACTGTTTATATTGCCACATACTGTAATTATATTTCTCTTAAATGACCCCTTCTACTACTAAATAGGTATGTACTATTAAAAACGTATAAGTCATTTGTAAATAATGAAATCAAATCATTTTGCCTTTTGAATTCCTTTCAACACATTTTTCAAAACAGTATTATAATATTTTTTGCAACTTTTAATTATTATTAATTGTTTAAATTCTCATTCCACAAGTCCCATAATTTTCTACAGTGGTTAATAGTCGTAAATCTTAACTTTTATTCATTAATTCATACAGTATCTGAATCCTAAAAAGGCAAAAAGTCACTCTAGTGACTAAAATTATGCAAGGGTATCTCCAGATATTCAAAAGTTCAGCAGATGAATCTCTTAGCCGTTACGAGAGCATTATAAGGGTGATCTTCTACGGGCAACTCAAAGATAATTTGAGAAGATTAGAGTGCAAATTAAGACAGGGTCTCTTATGACGAACTTTAAGGATTTTGGCATAGATTATGTCGGTAAAGTATGTATTCAATTTTGAACCCTTCGAAGTCGGTGGAAAGAGGATACACTATAAAAATGAAGGCTATAAAATTAAAATTTTAATCCGTTTAAGATTTTCTCGGTTAAAAGGATGACAATTTTCGTTTCAAAAAAGTTTTTCAATCGTGTAGTTAAGAGGAATTCGGAAAAAATGTATATAATACAGTAATCACAACACAGGTTTGTAAAATTTTTTTAACGAACCGGAATTTCCGACAGTTGTTGTTTTTAATACAACAAAATGTTTCTAAAACTTACTTATTAAATATTTTTTTGCACTTTAAAGAGTTTATGTTACCGCTATATTACTTCCTGCTTATACTTCAAAATTTATTTCTTACTCCTTTAGAAAAACAGAATAATCAGGTTTACTTATTTAACTTTACCGTGTCCGGACATGTCATTCACAAAAATTTTGCCCACTATCGGGCTACATCGGTTCCATCAATGCGGACAGTTTTTGAATGTAAGAAGATGTTCCATATTCTGTGTTTCTCCATAGTCACAGTTCACACTTCTTGGTCTATTTTCCCCCATTTTGCCATGTTTGATTTTACTGGAGCAACCTCTGTTTTCAACCTATTCATAGTTTTTTACGTTTTAAAATCTAGATACTGGCCGATCCGTTGAACCTGGGGAAGAGGAAAATATTCAGACGGTTCGTTCTGCACTGTTCCAAGAAAGCTTTTCCTGGATTTTAGTAGCTTTCGTGGTGTTCGAACTTTGTATAGGGCATGCCGCTCGTCCTCGATTTGTTTAATTTTGTTGAGGTTTCTGCAAAACCCGCTGCTTTATATAGATTTGGAGTGGCGTTGGTTTCATGCACCCCGTTACTATTTTGCATGTCTCATTTAGAGCAGTATCAACTTGTTTGGTGTGGGCAGATCTGCCCCAAACAAGGCACGCATATTCAGAGTTGAGAAACTCAGTGCCTATGCCGTTGTTGTTAGAACACCAGGACGTGCACCCCATTTACTTGCCGTAAGCTTTCTGAGTATACTGTTCCTAATTGTTACTTTACCCCCCGTTTTTATGCAATGTTGTCTGTAGGTGAGGGACCGGTCCAGTGTTACTCCAAGATGTATAGGTTGGTTTGTGTGTTCTAATTTATTATTATTCCACGCAATTTGGAGTTTTCGCTTGGCCTCCTTTGTGCAAAGGTGAAAAGTGCAGACTTGGGTTTAAGAGCGATTAAGTGCAGGTAATTTTGCAGGTAGTACACTTTCATGGTTTTTAAGGCAGTTTCGAGTTTTTCCTTCATTTCTTCAAAACTATTTCCGTGAGCAAATATTGCAAGATCGTCAACATAGAAGAAGTGCTTGGTTTCATTCGGCGTAGGTTGGTCGTTTGTGTATATATTGAAGATCATTGGTGCTAAAACACTTCCCTCTGGGAGACCGTTTTTTTTTAACACCTACTCACTTTACCCTCCATCATAACGAAAAAACGTCTGTTTTGCAGTAAGGAATATACGACCTTACCCAGATGGTGGTCATAAAGAGTCTCGTATAATTTGCGGAGCAATGTTTTGTGCCTTACTGTGTCATAGGCTGCAGTCAAATCTACGAAAGCAGCCCTTGTTATAAGTTTTTCTTCAAAGCTCTCTTCAATGTGTTCTGTTAGTGCGAGGACTTAACCGGTGCAAGATTTGCCGGGTCTAAATTCTTCTTGTTGTGGGATGAGGTGCTTATCGACATTTTTTTCTATTCTGGCGAGTATAAGTCTCTCGTATAGTTTGAAAAAGAGGAACAACAAGGAAATAGGTCTGTAGCTACTGGGATTTTCTGGGTCCTTTCCTGGTTTTAACAGGTTTATCTATTACTTTAGATTTCCTCCATGATTTTGGAATTTCACAGACTGTGTAGTACGTGTTATAAAGTTGCAAGATCCAATTTTTCGCTCCTTTGCCTAGATGCTTTATTTGTTCACTGTATATATCATCCACAACTGCAGCTTTTCAGTTTTTGAACCTGTTCATACCGTCGTGGAGTTCTTTTAGTATAAAACGAGTTCTTAGGTGGTTTGTTTTCGAATTAAATCTTCTTCTAGTATTTGGGTCCTTATGTCGGTTCGTAGTAATTCCATTCATAAGGAGTTAAGCAGCGACTTGGTTTGCTGTAACCTTGCAAGGTAGTTTATGTTCTTTTGGATTACCGGTAAATGTTTTTACAAGGTTCCATGCTATTTTGCTACTATGTATCATGTCTAATTTTTCCAGGGTCTCAATCCACTTTTCCTGTCTAGCTTGACTTAGCTGTTGGCAGTCAACTGTTTCTTGGCTAAAAGGGTCAGTGGAATAGAAGGATTCGTATTTTCTCATTAGTTTTTTGGACTCGCTGGACATCTTGGGAACATATTGTTGTCTACATCCTCAGGGGACAGCTCTTCTTTTGGTTTAAGACGTAGCAGCTCAGAATCTAGCATGTCTGCATACTTTTGCCAGTTTGCCTTTTTGAAGTAAGAATAATCATGTAAAAAATTATATCAAGCCTTGAAAATAGAAACTTTCACTAAGGTATTTTTTATTGACGATTATATTAAACCACAACTTGTTACGTAACACATTTTAATTATATTTCATATATACTTTTACATTTCCATAAATTACATCAATGTAAATTTCCGTACAGGTCCAGTAATGTATTTCTCTACAAATATGTTATTTCCTATTACCACCCACCAGATCGTTGGCTAATTATTTGGCTGGTTTACAATTACTCGGAACGGAATTGAGGTAATATAGATAATAATAGTAATATTATATTTTAACAGTATTAAGAGCGTAGGCGCAAAATTTCGGGCCAATGCTTTTTAAATGCAAATCATTTTTTTCGAATCCTGAGAAAACTAACAAATATTTTTGAAAAATTTAACCGCAGAATGAAAGACTACATTATTACCGAGGGCCGAAAGTACCTTAGAATAAACTAAAAGTTTTTTTGAATGAGATATTTAAAATTAAAAATCACACTAAATTTTCTCTTTTTTTCACCCCTGTAACTTATTAAAATAAACATTATAGAAGTTTTCAGGGACTTTAGGCCCTCAGTAATAATATATTATTCGAAAAAAATGAATGCATTTAAAAAGCATTGGCCCGAAATTTTGCGCCTACGCTCTCGTCAAACCGGTATAGCACAAATACAACATCGAGCTAGAGTTTGTGTATATAAATACCGAGAATAGTACAAAGTTGTTTTTGCGGAAAGTTATGTCTTTGTGGAATAACTCAAAGGTAAACATCACAATCAAAACAAATAAACTAGACCGGGATAATCGTTTAAAAGATAGTTCAGTTGTTGAATATCAGAATATTATACGGGTTCGGCATAACGCTGACCTAACAAAGTGCTTCTACTCAATTTAGAGCAGTTTCTTTAACGTTTATAAATTCACACTGTGGCAGGAATGAGGTCTTCAATACTTACAAGAGCTGTTGAATTACCTCCTTAGCGTACACGTCTTCGACATTTCTTTTACTTTGTTGCTACGGCATCCATCAAGACTGCTCAGCAGAAAAGTCTTAATATACTTTAGTATATAATGTCATATGTTACTAAGCATTTGAAATAACCCACACAGTGTTTTTTCTAAGATTTAGGGTAAATTTAATTTATTAACCAAAAACATTGCGTGATTCAATTAAATGTCAATTAAAAATACGTGAATTCACAATAGAAAGACCTTGTAGAGTCAGCAAAAATTGAAGTTATACTTTTCGTTAGATATCATAAAGTGTATTAAGTTAAACAGAATTTGTTACAATGAGATCAAATTTAATTCTTTTTAGAAGAACCTTTTTTATGAGACCTCTTTATAGATTTAGTTGAAGGGCAAAGAACTGCTTAGTGGTTGTCGTATGTCACTCAGTATTGTAGTGAAAGACATTGTTTTTAAATAATGTAACAGTCTCATATTGCTATGAAGAGAGCAGAATTTTTGGGATTATATTAAAAATATAAACATGAAGAACTGCATAAGCTTGTGTTTAAAGATTAAACTTATACAAACATCAAAATAATCTGGGGACAAAAACAAAATGCCAGATTACAGAATGATTTCAAATAATTTATTGTAAATGTTTTTATAAACATTGTTTCTTAAAATTATTGTAATAGCTCTTAAGAAAATTAAAAGACAACTCCATAAATCAAAAAATGGTAATAAAAACATATTTGCTTTGCCTAAACAGTATCAATGACATTAAAAGAACAGCAGAAGAAGTATATCTCGTAATTCATTTTCGATGTTATCAGAAGTTTCAGCCCCACTTCCTCCATTATCTGCAGTTGCTGCAGATAATGCAGGAACATCTGCTGCAAACAAACACAACAATAATTACTTTAGGTAAGATGTAAGCTTTGAAAAAATTAAAACAGTACAATTAATGTTTTTTTGTAGGTTATGTTAACTTGACAAAGGTTATAACAGTTGAATTGTTAGTTAAATGACAGAGAAACTCACCTTTTACGTTACATTCAGTGCCTTCCGCGCCTTCGTCCTCACTTTCATTCATGTTTTTATTGATTTTCTAATTAAAACACTGTTATAAAATAAGAAACACGTAAACAACCTATCAATAATAATCACAATGACAGTTAAGCATTGCCAATGCCAGAGTGGCCCAAGTCACCTGTTTTACTATAATTTTTAAAATGGAGTATAAAATTACAATGCCAAAACAATACTAGTGTCGCCATCTGTTATTCACGGAGAAAACTAATCTTATTCCACTGTGGCTTTGAAAATATTATTATTTCATATCGTTTTTGTGATAAAGTCTAAATATGAAAAAATATCACTTGGGCCACTCTGGTTCTGGTGGTCTCATATATAGGGAATGCTACAAAGAACTCTGAGAAACATTAATGTGGAGCATTAGAACTGCGAACTCATAATGGGAAAATGCCGAAGAAGTATTTTGATTACCTTATACCTTGTTTTTTTTTTAATTTTACGGTCAGCTTTTAGTTAAAAGTTGGAAACAAGTTGAAAGAAAGAGCTATACTCTCTATCTTTCTTAAAATTAACTGACAGGTTTCTGTATATAGGTAGTCAAAACAATGTACCGTATAAGATGAGATAATTTATACAGCTTCTGCTGTGTAAGCAATATGCATGATTGCAAGAATACACTTTTACGTTTAGTTGAAAAGGTAGAATAAACGTAGATATCTTCAAATAAAATGTGTCGTATTTTAACCTTAAAGAAGAAGCTGTATCTTTTCCCAAATAATTAATTTTTTTCCATCATTATCAATAGACTTCGGCAAATATGCAAATAAAAATGTAGAAAATATGCGCATAAATATGCACGTGTTTACCCGAAAATATGCAAATATTTTACAAACTATGCATACAAATAAATAAAAAAATCGTAAAATCGTAACAATTTTATTTAAAAAAAAAAGTGTACATAACTAAATATTTCCTACTATTCATTAAGATTTACATTTATTTTAAGTAACTACATCATTTTTAAGTATGAATAAACTTATTTAGAATTATGGTAACAATAAATGACCAAGTGGTGTTCAAAATTTTCTAACAAAAACTTGTGGCTTCTGTCTGAGTACATATATTTATATATGGAAAAACTTCGTTCAACATCAACTGATGTAACGGGAGCATTTTTCAAACTAACCAAAACATTTGGTTCTAAATTAATTGTTTCCGAAATATTTCCAGTTAGAACACTGACTACTTCAGAAAGAATATGGTAACCTTTATTTTTTTCCATAGTAGCTTTAATTTTTTTTAAAATATCTTTTCCAATATTACCTCTAACGTTCCGACAACATGACGCAAATTCTTTTATTAATGCTGTACTTTCGAACAATGACAGTTTTGGTGATTCTAACTGAGTAATTGTTTTTTGAACAAAACTAAAATTTGATTTTATAAATGAAAGTTCTTGTTGAAGCAAGTTACTCTGAAAAGTTTGTTTAGAATCCAAAAGAGATTGGGAACTTTCATCTGTTAACGTATCAATTATGTTCTTTATTTTAACAAAATGATCTGCATAAAAATTAGCTGCTTCTAACCATGTTCCCAATCGCGTTAAAATAGGTTGTGGTGGAAGAGGAATGTTAGGTAGCATTTATTTATAAAGTTGAATTCTTATAGGAGATTTAAGAAATACATTTTTGACACTGGATATCATGGTATTTACAAGAGGAAACTTTTTTCCTATTTCCTCTGCAACTCTGTTTAATCCATGCGCTACACAAGTAACATGTATTAAATCTGGGAAAATTTTTTTAAATTTTGTCCTGCTTTCACCATATAAGGAGCAGCATCCAATAAAATAAGCAGTAATTTATTAGAAGGAATAGTTGTCGAAAGAAAAAAAGTTGCTAATGTTTCTTGTATAAAACGCGAAATTGTTAAAGCATTTGTTTTCTCAAGTTGCTGGCATGAAATAAGATGAGATTTTGGTAAGGTATCTTCTTTAAGAACACCAATCAATAAATGAGCAATATACTTTCATGAGGAATCAGTGGTTTCGTCTACAGATATGTAAAAATAATTATCTGCAATTTCTTCCTTAATATTAATTAACACCGACGAGTATAGCCCGTTCACATTATTTCTTCTTAGAGACCGATCACTTGGAACATTAAGTTTGCAATATTTTTTTAGAAATGAACTGAAATTTACATTTGCTAATTTTGAAAGCGGTATGTTTGCAGACACTAATGCGCGACACAAGTCTTCATTAAAAGTTTCTTGCTCATCTAATTTTTTTGAATTAGATTGGAAACATTTAGCCATTGTTTGATGTTTTCCTCCTATTTTTCCTTTTTTTGCAATGTGTGAAGCAGTTCTCACATGTTGGTCTATCTGAAATTTCTTCTCACATGCTATCTATAAATAAAAACCTTTATTTTAACCCAACCTTTAAAATATAAAAATATACAAGGTGTTTTTGGTTAATCAAATAACTGGTTTGGAAAAAAAACACTCGCTAAGTGTTTTAAAAGCAGTATTAATCCACAAATTAGTTTTTGTTACTAACCATTAGTACATCATATAACTTATTTTAAAATTCAACAAAAGTTTTGTTTTTGTTAATTCAATTACAATAAAAATAATTGTGTTTTAGAATAGCTGACTTCATAAAAAAAAGTAAAGGTGAAAAATTTTTCTAAATACACACCATTGTATTGTACCATGGACAATTTTTTCTCACTAATGGAATCTATTTTTCATTTAAAAACAACCTACGAGTACTAAATTTCAAGTAAATACGTTTATTGGTTTTAAAGTTGTTGTTGTTATTAACTAAAAGAATTTAATTTTTTTTAATTTTAACACCCTGTATCTCGAAAAGTAAATAAGTTTGACCCCTCAATAACTATATCGTTTTGTTCAAATTTTTGAGAAGTGTCTACAGTCAAACGTTGTAAGTGTCATTTGGAAACACCCTGTATGTATGAAATATTAGATATTTAATAGAAAATATTAGATACTTACAATTTTGCCACAGACTGAACAGTAGATTTTTCCCATATCCATAGACAGCTCTTTATAAGGTTTAATCCAAGTTGAAGCACTGGTTGTTTTAGGCATTATAAAATCACAATCTTCCTTTTTGTTACGCACAACGAGTGTTTACGCTTTGAATATCAAAACAAAAATGATTTACAAATCTGAGCATCAAATTAGAAATGTTTAGGTACCTAATTCAATAAACTGGGAGATTTTGGAAAATTCCTAAATTAGGAACAAAACTATTAGCCGTTTACCTGCTGTTAAGATACAATAAATTGTAGATAGATTTGGGGATTAGATCATAAAATGCAAATGAGCGAACCCTTAGCGATTATCCAATAACTGAATGCCTCAGTGACCGAGACTTTCTAAGAATGTTGAGGGCTACTTAAATTGATCTTCTTTGAAATTGTAAATGTTTTGTACCTGTAGAGATTACGTACTTAGATCATTTCTTGATTAAAATGACTACAAAATTTTATACAAGAATTGAAATAAATTGGTATGTTTAAAAATTTTCAAATACAGTATAAAAATCTGAACTTTTATGCACTTTATGCAAACTTTTATACAAATATGCCAAAATATGAAATATTTACATAAAATATGCACAATATGCAAAATATGCAATATGCATATTTGCCGAAGTCTAATTATCAAGAATATTCTTTTTCAGGTTATCAATTGTTTTTAATTTGTCAAGTAAAAAATGAACTAAATAAATTCTTTGCTATATTAACCCACCAATTCATATAAAATGCTACTTGTTACTAACTTTCATCAAGTCATATTGTTACATCTGCCAGATTAATGATTTGCAGGAATGCGTAGGTCTTTTAAATAACGCTTTATCATCCCAGTCACGCCTCTTATACTCTGGGGATATTTAAAAGTCTGTGTTGATGTCGCAAAATTGCTTTTTGTCACGAATCACAAAGTATTCAAACGTAAAGTAATTAAAAGGAAGCTTCCTTTTAGGAAACTACTTCAATATAATAGGTTTGGTTCATCTTTTATTGTGAACGTGTACTTTATGCACTAGTTTGTCAAAACCACTCAATCAGTTGACAAAAACTTAAAAAAGAAACAAAAGAAAATAGAAAAAAATTTATTCTTATATTTCTAATAGTACATTTTATCGAAACAAAAAATGAACCTACCAATAGAAGCGAAATTAGCTTAATGTGTTTAAAAAATCACAGCTGCTGTGTTGAATAAATTTAAAATTAGTATTGGCGCCATTCAATAGTTAAAGGCCTATATTTTAATATTTGATGGGGATATAATTTTTATTTTTAAAAAATCGCTATTTATAGTCAAAAGACATGAATAAAGTTGACTGTTCTTTCGAGTAGCTGTCTCTAATGTAATGTAATGGTCTCTGTCTTGGCTGGTTCCCTTGTCGGTTCGGTGCACCAGTTCAAGCTGCAGCGACAAAAATGAAAAGTTCTGAGCATGAATTAGAGAATTTTTGCAACCAGCACACCATTATGAAGGGCAATGCTTAGAGTAACCTCCAAATATATCCAATGTCAAATTGTTGGATTTTTTACGGCACTTTAAGGGCCAAAAATCGGTGTTTTTGATTGTTTTTTATTGTATCAAATCAATCTCTTAGGATTAAATATATACAATAGTATAAAAGTACATAAATTGTGTCGAAAAGGCTGACAAAAGTCGATAATAAAAAGCTTTTCATTCACCAATAGTTAACGAAGACCACGTTGCTTAGTTTGGTAGCTTCATTGGGGGGTGATTAAGTATATAGATGATAGAAAAGTGTATATCAAAGACAGGTAAATGATAGATAATAATTGGACAACAAAATATAAAAGTTTGACAAAGAAAGACAAGAAAAACGAAATAGAACTGAACTGCAAAACCAATTGAGCGCCAATAAGTTTTAACCTGAAACTCATGAAGGAGCTCAAGATTAAATAAATTAAAGAAACATTTGTCTCAAAGACTTTAGAAAAAACCTTCAGAAAACATATCAGCAAATTATTAACAAAAATCATGAAAATCGACATATTTACTTAAAGCTGTAAAAGATTACATATTTAATAAAATATTTTAAAAGGTTTATATTGTCTCTAGAAAAATAAAATAATAAACCTCGAAAAATTGTTCTTCTTCGCGTGCCATATCAGAATTATCCGAAGTTGGCGATCACCATTGCGAAGGCTTCTCGATCTTCTGCAATATGGAATAATTGTCCTGCATTTGATATCTGAGTCCATTCTCGAATGTTTTTTAATCAAGAAACGTGTTTTCTTCCTACTCCTCTACGGCCCTCTATTTTGCCTTTAAGGATCAGTTGTAATATTTTATATCGACTTCCCCTTACTATATGTCCCAAATAAGACATTTTTTGATGTTTAACAGTCTTTAGCTGTTGTTCTCTATCTTCGTTGACGCTCCTTAGTACTTCTTCATTAGTTTTTCTTGCTGTCCAAGGTATCTTCAGCATTCGTCTATAAACCCACACTTCCAATGCTTCAATTTTGTTCATGATCGATACTTTTAGCGTCCACAGTTCTGCACTATACAAAAGTACGGACCAAACATAGCACTTAACCATTATTTGTTTAAAAAATCGTTAAACTATTAAAAACAGATAACTTATAATTAAAACAGATTACAGCTCTTGAAATAAAACAAACTCAAATGTAAACAAGTTAATTTATATTTTAATCATCTTTTAAAATGTCTCAAAAATTCTTCTTTCTTAACGTGTCCCATTCCTAAGGACATTGACGATCATCATAGCCCATTTGACTCTATCTGCAACCGTTCTGAAAAGTTCTATTGACGTTTTCCCAATACATTGTCTCAGATTCTTCAGCCAGGACGTGCGTCTTCTCCCCGGTCCTCTTCTGCCTTTCACCTTCCCTTGTATGACCAGCCGCACCAAAAATTAATAATTGAAAATAAATAATATATGAACTATAATTTCACAAAAAATGTAAAGCTGCTTGTTTGGTTAATACTAAAATTAAAGTACATTAATTATAGAAATACTAGTCATTCCTTTTCTTTACAAATAAATAAAAATAATCCAAAACGAAAATTATATAGATAATAATGAAAAACTATATTATGTAATTATTTATAAAAAAGTTTCAAATTAAGCATAAAATCAAAAATAGGTCAATGGACTCGTAAAAACTCACATTAAGTTACAGCTGCTAAAATAAAAAAAAAACAGGTGGCCCTCTAGATGAAGAGAGAAGGTATCTTTGCCATCTTCTCTTAAGGATCTTAAGAAAAAAGGATCTCAGGAAAAGGATGTAAACCAGAAATTGATGGCATCAGCGTTAAACAAGTAATGGAAATTTAATATCTGGGAATTACACTGTCTAGCTGTGGAGACCTAGACAAAGAAGTGAGAAATCAAGTACAAAAAGCAAATAGAATAGCAGGATGCCTTAATAACACTATATGGCGAAACAGATATATTAACACTGAGATGAAGTCAAGAATTTATCAGGCCAGTGTAAGACCGATAATGACCATATGTCTCAGAAACAAGACCCGACACAGCCGCAACGTAAAGGCTACTGGAAACGGCAGGGGTGAAAGTACTGAAAGAGCAGTGAAGACATTGGAAGAAAATTTAACGTACAGTCCATCATTGAATGGACACAAAATAGAAAAAAAGAATGGAATAACCACATAACCCGAATTCAGGAGACCCGTGTCGTCAAAATAACAAGAGATAAGTTACCAGTCGACAGAAGAAGGATCGGACGACCACGCAAAAGATAAAGTGACAACCTTCCATATAGGTATTAATCCACCAATAAACAAACTTCTTCTTTTTCTTAGCCTTCTGTCGTCCATGTTTGGACATAGGCCTCTCCCAACTCCTTTTATCGGTCTCTATCCTGAGCAACATATATCCAATTTGTGTACAAACAGAATTGCTTATAAAGAGGAAAAAGAATAAGAAGAAGAATATTCTGTTACTTTGCTCCAAAATGAATTGTTTTAAAACTGTTATAAGCAAGGGAAGTAGAAAAAAAAACGATGTTGTTAAATTTCCTTTTATATGTATTTCTATTTTATTTCGTTAATGTTAAAATACCGAAAAAGTATTTCAATCCTTTTTGCGTCGCCGAGGTCATTAATAAACCATTTTAAAATGTGTTTATATTTCACAGATGGGTATTTTCTCGGTATTCTTTGATCAGAGCCACTTTAGGATATTTTGCGTTCCCGTTTCCGTTTTAAGTGTTTTTTTTTATACCAAGCTAAACGAATGATTTTTAAAAATTTACTCACTCTCGGTAAGGCCGGCCGCTGTTAAAGGCGTGTTTAGTTTTATTGTTTAATGTTTTGTGTTTTCGTCTATTTTCATGGGAAATTGTGTAGTATAGTAGCAGTGTTATGTGCAGTTAATAGAGGTAGAAAAGGGTGGCCTTCGTAAGCAGACGTCGGTATGTAGTTTGAAGAAGCCGTCAAAATTTGTTAGAAAAGTGATTTTTTCTCAAAGTAATATGTCTGCTTAAATAAGAGTAATCACTGGCTTTTGTTGTATGCGATCTCTCGTATGAGATATTTGTAACACGGCGATTACAACAAATTTGGAAAATACCCACGTGTTCCAGTTTTTTTTTTAGAAGTCAAGTCCAAGGTTGCGTTTAGTGCCACTTCAACCTCACTTTTGTTTGTCCCTGGTCTTCGTTCCAGACTATAGATGCAGTTTTTTTATTCGTGTGTCAGAGATTCCCAGTTCAGTTCCTACCCCTAGAAATTTTAGTAAGTCCAGTTTACAACTCAAGTGCATTTTAGTAAAATTTAGGTAACTTTTCTGTTTGAACTTTTAAAGTAGAGATAGACATTTTTTTCATAATAATTTGCTTTCATAACAATTTGAAATAATTTGTAATAATTGAAATTATATGTGTTAGGGCGTGGCCATAGCAGTCAGAATTGTTCTCAGTTTTAAAATTCAAGTATTGACATCTGACAGCTAGTTTTATTTTTTTACATTAGTTTGTTTTGTTTCTAGAAAAAGGTTAACTTCTATGAATGGTCTCATTTAAAAGGTATTTCTTTATTTGTAATAATTTGTTACTGCTACAGATTGTAGCCCAGTAACATTTGTAAGTATTGTAGTATTTGTAGTATCTCCAACTTCTTAGAGTTTGTAAACAGACAGAACATAGTCAGTGTTTCCTTCTCAGTCTTGTAACTATTAATATAATATTTTTGTTAGTGTCTATGTTTATAACTATTTGTGGTGAGACGGTAATAAATGTTTAATTTTTTCCCCTAAACTATTTTGTTTATTTATTTTAGAAAAGTCTCCTAACCTCTCTCTTGTATTTTTTAAGAAGGAAGAACCTTTTCTTTCATCCAACAGAAAGTTCCCCGAAGCGGCGTCCCTATTTCAAATAGCTAGAGGGCCTTCTTGTGTTTTGTTTGCCAATTTGTCCAGGAGACTCATGTAAGTACCACATTGTTTCATTTTTTTATCGTTGCCCCAATCCAAACCTAGTGTTTCATTCACTGATCCACGACCCAATTCTTCAAATAAACCCTGAGCGCCGTTCGCATAAGTTTCGTTTATTTTGCTTACTTTACTCCACCCCCAGTAACTTCTGTCCCCAATTTTCAACCCCCCATAGTAATACCCTATATGTTAGACAAAATATTCGTTACAACTTTCACATCCTCCTTTACAAAAATCCGCCCTAGTCTATATGGCTAGTTATTGTATTGTGTTATTTTCAATAACCATTTCCTTTAGTGTATTTATCATTTCTTGTATAAAACAATATACCTTTATTTTTCGACAGACATACTACTGAACCACATTATTACACAAACTACAAAAGTTAGGGTCAAATTTTGAAAACTTTATATAACTGTGAGTAAACTATCTCATTTTCGTCAACTATTACTGACTAACTACTAAACCACATTATTACACAAACGACAAAAGTTCGGATCAAATTTTGAAAACTTTATACAACCGTGACAAAACTATCTCTTTTTTCATCAATTATTGCTGACTAACATTCACAGTAAATTAAACTTGCGTTTCTATTTCCCGCAAACTGTTTCACCGTAGTTTCTTTTGCTTATATAACCAAACATGCCCGAACGGGGTTGAATACACATGCAGAACAATACATCGGACTGCTGCTTCGCTTTTTGAATGACTGTGACCACTGTGACTTTTTCCGTTACCGAGTAAACAGTAGACTTTTAAAAGGAACAACAATTTTTGCAAATGTGGTGCACATCAAAATCAAAGAGTCAGTAAATTGAAAACACCGGGGAACATTTACAAAAAGGTTGGTATATAGGTTTTATTTTGCAGTCGGTTGGAATAATTTTTTAAAAGTAGGTGAAATAAAACGTTTTATATGGATGAAATAATAGTATTAGAGTCGAATTTTATTACCTTTTAAAGGAAAAAGTAAATTCGTTATATCTGGGCAATGCTACATTTTAAAAGCTCTCTCAACATATATGTACTTAATAGGATTTGAAAAAAAAAAATAAATCCCTTTAAAAGCGAGGTTAATTAATCTTATACCAAGTTTTTATGAAAATTGTATATATTTGAATTTAAATATTTGAATATAATAATGGGGTATATATACCACATTAAAAACCCTTTCCACAAAATTTTTGAAGTTATACTTCTATACGCGCGCTCCAAGTTGGAAATTTGTACGGGAGTGAATCGGTGAAATCATTACATATGTAAGATAATGAGTAAGAGAGAGACAGAAGATATATTTTCTCTCTCTTCCTCTCTTCATAATATTATTATTTATGTGATATGTTTTGTATTATTTATTGAATGTTTATTATTATTTTAGGCTTTTATTAAAATAATAATATTAATAAATCACTGTATGACCGAGAACTGTCAATTTTGAAATATGTTTGTCATATCTAATTTTACGTGTTTGGTTCATACGCTGGTGTATGTGAGTTCGAATCCCAATATGAATTTCCTTTTTTATTTTTGAAATATTTAAAAACCCCACGTATATTTATTAAATATATGTAATCTACGCAAAAACGCTAAATTTTAAAATAAAATGAAAATTTACAACATAATCCGAGTTGTTGGTTTTTGAAGTTATACTTCTAGACGCGCATTCGACGTTGGAAATTTGCACGGGAGTGAATCAAAAATTTGCACGGGAGTAACAAGCCTCGTTAGGCATGTTAAATTATAAATTAAAACTTGTAAATATCTCAAGAAAGTTCAAATGTGTACTTATATACACAACAAATAACAATTAAATAATGTATTTGTCAATGTCAGGTAAATTGACAGTTGTATCACCAAACAATATTTTTTTATTAATATTGTTATCATGGTAAATTAAACATATGCGTAAGTAAGTTATATATATTGTTATTTTTAAATACTTGTGAATATTGCATTTTAATTTGTATTGTTTTATTATAATGAATTATGTTGCAATGTATTGTATCGTATTTTTATATTAATAACAAAATAAACAATGAATTTTACTGCAAAGTACGTGTGAAATTTTTTTTTAATTTAATTCCTTTTATACATACATGAAAATAAAAATATATATTTTCATCAAAATATTGATTCAATCCTTTATTTACTTACTATACTCCTATTACAGGTCAAATGTTTATATACAGCAAACGATGCACCATATACCTGTATACCTAATTCTTTTTCTCTTTGTGCTCTCTCTTACCTATAGCATTACATATGTAATGATTGTGCAGATTGACTCCCATATAAATTTGTAACGACGAACGCGTGTATAGAAGTATAACTTCTACCGGCAGTCCCACTGGACTGGTTTTTTTTTTTTTTGTTATATTTTGCAAGTACTGCTGGTCTGCTAACTTGTATGTGTTTCTTTTTCTTTTGAGAATAACGTTTAAGATTTGTTATTGGATTGATGCCGTATCTATTTGAAGCAATGTAAACTACGGAATTATTGATCCACGTAGCTACTAGTACAGCATCCGTTTTACTAATAGTACTTTCATAGTATCCCCTTTCCTTTTTCTGAATATTTTTTTTATCTAATAAAGGACAGCTCCTACTTAAACGGTTTTCCCTTATAGTTCCCATGTCTCCGTACCCTTTCAAACGTAAATAAGTAAATAAACTGAAGGTAGTAAATAAATTGTTAAAGTAAAATTAGAATGCCAAATATTAGAGATTATCAGGTAGTTCATCATTTTCACCAGTGGTTCTGTCGACTTTCCAAAGTTTCTTTGGTTCTAGAGTTCATATAAATATATAGTCGGATTTTTACAGTTGTCAGTTCAAAAATTGTATTAAAGTGTAAAAAAAAGTACGAAATAGTAGTCACAGTAAATAATTGAAAGAGTCCATTTAACATTTAAACTTTTTCAATTTTATTAATATCTATAAAAATAATAAATAAATAATAAAATTACTTAAGTCAATTTTAAACATATTATTTCATTTTAAAAAATACAGAAAATATAGTATGAAGCATGGCGCTAGTCTAGAGTACCGCCTACTGTACAACTTTTTTTTTTAAACACGTTTACTTTTTTTTTATTTTATCTATTACTTGTTTTTATATACGTTGTCGTTTCCATGTCAATTTTTTTTTGTACTTAGTAACCTTGTGTCATAATATTTAACTCAAACTGAAGCATAATTCATAATTTAAAAGCTAAAACAAAGACAAAAACCTTCCTGATTATATTTAATGAGTTAATCCTTCCAAAACTTTACAAACGCTGGAAAATGTCACATGGCTTAATATAATATGGTGTAGAAAATTTGAAAATCGCAGAAAATCCTTTACGTGTACATCAGGCCGAAAGCAATGTCACGCTTTAGGCGATCAAGTCTACCGTATCTGCAACATCAACGGAGTTTTAACGGGCGCTTTCAGGAAAGCAGAAGTTGCATTTAATGTGTAAACTGCTTTTTGTACTAGAAATGTAGAATTAAGCATCAAGTCGGTATTGAGGAAACTGTATGTTTATTTTCTTTACTATTTTCCCTTTTTACTAACCGTTTATGACGTTTATATGCTGAAATTCTTTTAAAATGACGTTAAACAAATACAGAGGACAAGTACAAATTTATACTAAAGATCTGAAGGAATTGCAAATAATAAAGATTTCGAAAATAGAATCCCTAGCAGAATTTTGACTAAAACAGTATATTATTTCGATTAACTATAGATATAATAAAAAATCAAAACTAAGTAATTATAGTATCATCGATCTATCGATATCTTATTGTATACATTCTGGAGATATTCTCTATCCTATATATTTTACCGATCTCCATTCGTTGCTTATGACTTATGACTTATCGTCATATTCTTCCAACAAGTTTCTTAAAATTTTCACTACTGTTGCGGCAGTTTTATGACATTCGCTCCATATTGATAAAGTCTCTTGACGAACACAAAAGAAGTATTAAAGAATATAGAATGTTTGAAGTGTAAAAAAATCCCGAAATGTCTAGTAATGTCTAAAACGTCAGAAAATGTATATAAACACGTGAAGTTGACAGTCCAATAACAATAATATTTGAGTTTTTGAAGTTAATAATTGTCATTGTTTAATAGAGAAATAAGTAAGAAAAAGATTTGTACAAGAAGTAAATACAAAGATGGAGTTTAAAGAAAAACAAATGCAGGAACAGTGGAAAAAAATCCAACAAAGAATAAAAAATGCAGCAGATAAAGTGGTTGACAAAACGCAAAATAAAAGAAGTCATATTTGGTTTGACAATGAGTGCAAATTAGCAGTAAGAGCAACGAATAAAACAAGATAGAAATGGTTAAGTACAAGCAAAAATGAGGAACTAAAAAAACACAAATATCAAAGGCAAAAGATAAGGAAATTATATAAATTGAAAAAAATATTAAAAAGCGGAAGCAATTATGAACTATATAGAAACAGAAAATAAAAGACACGACTCAGAACCATTGTACCAATACTTAAAACTAGGTACCCGAAATCGGATAGCTAATACAGCTATAGAAGCAGAGAAATGGCAGAAGTACTTCGAAGAAATATATCAAGAAACGGATAAAGAAGAAGAAAGAGAAACAATAACGTACACAGAACAAGATGAAGAAGAAGAATAATTGACCTATACAGAAGTGAAAAAGAAAATATGCAAATTTCTTCTTCTTCTTCTTTCAGTGCCTATTCGTTCCGAATATTGGCAATCATTCTGGCTATAATTATTTTATTGACTGATGCTTTAAATAGATTCGTTGTTGTTGTGGAGAACCATTTCCTCAGGTTCTTCAACCATGATATTCTCCTTCTCCCAATTCCTCGCTTTCCGAATACTTTACCCTGTAGGATTACCTTCAGTAATCTGTATTTAGTGCTGTTTCTCATTATATGTCCGAGATATTCCAACTTTCTCCTTTTAATGGTATACATCACCTCTCTTTCTTTGCCCACTCTTCGTAATACGGTCTCGTTGGTTATCTTGTCTGTCCATGATATCCTTAGAATTCGCCTGTATAGCCACATCTCGAAGGCTTCAAGTTTTTTCTCCATTGCTTCAGTTAGTGTCCAGGATTCAACTCCGTAATACAATATTGAGAAGATATAACATCGTAGGAGCCTTACTTTTATCTCCAGATTAAGATTGTGGCTTTTAAAGAGTTTGGCCATGTTATTGAATGCACTCCTAGCCTTCTCTATTCTACATTTTATTTCCTGTGAGTGATCCCATTGTTCATTTACTGTTGGATTGAATGCAAATTTAAAAACGAGAAACCAGCAGGAGAAGACGAAGTTTATCTACGACGAAGTTATATCTGCTTATCTGCAGACAGATTTATAAACTAATATATGGAGCAAAAAATTAATGTCTGAAGAATGGAATAACGGAATTATAGTGGCAATCCGAAAACAAGGAGACGACTTGTAAGAGAAAATATAAAGTAATGACGACTGGTATAATTAGAGACAGACTAACAATATATACAGAACAAAGCATAGAAGAGTACGGTTTTAGAAAAGAAAGATCCACGATAGACGCTAGACATACGCTAAATCAAGTAATAGAGAAAACATACGAGTACGACAGAGAAACACATATACTATTCCTAGACTTTACACAGACTAAGTAGAAGAAAAATGATCCAAGACTTACAAGAGAGTAAAATACCAAATATAATTATAAGAATGATAGAACTGACAATGAGAGATTTTTAAGAAATAAAAGAAATTTTCAAGAAATTCAATAAAAAAGACAAGATGTGCTCTCAACGGTACTATTTATTCGATTAATAGACAAGATAATAAAAAAACGGGTGTAGCAGTTCAGTGGGACTGTCAGTAGAAGTTACACGTCTATACACGCATTCGCCGTTACAAATTTATTTGGGAGTCAATCTGCACAATAATTACATATATAATTCTATAGGTAAGACATAGCAGAAAGAGAAACAGAATTAATAACAACTTACTAACAATGAAGGATTGAATCAATATTTTGTCGAAAATGTATATTTGCAAAAAAATTTTTACACATACTCTGCAGTAAAATTCATTGTTTATTTTGTTATTAATATAATACCTAATACAATACAAACTGCAATATTCATAAGTATTTAAAAATGACAATAATATACATCAAAAATACACTAAAATACAGTGCAACATAATTCCATATAATAATACAATACAAATTAAAATGCAATATCCATAAGTATTTAAAAATGACAATAATGTAATACTATTAATAAAAAAGTCCTCCCCGACTGGGAATCGAACCCCGGTCTCCCGCGTGACAGGCGGAGATACTGACTACTATACTACCGAGGACATGACACAAATTTATTTCAAAATTGACAGTTCTGGATCATACAGTGATTTATTGAGATTATTATTTTCAAATACAAAAGACTAATATAATTATGAACATTTAATAAATAATACAAAACATATCACATAAATAATAATATTAATAAATATTTTATTATATGTATAATATTATATGTATATATATTTTTATATAATATATATAATATTAAATTATATATTAAAAGGAACATTTTTATATTCGGGAGAGGAAAAGAGAGAAAATATATCTTCTGTCTCTATCTTACTCATTATCTTACATATGTAATGATTTCATAGATTCACTCCCATACAAATTTCCAACGTGGAGCGCGCGTATAGAAGTATAACTTCAAAAAAGTGTCAAATGCAGGAACTATAAACAAGAATGCAGTACAAATAATAGGATATGCGGACGATATACCCATAGTAGCAACAGATAAAAAGGCATTAAAGAAAACCTTCCAATAAATGGAAAACGAAGCCAAACTCAAATGACTGGAAATAAATGAAAATAAAACAAAATACATGAACGTAAGCAAGAAAAAGAAGACACAAATGACAGAACGTATAATAAATGCACACAAAATTTCGAAGAGGTGGAAACATTCAAATATTTGGGAGTATTAGTCAACTAAAGAAATGAGAGTGTAGATATGAAAAGAAGAATTCAAGCCGGAAATACAGAGTTTTATAGAAATAAAAAATGTTTAGAGATAAGAAGATAAGCTAAAACCCACAGATTAAAATCTAAAAAACGACCATAAGACCAACAGTAGTATATGCTGCAGAAACATTTATATTAACATCAAGAGAAGAAGAGCAATTACAAGTTTTTGAGAGAAAAAAAAATTATCAGAAAAATACTGGGACAGAAGAGCGAAAACGAAAAGGATGCAAGACAATGGATAAATTACGAAATACCAGAATAGATGGATCAAGAGAACATAATTAGAGCAATAAAAGCACAAAGAATTAGATGGTATGGACATACAATGAAAAGATAAAAGAGCAATCCATTAAAAGTTACAACGGAATGGATATCACCATACAAAAGACCCAGAGGCAGACATAAATTGAGATGAAGACAACAAGTGTAAGAAGACTTAAGGAGTATGGAAATTAGAAATATAGAAAGCACAATCAAAGAGAGATCATAGAAAAAGGTACTGAAAACAGCGCAGTCACACCAGAAACTGTAAAACCAAACCCAAAACGAGATGATTCCCCACACAAAAAGGATCTTCAAGTGATAACATCTTGGGCGCGTCTTCTCACTTCTTCGGGAGCGTATAGCTTGTATATATTTGTCATGGAGTTGTATTAAGTATTGTAATATTGTTACTTACTTACTTACTTACTCCGTGGCGTTACAACCCTTCGTGGGTTTTAGCCGACTCGACAACATGTCTCCACTGTTTTCTGTCCAGTTGGGATTTCCTCCCACACCAGTTAACTGTTAATGTTTGTTCGTCAGAATGTCTTCTGAGGTGTCCTGCCCATTGAAGTCATCTGGACTTTATTTCTTTTATAATGTTGGCGTCTGGGTAAAGTTCTTCGAGCTCTTTGTTAGTTCTTATCCTATATTGTTCTGATGCTTCATCCAGCACAGGGCCAAAGATCTTCCTTAGGATTTTTCTTTCCCAAACACATAGTCTCTCTTCGTTTGCCTTTGTTATCGTCCACGTTTTGCTTCCATACATCATAACGCGTCGTATGATTGTTTTATAGACCTGTATTTTTGTACGTCTTGTTAGCTGTTTCGATTTTATAAGGTTTTGGAGGGCAAAAAGACAGCTGTTGCTGGCCTGGATCCTGTTGTTTATTTCTTGTGATCCGTTATTGTCTTTAGTTATTGTTTTTCCAAGATACTTGAATTGTCTAACGCGCTCAAAGTTAAAGTCATCGATGGTGATGTTCTGACCGATTTTGTCTCTGTGTACCTGATTTCTTCATTTTAAGGTTAAAATTTTAAGGTTATGGTCTTCAAAAATTTAGAATCCTAATTTAAATTATAAGCCGAGATATTTACAATCACTATTAATATAAAATGCAATAATTTACTCACCGTCACACAAGAATGACGAATTTAAACAGATTAAAAAGGCTGATAGTACTGTATAAAACGAATGAACGCTAGACAAGAGTGATACAAACACATAAGACAAGAATGAGAATGTCTAAAATATCATACTGCACACTGGCCCAAATGTCACTTGGGCCACATTTCCATAACTAAATCATAATGAAATGTTTACGTAATCTAATTGTACAACTCGCACCATCTCTTGGTATACAGTGAAATGTTAGTTGAGCCACTTTTAGATGAACGATATGATAAAATGCTACCTATTGTACTACCTATCAAAATTATACATAAAAATCAGTTAGGCCACTCTGCTTCTGAGCGACTCAAGTGGTGGAGTTTAAATATCTAGACATCACATTATCTAGCTACGGAAAGCTTAAAACAGAAATGAAAAATAAAGTAAATAGAGCAAACAGAGTCGCAGGTTGCCTGGATGAAACAATATGGAGAAATAAAAATATTGGGAAAGAAATAAAAGGCAGAATTTTCAAAACAGTCATGAGACCAATAATGACATAAAAAAGTATTAAAAGGAATCTAGAATTATCGAGATGTCATCGAAAAATGCTGAAATGTCTGGAACCTCATAAAATGCATTATTTAAATCTAAACTAGAAGTTTAAGTAACAGTATATACCGGTCATTAAGTTATTGCAAACATGCATTGTAATACTGTTGGTGTTTGAAAAAAGTTTTTTAAAGCAGTGTCGCTGCTCGAAGATAAAAATATAGCAAGATAATAGATGAGATCCAAATATAATACAATGATAGAGGAAATTCTAAGTCAAAATCCCGACAAGATTTTATTAAATTATAAATTACCAAGAAAATTCCCTTAAAACATTTTTCTCCCTGACACTTGTGCTGTATCATAGTATAAATTTTTACTGCCAAAATATTTAGGCATAAAAGACTCACTGGTGTGGTTTAAGTAGATGGAACTGCTATTTACCGAGTTGAAAATATTGAGATAAAACGGTCTTTGATATAAATATATGGCTGGCAAAAAGGTGTATAATTTATGGGGTAAAAAATTAAGGCAACTTTTTTATAAAATGTAAAAACCATCAAACGAGCTTTAGATATAATATACAGTGGTTCTTTGTAAGTTGGAAGTATATAAAATATATTAATAATTTTAGGAAAAAAATTGTGTGTACCAAAACATCTGCGTAATCAAAAGCCTAAATGTTTATACACCTTCAGCATTTATTTTTCAGTGCACTTTTTTAAAATTTTGTATCTTGTATTGTTCAATACGGGTCCATTAAATATTTTTAATTCTATAGTATTACGAAAAGTTACAAAAGACACACACTTTACAATTGTCAATATACATGTAAGAATGTGGTTCATAACAAATGTTTAAAAACTACTGAATATTTGAATAATCTTACAAATAATATAAAACATGAAGTGCTAATCTATCTATATCAAAGGCTATGATGACAGGTCACACCGTTTGTCCAGTAAACTAACGACGCCATCTAGGAAAGAAATCTGAACTATCATCATTTGACATTTCAATCATATTTTGTTCTTGAAACGATACGTTTAATTGATAATACTGTATTAATTACATATTAATAAAATTAATAATTAATTTTAATAATATTTTTAAGGTAGAATTTAATACAAAATCATTTAAAGCTTACTGTTAGTTTAGATCTAAAATCCTAACGCCATCTGAACAAATAAATATGAACTACTGACATTTTAACCTATGAGTCAATTATATTTTGTTTTTGAAACGATACGTTTAATTAATATTACAAAAAGTATTGATTACATATTAATATAATTAATAAATAAGAGAAAAGAGTAAAGAAAAAAGAATGAAGGGTGAAAAGTATGGAAGGGAAAAAAATTAAGCTGGAAAATGTGTGTATGACGTCAAAAGGTTTAAAATAGAAATGTAACCTCGTTGTTTCTTTTTCTTGCAGTACCGTCTCCTATCGGAGGTTGGCTACCATCCCAGCAATCTTTACTTTGTTGGCTGCAGCTCTGAGCAACTGCATTGAACTGCACCCATACCACTTCCTTAAATTTCGCAACCAGGAAATCCTCCTACGTCCCACATTTCTCTTTCCCGAGATTTTTCCTTGGATTATGAGCCTAAGCAGAGAGTACTTTTCTCCTCTCATTATGTGGGCCAGATATTCCAGTTTTTTTGTTTGTATGGTTTTTATCACTTCGCATTCCTTCCCCATCTTCAGCAGAACATCTTGATTTGTTACTCTTTCTGTCCATGGTATTTTCCATGTAAACGTAAAAACAAGTCAGTTTTTAAATGCCATAGAGTTACGGAAGAAATTAGGAAAACGATTTTCATAGATTATTGGCACTTGAATTGGGACGAGCGCCGCATTTTCATTAAACTGAAAGTTGACAGCAGAAATATATCATGTAGAAAAGTAGAGTCAGAAAATGTACGATGAAATAGTTCTTTATATTATCATTTAAAAGTTGGTCAAAGTCAAAAAAGAATTCGTGTATGTAAAAAGATGTTCCTAAACACCTTATGTCTGGGAGAATGGTCGGTTTTAAACTGGGTAACAACTCAATCTAGCAGGATGATAGAAAAATTGCACACAGAGTAAAAGAAAAATGGAGATGATGAAGAGGATAATGTATATTTACGATCACATGTAAGCAGAGAGCAAGAAAAAAACGTTGAGACCAAACGTAAAACTATTCTCAAAGAGTTTTTTAATAATTTGCCAAAGTTAGAATCGCACTATTGTAGCACTACTAAAAAACTCTACTCATTTAAAAAAAAACTAAAGCAAGGGAAGAAAAACGGTATATGACAGAACACAGACAACAGAACCGCAGTGTACTATGGATGTAAAGGCTGTGCTTTTATGCCCATCATTGAAGGCATCTGATTTGTACTATCGAACGAAATTGAAAGTACATAATTTCACAATTTATATTTTTAAAACTAACAACGCATCTTGCTATATCTGGGACGAATCCGAGGGAGGAGTAACTGCTGATGAGTTTAAATCTATTATGTCACATTTCATAACCACTGAAATTGATAGCTCTAAATATGACAACGTGATTTTGTACAATAGCGAAAACGTAAATGCATTATATCCAATGCGCTATGTCTTATTTCACAAAAAACGATTGACTATAACTCAAAAATACTAAGAAAAGGAGTGTACACACACAAATGAAGTGCGATTCGATTCACAGTCTTATTGAAAGAAAATTAAGACATAGAGAAATATACTCTCCTGGTGGATAAGTGGAAGTATGTCGTACAGCAAGACTCAACCCCAGTCCCTACAAAGTTCATTACCTGGATCACCAGTTTTTTTAAATGTACAGTAAAATGAATTTTATACCCACGATCTGACCGGGAAATAAAAAAGGTGATCCCGTGGTAACTGATTTGAGATGCATTCAATATAAGCCCGAAGGTGGGGTAAATGTATAAATTAAACTTTTCAGATGATTTTTCGGATCTTCCGTGTAGGATTAAAAAGCCAGTAGCTGATGTTACATTGAAACTTCTGCACAAAACAAAAATTCTAATTCGGTCAAGGAAGTTCATTGATCTACAAGAGATTAAATCTGTCTTGCCAATAGATGTACATATTTTTTACGATAGCCTTCCTCACTACATGAAAAACTCCAGCACTATTTGTATCGAAAGTGTGTGCTCATGTATTTTAAAATAATTTATCTTAATATGAATAAATGTTTGCGTTTCTATATTGTTTATTTCTATTTTTCTAAATCTTTCTTTCAAAATGGATAGCCATTTATTGTTATAATTTTGATATTTATAATACACATATCACTATCAAATGAATAACTGATCCAATAATAACCAATACTTAATTATTAGTTTTTTTAACAATATATTTAGCAACAATTATTAATTTTCTTCTGTGATGACTGTAAAGAAAACCTTGCATATAAAATAACAAGGGTAAGGAAACCACGTATATTCTTTAAAATCAAGAAAACCACGTAAATATAAATGAACTAAAATGGATAACCTCGTATTTCACTGATTAAAAGTGATAATAACAATTTACACATAAAATTTCAGTAGGTTTAATTTTATTAGTAAATTAGCTAAATGTAATATCATTACTTAGAGTGTTTCAAAAAATGTCATTAAGCACTCAATTTCAAGGTGGCTAATCAGTTTTTACTCTCTCATGTAAAGTTTGGTTTTTGTAATATACGAGGTTTTCTGTTTAAGGCGACGTTATATCCTCCCAATGACTTAAAAAAATTATACTTAAACGATTAACATAATATGATATAAATTTACATGTTTTACCCAGATTTATATATCAATATGGCAACGATTTATTTGGCTCTATCCTGTTTTTTACTCAACTACAGACTAAAATACGTTCTTTTGTAATTGACTGACCATTGACTATTATTTTTATTAAAGTAACTTAAAATGATTACCTCTCATCCATAAATTCAAACGAAAGTCCTCTTTACTTCCGTAATATATTACGAAAATGTCATCAGTTCCATTTTTGAAGACCTAAATTAAAGTATGCTTGCTTTTTAATTAACTTTTAATACGATAAAAATCATACCAAAACTTTTAACTACTTTTGCAGGCTTATACTCTCAGAAATCCCGACATGTGCATCAACTAATTAAAATCGAACTGAATAAAACTCTCCAATTTAACTAGTCGACGTCACTCAAATATTTTCTTTTATGCTCAGAGCTATGGAAACCTTTAAGTAATTTCGTTATATGCAGTTCTAGTCAAGTAATTACTTTTGTGACAGATTTAATTTTGTGTACTGGTAGCAAAAGGCTTCACTTTAATCTGCAAATAATTAAAATAATTAAACGAGAACTACTTCACGACTACATTTATTTTTATTGCATTTTTATTCGTCATTGCATTGTGTTTTTTCACTGTATTTAATATCCTTAGTATGTGATACATGGTTTTAAATTCTTTTCAATGTTTATTCAATAGTGTTATTGTTTACCAATTTAATATAATACAATAAAACACTGAAAACTTTTGTTTACAAAACTTCCACAAAATTTATTACAAAGTCTTATTACAACGATTTCAGCAGAATGCCTTTCTCAAGTGATCTATTTTTTGCATCGTTGTCTTGTTATTCTTTCTTCTTCTTCTTCTTTTTATATAGACATGACTCTTTTCAATGTGCCTCCAGTCGTTCCATCGTTTTCGTGGTCTTCCTACTGATCGTCTTCCTATTGGAGAACCGTATCTTGTCGTCTTTACTACTCTATTTGTTGTCATTCGGCCTATATGATCGTTCCATTCTACTCTTCTATTTCTTACCCAGTTCTTGATGTTCTCCACCTTGCATCTACGTCGTATATATGTACTTCTAGCTCTGTCCCATAGTGTCTTACCATCAGTTTTTCTAAGTGTTTTCATCTCTGCTGTTTCTAACATTCTTTTTGTCCTCTCTGTATCAGGTCTTGTTTCTGCCGCGTATGTCATTATTGGTCTGATGACTGTTTTGTAAATTCTGCCTTTCATTTCTTTCCCAATATTTTTATTTCTCTATATTATTTCATTTAGGCAGCCTACGGCTCTGTTTGCTCTATTCACTTGATCTTCCACCTCGGTTTCGAGCTTTCCGTAGCTAGATAATCTGATGCCTAGATATTTAAACTCTATCACTTGTTCTATTATCTGACCTTCCAGCTCCAATTTACATCTTAGTAAATTTGCTGTTGTAACAATGCATTTTGTCGTTTTTGGGAAAATTAACATGTTAAATTTTCTGGCAGTTATATTAGATTGGTGCAGCATACGTTGTAAATCATCTTTACTTTGAGAGAGTAGTATTGCGTCGTCTGCATAGCAGATTATTTTAAGTTGTTTTTCTTCCATTTGGTATCCTTTTTTAGGCCGTACTTTTTTTATTATTTCGTCCATAATCAGGTTGAGTCCAATTTAGGACCCAGGGAATCTCCCTGTCTTATCGCAATGCCCGAAAGGTATAGGTAAAGAGGAAGAGGTACGATTTTGGCCAGTTTGCCTTCTTATTTCGATAGCTAAATTGTACGAACAGCTTGTAAAAGGCCACTTTGAGCGAGAGCTAGAAGAAAAGCATGCGCTGAGCGAACGCCAATATGGTTTTAGGGCCAAGAGATCTACCATAGATGCGGTCACAGAAATAACCTCTTTAGTTACGCAGGATACAAAGAGATGGGTGGCTCTCATCCTGCTTGACGTCAAGAATGCCTTTAATAGGCATCAAGGCAAAAATCATGTCAAGGCACAAATAATTGGGCGTTAGTGAGTACCTGGTCAATGTAATTGACAGATACTTTACTGACAGGTCCATAATAGAAAAAGAAACCAGCATCAGTTTGTCGCAGGGTGTTCCGTAGGGTTCAGTACTAGGTCCCATTCTGTGGAATGTCCTGTATAATGGGGTGTTGAGGCTACAGATGCCAAAGGAATGCACTCTTGTAGCTTATGCCGATGATCACGCACTGGTTGCGAAGGCGAGTCAGAAAACGGACATGGCCCATACGGCTAACACAGCCATGCGCCGCATTAGTAGGTGGATCGAGAGAACGATCTACAGCTAGCGCCTCAGAAAACTAAGGTAAGCAAAAATTATTAATTATTCAAAACAAAAATTTAAACAATGAATAGATTCAGATTTTTAAATTTTATTTGCTACAATAATAAACATTTTAAAATGGGTACTTATACGAGAATTGTTATTGTTAAATGAAAAGGATCTACTTTTTCGTAATTGGTTGAGATAATCTAATTTGTAGTCTTCTAATTCTTCAGCTGATATTTTCGGTAATAGTGGATTAATGGCGATACACAGTTCTAAAATAAATGAAAAAACATAAATATGACTAGAATGTTTTTAAAAAGGAATGATATTAAATATTCCTAAAAAATAAAGCAAAAGACAGAAAATTATAAAATTACAGCGAAGAGTCATCAACCAAATGTTCTTACTTACTTTGCCACACATCTTCTCCCCCAAGTACAAAATCGATGCTCTCAGTCTCAAGCACATAATTTTTAAAACCTGCATCTTGCAATAGCCGTATATATTCTTCTTTGGGGCTCTCACTGTAGTAAAATGGCGAGACAGTAGTCTGCTTTCCATATTTCTCCCATCGTGGTATCTTGCTCAGTTTGTGGAACGCCACATCTGCCAAACTATATTCCATAACTGTGAGAAACATTTGTCCGCCGGGTTTTAACATCTTGTAGAGGTTTTTAAAGGCTTGACTAAAACATTGTAATACATAAATTAACAATATAAAAGATCAATAAAAGTATGAAAATATTGAGAAAACGCATAAGAACGGGGACAAGGCAAATAATAAAGATTAAAGATAGAAATGGTCATCTTACAACCAACAGAGAGGAAACCGTTAAAATAGTTAAAGAGTTTTACAACTTGTTGTACATATGCCAACACAAAGCAAAGAGCAGAGAAGATCAAGTACCAGAAATATTAACTAGGAAAAAGAGCATTATCAACCAAGGATCAGAACTACTACCGGAAATCACAATAGACGAAATAAAACTAGCTCTAAGGAAAGCTAAGAATAACAAATCTCCAGGCGAAGATTGTGTAGTTACTGATGTAATCAAAATCGGAAGCACTTACCTACTTAAGAAATATAAAAACCTTTTTAACATGTGTCTTTTGGACAATAATATACCCGACAAATGGCACAATTCTGATTTAATTCTATTGTACGAAAAAGGAGATCCCATGAATTGTAAAACTACAGACCTAAAGTCACCTATAAAAACTCCTTACAAGAATAGTAACGAATCGCCTTTACGTCTAGAAACGAAAAAACTTTCCTACGGGATTTCAGACCAGATTTGGAACGCAATATATATAAGAACGCAACTATATCGTTGAAACTACATAAAAACACGGATCGTATCCCAATTGGCAGAGGAGTCCGACAGGGTGATACCTTATCGCCTAAACTGTTCACTGTAGTACTAGAATATGCTTGTAAAAAACTTAACTGGAAAGAGAAAGTTCTGAACATTGACGGTAGAGATTAACAAAATTTAAAATTCGCAGATGACATAGTTTTGTTATCGGACAATCTCAAGGAGATATGTACAATGCTACATGAATTTCAGTTAGTGTGTGCCAGTGTGGGTCTTAAAATAAACATCTCCAAAACAAAATTCATCACAAACCTAGTACCTAGCAGAAATATTCATATTGTAGAAAACGAAGTAATGCTAATGGAAAAATACATATACCTTGGACATGAAATAAAGATCACAACCAAACATGCAAACTACGAAGAAGAATAAACCTAGAAGGGGCAGCCTATGAAAAACTCAAAGACATCTTTAAAAGCGATATACCAATTTCTTTAAAACGTAAAACATTTGTCCAATGTGTGTTGCCTATGATGACGTATGGTGCCAAAACTTTGACATTGATAGCTACAACTTTTAAAACGCTGCAAATGGCTCACAGGAAAATGGAAAGGTCAATGCTGAGTATATCGCTTTGTGACCGAGTTAGAAATAAAGACTTAAGACCAAGAACAGGAGATACCGATGTAATTTTCCGAATTGCCACACTGAAATGGAACTAAGCCGGAATCACTGATGAATGGTGGACGAAGAGATTGCTTAAATGGAGTCCAACCCCTACTCGTTGGACTGACGATATCAAGAAAATGTCAAGAAATTGGATGAAAAGTGCTGAAGATAGATCACAATGGACAGAAATGGGGGAGGCCTATGTCCAGCAGTCGCAAGGGGTGGGTAAATTCGGAGGTAAAAAATATGCACAATCAGTCTGCATCAAAAGGAATCGACTTAAGATGCCTCAACTTAGCAGATGTGGGTAGGGACGATAGCTTAATATTATGCAAAATAAGAATTATCATAAAATACATCACATTAAAGAGAGCGGCGTTAATATAAACAAAAATCAGAGTCAAACTACTAAATACAGAATCCACAGAATACTTACACCAAAATGAATATCTGAAAATATTGCTTAGAATGAAATATTAGTAAACAATTACATTGAGATAAGCTGGAAAAAACTCAAAAATTATATAATCAACGCAGCAAAACAAGCTTTTGGAGAGAGTAAAGTAACGAACGTTAACATATCAAAAAAAGCACCATGATTAAGAGAAAGTGAAGAGAAAATGTAAAGAAAAAAAAAAGAAAGCCTTTTCACAGTATAGAACACAACAAACACAACAAGAATACTCACTATAAACAAATCAGAAATGAAGCGAATACTTTAGTAAGAAAAATAAAAAAGGGAACACTGGCAGAGCTTCTCAAAATAAATGGAACACAACTTCTACGGAACACAAAAAGAAATATGGAGAATGACCAGAGGACAATAAAAGGAGATAAAAGAATTAAAAAAAAAATTAAGAAGGAAACATGGGTAGACTACCTATTTGTTAAAGGTGATAATAATAAACCACAAACACTAGAAGTGGCGAAAAACGAAGAACTAAATATTGTGTAAGGAGAGGTAAAGGAAGCATTAAGAAAGTTTATAAAAAGTGATACAGTAGGAGGTACTGTGGTACTGTGTAAACCTGCTTGGAGTAAATATATGATGACTAGAAACGAATTGATGAATAGTAGTAAATCGATGTTAAGAACCGCTATTCTATGACACTACCAGTTCGCTCAGCATTTTTTTGTATAGAAAAAAAGTAATACAATGCCAGTATAGAAGCTTCTCTTCAAAAAGTAAATCATAACCAAAAAAGAACAGAATAACCAACAAACTCCTAAAGTACGGGGGACCAAAAGGATCTGATCAAACAGTTACTAAAACCAAAGATATAACTAAATGCAATTATGTCACTAGCAGAACAACAACAAGATTTTTGGTCGGAAATATCATGCAACGACGCTATATTTATAAGTAGACATTGGAAGTCACTAAGGACATGGGAAGTCACTATAGAATACAGCAAATTAGCATATTTACGTTTCGTGGACATAAAGAAGGCATTCGACAGGGTCAAATTAAAGGAGGTTATGCTCTTATTATAGGCAAGATAGATACTTATTCTCTTATATTGTGCTAGGAATAATTACAAAAATTTCTACCAGAACAACACAACAAACCTAAAAGCAGGATAAGACCTACGATTTGGGAATACTACTACGATTTTGGAAGATGTGACATCGGATTGAATTATACCGGATACTTTTGGTCGAAACTTACACATGATAACATACCAGCGGGTACACAAATGATGTGAAATTTAGGATTTAGTTTGTTTTTCAAGAATTTTCTTCAGTTTGAAGTACATTTTTTTTTTTAGTTTTTATTTTGGAATTAAAATTTTCGTTTATTAATTTTGGATTTCATCGTAATTGGGCTAGGTGAGCCAAGTTTAAAATAAATATATACTTACAGCCATTTTAGAATATCCTCTTTTTAATGAGTTATTGTCACATCGCTTTCTTTTTTCCTATTAGGAAATATTTGATATTTTATAAAAATATTGAAAACAAACTATTCTCTGGTAATGATATTTCGTTTTTGATTGTGAAAACCATAATTATTGCAATTAACCCAAGGTCTTAGCAAATTTTAGATAATTAATAAGATTTATATTTTTCAGCCGGTTCCCAATAAATAAGAGATTCTTCTTCTTAGGGTGCCTGTCCGTTCCGAACGTTGGCGATCATTCTGGCTATGATGACTTTGTTGGTTGCTATACGAAATAGCTGTGTTGAGGTCTCTCTATACCATGCTCTCAGGTTAGCAAGTCAGGATGTTCTTCTTCGTCTTGGGGCCCTTTTTCCTTCAGTTTTACCTTGCAAAATGCATTGTAGTAGCTCTTATCTGCCTTAATGTCTAATTATATGTCCCAAGTACTGCAGTTTACGGCCCTTCACGATGTTGACCAAATTCGCGGTTGTGTTCATACTCCGTAGTACTTCTTCATTTGTAACTTTGTCTGTCCATGGTATCTTCAGGATCTTTCTGTATAACCATAGCTCAAAAGCCTGAAGTTTTGATAATAAGTTTTCGCCTATAATGTCCACGTTTCTAGTCCGTACAGAAGCACTGAGTACACGTAACATTTAAAGAGCCTTCTTTTTATTTCTCGGTTGAGGTCATGGCTCGTGTACACAAAGCTCATAGTCAAGAATGTACTTTTTGCATTTCTGATGCAACATTTAATCTCTTGGGTATTGTCCCACGACTTATTGATTATAGTTCCCAACTAGCTGTTTTGTGAGACATGTGTTCAATTCTCATTTGGTTCACATACAGATTTGCTCCATTTATGTTTTCCTTGCTGATGATGTTCTACTCGTTTCCGTTATTTTGTTCATTAAGTTTTGCAGCTCTTCTGTGGTATTGGAAGACACTATTGTATTATCTGCATACCGCTACCGCAGGTTATTGAGCTTGACTCCATTTATTGAGAGACCTTTATCAATATCTTTTAGAGCCTCTTCAAAAATATGCTCCAAGTGCAGATTTAATGTCAGTGATGAAATTATACACCCCTGTCTCACTCCTGTATATTCTCCATCTATTCAAAGCACCGCTGTTTAATTCCAATACAGGTTAGCTATTATTTTAAGGTCTCTTTCGTCAATCCCTGTCCTTTTCAGCACTTCTATCATTTGTTAATTCCTGACTCTATCGAAAGCCTTCTTGTAGTCAATTAGGCATGCAAAAACATCACAGCTGATTTCTCTACATTTCTAAAACAATACCTGGACGGCAAATAAAACTTCCTTCGTACCAACGGCGTTCACAAACGTAAAAGCACAGCATCATATCTACCAGAAGTCACATGGGATAGAAATTTATTTAATTTAAGGCTAGGTTTTTTATTTTCTTTTTGGACACCTCCACCACAGAATGGTTTTTTTGGGATTTTTCTGTCATTTCAATAATGGAAGTTACCTTAAAGTTATTTCTCTTTTGATCCGTTCCAGATGCAAGGATATACCTTAGATCTAGCAATAGAAGCTCCAAGTTAAATTTGGTGTTAAGCTATTTGCTCACTTAGTACTATTGAACAATTTTTTGCAGGCATACATTGAGAAATTAGAGATAGAGAAAAAGAAGAAAACCTATAGACGGGCGGAAGAAAATGGGGATTGGGTATCGGAAGATACAGCAAAACGTTTTAAACCGATATGAATATGAACAAAAACACGTAAATATAATAAACAAAAAGGTTTATTATATTAGCAATTAATTTTTCAGTTATTTGCCAGAAGAGAAAAACGGCATCTGTAAATAAACTGCGTGACCTGAATTCCTGTTGTTCGACCACTAAGACGTTTGACTATTGATTTTATTTGTTATAAGTTTTATTGTGGTATCAACAAATAGAAGAGTAAAGATGACGGGGAATGGTTATCCAATAGAAAAACAATCAGTTAGAGGACCACAAAAACGATAGAATGACAACTTACAAGAGGCACATTAAAAAGCAGACAAATCAAATCTACGCGAAAATAAGAAGTAATATTCAAAACAAATATTTAAACTTACCTTATATTTTCTATCATATGTATACAATAAAAACTAAATATATGGTCGAACTTTTCAATAAACTCATCGGCGATATCTTTACTTCCAACATCACATTGAACAAACCTAGTGTTTGGCAGGTTGATATTATTTTTCGCGTACTCCAACATAGCTTCTGAGATATCCATAGCAATGAATTCCTTGTAATGATTCGGCAAAAAGGGCTGCAGACAGTACATCGAACAGTTTCCATCACCAACCCCGAGTTCCATGATCGATTCCTCGTTTTTCCATTTAATTAGGTGTTTGTACTTGGAAAGGTGATCCTTGGTGGTAGATACTGTTAAGTCGTTGCATTGATTGTACAATTCAGGTAATACCATAGCCATATTTCTTACTTAATTTGTTCAATTAATTCTGCTGTCTAAAAATATTTTTACAGACGTTACTTTTCTGGCAAATATTTCAAAAACCTTATATAGTATCATGTATGTTTTATTTATACGTATACCCTAAATTGTGTAAGAGGTTGATAAATGTTTAATAAATTACCACATAAAACGATAGCTATATTTTGAATATAGTTCGTGACCTTTGTTAAAATAAAAAAGAGTATCTACATACTATGAAGTAAAAGCAATTGTGGTAGAAGCTTGTGTGTAAATATGTTAAATGATAAACTGTTTATATATGAGCTAATTTCGACATAATAACTACTATATAATAACTATGATTGTTTAATTTTGTGGTCTTTGGAAAATTGGTATAATTTATATGTTTTTATCACCTGATAATAGTAATAATTCCTTTATTTTCCAACAAAAACAACAATGGCTGGTACTTGATGAAAATTCGTGTGAAACAATAATAAACATAAAAACAAAACACTATTTGATAATTTGTAGAAACTATTATCAACTTCACCACTCACTTCAAGAGAAAGTTTATTTCTCATAAAACTATTTAATGAATACATCGTTTACAACTTTAACATTTAATATTTCATTACCAGGTATTTATAATTACATGACTATTACATTACATTTATAAAAACATGAATTAAGCTATCTGTAAAAGAACTAAAATTATGCAGCAGATCATTAACAAGTTACACTTAAATTGTTTTAATAGTCTAAATTATAAATGTTAATACTTTCAATATATACAAAGACATCGCCAAAGAAGAGGCTTAGAAGGGAATGTTTACTCTTATCGTCGAGTAGTTTATGTCGCTTGGAATTTTATCTGGACTGGTTGCTTTCCTATTCTTTGATAGCTTTGGACCAGTCGATATATTTTCGATTTGAATTTCTGTTCTATCGTCATTAAACAGCTCCTCAATATATTATTTCCATCTCTCTAATCGGTCTTGTTCGTTGACTATAATATTTCCCTGTTTATTAAGTAAACTACTATCAAGTAACTATCAGTTATTTCTTTCACTTTTTTTCTGCAGTTTTTCTATTTCAAGACATTTGGTGCTGTACCATTTTTCTTCTGCTTTAAATTTGCTTGCAAATTGGCTTACTATTTTCCTCTATTTATCTGTGTTTGTTGCTCTTTCTGCCCAACTATCAATTACCTCTTTTCTTAGATCTTCCTGTACTATCAAACCACCTTTATCTGGGTTGTCCTTTCCTTATTTTCGTGATTAAGCTCCATTTTAGAATCATCTTTGGCATCCTCTTTCTTTCCATTCTCATCACGTGCCCATGCATCTCACTTTCTGTGCTCTTATAAAGCGACTGAGCTTGGTTCGGTATACATTTCCTCTACCTCCCTATTTGTTCGTCGCTCCCAACCTTCCTCTATGTTTTTACCTTCATATATAGCTCATAGAATTTTCCTTTGCCAAACTTTCGTAGTTTTTTTACGTAGCTAAAATTATTTTTAAAATTTCTTGTAAATGAATTTTAAGATACCAATTTTTATTTCTATATAAAATAAAGAATAATAGTTTTATACAAATGCTTTATTCGTAAAAAAAAATAAATATCAACAATACAAACAATTAATATCTTTTTCCGATCGAATCAGATTTTAGAATTTTCTGAATTTCTTCTAGTGAGTGTCCTTTGGTCTCTGGAATCCAGAAAAACGTAAATATCCCTAATACAACAGCTGAGCAGGAATAAATATAGAAAGGTAAGTAGAGACCTGTAGCCTTCGTAACAAATTGGTAAATTTGTACCGATATAATACTACCAACGATTTTGAGACCATCGCCGTAAGTAACAGCTATGGCTTTGATGTTACCAGGAGCTATTTCTGCATTTACTATCAAGGGTACTATACCGATGCCGATCTTGAAGAAAAGACAAAATATAAATACCGATACTATCGGTATCCAACTCACTGGAATGGTGTTGTAGGATAAGGCTTGTAGGTGGAAATAAACAGCTAGTGCTAGTACACAGCAACCTGATACAGTCGACGATACTAAAAGTAAAATCCTTCTGCCAAATCTGTCTACAGATACGGAGCAGAAGATCGTCGCTGCCAGCATTATACTACCAGCTGTGATGGCAGCAAGTGAGAAGTCCATGTAGATGGATCCCGCTGCTTTCAAAATAATGTGCAGGTTCATAATGATGACTGGATAACCCAACATTTGTGGTGTTAGATTTAACACCGTAATAATTGTTAGCACTTTTCTATTGACTTTTGTGTCAAATATACTAAGCTTTTGTCCTTTTTCGCTTTTTTCGCTTTCAATGGAAGATGAAATCACATTAATTTCATCATCAGCGTCTTTATAAGGCTTAAAGAACGTTAACGCCTTGTGAGCATCTGCAATTTTACCAGAAGATATTAAATAAAATGGCGAATCAGGCATAAAGGAGAAGACAATTATTTGGAAAATTACTATAACGGATCCCAATAGAGGAGCAGTATAGAACGGCGTGTAGGGTCCTATTGCATAGATTATAAGGGAGCCTGTGTGGTCCATTACCATCATGATAGCTGAGAGAAATCCTCGAATTTTTTCGTCTGCTATTTCGGCGTTGTACATTGGACATGCTACGTATACCATGTTGCTAGCTATACCTGCCAAAACCCTGAAAAAAAGAAATATTTTTAAATTAGTTTTACTTAAATAAAAAAAAAATTTTAAATATATATGTTCAGAAAACTGTTAGATTATTCGTACTAAATTTAAGAGAACTATATTGTATATGTAGTTATTACAGTTATCATTGCCACCCATTATTCGATCGTTCCCGTTTATCACTGTTTTTTCATTTCTTATCTAATATACCACATTTTACCACAGGTTTATCTCATTTTTTCCTTTAACATTTTCTAGGCAGATTTTTTCTTTCCTTTACATCCGAAACTCTAATCTGGTCATAAATTTTTAACTAGCTGCTTTCACTGCAAGTTCTTTTATATCAGTACTGCAGCAATTTTTTTTTATTAGGCTAAAAGTCCAACTCATGACAACTCTTATACATCCGTTGATTGAACTATTAATATTTTGTATGAGAAAATCAGATTTAAAAAAAATCAATTAATAATACTTATCAGAAAATGCGCAGAGATCATCAAAGTTTTTAAGACACGCCAGATGTTAAAATTTGTGATCAAAAGAGCAGAAATGTCAAGAAGTTAGTTAGATTATATTAAAGTCTTTAATTACAAAATATCTAAAATAACTAAGTAATTAATATGTTGTGTAAGGAAAGCAGAAATTCGAAGACATTAGTTCATCGAAGTTTTTGAAGATAGTCCATGGACCATTGTAGGTATCCTTTAACTTCACTACAGCAGTCTCTTCAGTAATTTCGAACATGCGCACTGGTTTTAGAGAAATTGGCGGTTTAGCTGTTTTCAGAAAATATTGATCGGTGGCTAGCTTTATGTCAAAAAACTTTGAGGGGTACATTTTGACTAAGGAAAATTTTGACCCACTCACTTTGTCCCACTCTTCAGATGTCTCTCTATTTAACACGTCAATTATTAAAATTTTGCACAAGAGCAGAAATGCAAGTTTATTACCAGCTTTAATTGAAATCTTAATCTTAATCTTAAAATAAAGCAGTTAATAATCCTTTGCATAAAGGAAGTAAAAGTGCCAAGAAATAGGTTACTAATAGTTTGTACCAGGTAAACATAAATGCAAAGAGGTTAGTTATCTTGTATATAGTTGTTTTATTGTAAAATTAATCTAAGAAGTGTATCGTTAGATCTGGCTTTCTGTAACACTCCTACATCATTATAATATATAGAATTTGTGATCCGGTTTTTATGAATTAAAATCGTATAGGTCAAGAACAGTTGCTTTTTCATTTTTGCTCCTATGTTGTATATTTTTATATTGCTTGTTTCTGTGACGGTTGGTTTACATCAAGGTTCTTCACTGACTTCCCACCTATATTTTTTTGATATGGATCTACTGACAGGTAGGGTATGAGGGGCACTTTGCAGATGATATCGGGTTAGTTAAGGAGAGCAAAGAAATATTCGAGTAGAAGATGGAGAACTGAAGAAGGGCTATTAAAGATGAAGGATTTTAGGTTAGCATGTCGAAAACAAAGTATATGTGGTTGGGTGAAAGAGGAATGGTTGGGGACACAGAACTACTTGGAGAAAAACTAAGACAAGTAGGAGAATTTAAATACTTTGGCCCCTAAATAATTAAAAGTAAAACACTAGATCAAGGATTACTTTCAGATTACAAGTTGGTTGATTTAACTAACAGTTAATCAGCAAGGTACTCTGTGGTCAACAAGTCGGAGAAGGGTTGAAAGGAAAGATATATAAGAGTATAGTTAGGCTTGCTTAGCTGTACGGCGGTGATATGTCGTCTGTAAAGAAAATTTAGAAGCTATAGCTGGATTCAGAAGCTGTTGGGTAAGAATAATAGAGGCAAGATTAGGAACATTGCGATTAAGAAAAGAGCCGGTCTGGTAACAGTCTCAAGAAAGGTTCAAGAACAAAAACTGCAATGGTTTGTTCACGTGAGACGTAGAAATCAGAACTATGTGGGAATAAGGATAGAGCTGTTAAATGAATTTAAAATTATCTTCATAATAAATACCGTACATACTCAACATGAACTGATAACTGTTACTAAAAACAAAGACCTTCTGAACTGAAAAAACAAAAAGTATAAAAAATTAGTCCTTATAAAACTAATACCAATTATAAAGTTAAGTAAACATAAACAATTAAGTATATCAAACAAAAGTTGAATGGTGAGACAATAATCTAGTGAGTGGTCTTCCCCAACACGAACCCTGAAGTATCTATCGGATAGAAAATCTTCAATCCAAATGTTCAACTTTCCGCGGATACCATAGTGATCCAATTTAGCTAGTAATCGACGTTTTGGAACACGGTCAAAAGCTTTGGAGAAGTCTAAGTAGACTACATCAAATAGAACAGTTATATGGCTAGCATGAGTATAAAGAGGAATAATACAGTTAAAATATTTTAGATCAGAAGAGCAGAAATGTAAACAAGTTACCACATCAAAATTTCTGAATGTAAAAGATTGTTTTAAATATATACCAGTTATACGATGTTGATTTAAATATGGGGTGGTGGGGCGTTTTAAAATACGCCAGTTAAAATTATCATCGGTAGAAGCCAAATGTTTAGTCCACCACAGCTCCTGGACATAAAAACTCTAGAAATAGGATAATTGTAAAATATTAATATTATCATCGCAGAATCTTCTGCAAGCAGCAAAGTCTGATGATAGATGTGACAGATTTATGTCTCCTGTACGTGTAAATTATTGTTGTATACAGTTGTTTCTTTTTAAAATCATGGTTGTGAGTTTTTTCATTTATTAGACAGTTATTTTATTAATTTAGATCAGATATCTTCAATCTTTACTTTTATTGGATGTGGAGATGGCTTATTTTCCTTTGTATGGTTTTTTGGGTTATACCTCTGTTCCTGTAGAAGTTTCTTATAATTGGTCTAGGATCTAATATATATAATTTTTAAAACACGAATTTTTAAACATAATATACAAGTATGAATCACTGAAAGTCTTTAAATCAACTGAAATCATTAAAAAAAATGTAACAATAAAACAACTTCCACAAAATTTATTATAAACTCTTATTACTACAGCTCTTTCGGCTGATTGCATTTCTCAAGATTGCTGAAACAGCTATAGTGATGTTATAATAAATTTTGTAAAAGTTTTTAAAAACAAAGTTTTCAGTGTTTTATTGTTACATAAAATGAATTTCCATCAAGTAACGGTCGAATCCATCAATGATGAAAAAAAAATTCCTTATAGTTACCGAAAAAATACGAAGAGTATTAGAATTTTAAAGCTATTAACATTGGTATGAGGACAGCAGAAATGTGAATGATATGTAACTCCTCTATTTAAAGTTTTAATTAAAATTTCTGGAAGTTAAAACTGTCTTGAAATAGACCAGTTATTAAAATGTTGTATTAGGAGGACAGAAATGCGGCAGAAAAGATATTAGTCAATAAAAAGTTTTAAACGTAAAAACTCTTTTATGACGGCATCACACGTTCGCCCAAATATTTGTTATTCGTCAGCGAATAACAAATAAACATGCGAAATATTTGCGTCGTGCATGTTTTGTAAAACCAAAATGAACGTGCATGTATTACTGGCTGCTGAAACTCATTTTTACTTAAATGCAGTTTACCAGTACGTATTGTGTAAACACAAAGAGACTAAACGACCGCGTAGCAGACGCTGGTGCACAAGTACCTGATAACAAGTCATTTTGATTTCATTCCAGGCATCGTTATTCTTTTGTTTTTAATTTAAAATAACTATTTTTTGATACCAGATGCAAGGCTGCATCTGATGTAAATCCAAAAATCTCATTACCTTTTCATCTGTCCACTTCATGTTAAAGTAGGTACACCACCAATTAAAGATACGATAGTTGTAAATAAACACACAAATTTTTAGAATTAATGGTTCAAGAATAACAAGAATTGAAATAAAATTGAACTAAGATAAACAGCGAGAAAACTACCGATGCGAGCGAAGTGTGACCAGTCGATATATACATTCAGCGTGCATTCAGCTTATTCGTGTCCTTTGAAATATGTCAAAAACTCACACAAAAGAACGGATAGGCGTATTTGCTAGTCGGTTATTTGCTTATGCGTGTGAATAAAGCTAATAATTGATAAAATGTACCCTTTACACTTCGTCTTATTTGGTTGAATACGGAGCATAACAAATAACACATAGCAAAGTGTGGTGCCGCCACTTAAAGTACGAAAGTTGGTAAAAATTATCAGTGGAAGAGCAAAAATGCAAAGGTATTAGTCCCTTAAAGTTGTTGTAATTAAATGTATGAAAAATATGTTAATTATTCTAGTGTATCAATGTGTACGTATAGCGATTTACCTTGCAGCAAATATATAAATCATCCTATTGGCCAAACCGATCAGAATCCAGCCAACCAACATCATGACAGACACGAGTACCAACGATTTTTTCCTTCCGAATTTGTCTACTGTATACAGCGTTATGGGGATACCACAAAAGCACCCACACAAAAATGCCGTTTCCAGCCATTCCACAACTTCTTTTGTTGTTCTTATGTGGCTCTCTTTGCTGGTGAGGTAGATTGTCATGGGTGAAGTCCAGGCGAACGTCATACCATCCGAAATTGCGAGTAACGTTCCTAAAATTATAAAATTTTAGTGTAGAAATATTAACGTAGAAATCAATTTACTAAAAGAATAAACGGTTTTTTATTGTTTCTCGAATTGCTCTGTAACAGAATAATAAATTATAGTTTCATGTGACTGAATAACTGCTTAATACGTAACTCACTGGTGATGGAGGAAGCAGATATTACATTTTAAATACCAGCACCAACACTTCTTTACTACATCCTACTCCAGAGTGACTCGACACTGAGGAGTAGCCTGATTGAGACCTCAGTGCTGTTTGACGGTTATCGTAGTTCTGGAAATCAAAATACTGGTACGTCACGAGTAAGGGAAGTATGCAGAATGAGAACCCGAAATCGAACGAAACTTTTTTAATTCATGTTATAAATAGAAACAGTTATTTTTTGCTTTACGTTGCGGCTATTTACCATTTTCAATAAGCCCTTTATTAATTAGAGATTATATTACACAATTATATTTTATGTTTGCATTATTTAAAACGGATGGAATGAATAAGTGGTATTTGACCTTAAATACATGTGGACGGTACTTTAATTTACGAGTGATTTAGGGCCATATTTAAAATATTTGCCATGGTGTATTTAAAAAACAACTCAATCGAACAAACACTATGTATCCTTGCCATACATTAATGGATTCTCTGAATAAATGTAAAAAATGTTGGCAAAAGATGATATTAATGTTGGATATAAATCGTTAAAAACATCCGGAAAATATTTTTCAAAATTTAAACCCAATGGTAATAAAGACATCAGACATAAAGCAAACAGCTGAAAAGTTTAAGCAATAATTAAGTTTTTTTATTTATAACAGACCGACAAACCCAGGAATTTTATGACAGAAACAGAGAAATGTAGAGCAAATTATAGTATATAAGGTCCCAAATGATAGCAGAATGAAAGACTATAAAAGAAAATGAAATAATACCGAACGAATAAAAAACAATATATTAAGAGAGTGAATAAAAATCGATTAACTACACTAACTTATAACACGAAAGTAACCTTGACTTACCTGCAAATCCAGCAATAATTTGGGGCAAAAATTTTGCGATTCTTGTAACTGCCACATTTTCAGTACGGAACGTCATGTTGGTACCAGCAACTAAAAACATTTATGATCGTTTATATCAAAAAAGTACAGTTTAAAGTCACGTTAATTGCTGTAATGAAACGACTTGCGTGAATGAAGCTATTAAAAAAATATTAAAAATATATTTGTGTGATAGTGAAAATTTGGTACTACCATAATATTAGTCATTTTGTTATGTAGAACAGCATACATTAGAAAATTATCGTAACCAACATTGTTGAATATTAAGATACTGTCCAAAACTGTGTATCAGCAAAATAAGATTATTTTAAAATTCGTATGTTATAATAAAATACAATTAACAACAACTTAAACAAAACTTTACACGCTATAATTAAAACTCTTTATTACACATGCAATTCTAGACGTTAGCAATTATTGTCTATGGTTATAAGTTGCACAAATGATCTTTAATTTCTAAGGCACCAAATGGAAAACATTAAATCCTATAGACTTCTCAGTTTGCTGCCAAATAATATCAAGTTTTTACAAAATTGCTACAGGGTAAATTTTAACCAATTTTCTCAGAATTCCAAACAATACTCAACTATCAGTTTTGATTTAATCAGCAGCATGCCATCACAAAAGTAAATTCACCGCATCTAATTTTATTAATAAAGTTAATAAAGAAGTGAAGCGTGGTTTAGCAGCTTTTTTTGGATTTCTCACAAGCTTCTAATAGAGTCTGGTACTTTGACTGACTCTTCAAAGTTAGACAAGTTGTTACCCTAAATCATTTGTGTATCCTAAAAATCCTACTACCAAGAAATGAGCAAAATAAATTTAACATGACGATTTCAAACAGCTGAAAATAGCAGAAATGAGAATAACGCCACATGGTAGAAGTATCGACAGACCGTGCAGGTATATATTCTGCAGGTATGTCTTCACTTCCTGGAATTTTGTTATTTTTTAGTTATTTTTTATAGCATCCCGTACTTCTCGAATTAAAGGAGATTTATTGCTTCTGAAGGTCGAGATTCTTATCTTCAACTTCAGTGAAAAGTAGGTCTTCATAATGTTCTACCCACCAATCTGTAAATCACCAATCAATAAATAGTGAGTGCATTCAAATGGGACTTGACATCAACACAGATAAGACCAAATTTATGATAGTATCAAGGAGTCCAATAAATAATGAACAACTAACTCTTGGTGGACAGCAAATAGAGAGAGTGACAAAATATAAATATCTGGGAGCTTACATCAACACAGAATTAGATCCAGACCAAGAGATCCGGGTACGAATAGAAATGGCAAGGGCAGCGTTCTTAAAATTCAAACAATTGTTCTGTGACAAAAATCTGAATACTGCGCTGAGACTGAGGTTTGTTGAATGTTACGTCTGGTCGCAACTATTGTATGGGGTAGAAACATGGACACTAAAAGCGCAAATAGTTAAAAAGATTGAAGCCTTTGAACTTTGGATATACCGGAGAATGTTGAAAATTCCATGGACTGCCAGGGTCACCAATGAGGAAGTGCTGAGAAGGATGGGTCGAGACAAAAAATCGTTGAGAACGATAAAAGTACCCAAGACTGCATACCTTTGAGACATACTAAGAAATAATAAATATAGTCTTCTGCAGGTCATCATGCAGGGTAGAGTCGATGGCAAAAAGGGAATAGGTAGAAAGAGGAAGTCATGGCTGCGAAATATTCGAGACTGGACAAACATGACTGTAGACGAATTATTCCACGTTGCAAAAGACAGAGAAGCTTTTAAAAATGTGGTCGCCAACCTCCGTTAATGGGGACGGCATAGGAAGAAGAAGACCCACTAATCTAATACGCCCCATTTTGTGTTGAGTAGATATCTTCTTATTTTTACACATTCTTAGCATTAGTTTAAATTCTTTTCTTGCATTACTAAAAAATTTATAGAATTTTCTGGTTTGGTTTTGCCTTTTTAACGTGTCAAGTTCTTCCAAAATTCCGTTTTCAAAAAGCTCGTTTTTTTTTGTGTAAATACTTATATACTATAATTTTGTTGCTTCTCTCGAGTTGTCCATTTTTGGATAAGTTTATATGCATCATTTGTTCTTCAGGAAGTTTCCTCGCACTCTGCATCAAACCAATCATTGCGTGGTGGTCTTTCAAGTCTTAGAATATTTATTTGCTGCATTTTTAAAAATTTTCTTGTACGTTTTTCACTGTTCGCTAGATGTTAGATCCTAATTAATGTTGTTTTTAGTTTCGATATTGTTTTGAAATATTTCTAATGTTTGTGGATTTTTAAGGAGTTTAATATTGTTGCGGGTTGTTTTGGTGCTACTCTTCTTCATAGCATTTGAGATTTTAATTTAAATCTTTGTGGTCTAAATCAATGTTATTGCTTCTGTAGGTGAGAATATCCATTAGGTTGGAGAGGTGTCTAGAATCTATAAGCACATGATGGATTTGCTTATTTTTTTAAGCCTTTGGATGAGGTCCAAATGGATGAGGTGTGGATTTGATTTTATTGTGGAGACTATGCTTAACAATGTCGGGTAGATATATTTCCTTTTTTTAAGAATAGAATACATAAGAAATTAGATGAAGGCATAAATAGTACACAAATGGGATATAGGAAAGGTTTGGGAACACGGAATGCAGTGTTTGTAGTGAGTGTTCTTTCACAGAGATGACCAGATATGAATCAAGAACTATATACCTGTTTCATTGATTTTGAGAGGGCATTTCACAGATTGCAGCATAATCGGCTCAAAAAAATTTTGTTTAATTAAAACATAGACAGTAGAGACGTTAGAATTATATATAATCTCTATGAAAATCAAACAGCGAAAGTGAAAGTTAAAAATGATCTGAATGAGGATATTCAGATTCGTCATGTGGTATGCAAAGGGTGTATTTTATCACCATTGTTGTTTAATTTTTACAGTGATCTATACAGCCACAGATTTATACAGCCATCTCATACTTAATGTTGTACATATATACTTCAAAATTTACTAGTTTTAACGATTTTTGCAAAGCTTTATGGCCGTTTTTTAAACTTAATATTTTTTTTTCTTGTACAGTTTGGTATATGCATTACTGAAATATTCTAGGACTAACGGTAACCAAGGTATGGTTTGGTAAATTGTGACGCTTGCAACGATTTGTATATGAACCGTTCTCTCAGAAACAATGCTTAAAGCGACCGGTGATTTTGAATGTTAGTTACGCGCGCGAAATCAATTTTTGAAATAAAATTTGTGTCAACTCGACAGTACAAATTCGATAGTTGTTGATCAGAGTATTCTATCGACAAAAATTAAATTTTTTTTTATAGATGAAGAGTGCAGCTCTTGTACGCAATGTTTGCATTTTGCCGTAAATTGGAAAACTCGTTAAAAGTAGAAAACTATAAAGAACCATATCTTGCTTAAAATTAGTGCTAGAGCTTTCTACAATATATCGTTTTAAAGGTAATTATTTTGTTTGCTACTTCGCATACACTTAAAACTGCATAAAAACAGTTATAAAACAATTTGTGAAGAAAAATATGAAAAATGGCTCAAAAATGATGTAAGTGGCAAGCTTTGAGAAATTGTATCTGGGATACTGTGAATCCTAAATACTTTTACATGATATTTTGTAAAGAACGGATAAAAGTTGTTTTTCTGTTAATCAATGTCTATACTTATACCGGCAGAGAAAAAAGTTAGGGGACAAAAAAGAAAAATCATGTGTGTTCGTGTTTTTTTGCTTCATTTTTTGCATATATTTTTGTTAGAAAAAATTATTTTTGACTTTAAAAGATGACTTTTCTGTAGATGTATATGTACAAAAAGTGAATATGATTCTCCCAAATGCACCCTAATGCTTAGGAACAATTCATCCCTTTCTCAAAAACGCACCCCTTTAAATGGTAGCAGTCAGCGGTTATTTTATATTTGGCGGTCGATTGACCACATGAAATAATAAAGGCCCTTTAACGTTATAGTTCCTTTCTAAGTACATAATTAATAGCCAATTTCAGAATGTGGACCTCACATTAATATGGTTATGTTTTCCTCACACATTTTTAAATAAAGGTAAAAGAAAAACCACCATTGAAAGTATGTACTACATTGAAACGCACATCGTTCGCTTTGCTAGATTAATAAATATTTTGTTAAAGCCTACCTTTTATATCACATTTAAACAAAACTAACACCCAAACAGTTTCTTATTATTTCGTAAGCGACAAATTTGATATCATTCATAATTACAAACGAAATACCTTGAAAGTCAAATTCGTCGGTCGATTATGCTGTATGTTATCAATTGATAAATCCAGTTGATAAACTTCTGAAATGTAGTGAGTATAAACAATGTTACAGTTAATTTTAATATGGTGTGCAAATTTTTTGGGGTCAAAAACACATTATCAACGTCTATTTGGATTATTCGATATATAGATTATAATTAGAAAGTCTAATCTGACCGATACTTGATAATTATTTTTGCAAATTTTATTTATTTAGTTATGTTATCATTTTTAGTGGCAGTGTAATTTTAGCTAATACAGTACTTAATACTCTGTTGTTAATAATAAGTTGGTTAATAAGAAGTAGTTTTATTTCAATTAGAAGATATTTGGGTATACCGCGGCAGTGAGATTTATTCTGATCACTATCAACTAGCAGAAACAATTATATGTATACTGTATATTATGTATTATGAATCAATGGAGAAAGACAAATAATTTGATATGAGAGGAGTTAATGGGGTAGGATGCATTTCAAATAGCTTCTCCTACGCAAATGTCAACCTCGGCTACACGAGTTGTAACTTGTTACCTGGTAGTACCTGTAATATAACAAACGAGGCTTTGACAACCGAGTGTCAGCAGATTAACTGTAAAAACTGGGATTAAGAAAATGTAATTCCACGATATTATGGACTGGTTAATCCTGTCGTATTGTAGCAATTACGGCATTGCCATATTTTGCCTCTTTTCAAAGCTGCTTAATTTAAACATGAGCTTATAACAAATATACTAAAGATTGAAAATAGTATCAATTAAATTAGTTAAACCTTATGACCAAAAAAAAAGCGAAAAAATATTTAAATTTGTAAACAATATACTTAACCAGTGTACTAGTGTAAATGTTTATTTTCCGTGAAATAAAATATTAATGTGAAAATTTTTAAAATGATATTTTCCAATAATTATAACTTATTAATAGTAAATATAATTACCTAGTATTTTATGTTTTTAATCACTTTATTAAAAAATTATTTGTAAGCCGATTAAAAACCAATCACTGTTTACCTTATTTAATTTATTACAAAGAACTGATACTGCTGGTAAGTTTAATCTGTTGGCACAAAATTGTTTATCAAGTGTTATAAATAATAAGTTGTAAAAGAAGGTGTTAAAAAGTATTATTGTCTAAAATACATAGGTCTTATCAAGATTTGTTTATTAATAATAATTCATTTTAACGATATTCGTTTTTATAGATTGATTTTCATAAATTTGCAGCAATGGTGAAATATCATTCACAACTTTTTGACTATATAAATGTTTATGAATATTTTTATAGTGTTTTTATAGGCTTTTAATGCTTTTACGTCATCAGATAGATTTATTACCATTGTGTAAAAATTGAAAACAAACAACAAAGGAAAGTTATTGTCAAATTAAATAAAATATCAATGGGTTATGGTTATTTTTTAACATCTTGTGATAAATCTTCAGTGATACAGTCGAATCAGTGTCGGAGATTTTAAACATAGAGTTCAACTCTGCCATCAACTCCAACACTTACGTTTGATTATCAAATTTCTGAAAAAAGAAACACACACCCATTCAAGTAATGTAAGAAATAAACGCCTTTATTAAGGCCACATTGACAGAGAAGAATATGTCTATAATATAATGGACAAACAGAGCTTGGTGGAATTACGGAAATGAAACAAGACCCGTAAAAAGGTCTTGCGAATAGGATCCAAAAACAATGAAGGAACTTTTTTTTTTATTTAGAAAATCGCATCGACCAAATGGCCATAAGCGAAAAATTAGTGGATTACAATAGGTACAATTCCTTCAATACAATTTGGTTTATTAAATATTGTGGTACTTATTAATGTCTTTCAAGAAATTTAGAGTATTGTTAAAGTTACAGTCTGCACCTAGAGCTTCTATAAGTGTTCCTGGTATCTTGTTATTGCTTCGTTGTTGATTGTAGAGGGGACATTCACAAAGTAGGTGCATTATTGTTAGTGTCGTATTACACGTTTCACATCGCGGCGGTTCGCACTTTTTAATTAAGTAATCATGCGTTAACCTAGTATGTCCGAGTCTGAGGCGCGTTACTATTATTTCTTGGCTTCTTGACTTAGGTAGCACATTCCATGCCTCTATGCTGGGTTTCACTTGTTTTAATTTTGAATTCGACACATTCCATTTATTTTTCCACGCACTTAAGATTGATTTTTTATATAAGCTTTTATATCCGTTGATACTGATGTGTTTACGATCTCGGAAACGTCACTCACTATCGCGTCTTTCGCACTATGGTCAGCAGTTTCGTTGCCTTTTATTCCTATATGGGATGGGATCCAGATGAAATTTATCTCATTATGATTGATATAAGCCTGAAGAAGGACTGTTTTAATTTTTTTTAAAAGCGTGTTTTTTGGATACAGTTGTCGGATGCTTTGTATGGCACTAAGTGAGTCTGTTAAGATAATATATTTGGAGTTTGTTGTCAGATTGATTAGTTCTTTGGCGCGATAGAGAGCATACAGTTCAGCTGTATAGATAGTACTAACATTAGATAGTTTAAATTTAAGGACCTTCTCTGGAGTTACTACAGACGCTCCCACACCTTCGGATGATTTTGAACCATCAGTGTATATCTGGGTATGATTTTTATAACGACTAATGATTTTGCTAAAATGGAAAATAATTAGATCAGTATTAGTGGAGTTTTTATCAAATGACGTAAGTTCAAAGTTATATGATGGTATGTTTTGAATGCAAGGTGGATTATGATCATATGTGTATGGAAGACATTCAGGTATGACAATATTAAACAGATGCAAATGGTCTTTTATATGAAGGAACTTTCATCCAGTAATCTTAACTAATTTTTGAAGGAAAGCTTATTAAATTTTTGTCGCCAGCGGGTACAGTACCCAATAATTAGGACCATGGGTTGTTAAAGATATTAGTTTGACATATGTAAGCAGACTTCACGGCGAGAAAGTTTATAGTTTATTAAAATGCGATAAAAATCTTAAATAACACTGAGAGTTTATTTTGCAATCAAATTTTTCGCACACTTTGTTACTTCTGGTTCACTCTGTACATAAGCGAAGTTCTAATATGGAAAAATCTCACCCAGTTTGTCCAGTAGTGTACTGCAACAGGCACAAACACCAGATGAACTTCACTTCTGTCCTTTTGTTTCAGAGTTTATCCCGACACATCAGAGTCTTTTCGAGAGTCTGTTAACCACATTCATATAAATATGCGAAACTGAAAGTAAAGTATAAACAACGCGAAACCAAAACACAGTATGGGTCGAGGTAAGGACCAAAAACAATGGTTAGTGTATAAATACGGATGATTTTTCAAGTCATTGGTCAGTGGTCATTGTCAACCTTCTTCTTATTTAGGTGCCGTGTTCGTATTCAGACGTTGGTCATCATCATGTTTACAATTTCCTGAAACCGTTTTCTATTGACTGGAATATTAGACAATGGTACCACATCATTTTCGAATATACTCAATCATCAAAGTTTCTTTCGACCAATCCATCTCTTTCCCTATATTTTTCCTTGTATTAAAAAATAAACTAGATGGCATTTAGGTCCTTTAATTATATGACCGAAGTATTCTGTTTTTCCTCTATTTATGTTGTTTCTGAGCAAGCGTTCCGAATTCATTATTTTAAAAACATCTTCATTGGAAGTGTGCGAAATCTATATTTTTAAAATCAGTCAATAGCACAACAATTCAAATGCTTCTAATTTTTTAAACATTGTAGTTTTTAATGTCTCACAACCATACAATAGGATAATACCACACATAACATTTTAGATCCTTTTGCAAATACGTATCGACATGTTTTTGGTACATAAAACTGAAACTAAAATCATCTTCGTTCTAAATTTTGTTACAAAAAGTGGTTAAGTAGCTAATGTTTTCCTCGTCCAAAAGTTTAAGTAACTTAGCAGGGATTTGATCTGGTCCAGGTGCTTTATTATTTTTGGCTTGCTGTGTCACTTTTCTGACTTCTGATTTTATTATACTGGAACCTGGTTGTCACAGATAGTATGTGTATATCTAGAGAAACATCGTCAAAAGGGTTACATGAGTATAGTTCCCATTCTTTGCATTCTTGTTCGAGGTCACAAATTTTTCCGTCTGCGTTTTAAAGTACGTGAGCATTTTTCACTTTCCTAATTCCAGAGGTATATTTAGGTAAGTTTTATGTGAAAGTTGAAAGAAACTCTTGTGTTTTTTTTTGTCTTTTATTTCTAAACATAAATTCCCAAGCCAAGATTCTTCGGCTACCTTATTTTTTCTTTTTATTAGTTTGTTGATTTAGCGGTATTTGTTAATATTTATATTTTTATGTTTCCGTCGAACTTTCATCTAGTCTAGGATTTCCTCTGTCAATTACTTATTGTTTGCCAATATTTAAGGTTTTTTCAAAGACTCTCTTACTTCCTCTTAAATAGGTTTGACGATCACGGACTCTCATAATAGGAGTTCCATATAAATTATGTTCGGCCGTAGCCAATTTCTAAAGACACTGCAGCTACTGATGTTGTTGATTATACAACTTGTATTTGATTACCAAACCTTAATCTCATTTCAAGATCAAAATGGGAACACACACTCTTTCAAATAATGTTAGAAATGAACGTCTTTATCAAGACCATATTGGAAGAGAATATCATTTTCATAATCCAATGAACAAAGCTTCGTGTCATTATTGAAATGAAACACATAAAAAGCTCTTGTTATGATATTAAGAATAGACGATCACCAGGAACTAACGAAATACCAAACTAACTGTTGAAATAAGCTGATTATAATTATACTTGATACTTGTGATACTTGATTATATATTATACTTGTTGTGCTTTATGTTATTACTATGGCGCTATGATCCGAGCTTAGGTCAAAACTAGCTCTATTTTTGAACACGTATTAGGTAAACCTTTAAATATTGCCAAATCTAGAAGATCAGGAATTTTGTTGGTATTTGCTGACAAGTATGTTGGTTCTCCTGTGGATAAGAAAAATAAATTGTTTTTCTGTAATGATCGATGTAGGTAAGAGTACTTTTGGTATTCCTGCTACAAGGAAGTGTAAGGCAAGGGTTTGGAAGAAGCTGTCGTGTTCTTCAACTAGGATATCATGTCTAGGAGGTGAATAAATAGCTGCAACAATCAATGGCCATGAGAATGTTTCTATTGTGATTAAAGTGCTCTAAATTTTAGGTGTAGAATAACTTGTAAAGTTTCTATTTATGATTTCTGATACTGCATGGACTGTTCCGTTGGAATTGTGGGTAAAATATGTTGTGTAAAATGGAATTTTGACAACTGTTCTATCAGTTGAATGACCTCTGAAACTAATAATATATTATTTTTTTTTTACTTTAAAAAAAACGTAATTTTTTGGACAAGATTTGTTAGTCCATTGGTATTCCAGGCGGCTATTCTTATTTGCTTAGCCATTAATTTGTTATTTTGCCTATGACTGTTGAGCAGGTTGAGGATTATGCTGTTCTGATTAAGCAACTGATTAAATAACATTTTACGTTCATTTAGGAAGTCTGACATTAGCGTAATTATATCTTCATTAATACTGTTTTTATTTGGTCTTTGGAGATTTCCTGAAGCGACTTGGGAATAACTACCTTTACATGTGGTTGCTGCACTGTGTTTTTTGCTATTACCTACCTTTACATGTGGTACGCTGTATTGTAGTCTAGGTATTTTTCATGTGTTTTATTTACATTATTTCTGTTTCTGTGTTTTACTCTGTCTATATATACAGTGTAACCTCTGTAATTGGCTGGATGGCTAGTATTAGATAAAGCGCAAGTTACAGGAGTATTTTTAGGGTAAGTACATGTTTTTGTATCATATGGACCATCGCATTTTATGCAATTATATGCTTTTAAGCAATATGATTTGGAGTACCCATAGGCCTGGCATTTGGTACACTGGAATATACTGTTCTTTTGTCTTAGAGCTCTACGTTAGTTTTTGAGTTTAATAGAAATTCTATTTCGTATGCTTTTTTAATATTTGTTTTGGGTTGAAGATCGATAAAGAATAGTGGAAGAGGTTCGTTTGTTAGTCCATGTTTAACATTGATTATGATTCTTGCCATTTGGATCGCCAACCTTCGAAAGGAGACGGCGCAATGAGAAGAAGAAGATGATTCTAACACGGTGAGCTTTTTTACAAGTTTGATTTTTATATCATCTATATTAATTATGTGATGGAGTCCTCTTACTACAATTTTATATGCTCTATCCTGTTGAAGTCGGAAGCTGTGGAATAGCATTTTCTATTCTCTCATATAGCTTACTAATTTTCTGTACGTTTCTGGACTTAAGGCGTTTATTTTTACTGCAATGTCTAGTAGTGTTTTTGTATAAAGTCAACATTTAACCTTCACGTTTGATATCATAATAAAGTGGTAAATCTTATTTTAGGAAAAAGCACAGATAATGGAATAGTCGTTCCGAAAACGTTCTGTGATGTAACCAAAAATGGTTCTTTTATACATTTTTATAAAGGATTTCAAATAAAAATTTTCACAATATTGTTTAACAAAAATTTAGAGAGAAGGATGACATCAACAGACTGTATACGATATGCCAGTATTACAATTCAGATTTTTAAGAAAGGTCAAAGAACCTATCTGGACAACTACAGTGGAATAACTCTTCTTAATACGACATAGCATATAACACGCCAGAATTTGATAGAAGCAAACTTAAAAATATGTTACAGAAACTGAGACAAAAAAGAATCCCGGAAAACATGTTGAAAATCATAAAACAAATGAATCTTTATTTATGATACAGTGAATTAAGTTTACTATTTTTCATAAAAATACTATACGCGCCTTTGCAGCAGCCATTTATTTATTTAGTTCGTGAAATATTTAGAGCACAAATTGTACTTAAATAACGCGCTAGGTACTATTATTTTCGCATTAGATTGATATATTTTAAATATGTTTTGAAACAAATATATCTTGCAAGTTATATACTACTTCTTAAAACCATTTTGGGGAAAATTCATGACATTTTAATACCTTTTAAGATTATGATAAGTTTACTGCCTCTATTGTGTGATATTTATAGTGATTGGAATTGGCTTCAGATTATTTTCTAAAAGATACGATGCACTTTTTAAGAGTGATTTGAAAAAAAAATTAGCATCAGAGTTTTTAAACTATTTCTAACATTATCTGTTAACAGAATATTTGATAAACATTCATTAAAGAAACACCTCGTCACTTTTCTTATCGTACTGCAGCAATTTTTATTTCAGAAACAATAAAAATATATGTCCTCCTGAACGTAGGCAAAGTTAAATACACAAAACTGTATACATCGTTGCTTACCGTTAAGTTTACTTACATTAAGTAATCGTAAATACCTACACTGCCCCGCAAATTTAACCGGATACTAAGTTTAATTTTAAGTAAAATGAGGAAGTAGGTATTAAAAAAACTTTAACGTAATATTTCTTTTATTATATATAAATATGTGTAGTAACAAACCATAAAATAAAAACCAAGTTCCAAAATATTGATTAATTTAAAACCAAATAATATTTAACGTGTGGAGAAGGCATTCTCCTGGCCTTCTATACACTCTTTGGCAATCATCAGGGGCATATATCTCGTAAAACGATATTGGCAGTGGCGACTCGTGAAATTATAATACAAAAAATAAAAATTCGGAAACATGGCTCAAAAAATTATACAGGTACTGTACTAAACTTACGCGATAGCAGCTTTACTTGTACAAAAGTTGGGCACGTCTGGTTTTCTGGCTAGCAAGTATGTCGATGCCTCTATTGTTAAAGTTGGGAATTTCACTGAGTACTTTTTTATAAATCGAACAGACAGACAGTGAATTTAGTCTGTCTTAGTATTCCGTAGAAAAGTTTTAATTCTCTTTAAATAATTAAAACTTCAATCTGCTTCCGCTGTTAAAACTGGAGTGGTTAATGAAATTTGTAATAGGTTGTGTACTTCGAAGAATGAATCTTCAAAGAAATACTGGACGTAAAGACACTAACTGAACACATATTTTTAAATGTATCGTTGCGATATATTACAAAAAGGTTCATCGGACTGACCGGGGTCTATTTTGACCCCAGATCACAATTTCTTGCTGTTACTTTATAGATCTTAATTTTTATTCGGCAGTCTTCCATCTATCTGTAGTTTATAGTTTCGACACAATTTAAAATAGTTCTAAGACCACCGTCTTTTTCTATTTCAAAAAGAGCAGTGTCTTCCTGGCAGGGAACGTTCTCAGTCGACACGCCGGTTCTTGTGCTTCGATTGTTTCTTCAAAGTGGATGAATTTTTCTTTTGTTCGACGTCTTCGACGATAATCGGTTACTGGATTAATAATAAAACTCAAAGTAGTGTGGTAGTGGCGTGGGACCAAGCCAACAAGGTCTAGCGGGGCTAGTAGTATGACGAGTAGATCCCGATCGGAAGAGGTGCTGCTCTTTTATACACTTAGTGTTTGAGAATTCGCAGCAATCTTCCGCCGGGAGGTCAATGATAAAGCAGTTATTAACGAGCTTTGTGATTGGCCGGCCAAAGTGACAATCTGTGTCGTGATTGGTTACTTTGGCGACAACCCGTCTAATGAAGGTTAAGAATAAACAGAAATTGTGGATTAAGAAGAAAATTTTTTAATCCATAGACTTCTCTCGTTGTAATATAATCCCAATCATTTTCCTCCTCGATCTTATCAAAGCATTCCAATAATTCATATTTATTTTCATAGATAGTATTTACGGCACGCGACTGAAAGTTCCATCTCATTGTAGAAATAGTGGGAATGCGATTATTAGCGTTTAGGTGAAGTGGAAAAAAAATAATAAACCCAGTAATATTGGCGAAAAATAAATAAACTGATTTTATGTTCTAGGTACAAGCACATTTTATGTTTAAATTTAGTTGATGAGCGTAACAGTGTAAATACTTCGCATAAGGGAAATAATTTTGCATCGGGCTCTAAACACCCCCCTTATTGTCATTCATTACTGCGACGCCATCGTATGCTTGAGCTATGAGTTTCTTTTCAATATTGAAAAGTTCTATTCATTTTTTTAGAACCTCACTGAGGCCGGAAACTGTTCGATCTTGCACGCCTTCAAAGGACAAAAACCATACAACAGGCCTATTACCTTTCATATATCGCAAAATGATAAAAAAATTGCCTTTGTTACTTTGTTAAAGCTACAACACTAAAGTTAATTTATCTTTGATTAATTCTTGCAAAGAATGCCTGAAAATAGATGACCAAAAAAGATAGAAAAATCGACTCCGCCCACTAGAAGAAAACGAGGTAGACCAAGACGGTCATAGAGAGAAGATGTCAAAGAAGCAAAGCAGATGACCGCCAAAAATTTAAAAACTGAAGATTGCTTCGACAAGAAATACTGGAAATTAGGAAGCGAGAAATAGTTATAGTAGTATAGTATAGTTATAGTTATAGTACAGTAACCCTGAAATTCAGTATATACGATCACACGAATTCAATAAGAAGTTACCGCCCAACAGCACCGAACTTTCTGGAACCTCGCAATATTAATTGCGACTTTCTAGAACAGCAAATTCAGCATTTTAGCATATTTATTATAAATAAAAGATTGAATAAAACTACCTGTTTTTAGTCTGATATTAATCTGATATATTTGTATTTGAAGTCTGTGTACAAAAAGGGTGTAAATATTTGAAATTATAAATATATAATCAGTGTATGAGGACTGTATTATATAGGGCTGGTTTAAAATAAATTAGGATAAGTAGTAAATGGTTATACAGATTAGAGCAAATTAAGTTTATATAAAGTCTTACCAATTCTTCTGCTGCATACACACTCGCGGTATTTACAGGCTTTCGCTCGCGGTTGTTCTTCATTGTGGAAACTGTCCAGGTACCGGTTTCTGAACATGTGTCTTGCTAACACTGAGATAACGAGATAGAGCACATTTGTATCTGTATACGATTTAAAACAATATTTTTGGTATTTTTCTCGTAACTATAAGCGGGAAAGAGAGAGAGAAGTTCTGTTGTTAGCGGCAGTCAATAGTAGAGAGAACACCTCTGGTACTAACGATAGTCAACAGGAAAGAGAGTGAGTCTGTTCCAAGCGATAGGTAACAAGCAAAAGAAGAGAGTACGTCCGCTGCTAGCGAACTCAGCAGGCGAGAGAGAGAGCAACTGTTCTTAACGATAGGCAACAGGCAAAATAAAGTCTTTCTTGTTTGCTATCTTACAACTGTCTGTATTTCTAATGGATTGAGGTTGAAATGTGAGTAGGAAGGGTTGAAGCATGGGAAATAATTGTAAAATTGTCATAGAATGATAGTAATACAGCGGAAAAATGACATGATTTTTCGCATGTGAAAAAATTTAACAGTCTGAATATTATATTTTGAATTGTAACTAAAATCTTTGCTTGTGTGAATAAAAGTTTATTTTGTGTGTTTTTGATTTTTAAAAAAGTGTTGTTTTTAAAAAACAGTCATAATTCGGTGCCAGTTGGTACAACTCGCAACTCAGTAGAAAAGAAAATAGATGCAGATGAAAGACAACCATAGATACGTATTATATAACACTGTTCCTAAGTGATCCTTTGCTTAGGTAGCTGTAGCTTTCTATGGGGCCGTGTTACAAAGTTAATAGGCTGAATTCCAATGACCAATTCTGATAGTACTACCAAAATTGGTCACATGGTTCCTGTAGAAGTTAATTTGCTCCTTTATTAACTTGGATGCACCGTACTGATGAAGACCAGACTTTTGTCGAGACTTTTGCCAATGGTAAATTCTTCATAATAAACCTTATACATACAATCCAAAAGTTCATTTTGTATTATATGGTAGGTATATTTAATAAAAGATGTCGTATTTAAATGTTCTTCTAATACACTATTAAGATTACTAAGCAAGGATAACAAATTCCAATTTCCGGTCAAACGATGCATTTTTTAGCAGGCAACTTTATGTAAGAAAAGTGCAATGGTTTGACTTTCGGGTCTTAATTGACGCCAATATACCCGATTATTGAATTTAAAAAAAAATCCAAGGGTACTCCCTTAAACATTTTTGGGCAAGTTCAATTTAAAAAAATATTTTTGAAGTTGGTAGATGCACTTTGTCCAGCTTATTCCAAACGTGTGTTTTTTTTCCTATCCCCTACCCACAGTTTGGCAGAACAAAGGAAAAATCGAATTGACAAATTTATAGTTTTTTTCGTTTTTCGACCAAATGGTGCATTTTCTCATAATCACAATCATCTGCGTATCAGGCTTAATCGAAATAAATTAAATTTGAAACAAAATAGTAAGTTTTTATTTTCACGAAATTGTCAGGACATACATTCCATCTAATTTACAAACCGTTGCACGTCATTATCTACGTCAGAGATCGAAGTTGACATAGTTGCCAAAGTATAAAAAAATCCTGAATCCATTTTAAATTAAATAGGTCACATAATTATTATTATACTCTTTACAACGACTATTTAAATTCTTACGTGACATTTTTGAAATAAAACACACTAATTTTGTTCTAAAAAGGACAGATTTTATTAAATAGGTAAAAATATAAAACAAGAGGTATTCACTTTAAAATTTAAAATAATAAAGTACAAAAAGTGTCAACACCGCAACTGTCAAATAAGTGTTACCAATTTATGCCAAAATTTTACCTTCGTTCGATTACAGTTACAGTGTGTTCCGAACAAATGTTCTTTATAAAAACGCTTTATAATGCATTTATACAAATTAAATGAAACATATTGTTGTCTATTTCTTTAAGTTAACATTGATAGAAATCTTTAAATATTAATTCTACGTGTATATAATAAAATATGTCTAGTCGCTGTAATGCCAATGTACTCGGCAAAGTGATTCTAAAAAAGAACACACCTACCGCCTAAATATTTCGTGTTGTTATCATGTGACGTCACGGGCTATGACGCCGATGACGTGCAACGGTTTGTAAATTAGATGGACTATATAGGCATTAAACTGGCATTTTTTGCTCACAAACCGTTAGATGTAGGAAAATTCTAAGCATAGGAAAAGAACGAGCGGCCAATTTTATGTTAGAAAAGTGCAACGGTTTAACTCTCCGGCCTAAATTGATGCCTATATATCCGATTATTAAATTTTGAAAAAAATCCAAGGGTACCCCTTGAAAATTTTTGGGCAAAGATTTGGTAATTCCTGTGCTTCATTGTGTCCTCTCAATGCTAGTTCATAACCCCCGCAATACTTTAACATTCAATAATTGTATTTAATATGTGCCTATTCTTGGTGACCTGTTCATTGTGTTTCTAAACTGAAATTTTATGAACAGAGTCCATCACTGAAACAATGTTGACACTACCAAATAGTTTAAATGTACATGCATTTTCTAAATGAAGCGTACTTTAAAAAAACATACAGAAGTTAAAACACTTCATCATTTTATTTAGGTATATAAAAACATATAGTTAAAACTTTTACAAGTGTTCTTAAAAATTGATACAGTAGCATGACATTTTTGATCTAATCAGATCATCTTCAGTGCCTTATGTAGTTGAAGCTAACAATGAATTTGTGGCTATGACATCCATATATAGGTTTACATCTTTCCAAAATTAAATTATATTATATGGTGACTCTAGGTAGATGACATTGGATAAAATTTAATACTTGAGGAGCCACATGTCTCCCTGCTCGGTCTTTAACACTTGGTTCTTGTCAGTTAAAACGACACAGACCAACTGAAGAGTACTTTTCTCATGTCTTAATTGTTTTACTTAAGTTTTTGAGATCATTACAACCTTGATGTCCACAACCCTGTGAAATCTTATATACTAAAACGCTAAGCCCTTTTCTTGTCCACCACTTTACTCAAAAACCATATTAGATAATTAAAATATTTTTTCGGAATAATATTAGTATTACGTATGAGATTGTCAAGATATACTTTTGGTACAAAAATTCACTTCCGGTTTTGAGATGACCGGAAGTTAAAATTTACTTTAAGTTTTAGACCCCACAATGTATATATGGATCGAAAGGTCTCGTCGAGACGAATCTAAATATGTACTTTCTGTTGCGATCCGACACCGGAAGTGACCCGAAACGCGCATAAAACGTCAAGATAGAGCAAATCTGACATTTGATGAACTAAAAATTGCATTCCGGTTTTGAGGTCGACTTCCGGTTTCGTTTTTATTAGTCAAATCAATAGAGAATTCAACGTAGAGTTCAAAAATTTAAGTTCACGAAATTATCATTTATAGTTTTTAAGTTATTGATAAAAATATTTTTACTTCCGGTCATTGTATATATTGTATATTTTTCCCGCAAAATAAAAATTTCATTTAAAAAACTCGATGTCGAGTTGGTCCGCTAGTATAAATGTAAAAGAAAATTTTAAATTCTCTAAAAGGTACAATATTGAAAAATTTAGCACAGTACAAAAGAAAATAAAAGAAAGCTACTGAAGTTTTGAAGTTTATTCTAGAAGAAAATATAAGAGATATTTTCCAAAGATGTTTAAATTGATATTTGGGAGAACAATCTACCAAACTTGATATAAGTAACAAATAGAAGAATTTGAGAACATATATTAAAAAAGCACTTTGTGGACTCAGGGCAAGAAAAACAAAAAAAAACTAGGTAAAACAAACAAATCGTTTAAAAATTTAAATTATTGACATCCTGATATAACTAATTCATCATTATTAAAACTCATAAACTTCCAAGCACTAACAATTATAGATTAATCGTCTTGATTAATTTGATACGTCCATTTTGCTCCTTAAATTAATTAGGATCACAGATGAAACTTTTCATAGACCTTGAATTGGGAAAAAACTTGGAAATTTTAAAATTTGCTTTATCGATATTATTTATGGAATATACGCAATTCGCAATCGTAACTCTATACATAAGTGCATAGAGTTTACATGCAGCTGGCATTTTCCCCATTGTTTTAGCCGGAATCGGTATGTTCGTAGCGTGTTTAGAATGAATCGTGAAGCATTCATAATTCGCGATTGTCACATGGTCTACGAGTAAAATTTTTAGTAGTTCAACAAGGATCTCTAGAAAGTGACAAATGATATTGTTTTTTAAAAGTCTAATATTTTCATAGTAGGATGACTGTAACAGGTGAAAAAGGAAGTGTGCCAAGCATTAAGGATTTCTTACCTCAAGTGTTCGCTGCGCTTTCAGGTTCGTACTTTTTTTGTTTTACTGGTTTTCTTTGAGTTTTATCTTTATATCTGAAACGCTTTTTAACCGTCTCAAACTAATTTTAATTATATATATATATATATATATATATATATATATATATATATATATATATTATATATATATATATATATATATATATATATATATATATATATATATATATATATATGTATAAATATTTAATAACAAAACAAAACAAAAACAGCAAAATGCAATACAACATTCGCACTGGACATGTTTCGCTATATAACAGCTTCCTCAGAAGAAAACATTGAATTGATTTTATTTTATTTCATTTCATTATTTAATTAATAAATCTAAGCTATCCTCAAGCTGCAGCGATATTATAACGACATTTCCTAATTCACTACTGCATTTACAATATTTACAATACATTTAAAATTTACTAGACCTGTATTAACTATTTTCTTTCTGGCTTTGTATATTTGTTTGCTAGTCATTCATTCTGTATATACGATCAAGCAACCCTAGTTGTACAATTTGAAGGTTTAATGTCAAACAACGTTAACTACAAAAACATGAAGTTGTAGAAAATGCGAAAAACTGTTTTAAAACATAATATTTGCCAACAAATCTATAATTATGGAGGTAAGATACATGACAATAAAAATCTGTAAATTTATATATTAATATAACAGTTCCGTTGACATATTGTAATAGGTTAGTTATTACAGGTTGTTGTAATGCTACAGAGAAAAAAAATAGCATTTGTTACTAATAATAATAATAATAATAAAAAAAAAAAAGAACTAAATTTGTTTAATTTACTAATGTTTGTATTTTGAGAACGATTTCCGAAGTGGAAATTGAAACGTCAATAAACGTATTTTAACCTTTAATTGTGGCTTATTCCCAGTTAAATAGTAAATAATAATAATAATATGAGTGTGAGCCGTATGGCTAAATCTGGAATAATAATAATGGCCTGATAACGTTTTTTGATTTTACCGATACATACTTTTTTGTAATCGTTAACGTCGCAGCTGATAATAATAGTTTTACTACAGCGTTAGTACTGTTAGTTAGTACAAAATGTAATTTCCCTAAAATTTTGCAAAAAACTCCCTGATATTTTCCTGGCAGTTTAGCTTTACCTTAAATGACCTGATATTTTTAAATTTTTCAGAATATCCAATGCAGCACTAACCCTGTATTGTCAGAAATGTTACAAGTGTATCTAAATAAAAAACGATATTTTTCTGATAACATACACATATATTAAACTTATTTATTGTCTAAATACTTATACTATCTTTAAACGTCTTTATCTTCTGAAAGATTTTTATTACGATCATCACCCCTTCCTTGAAGATTGTAGTAAAAGAAGTGGTATTGTTCTTTAATTATATTTTGCTCACAGAGTTATAGTATATGTGCGCGTATGTATATAGTATCCATATATTTAATATTGAAACAAACAGTATTTATTATATATCGTGGCTGAATGGATCAATAACCCAAAGGCATTAAAAAAAGACTTATAGTAAACCTTTTTATCATCAATCGTTAAAGGCTTGTCGTATTTTCTTCGTGGCACAAGTTTATTAATTGAAAATGTTCGAAGTTCGAAGTAAAGTTGCCTGATTTAAAATCATATTTAAAATAAATATGATCATTGTATTCTGTTCTATATTGTAGCCAAACTATATTTAACCATTTGACAACATTTTCTTCCGTATCAGTTTTTTTTATTTTTAATCATTTGAATTTGAAATTCATTAAAATCCAGAATTTCTTCCTGATATATTTCAACTATTTCGTATTTTGATTTCTTTGAAGCCATTTTAATCACTGTATACCATCCCGATGGATCATAACTTTCCAAATCTTTACTTGCGTTTTCGATGTGGGCATGGACCGTATCACATTCCATTTGGGAATGTCCGGGTTCAAAAAATAACTGGTCGATTTTGAAATGGTTAGGGATTTAACAACAAACAGATACATTGCGGAAACTATTGAATTTCTGTTTTGGCCCGAACAAGTATCAGACATAAAGGCAAAGTCTTTCCCAGTAACTTCACTTTTCATGTATTTGTAAAGGCAAGAGGCTACCTCAGAAGAACCTAGTGAGATAAGATTAGGGTTGGTGCTATTTTTTTGGAATTGTAAAAGAGTGCAATTGTCTGTTGGAATTTTTATAATCCAAGGTGAAGATAAAGATATATTTTTGTTATTGATATGAGGGTGGAAACTGCTTCCAGTTAAGTAGGTTCATTGTATGATAAATTCTGCGGGAATATGGGAGATTGAACTTTGAAGAGTCATTAGCCATAAATATGTCTAAAATGTTTTTTATTGGAATTTTTTCATTGACAGTTACCTATACTAGAAGTCTATTATTAAAAGTTAATAGCTGCCTATAAAGCTCTAGCGTAGGATCACATATTTCAGCTTGTATGGTATTTGCTATGTTGTTCTGTATGCTCTAAATATAATCCTTAGAGAGGGGTTATGTAACGTATCCAAAGGTTTTTACGTTGTTGTGCTGGCAGATGTATAGGCAACACATAGTAAATGCCATACATGTTTGATTACATTTAAAAGATTCTTGAATAGCGTTTTCTAGACCTATAATACTGTCTTTTGTAGATCTGCCTGATCTAAAGCCAGCTTGTTCAATGGCAAGTGAATCATTATGTTCTAGGTTCCACATTAATCTTTTGTTAACTATTTTTTTCATAAGTTTACAGGAAGAACATGTTAATGATGTATATTAAAAATTTAAAAATTAAAAAAAAAACAAATATTAAAAATTTGGAGTAGAAACTTTTTTGCTTCTATGAATCGTTTTTTATTAAATTGTATTGGTATATTTTCCGGATCTAGTGAAGTATCTTTCATGCTATTAAGTGCTTCTTATAAGTCCCCATAACTAAGAAGAATATTGATAGGGTTAAATTCATCTGAAATTATAATAGGTACTGCCTCCTCATGTTGTTTGTAAGTTGAGAACTCGTTACTGTAATTTTGGCTGGATGAGAATTTTTGATAGGTATCAGCTAGTTCATTTATTATATTCTGTGGATTAGTTAGTAACGTCCCTTCTTTTTCTAGACTTACGATTTGTTGGTAAGTGTGCTGTCCTGTTATTTTTTTAACTTTTTTCCAAACCGATGATATATTTGTGTTACTGTTAATGCTAGATATGCATTTCTGCCAGAAATCTGTTAATAGATCAATATTTTTGTATTTTTTGTATCGGTTTCAAATTGTTTTATTTAATTGAATAGTGGCCTCACATTGTGTATTCCACCAGGGAACTGGTTTGTGTTTCTTTAAAAGTTGAGATTTTCCTATGGCTATATCAGCAGCATACACTACAAGTTGATTAAAGCTCGTGAGTGTATAGTCAATCGACTCTGAAAATTTTAATCTGATTTATTCTCTTTGATATATATATTTTTTCAAATTCAATCCAATTTTCCTTTTTTACTTTCCATTTTTGTGTTGGTATTGTATTTTTATTAAACTTATGTTTTATTTAGATTGGTAAGTGGTCACTACTATATAAATCTTTAAGTGATGTCCAATCGAGATAGATCAGAAATGAGGAGTTGCATATGGAGGGATCAACGGCAGAAGATGTTTTCGTTGCCGTATTGAATCTTGTTGGAGATCCGTCGTTTAGTAGGCATGAGTTCATAGTGTTAAAAACGTTTTCTAACATATTTCCCCTGTGTTGTTTTATTTGATCTCCATGTAATGTCATGTAATGTCATGACCAATAAAATCTCCCGTAATTATTCGAGGTGAGTGTTTAATGTTTAGAGTGAATATTTAGTGTTATTTTTTGTGTTTTAGTTGTTTATTACTTGTTTTTATGATGTTTTAGCTTGTAGGTGTTAATACAAATAAAACTAGCGTACTGGGGTCTAATGATGGTGCAAATATTGTAGGCCTTAAAACCGGTAGCCCAAAATTCACCAACTTTATTAAATAAAAACTACTTATATTGGCTCATTTCCCATATGCTAGTATTACAGGCCTCACATTGGCAACCTTTTCAGCATTTTAATTGTTGTTGATATTTTGTTTGTTTGCCAAATTTTATTTAAAGCCTTAAATACATATGCATTCTCGTCGGCATATGCGTTTTACACTCCAAGTTCCTTTCCATGACTGATCCCAAATAGGTGATCTTGTCTGATTTTTCTACTTCCTTACCGCTTATCATTATTTTATTGTATGGGTGGTTAATATTTTGAGTTTGCTTTTCTCTGTACTCATTCTAAGTCCAATAGTTTCAGAGTGCTGTGCCAACGTCGTTCGATCGTCAATTAATTTTCTCATTACCCGATCTGTCATAATAAGGAATAAGGTAGGGGATAGTATACTACCCTGTTTGACTTTACTTTCTATGGCTATTTCTCCTGTAATTTCTCCTGATTTTTCCAGTTGGGCTGTGTATCCTTCGTAGAAGAGTTTCCACATTTGTACACTATTTACATAGTCAAAGACCTTTTCAAAGTTGATTAAACTCACATAAATATTTTTATTTTATTCATTTGTTTGTTCCAAGAAAACTCTAAGGGTGCAAATGTGGTTACTGGTGGAGCTTTTGCACGCAAGCTTGTATTATTTCACGCCGATTATTGCACCGACTCAGGTCTCCTTTTTTAGATGCTTTTGTTATAAATCTCTCTTTCCACTTCTTTGAGAATTCTTTGTTAGTTCATATTTTGTTCAAAAGCGTTTGTAATATTTCCATTGATTGCTCAGCATCTGCTTTTATTAGGTCTATTGAAAATGATCGAATAACACTAAAAGTTGTTTTATTATTAACATGGTATGGTAGTGCTCAAAAATACAGGCTTTGAATTTTGGATTGTATTTCCTTAACCCAATACCCTTTTGCACTATAGTCTTTCTCGCTTATGATAAATCTTATTTTAAGATAATATTTTCTACTTAATTGGTTTATTTTAACTGACTTCATTACTTTTATAGTTTATAGCATTTTTATCACCTACTTATGACTCAAGCTGGTAATGGTTTTATGTTTTGATATGAGTATAATGTATGATTTAAACTGGCGTGAGTTCTGGTGCACAATTGTGATATGTTGCTAATTTATGATTTATTATACACTATTGTAATATGTATATAACTGCATAATCCTTGATAATAAATTATGTGAACGTAGTCACTAACTATTTTCATAATTATTGAAATATTTATCGTCTATTTTCGGTCTTATTTTCGATACACCATTTGATTTAGTTTGAGCTTTTATTATTGGTATTTCCTAATTAATATGTTTAATTAAATATTCACATTCTTAGTACAACAATAAAACCAGAAGGAGCTAAAATTTAATATATTTCTATTTTTAAAAAGCAAATATGCAGTCTCTAAAACACGGTTGGTAAAATTCATCTAACACGTGAAAACTGCGATAATATCTCTCAAAATCGTGACAATTTTTTCCAGAAGATAGGTTTCTTGATAATGACAGACTAATGTTCAAAAACTATGTAACTACAAACCTTATCTGGATTTTAGAAATACATGTAGTTATAATAGTAATTTAAAAAGAACTATTTCAGTCGAAAAATCTGAGTTCTTTGACATGTTGGAACCACTAGAAATTAATATTCCTGTATACAATGAAAATTTGTTGATAAGTAAAAATATATTAAGCGCCAGCATATCAAATCTGCCAGAATATAAAATTATGGTTTTATGGCATTATGCCAGAAAATAATGGTACGGGATGTGCATTCTATACGCAATCAACAAACGTTCAAGAAAAATTCAAACCGAATAATAATACTTCCATTTTTTCTAAAGAAGCGATTGGTATTATTAAAGCCTGCAATTATGTCGAAAAAAAAAACAAGTTAAAAAAAAATTAATTTTTTAAGTGACTCCTTATCTGTTCTTAAATGCATCGTTAACCCAATTAATGTGATGCCTACCGATACAAATTCTTTTAATAGAGAATTAAAAGTAAAAATTCATAAATTAAAAAAAAAGTCAATACGAATTAAAATTCATTTGGATAAAAGCTCATATAGGACTTCGTGGCAATGAAGTTGCAGACTCCTTAGCCAAAGAAAGCGTTACAACTGGAGAGCATATCAACAACAATTTAGGTGCTCAAGAATATTTAATGATATCTAAGAGTAGTTTTAAGGCAAAATGAGAATTGCATTGGAAAAACTATTGCTCTAATAACCTCACACGATACACACTATTACAATCGAATATTCCGACCGATTTGTGGCACCAAGATGATGATTTTACAAGAAATGATATTGTGACCATTTGTAGGCTGAAATTCGGACATGCAAACTTTGTGAAACTTGCAATGTGGTTTGCGACTTATATCACATTTTTATGCTTGTAGTAAATTTGAAATACAAAGACAGGAACTTATTAATAGTTTATTTTTGCAAAAATTATACCCCCCTTTCAATCTACTTTATTTGATATCATTAAATATGTACAAGGTATATAAAATTATAAGTTTATTAAAATATGTAACTTAAAACTTTAGTGTAGGTGTTAAGCTCGTTACTTGCGTTGAATCGCCAAATATTTTACCTTTTTACCTATACTTTCCGTGGTCTACACTTTCTGTCTGTGAGTCACCTTGACTGACCCCTTGGTGCGAAAAGTAATCCTAGTTCCTCTCCCATCGTAGTTCTTCTTTTAATTTCCAGAATTGTAGTGTATTTAGTTTAGTTAGAATAGGTTAATTTAAGTGAACGTTATTACACATTTGCTGCTGGCTGGATGGGTACTTAGCCCGGTTGTCAAGAAAAAAAAAACCTTATCTGTGCCTTACCTAGCGTAACATTCAGTACAAATATAAAAAAATGAGTTAGTCAAAATTTAATTTGACTTAGAAATTACCGAAAAACAAAATAAAACTGACCATTATGATCATTTCAAGGAATGTAAAATATAATACTGATTATACTGTTTTACTATGATAACAGATGTCAAATTTTATTACAGCAGATGTCTATTTAATGATATAAACAGGATATTAAATATTAATAAACTGCTTAATTAAAGTTATTTAAAAAATATTTTAAACCACTATCAGTGGCAGGAACAATTTGAATACTGAATCAATTGAAGCAGACAAAGATTAATTTAATATCACTAAAATAAATGTATGTTATACAAGAAAAAAGTATTGGGGATCTTTACCAAAGATGCCAAAGGAGTCAGTATTTAAAACAACAGTATACGAAACCAGGCATAAATTATGAATGGGAAGATTTCAGATAAAGTATTTGAAACGGTTTATAATAAAGAGATCCTTGATCTAAATGAATATAATGTAGAGCAATGTTCAATGAGTTTTGTGCAATTTATATACCTTTAATAAAAACCAATATTTTAACTATACACAGATCGGACAAGACTTTGACTTGTTTTTGGTAAATTTTGAGAATGTCATAACGTCCTTGCTTAGCAAAACAGACAAACTGATTATACTTGGTGATTTTAATATAAATTTTAAAATTGAATCTGACCCTTTTTCTGATATTCAAAATTTATTAATATCTTTTGGTCTAAGAGAAAATATAAACGATTATACTAGAATCACATCCCAGTCCAGTAGTTGCATCCGACAATATTATGACAAATTTTTCTGAAAATGTCTATAGAGTGGGCGTATTAGAACCTGGTTTTTTATATTTTTTATTTATACACTCTGAACATAAAGTTGTTGACACTTATCAAACATTTGAACGGTTTATTATTTCTTCTGGTTTACAGAAGCTTAAACGTGCGCTAGTTATACCAAAGATGGACTTTTTCTATGATATTAATAATGGTCCTGATTTTTTGACAGTCTTTCTAACCGAAACTTATAACAACTTAATATTAAAGCATTTTCCACTAAAAAAAAGTACGACAAGCTGCTGAAAAAACATCCGTGCAAAAGTTTAAAAATGAATTAAGGTCTTACAGATCTAATCGTTCTCTTATTAAACACATTGTAGATGCCACTAAAATTTGAATATAATCGGCAATTACAAAATGCTAAAAAGTCAGCTCACTGTGAAACTAGTAAATTTCGAAAGAAACAATACAAGATCCAGTTCAGTACAACCTGATCTACCTCTAGACGAAATAAATAAATTTTTTACTACAATTGCAGGGAAGATATATTTAATTTTTTTTCCACAATTAATCTCGATGTCAATTATAAAAATTATCACCTTCTCCGAGCAATTCTTTTTTTTTTCGTCCCGTTGTGGAAGAAGAGGTCTAACAAATAATAAAGTCTCTTAGTAATTCTAATTGTAGGGACGTTCACGAAATTAATAGCAAAATATTAAAAGAAACTTACCAATTAGTTTTAACTCATTTCACTCACCTGATTAATTTAATTCTATTAATTGTATTATTTTCTGAAGTACTAAAATACTTAAAAGTGCTACCTATCTACAAAAAAGGTGATTCCTCAATAACTAATAATTACAGACCCATAAGCATTGTTTTTACTTTTGAGAATATGACTGAAAAAGTTATTTAACAACAACAATAAAGTTATTTTATTTCTATTTTAAGACAAATAATTACTTTAACAGCTTTTACTTTAACAGCTTACAATATGGATTCATAAGTGCTCGTTCTACTAAGAGCGCGGTATTTGATGTGAGCGAGATTATTAGGTTTTTGACTGCCTTTCACATGATATTTTGCTCTACAAATTAAATTACTATGGAATCAGAGGTATCCCCCTTAAGCTTATGACTTCTTATTTATGTGGCAGACACCAGGCGTTAGTGTCTAAAGGTCATCTCTCCGATTTTCTATCCGTAAAATATGAAGTCCCGCATTTGTTAAACCACTGTTAAACTAATGGGAATAACCATAGATAATAGACTGAACTGGTCGGCTAATATCTCACAACTATTGAAAAAGCTACCAAGTTCATTATTTGATATGCGTCAATTAGCAAGGAATGTCAATTTTGAAACATTAAAAATGGCATATTTTTCTTTATTCCACTCTTATCTAAACTATGGATTAATCATATGGGGCAATTCAACAAATGCACTTCAAATTTTTAGAATGCAAAAGAAAGCTGTCAGGATTTTAGCAGGGGTTAGTTATCTAGAACACTGCCGACCTTTCTTTATCAAATTCAAAATTATACCGCTACCTACTCTGTTGATAATATTATGTCAAGTTCTGACTAAAATTCACGGAAAACGGGCCCATTTAATAATTCAGTCTGATGTTTACGTTCACAATACGCGAAAATGTCTTTACTTAGGAACAAATGACTGTAGATTACGTCTTTCAGATCAAAATTGCCTTAATTATAACTATTACAATATTTTACCATAAAGTATTAAACAGCTAAGTTGTAATAGTTTCCAAAAAGTTATAAAAAAATTTTTCGAGATCATTGCTTTTACTGCTCAGAAGAACATAGGACCCATTGCAGAACATCCACTGAACTGCTTACCACAACTTTACCGTAACTCTTTTTCCGTGTAATATGTGTTCTTGTTTGTGATACACTTAAGTTACGTTTTATATTCATTTTTATATAATATGTATTTTTTTGACTTGCTATAAACAAAATTTGTATTTATTAAGCAGTTCAATAAAAAAACGCAAATTCAAACTTAAGAGCCCCTAAGCAAGAAAAGAAAATAATTATAAAAGGATTAAGACAATGGAACCAACTACTGAAAACTACAATAATTAAAAAAAAATTCATATCACAAACACGTAAAATAAGACAATGGGAACATAAAAAATATACCAGAAATCTCTAAATGAAGAAAATGGTCTTCTAGTTCAAACACTTCTGTTCATCATGGAAAAAGTTTATAAGTAAAATTGAAAATAAAATTACGTAGAGGATAAACTTTCGCGCATAAAACATTCTTGTTATTTTTTTGTTCTTTTGACTCCTCTGCTCTAAAATTCCAAGCAACGATTTATTGTATATCCTTGTCCACCTCATTTATTCTTCTGTGTCTTGTTTGTCGGACAGGAGTTTTCCATCTTTTAGTCGATATGTTTCAGTTATTTTATAAGTGTCTTCTGCTATTCATTACCTCTTTCACAAAAAGAAAAGTCTAATCTATAATAGATAATATTTTATTGGGAATAAGCCACAATTGAGAACGATTTCCAAAGTAGAAATTGAAACGTCAATAAACTTATTTTAACCTTTAATTGTTGCTTATTCCGATTAAAATAGTATCTACTTAAAAATGCCACCAGAAAATAGCTTCAGAACAATATCCAATCTATAATATTTTGTAACATACAGACTGTCTGTATTCACGTAGTTGTTAACAGGGTTTAAAATAAAAATGCTTGTATTGAGAATTGGTGATACCAGTATTAAATCCACTATTTCTAGTACCTAAATATTTAATTTTCTTGACACAATTTATTTCTTTGTTAAACAATTTTAATTCTGTAGTAATATAACTTTGTTTTCTTAAAAGTAAACTCAATTAAAGATACCCTTGAATGTAAATAATCTAATGATAAAATCCATATTAATTTTTTTGTATTCGAAATATCTGTTTGCAACGCCAATAAAATGGTACTAAAAATAAACAACAAAATCAAAACAATCCATTTTTGCAGCTGTATTAAATCACTATTTTTCAAAACCGATGAAAACATTGCTCTGCCAATACATAAAAACTAAATCGATAAAAACTAAAATGTATTGTTGCGTCTATTCAAATCAATAAAATGGTATTTTTAGCAGAATAATGAATTTAATTTTTTCAATTTTACAAATATTTCAGAGCTACGTGATATGCGATTAATATCGTGAAATGCCAATTTTATAATGGAATTTTTACACTATAGTGCATTTTATAAACAAAATTTATTAAAATTTTAGACAAAAACTTAATTAAATTAATGTTTTCTTGAATTTTATTTTCAAATGTTATTAATTTGCTATATTTAATAATTGGAAAAAAAGTTATTTATGCAAAAAACGACTCGATGAAAAGCTCTTACAAGAAATCTTTGATAGTGTTGAGCACCATTAAAATTACATAAAATATTGTCTTAAAAGTTCAGTAGAAGAAGTCCTGGGTAAATATGAAAAAACCGAACGAAGGAAACCATATCTTCTTTTTTATTAGATCTTAAAATTGTGTCGAACTCCATATAAAAATGTATCTCCTCTTCATCCTTATCCGCTGTTGGTGCGTATACTTAAATTAAGTTAATTTGTTGCATGTTTGTCTTCAGCTGGACCATTATCACTCTCTCTGAGTAAGAAGTGAAGCTTATAATTGATTTATTAGTTTCTGTGTCTAACAAGATTACGACTCCATAGCGATGAGCCCGAACGTTATTTCTAGCATAGCCGTTTTTAGTTATAAGTTTGCCGGTGTCTGGCCATTGTACGTTACTTATGCCCAGTATATTTATTTCCATTCTGGTCATTTCTTGTATTAAATTGTCTAATTTTCCTGGCTGGTACAAGTTTCTTACATTCCATGTTGCAAGTCTTATTGGTCTACATTTGTGTATTCTTAGACGTGGAATTTTATTATCTAAACGAGGATTTTGGTTGCTATTGATCTGGAAGGCCTCGTCTTTTACATGTTCTTTTCCTTTCCTGACGAATCTTGGTTTCCGGATTCCATGATCAGTAACGATTTGACTTTTTTGCGTATTTGCCATGATAAATGACTAAGGATGTTCTGTTGAACATTTAATGCAGTGGTTTCCCCTTGCCTTCTGCATTCTTTTTCCGTTGACCAATTTATTGGTTTTCCCACCTTTGGATTTGATTTTTCAGCTCCAGGACATAAGATTGTCCTACTACCTACCAACACATCCGCCAGAAGCCGTTGGTCGGTAAGCAGGGGATTGCTTATACCAGCAATCACTCGGTCCCTATCTGCGTTAGCCATCAACATTGATATTGCCCACTTTCTATTACGTGGAGGTGCATTCGGATTTTTCCTTCATCGAGATTAAGGCCAGATCTCTCCAGAGCTTTAGAAAGCGAACATGACACAAAATAACACCAAAAGAGCGCTTCGACGTTGAGAAGTAGGCAGATTGAGACCCCAGTGTCGTTTGACAATTCTTGTACTCCTACAGAACACAATACTGGTACTTCACGAGTGAATGCAGTAGGCAGATTGAGACCCGAACTCAAACAAAACGGTATCCCTCTTGATAATGACTAAAAAATGGGTGCCGAAACGTTCAAAGTCTCAAAGCGGTTTTCCCTAGAACTTGTGGCTTTTATTTTAGCAAAGCAATAGCAAGTTTTTGCTACTAATATTTGCATATATGAATATATAATGTTAATTTTTTAGGATGCCTCTTTGCAATATCCGATGGAATGACATACGCTTGGACCTCTCCCATGGTGCCCTACTTAACTAGCAACAGTAGCCATATAGAAACAACTCACACAGAAGCAGAATGGCTCGAAGCTTGCTACTTATATGGATCTCTCGCTGGCTTACCTCTAACTTTATATTCAGTGAACAAATTCGGCAGAAAGGCATCAGTGGTATATGCTTCAGTGATGGCGCTAGTCTCTTGGTTACTGATTGGTTTAGGAGATAAAATGATATACCTGTTTGTCGGTAGGTAAGTGTCAGTTTTAATGTAGGGCTTTATTATTTATGGAAAATTAACTGTTTGAAAATATGATCAATATTTTCTTTGACTATTGAATATGGAAAAATTTCTGAATGTGAAATGTATTTCTCAACTAAATAAAGGTGTTATAAAAGTCGAAGAACGACTTTTTTGAATATCACTTATTGTAAATAACGTAAAAATAGTACAGGGTCTTCTAACAGGAAATTTCAAAATTTGACAGTTGATAGCAGCCACTGTTTAAAGCTACATCTGTGAAATTGTCTGTCATTTATTCACTCTGTTTTGCCAAATAACCGTGCCAAATGATAAAATTTTATTATTAAAATGAGTGTTTTGTTTGGGAAATATTTCTCCTACTTTGGTTATTTTATGATTGCCAGAATTCGTAATGTGGTGAATAAATTTGAGTTTACTAGCTCAGTAAGCAATTAACTGATATCTTTACGGCGCCGAAACGCAAGATCTTCAATTTCAGAGCAAAATTTTATTTGACATGAGGTAAATAATAATACCTTCGTTGGCCATGCTATAGTAATCAACCATGCTAACATAATATCATAAATAAGAATCTCTGGTGTTACTGAAATAAATCATCTTGCTACAGACGTGACAATAGAGTGCTTAAAGGGTGTGGTCACTTCTTGTTGTCGCCAATTTAGTTGTTTATGGGTAAAAACTTACGAATTTCTTAAGTATTGTACACTTATTTTTGATCCATTATAAACTTAATCATTGTAGATATAGATATCATTTATAATTATATAATTTAACCAAATTAGTCTTTGATCACTAAAATTATACATACTTTTTAATAGTTTTTTTAAACAAAATTAAAATTAAGCAGGTGGGGTACATAAATAAGAAAAATATGTAGGGTACCTTAGCCTCTTAATGGTGGCCAATTAACATCTACTTTAGTATGCCAATTATTATACGAATTTGGCCAATTACTATAAAATCTGATTCTGGAAGAATAAAACTTTTTTATAAATATTAACAATTTTTAAACAATAAGTGACATACTGAGTTATAAAGAGGATACTTCAGTCTAATATTTAGTGTATTGTTTAAATGGTTTTTAATGCAAATTAGTGCCTTACACATTTATAAAACTTCAATGCTTAAGTGGCCAATCACTGTAGCCTTTACCCTATGACACATTTAGTCAAATGTGCATACTTTGGTCCAAATAATTTAACCTAAGTCTAAGATCCCTCTAAGAACTCACCCGGTATATGATGCAGTATTTTTAACAAAGGATATTTAAAGAGCGGAAAGAAATCACAAAAACGCAACGATACAAACATTCTTCTCTATACCAATCTATATTCACTTAATAAATAAAGAAGCCATCCCTTTCTACCACAACTGCAAGACACAAATCACTGTGAAACATATTCTGTTAAAATGCAAAACATACACCCAAGAAAGAAGAAAAAATAACCTCTCTACCAACATGAAGGATCTACTAAGCTGCCAGTTCAACAAAGTGCTGAAATATTTGAAAGACATTAAATTTTACAGTATTTAATAGAATATATTTAAGTTATATAAATATTGTAAGAAATTGAATACTTGTAATTTGTGTTTGTACCCCCTGCTAATAAGTCTTAGTAGTTGATGCAGGGTCATTTTTGTTTAAATAAAAAAAACACACTTCTGACACAAAGTAATATTAAAATCAACTTTAAACTATAATTTTAAAAGTATTTTACTGTTCAATTAGAATGTTTTTTAATGCTAATCGTAATTAATTGACTTACGTGATTTTGGAATTAAAATATCTTGTTACTCACACATAAATATTCAATCACAACGTTATGATTTAAATGAATATTCACTTTAAATCATAATATTGACAACTTAGTTAAAAATTGTCGTAATTTACATAATAAATAATGGTAATCCACACCTCAAGAATATTATATTGCACCACGTATGAAATTAATATTAGAGAATTTTTCATCTACAGTACTAAAAATAGTTCAAGAGATTGATAGAAACAAAGTTGTGTAAATATAGAACGTTCCAAAATTAAAATGATAAATTTATTAGGAAATATTAATAATAAAAAATATAAGGGTAATATTGCCCATGCAGAGGTTTGCAAATATTGGAATAAACACTTGTGATCTAAGAATTACAATCTATACGTACAAAGGCAGGAGAATCCGATAATATTAAAATCAAACGAGGGGTCCGACAGAGATGTATACTATCACCCTTGTTGAAATCTTTCAAGAAGCAGTAGAAGATTTTAAAGCCGGAATTTTAATTAACGGAGAACATATCAATAACATCAGATACGCGGACGACACGGTGGTATTCGCTGACAGTTATGAAGCCCTCCAGGAGTTAATGAATATTATCACAGGAGTGATTCAGAGATATGGACTTTTACTAAACATTAAAAAAATAAAAAAAAAATAAAATAAAATATAAAATGTATGATAATCTCTAAGAAGAAACAGTAAATCAAAAAAATCAGTGTAAATGGTCAACGAATAGGTACCTTGGTACGAACGTCAATGAAAATCGGGACCATTCCCTAGAAATAAAATCTAGGATAGAGAAAGACAGATTTGCATTTCACAAAGTTATTCAAATACCACGATTTATCTTCTTCTTCTTCATGTACCATCTCCTCTAAGAAGGTTGGCAACCATCATGGCAATTCGCACTTTCTTATCTTTAAAGAAATTAAAATGTCCCTGCTGCAGAGTACTTTTTTCAGTTTGTTGAAAAAACTTCTTGCCTGTCCTATTCTTGCCTTAATCTCTTCTGTATACTCATTATTTAATCGTTAATTATTGTACCCAGATATTTATATTTTTCAACATTTTTAATTTGTTCTCCATGTATTGTTATGTTTTTTTGGCGCTGTTGGGCTTTTGTAATTACCATAAATTGTGTCTTTTTGTGTTTAGGGACAGTCTGTTTTCTTCACTGACTTCTACCACTCTGTCATGACACGATTTATCAGTACTCATAAAAATCAGGTTAGTACGATGTTATATCTTTCCTATACTGTTGTACGGAGTGAGTCGTGGACTCTCACAGACGTTATCTGTAAGAAAATTGAGGCCTTCGAAATGTGGCTTTATCGTAGAATCCTAAAGATATCCTTTACCGACCACGTTACTAACCAGGGCGTTTAATTAAGAATGCAAACAGAAAACAGTTTTTAACCACAATTAAAACAGCCAAAATTAAATAACTCGGTCACATCATGGGAAATAGCGAAAGATATGGGTTGCTGCAATTAATTTTTTCAGGAAAAGTAAAAGGATAACGTGGACCAGGAAGGCGAACAATTTCCTGGCTGAAAATTAATAATTCAACACAACAACCACAAATCTTTTCATAGTAGCAGTTTGCAAAATACAGATGCCGTGAGATGCCCAGAAGAAGAAAAGGTTTACACCTTAGTTTCAACGGATTGTGGATCATATACAGTATCAAAAAATAAGCATGTCTACATTAAAAAATAAGTTCATAAATAAGTAATCTGTTTTTCTAATTGGTCACTTACATCTATAAGTCCTCTTTCCCCTAAATACCGAAGTAATATCGTTCTTTCCACTGCACTACAAGGATGATTGTGCCATTGTGCATTTAGTTGCGTGCTTTTTACGTTTCGCTGTAAATTTTTATCTTCTTTTTAGTCCACTTAACGATACCAAGACAATAAATTGTCTTAAATACATTTTTACTGTTGTGAATGAAGTACCTATTTTATTCTTTCTATGAACACTGAAGTTAACTTGATTTTCATTTGCTTATGGTCAATTTTCCATAGCTGCGTTACTCCTAGATATCTATACATATCCGTTTCATCCATGGTCTTAATAATTTGGTCATAAATTATAAGGGCAGAAGAGCTAGCCAAAAATATTAAGGCACCTGTAACTTAGCAAATCCCTTGTTTGTATTGTGTAGCACAAGATGTGTTAGAACACCAGTGAGAGACACCAATTATACGAGTTCGAGGAATCCCAAGAACCAGCTAGCTCAAATTAAGAAAAAAAGTTATTGAAAGCGTTAACGTTAAACTTTTCCTACACTCAAAGCCACCACACGTAATGAACCTGGACTGGAGAACCTGACAGACACTCAACCGCATACGCACCGGCATTGCCACTGTAAAACAGAACCTCATTTTGGGGTATAAAGACAGAAAACGACGCACTCTATGAATATACGGAAATGCAGAATGTAGAACACGTAGAGTATACAGATTTTATTCAACGCAGAGCACCCTCAATGATTTATGGCTCGCAAAAAAATGTAGTCTAAGTCAGACTCAAAAAAAGTAAGTAAGTACTAAGAATAAAATGTCCTGGGTATCTGGCAAAAATGAGTTATACGAAGGGTGCTCAAAAACTAATTACAATGAATATTAATAAATAATAAAACAAAAATAAAACAAGGAAGATATATAATGATAATGTGTCAAAAATCTAAAAGAAAAAAGTTTATAAATTTAAAAAAATATAAGAAACTTTTGTAAATAAAATATTAAAAACTAGTGTTTCTGCATTTTTCCAAAATTTTAGAAATTCACGACAGCTATTTTGCTTTAATATCCTCGTATTGATCAAACACAATTATTATACTTTAAGCTTGTATGAAACCTGTTAGTAGTTAACTGTTATCCCCTTGTAGTGGAGAGCCTTCACTTACGAAACTTTACGAATTTACCATGACATATTAAGTTGGCGCAACTGCATGCAACTAATCCTTAATATTAAATTAGGATCTAACAAGAGGTGTACCAGAAGATCCCATTTGACGGTAGTGATGTGGGTCTTGTTGTATTAAATTTTAGATAGTTTGTAATAAGGATACTGATGCTGTGATGTAATTTTGAAAATAAATATTAAGTCGATTTTTTAGGCAATCAATTTCTTTTTAACTTAATACCTATTAACGTTTGTGATCGGAGCAATATGTTTGGCTATATTAATAACAAAATTCTTATAAATATAATAAAATCGTGAAAGAAAGAGTGAAAAAGTGTTAGAGTGGTTAACAAACACGACGCAATATAGTATAGTCAGACAAATAAGTAAAATTCAAGTATTATCTACAGAAGAAGCCACAATTTTGTGATTTTTTTATTTATTTTGTTTATTAATAAAATTAAAGTTCATATATAAAAAACAGTCCTACTATTTAATTAAAATAGCGACTTGAACAAATGCCACACAGGACTTTTCATCATAAAATAGTCTCATTAGTGTCACAAAATAGTGGATATTTTTTTCGTAAAGTTTTTTGGCAACAAACATGCTTGGTTAGGACATGTGAACAAATAATTAAGATAAAAAAAACCAAAGAAAGTCTAGTTATTAAAAAGAAAGAGAAGAAATTCGAAAATAAGGAAAAAAGGACCACTCTTTGAACAAATAATTAGCATTTCCACACTTTTGGTCCACTCTACAAATTTTTGGACAGTTTATTTCATTTATTTTTTATTCATTTGTTCACTAATACATCTATTTATTTGTTATTTTATTTATTTATTGATTGATTTATTTATTAATTTATTTACTAATTTATTATTTAAGTTTAAGTTTTATTATTCCAAAATTTTAAACTTCTATATTTGTTTCAGACTCATCTCTGGGGCAGCTGCAGACATGGCATACGTAGCCTGTCCCATGTACGTATCAGAATTTGCCGATGAAAGAATACGAGGTTTTCTCTCCGGATTAGTCATGGTATTGGACCACACTGGCTCGCTTATAATCTATGGACTTGGTCCTTTTACTCCTTACTACGTAGTACCTTTATTAGCTTTTATATTGATATCCTCCAATATGGTCTTACTCGTTTATTTTGTACCAGAATCTCCATATTTTCTATTAGAAAACAACCGAGTGGAAGAAGCTACCAAGGCTATAAAATTTTTTAAGTCGTATAAAGACACTGAAGAAGAAATTAATCAAATATCATTAGCGTTGGAACGAAAGAAGAACAACAGTGGTAGCTTTAAGCACATACTTTCAAGCAGATATAACCGCATCTCTTTAATGATTATAGTAGCATTAAATTTGGTTCCACAACTTCTAGGTTATGCAACTATTGTAATGAATTTACACGTGATCCTAGACTCTGCTCAGACCGTTCACATCAACACGGCTCACGCTGCTATCCTTTATGGTGGAATAATGTGGATAGCTTCCATATTTTGTTCTATATTAGTAGACCGATTTGGGAGGAAATTATTAATCATTATCTCTGCTGTTGTTTCCGGACTTTGTCTATTTGTTTTAGCTTGCTACTTCCACTTACAATATCTAGGATTCAACGTCATACCCATTAGTTGGTTGCCTATAGCATCAGTTATGACGTATGCTCTCTTTTTTAAAATAGGCATCGGCATCGTTCCTATGATAGTCACTGCGGAGATAGCACCAGACACTATCAAAGCCTTCGCGGTAGCTCTTGGTGACTGCTTATTCATAGCCGGAGGAATTATCTCAGTCCAACTCTATCAGTTTGCTACAAAGGTGACAGGAATGTTTGTCCCAATGTACATATACTTCCTATGGGCTATTATCTTAATATTATTTACTATATTCTACTTACCTGAAACCAAGGGTAAGTCGTTGGATGATATTCAGAAAATGCTACGAATATCTGCAGCTGAAGATCCTGAGACTGTGAACAACGAGAGGTATATAAGAAGGAATTCTGGACCTGAAAATGTATCTTTAGGTCATATTTAATGTGATTTTGTATGTTGTGATACAAAAATATAATATTGTTTATTATTTTTTATACTAATAAAATAGCGTTTTATTTAGTTATATTGTGTGAGCTTACTTATTTTACAGCTTCTCTATCAGCAATTATGCCAAGTCCATTTCTAGTGCCACATTTGGCTCACGTTTTAGTAACACATATAATTTGTTGATTTGGAATGTACAATCCGACTTCGTAACTTACTTTGTTATATTTTTTCATTTATTAATAAAGCACCCTTAAGGGGTATATTTTTTGATAAGGCCTTTATGCTATACCTTATCGAAGACTTGGTCCACGTATAGGAAGATAGCTGAACAGATTTGTTTTTCCTGTTTAATGATGTTGGTGATTCTATATACCTGATCTATCGTTAAATGACTATTTCTAAAGCCAAACTGATGTGGTGAAATTAATCTCTTTTTCGATAATGATGATCTTTAGTATTTTGATTAGAATCTTTTCATATAATTTTGAAAGTAAAGGCAATAATAAAATAGGCCTGTAGGATAAAACCTCCTTTGACGGTTTCCCTAGTTTTTCAATTATTATTACTGCCACTTTCCACATTTTGGACACGTACTTTAGACTAAACGACGCAATAAATATATATGTAAGCTTAGTGATGGCTTTCTTTGGTAATTGTTTTAATGTTTCACCTGTTACTACATCGAACTCTGGAGCTGTATTCTCTTTTATCTCTTTCGCAATTTCTTTGATATTAGTAGGTTTATTTTCCAAGAGATCTGGTTCCAAAATTATTCACGTTGACCAAGTCATTTCCTTTCATTTGGTGGGAACGTGCTTTCAAAATCAGCAGGCTTTTTGAGCATTGGTTCGAGCCCAACTTCCATCAGTATATGTACTAGTCGATCCATTCTTGTATTTCTCACTTAAGATATTGTGACATTGTTTAAATTTTTCTTGTACTTGGTTAATCTGGTTTGTTGCCATTTACGACATAATTTTCTTTTTTCAGAAATTAGAGTTCTGATTTCTTTCGTAAATTTTTTCCTTCGGTTCTCATCGAAATGGTTAGAGTACTATTCCATGCTACTTGCTGAATCTGTTTGGTAAGCAATTTAACGTCCGCGTCTAATCGATTTTTAGTTTTTAAAGTAACAGAAAAATTAACTGAGTCTTCAAGTTTATTTATAAAGTTCTGCCAATATATCCTTACATTTACCATCTTTTTCCAACTTATTTCGTCACTAAATGTAAGGAGACTGGAGGAATGATCAGAATTCATATCCCAGGCCTTCTTAATGCTTAAGACATTAGAGGCAATATTCTTAATTATGAAAAAATCAATTAGGTCAGGGATTTTATTCTGATCCGTTGGTCAATAGGTTAATTTTCCAGTCGATACTACTTCACAGTTCAACTGTTTACAGGCTTTTACGAGCTATCTTTCTTTAGTGGTGGTTAATATTGATCCCTATTTAGTATGTTTTGCATTGTAATCACTTCCAATGATTAATCTACTTTCTTGGGTGTTCAAAAGTGTGTACAAATCTGCCTGTATTTTATATTTTAGCGAGAAATTTAAAGTTGAGACCATTAGGTTATAGGTCTTAGTTTTAATTTTCATAGCCATGGCTTGTACTTTTCTGTTTACAATCCCATCTTCTGATGTTGTTGTATGTTCTGTTCTATAATAATTGCGGTTTCTTTTTGTGATGTATTTTCTGGGTGGATAGTGTGGTATACCTGATATCCTTTAAAGTTGATGTATGAGGTGAGCGGTCTGGTCATTTTAGTTTTTGCTCCTTGTTTGTGATTCGTGTATCTAGCTAAATCCAGTTTATAACTGTCATAACTTTGTTATAAATAATACCCCGATTATAATTAAGGTTTAGTTTTAAAGCTTATAGTGTTTACTTTAATTTGAGCTATTATAAGGTTATTTTACTCAAATGCAGCCGAATTATAAGTGAAAAATTTTTAAATGCTTTTAAAACAGCTATAACTTAACATTTTTAAGAAGAGGCAAACAATTATTATGTATTTATTTTGAGTATTATATATATATATACATATATATATATATATATATATATATATATATATATATATATATATATATATATATATACAAAGATGACTGTTTTTAAATTACGTAAGATATCTGTACCTAGACATTTCGAAATGAAAATTGAGTGACGCGTTGACAGCTATTATTTTCCATTTTCATAAACGAATACCAAGAAAAACAATAAATCCGCGCTGAAGCAGCTACACTGATAAAATGGAGTCGCAAAACGCTATGGCCTATTGTCTTTTCTGAATATTCGTTGTTTTGAGCGAGCTCTCACGTATCAAATATTTCCTTCTACCACATCCCTTGTAAATCGAGATGCTATCTGCGAACTTAACACAAAGATATAGGGCGTCACCAAGGAAAACGCGAAGGAAACTTGCTTTATTTATCGACACAAGCGATTTTCTTTACAAACGTCAGCACGTTGACTGAAAGCTGAAAGTATGTGACCCTGTCATTTTAAAGGTAATAAAAAAGACGGATATATTCTGTAAAGTTTTATAACTCTTTAAATAAATAAATGCCTTTAGTGATGTATCAGTTCTAGAAATGTGCTTAAGTGTTTACGCAGTATTTTTTTATTAAAAACTCCCAATAATGTGTTGTTTGGACCAAGAAAAAAATAAAAAAAATCCAGTAGAAACTCTCCAATCTCCAAATCACCAATACAATATTAAAACGACATATTAAAGAGGTGGTTAAGAAATTTTAAAAACGGTACTAAACGCAGAAGACAAATACCAAAAAAAAAATTTTTTGTTCAGTCATAACAATGCATTGGTTTCAAGGTGGTACAAATTTTTGGTGATTTACTGATTAAAGAATAAATACAACTATCCGATAAACAAAACGTAAACCATGTTAATGGGGAAATATTATATAAAAAAGGTATATTGAAAATTTCTTTATCAGTGTGTAAAGAAGTATAAATGGAGTTGCAATCATTCTATCCTCCAAACTGAACGACTGGATATGATACTGTCAAATGCAGAATAATATCTATTAAAATGCAAATATCCACCAATATTCTACACCTTATAAAGATAAAAATTGATAGGTCCTATGGTTTTCTAGAAGAAACTATCTTGAGCAAGTAAAAATCTTAGGAGATTTTAATATCAAAGTAGGGTCACTTAAGTCAGAAAATATTAAAGGAGCAATGGTCTGGGGCAGACAAATGCGAGGCGTGACCCTCTTGAGGAGTATAAAGCATTATCTTGCAATTAAAAAAACGTTTTATCAGCACCACCCACCTAGATCAAATAGATTGCATTCTAACAAGATTTAGAAGAAAACTCTCTTAAAATCAAGTACTAGTGATTTTGATTTAGATAGGATCAAAAATCGAGCACGCCTCCTCATACCATACCACTTACAGAGGAAATTAGAACACATAAAAACTCTCGTCTACACTTCAGTCGGCCCGTTACAGTCTATAAGTCTAACTTATAATGCCTTTTAAAAGACTATCAGAAGAATAAACTACTCGCTGCTGAACTCAGGATTCTGTGTAGTGTAAATAGAAAACTCTGGAGATTCTCATCTCGTAAAATCCACAACACCTTAAATGTTGCCACAATTATCGAGAAAATTAAATTTCTCAAAAGCAACTTTACACTCAGAACCATTAACGGCGCCCAGGCTAATACCCAAGAAACCGTAAAAAGTTTCTTATCTGGGTCACGTACCAACTAGGAGGCCAATACATAAAACAATTCACATTCCGTCCACTCTAATGCAGGCTTGCATTGACGAACTCCCGGGCGAATACGCTGACATCCTTGAAGCTACTCCGCTAGCTTACTGAAACTTTATATAACCCAATCCTTTTCCTTACCCTTGGACAGGGGGAAATTGGGTTTTGCGGTTTCCCAATCGCACTACTCAATAATACGTGTCCGTTTTTTAAGAAAATAGCCGCAACTATTTCCTCACTTAAACTGGCTGAAATTGAAACTGTCTATCGAACTCAATACACTAGTACACGAAGTAACCTCGCCGTTAGGGCCCCCGGTCCATAACTGAATCCTGTGCTAGTTACAAATTCTAGGGTTGGCTAAGGATGTTTAAACAATTGACGGAACTAAAGTGACATCATAATGGTAGCTTCTATCACTGTCATGCCATCATACACATTCACACTGGACTACCTGTATCAAAACGGCCTCTCGAAAGCCGTTAACGGCCGTTAACGCAAACATCTAGTAACACATATTTAGTGTAATACACTAGTTATAAAGTTGTATGTAGATGTAAAAGCCGCTTGCAGGAACAATAGCAACTAAGGACTTGGCTTTTGTCACATTTAGCTTAAAAAAACTCTTACACGTTAAAAAGAACATCATATCCAGAAAAAACTTTCAACTCTGATTCAACTGGCGACTTCATCTCAGCCTCCAAGATGTTCCACAACACAGGCCACAACAACTACCACAGTGCCTTTTTCAGTGCTTTTCTGCCTTGTTTGGTATACAAACCAACAACATTTAAAGCAAACCTGAAGGGAATCACAATATTTTAAACGGGGACTTCATGTTTAATCCCTTCTTCATGTTCAATCTATGTCCAGCAGAGATTGAGCTCGCTTCCTCATTTCTCTTGGCAGCCGAGGAATTGTTGATCTAACTTCAATTTATGGTCGGATTTTCCCAAACACATTTTTTAAGAAAGTCACTGCGTTTTATTTTTTGTTTGGGATGATTAGCCTTATACACGCAGAGGGCGTTTATGCCAGTAATATTCAATAAATTGTAAAATACAACCATTGGCCAACGGCGTGTATTTCTTGCGACGTTATAAATCCGACACAATTGATCTACCATATCCACGCCAATTTTGGTGTTTTTATAATCAGTGATCATTACTGGCTTTCTATCATCTCCATTATCTTCATCTATAGTATCATCATTGTGCATGGAGGATATCAATGCCACCGACTTACTTTTCTTTGGGACATAAGACACCATACTACAATCAGCTTGGAAACCAAAAAGAGACGTCTTTACTTCTCAATTTTTCTGGGGCAGAAACTCTTGAGGGACCTCTGGACTATTTTTTACAGTAACCAAATATGTAAGTTTTTTCTTCAGTAAACTATTGACCAATGATAAACTGCTAAACCTATTGTCTGCCGTAATATTACGATTGGTACCTGTGATGGGCTCTGCCAACCGAAGAGTTATGTCGTTACTGGTATTTACAAATTTGTATGGATCTTCTGGCTGAGTACCCACGTACTCAGGTTTTACCCAAGTTTTCAAATTGAATGCGTAAAACGTTTTTGCGTCTACCAAATCAAATGTTTTAATGCCATATTTGGCTGGCTTCGTTGGGATGTACAGCTTAAACGCACAATGTCCCCTAAGTGCTAATAGTTGTTCATCTACTGTAAAATACCCACTCACTAGGAATGAAGTTTTTTTTTGAAAATTCACCAAAAATATTTCCAGAAGTTCTCTAATGGGTGCAAGTTTATTCATTTCTCTTCGCTCTGTTCTTTTCTCCACATCATCGAACCGTAGACATCTTATGCGGAATCGAAATCTTTTCTCGTTCATTGCCAGGGAGCATGACTCAACTCCAGGTCCTTGAGAATTATCCCATATTTTATGTAATTTTTTTCTGAAACTTCTAAGAATACCAATCAAGAACAATATCCCAATACATGTAGGAATTTCAGTTTCATTAGTTTGTCTACAGTCTTGATTTCTTTGGTAATTGCTCCGTATATTTTCAATAAAAATATTTGTCGAGACAGTTATTACTGTAATAACTGTTTCATCCAAAAATAACTTCAGGCAATCAATCTGAGTTTCAACAGTGCGTGCGTTTCCTTTTGTACCAGGAATAAGTTTGATGAGACTCTAAGAACGGATACGAACTTGTAAATTGGAACTATTCTTTTTTCATTTAGTCACCCTGTCTTTTCCTATGTAAAAATTTGAAGGACTTGCTTTATCAGAGTCGTCTGACGTTCCTTCATCTTGTCTGTTTCGTAATCACTCCTTTCAGCAAAATTCACATTCACATCGAGATCATCTTCGGACTTATCGTCACAGTCTTCTTCTTCCCCACTTAATATCTCATCGAACCATCGAGACCAAACTTCAGGGTCGTTGCTTCGTTCCACTTGTCTTTTTTTATTATCAGACATAGTATTATCTAAAATATATTACAGTAACTACAAGTGTACCAAATGGTAATAAATAAAAGTTACCTTGACTTTTGAAAACCATAGAATCAAATATCTGCAATGTAGCCAGATGTTGTAACGTCAGTGGACACGTGGTCTACAATTATAGACCAGTACTGTTCCATGCTTGACAAAATATTCAACTGAAGTGCCGAACACAAATAAAACCATAAATTAGAATAAGACGTTAGCAACAGCTACTGAGATTCACGCGCATGTAAGAGAAAATGACAAAAATATAAAAGTGTTTGAAAAGAGGTGGTCCACGATTGTAGACCACGTGTCTAAGGGTTAAAAAGGGGTATTAACAGTGCTGCCTTCAGAAAGCTATACCTTGTTCTTAACCTACATTGTAGATTGTCACAAAAAATCTTTTTATAGCTTTTCCATCTTCCTACCAAGCGGAAAGGAAAAATTTTACAAATTGTTCAACGTGGAGATTAAATTCTTCACCTCATTAATTTGAAGTCACCTAGTGAACAGTGATTGTGATAGTTTGATCATTCTAATGGCGTATGATACAGTTCAAATAGTAAGGGGACACTTCAGTTTAAATGATACATTAGATTGATAAAATGTAATATGGTTTTTTGGTATTTATTTTAGGATTTCGTCTGTAATGAGAGATTCAAAGCAGAGGCTGTTTTTGGATTAATATTTGTTCTGATTTCATAAGAAACTTTATTTGGGGGAAACTTATTTATTTATAAAAAATTTTAATTCTAGTTTATTACAGATTTCCAGATCATCTTAATCGTTCGGTTGGAAAGTTGCTTGTAAATGTTCAGGAAGTCTATTTGCCGTTTATTATTATGTATAGCCCATATGTCATCTATTTTCCATTTTGTGCAATAGCTTTTTTTATTTGCTTTATGCTATTTTACTCAAATAATCGACAATTATTTATTAAAAATGGAATTTACCAATCCAATATTATAACTAGGTACTAACCGATTACATTGGTAAACCCTAGACATTCTTGTTAAAATTCTCCTGATAGTTTTATTGATATCTTTGATTAAATTACACAACAGCATTTAATTATTACACTGAATAAAAATAAGTGAAATACGTCTGATGGTAACTACAATGTACATTTTAAATGACCGTAATAAAAAGATTTTTTTATGCAATTTCTGTCGAAAAATTAAATATGTAATTATTTTTTATAACAGGTGGTTATTCCGAATATATCTCTAATTTCCATAGAATAGTCACCGTCTTACCACTGAATTTATTATAATTCTTATGATAGTACTTACATAAATAAAACAGACTGGAAAAACCGATATAAATATTTAATTGTGACAATGAATTTGTAATATAAGAAGAAAATGAACTAATATCGTCCGTTAAAACATAAGTGAGTAATTATTTTAAAAAAATTTATATTTAGAAGAAAACAATCTTTCTTTCACATCTTTCTCCCCTTTTTTTATCCACTCAGATATCGGGAAGGAAATATTAAATAAATTAATAAAAAATGTCATATTTTCTTTTTCAATAAAAGTATTTGTGAATATTATATACGGTTTCAAAATATGTATATATTTTGAAATACAATTTTTTAGTTTATTTTTAAATTTGGACCTTACTAATCATGCAAATGCAATACACTGCTAATCAGTTTCACAAGTGAAAGTAATTCAAGATATAATTTAAGAATCTAAGAACCATGAAAACCCCTCTTTATAAATTTTTTCTTTATTGCAACATTAAAGTCCAGACAAAAAATTCATCAGGCTGAACGGAAAGTTTATTCGTCGTAAACGAAAGCTTTTTACACATTTACTGTAAGTTGTTGAGGTCGAGTCATCTCCATAAAGTGACCCACTCGATTTTTTTCTAGCCAGTTAAACAGTTCAGAGAAATCGATTGGCTCGAATTGCCTTCTTGAGGAGACGGCTTTTTGCTATCGGGACGGTTAGGTATCAAAATACCGAAGAAATACTGAAACAGTATACACACATGGATTTAAGACCATTTGTGTTAAGAAGTTATTTATGTAAGTTTTATGTTTCTAGAATTACTGATAGCATTAAAATTGTTTGTTGTTAGTTAGAGTTTATATGATTGCGGACACTGAATCCATTCCCAAAACATTAATAATAAAATTTTTGTAAGATAAAGTGAAAATTTGTAATAAATATAATATTTTATACAATCAAGTTAGTTAAAGTGTGTTTTGAGGTACCAGAAAACATAGATTGTGTATTCAACAAACATTACATAAGAACAAAAATAGACATTTTTGAAAATGTGCAAATACTTCGTTTTGGAAGAAAGATTGAGTTAAAAACTAAAAATCAAACTACTGCCATTAAATTTGCAGCACTGAATTAAACCTTAATCGAAAAAGTTTTTGTATATCTCGTAGCAAAAAATGTAAGCTTCTTCGTCTTCTTCTTCCTCGTCTTCATTAGAGGACGTATCAAAATCTTCAGCCTGAGTCTTTTAATTTTTACGCTTATTTTGGATAGACAAACCACTATTTTGTTTTATTTTCTTGGGCAGTGGCAGGACTGGTTCTCTAGTCTTTTCTTTTTTTTTAATAGATTATCACTGGAAGTCTCAGATTTTTTATATATATATATATATATATTTAGGGATTCTACAGTATTCACTGCCTTCCCTCGCTCAACCGTTTCCATCTCTCTCTGTTGTTCCATTCTCCATCGTTTAGTCCTCTCTTACTCATGGCGTCGTCTACTTCGTTCCTCCAGGATTTTCGGGGTCGTCCTCTCTTCCTCCTTCCTATGGGGCTCCATTCGGTTATTCTTTTTATCCATCTGCTGTCGCTAGCTCTTCTTACATGTCCATACCACTTTAGTCTTTTTTGTTCTATATATGTTAGTATGTCTGTTTCTATTGATGTTCTTTGCTTTATTTCGTCATTACTTCTCCTATCCATCTTGTTACTCTGCAGCATCTTCGCAGGCATTCCATCTCTGTTGCTATTATCTTACTGCTGTTTTTCTTGTTTATGATCCAATTTTCGGCCCCATATGTCATAATACTTCGCACTAATGTTTTATAAATCTGCGTTTTTGTTTTCATATTTAGGTGTCTATCCCACCATACTGAGTTAAGTTGTCGGATTGCTGTTCTTGTTTGTCCTAATCTTTGTGTAATTTTTTCCTCTGTTGTTGCCTTTTTCGTGATTATAAACCCCAGGTATTTGAATTTATCCTTTCCTTTGATTGTTACGTTGTCATCAATCTGTAGATCTTCTATGTCTTCTTCACTTGTAGATAGGTACTCTGTTTTCGCGAGGTTAATATCTAGGCCAGCCTTGGTATATTCTTCTTGTAGTTTCTTCATCATGTAGCTGAGGTCGTCTTGGTCTTGTGCAATAACTACTTGATCGTCTGCAAAACTTAACGTATATAGGTATTCGTTCCGTACCGGTACTCCCATGCCTTCGCATTTTCTTTTCCATGTAGTCAAGGCTTTCTCTAAGTATATTTTGAATAGGGTTGGAGATGTGGAACAACACTGCAGGAGCCCTTTTGTTGTGGTGAAGTCTCCTATGATTCTTGTTCCCATTTTAATGGACACTTTATTTTCTTTATACAGAGCTTTTGTAGCTTCTATGAGTTCCGTCTGTATTTCTAATTTGTACATTGCCTCCCATAGTTCTGACTTTGGTACAGAGTCATACGCCTTTCTCAGATCCACAAATGCCAAGTGTATATCTCTATTTTTTGCTTTTTTCTTTTCCAACAGTTGTTCCAGTGTGTATATGTGGTCTATGCATGATCTTCCTGCCGTGAAGCCTGCCTGATCCTCCCCGATTTTGCCTTTTATCGCTTGCTCTATCTTTTCTTGCAGTATCTTCCCATATAATCTTCCTATTGATGATATTACGCTTATTCCTCTGTAGTTTTCGCATCGTTTTCTATCTCCTTTCTTAAATATAGATGTCATATATGCCGCCGTCCATTCCTTTGGGAGCTGTTCTCCATTTATGGCTTTCTGAAATATCCATTGTATCATCCGGTGTAATTTTTTTGATTTTTTATTTTTATTAAAAAGGTCCTTTTTTTGTTTACCTTTTTGTTTCTCGTTGCACTCCTGTCCTTCGGCATCTAGTTGAGCCTTATATGGCGATGATGTTAATATGACAGTTTTACCTTTCCTCTTGTCAATATTGTTTTTTACACGCTTCTTTTCTTTGCATCAAAACTTTTGGTGAAAACAGAAAACCTGATTTGGGCAACATAGACCCTTCCGTTGAAGTAGAGGGCTCAGGAAAAGCTTCTTTATAGAGCTTAAGAGAAACGTATTTAGAAGGAGCAGTTTCACTTAAAGAAGTAGAGCGTTCTGTTCAATTGTTTGTGGTGGTGGTAGTAGTTGCGCATGATATTTTTCAGGATTCAGATTTCCTTTCTTTTCTTCAATACATTTTTCGATTTTATTGTTTATTTTTGCTTTGTGTTGTGTATTTTTGTTTTGCCGATTTGTCCCAAAGTTCTAATTCGTCTTAAATTAAAATATATTAAGTGGTTGAATACAAAAAGGAAAATATTTCCATATAACAATATACATTTTGAATATTACAGTACATTATATACATTATATACTGTCAATACAAGGTGCACATATAATTACACAGTAATTATAACACAGTAATTATAGAGTACATAAATTATAACACCACCATATCATACAGAATATATCAAGCACTCCTTTACATATTAAATTATTAAGACTATATAATGAATTAGCAAAAGACATTAAAGTAAATTAAACTGTTTCTTAAAAAAAATCGTTAAAAAAAATTCTCACATAAAATGAAAAGCTGACCTACTGATTTATCCAAGTAGACAGTACCAACGGATCTTTGGCCATTTTGTTTCGTAGATATTTATCTATTTCCTGCTTTTTTATAAAAATTTTTATAAAATGTACTTATTACTAAAAGAAAATAATGACATTTATTATTATTAATAAAATATATATATATGAGAAACAGTTCCGTCCTGTGTTTTGTACGTTTGATTAAGGTACATGCAAACACCTTATTTATTGTCTTTTAAAAACCACATCCTACTTACCATTAGGATAACAGTGAATACTTGACTTAAACTTAACCATAATGAGTTATAAATAGGACACCATCTTCGTCAACTATATTTCCCAATACTCCATACTTTTATTCTTTTATTTCAAATTTTTTTTTATATTTACTACTTTTGTCCAGTAACGGTTGTTTAAACATGTGAAGTTTTCCAGCAGCTCGAGCAGTTCTTCAAGCGTGCACATTTTTCTCATATTTCTCTTGCCCCGTGGGAGTTCATTCTCGTAAATATTTTTTGATGGGCAGCCAAAGACGTTTCGAGAGATTTCTACTGGGGATAGTAAAATATTCCATCGGCTTAACGATATGGCATCTGGAAGATCAACAAAAATATCTTTTTCGGTGAGACTTCCGGGAAATTCGAATTAAGATAAAATTAGTAAAGATTAAGTATTAAGGGGCTGAAAAAATCCCAACTAGAGGAAGTTTTACAATTTTGGGTATGTATGTCAGACAGAGGCGTATCTCGATGATGTTTACAGAGAGTAAAAAAAAAACAAAATACAACAACTGTTGTAGTGTTATTGCGGAAAATTCTTTCTAACTGGAAAATTTTTTGTCTATGTAGACCAATATATGCTTATTAATGCGAAGCTGTTATTTACGTGAATTTATGTAAATATTCTAGTTTTAAAGCATGAATTCTTATTTTCGACAAGAGAATATTAAATTTAATTTGCCTTCTTTTAAGTCTGCCTTCTTCTTTTGAAGATTGATGACCCTTTTACGATAATCTTTTCTAGTTTGTGTCACATAATGCCGCGAGGAAAATCACGCTACCTTTAATAACGTATTCAAAATATTTGATTGAAATTTATTGGAAAAGTGGAATAAAAAGGAATAAAATACTTGACTGGAACACGCTGGTTCCAGAATAAATTCATATTAATTCGGATTTTCTTTTTATGTAATTCTACATTTTCTAGGGCGATGATTATCTTCTAGTATTAACAATGGTCAAACGCATTGGCCTAGTCAATAAAACAAATGTGGACGTCACAGCTGATGTTACGGCATCTCTGGAGCAGTACTGGTAAAGTAAAAGGTACTCCAGATCACTCAAGTCATTTTAAAATACAAACTGCAATTTCTTCGACATTTTTTTTCGCATTCATCCCAAATTATGGCATGTAGGATTTTAAGAAAAATCTTTCTTCTTCATAGGGAACCTGTCCGTTTTGAATGTTGGCCATCATTCTGGCTATAATGACTTTGTTGCTATACGGAATAGCTGGGTTGAGGTCTTTCTATACCATGCTTTTAAGTTAGCAAGCCAGGATACTCTTCTTCGTCCTGGGACCCTTTTTTCTTTAATTTTTCCTTGAAAAATGCATTGAAGTAGCTTATATCTGCCTTGATTTCTCATTATATATCCCAAGTACTGGAGCTTGCGGCCCTTCACGATATTGACCAAATCCGCGGTTGTGTTCATCCTCCGTAGTACTTCTTCATTGGTGACTTTGTCTGTCCATGGTTTCTTCAGGATTCTAAACATAGATCAATAGCCTGAAGTTTTGATAGAGTTTCAGCCTTAAGTGTCCACGTTTTTACTCCGTACAGAAGCACTGAGTACACATAAAATTTAAGGAGCCCTATTTTTGTTTCTAGGATGAGGTCATTGCTCTTGAACACAGAGCTCATACTTAAGAATACACTTTTTGCCCTTTCAATGCGACATTTGATCTCTTGGGTATTGTCCCACAAATGATTAATTATAGTTTCCAAGTAGTTGTTCTGTGAGACATGTTCAACTCTCCTTTAATTCACATACAGATTTGCTTTAGTTACGTTTTTCTTGCTGATGATCATTAGTTTGGTTTTTCTGGTGTTTATATCTAGTTTATATATGTTTTACTTGTTTCTGTTATTTGTTTATTAAGTTTTGCAACCCTTCTATGTTATTGGAAAACACTATTGTGTTATCTGAATACCGCAGGTTATTGAGCTTGACTTCATTTATTGAGATGCCTTCATAACTATCTTTCAGAGCCTGTTCAAAAATGTGCTTTGAGTAAAAATTGAATATCAGTGCTGAAATTATGCACCCCTGTCTCACTCCCCTAAGATTTTGACCTGATCTGTATATTCTCCATCTATTTGGAGCACCTCTGATTGATTCCAATACAGGTAAGCTATTATTTTCTCTTCAGTACTTCCATCATTTGTTCATGCTTGACTCTATCGAAAGCCTTCCTGTAGTCAACCGAGCATGCAAAAACATTACAGTTGACATCTCTACATTTTTTAAACAATACCTGCATGGTTTTGTCATGTATTTAGATAAAGCTTCCCTCGTACCAACGGCGTCCGCAAATCCAAACTGATTGGACGCAATTTGTTCCTCGCATTTGCGGTAAATTCTTTCAGAATGAATTTTAAAAATCGCTTCAGCAGATAGCTCATTAGGCTTATGGTCCTATAGTCTTTACAAACTTTTGCTTTTGGTTTTTTGGGCAATGATACGAACTCCGATTCGAGCTACTCTACTGATATTATTCCTGCCTTGTATATTTCATTAAATATTTCAGTCCTTATTTTTATTTGTTCTGCATCTAATAGCTTTAGCAGTTTTGCAGAAATTTAGTCAAGTCCCGGCGCCTTTCCATCCTTCATTTGTCTAAAGGCTGCCGTTTTCTTTAATGGTGGGTTCTTGTATTGTTTTAAGGTCTTGGAAAAGTTTCTCCAAGTATTCTTCCCATACTTTCTTCTTATCTTCTTTGGTTATGACAAAATTGATTTCATCGTCTGTTATTTTTCGCTGTTGCGTTTTCGGAACTTTCCAGCTATTTCCTTTGCCTTTCGATGGAAATTGAAGTTATATAACTGGGCTTCTCTTAACTTTTTTCTGACGATGGTATGTATTCTCTTATATTCTTGAAGATTTTTTTGTTTTTTTTTATCCATAATTTCAAGTTTTTCATTGGTCATCCACGATTTCCTTTTCCCTGTATATTTCTTCAGGTGTTATTCTTTTAATTCTGTTAATCTTTTATTTCTCTCACTGTTTCTGGTATGATGGTCAGACTTTCCTCTATAGTTCCTGTATTTCTGCATTTTAGCACCTTTGTATTGGGGTTTTCACTCACCTTCAGTCGAACATTGGAATCTTTCAGCTTTCTAACATCATACTTCTTCATCGACTTACTTGTAGCCTTCTTTATTCTGACTTTAAAATTACCTACCACTGGTATATGATTAGAATTTATGTCTGCCCCCAGGTATGTTTTGAGAGATGTACAGCTGTTCCTATATCTCTTATTTACTAGCATGTAATCAATCTGATTTCTTACAATTCTGTGATAGAATTCTGTGTAGATTTCCAGGTGTACATATTCCTTGGATGTAGTTTAAACCAGGTGTTCATTATTACTAAAAGAAAAATCTTAAGAGCGTTATAATATACACTTTATTTATCTATATTTTTTATATAAAAATAGATTTTATAAAAATATTTACAGCAGTAAGGTAATAATACTTAACAAATTGCATCAATCCTAAAAAAATTTGATATTCTTACTGAAATAATTCATTAAGACCCTTTTCAAAAAAAAAGAGCTAGCTCATAAAACATCCTATAAAGGACTTACTTATATAACTGCCTTATTTTAAATTATCTATCACGTGATTATTATGTTCTGTAATTAGACTTATTTGAAATGTCAAGAATGAACGTTATTATTATGTTTGAACACCGAAAAAATAAATTTGTTTTACGGGGTGAGTCACATTTTTTAAATGTATATCTAATTACTTATTACAAATATACAGAGTGATTTATCAATTTTGCACATACCTTTAATTATTTACTATCTTTAATTGAAATTAGTTACAATTTCACTTCATCAATTCTCAAAGTTTCATGAATACCACAATGTCCCACCCTGCGAAATACTTGAAAATGTTGATATAGACATACGAGCTGCCAATATCATCATTTTTAATGCAGCCAACATAACTATATAGAAAACGTCAAACGTTAAAAAATTTCTCATTCAATCAACAATGAAAGATATAAGCTAATATAAGCTAGAAAAAAGCCGTTAATAAATACAAAAGATATAAAATAATTAACAACAAAACGAAATTTTTAAAACTTAGAGGAAAGCTCTAATAAAACAAACTTACGAAAACCATGGAAATGTGGAAATCTGGAAGAAAATATATCGAGAATGCAACGAGGCGAAATGTCTTTATTAAAATTGTTGAACTATAAAAAAATAGATGAGTTAAACAAATCGAATACAAGTAACTATAAAAAGGAATTTATCACTTTTAAACAAGACGACAGGCATTATATGATTATACCTTTTATAGATGACAAAGATAATTTCTGTTTTTCAATGTGCATCCAATCATATTCGTTGTCTTTTCACTAGTCCTCTTCCAATTAAGGAATCGTTTGTTGCCGTCTTTACTACCCTATTTGTAGTCATTCGACTTATATGATTAATTCATTCTACTCTTTTATTTCGTACCCAGTTCTTGATGTTCTTCACCTTGCATCTACGTCGTATATCTGTACTTCTAACTCTGATCCGTAGTATCTTACCATCGATTTTTCTAAGAGTTTTTATTTTTACAAGTTCTAGTATTCTTTTTGTTTCCTATGTATTAGTTCGTGTTCCTGCCGCGTATGTCATTAATGGTCTGATGACTGGTTTGTTAATTCTGCCTTTCATTTCTTTCCTGATATTATTATTCGTTGATATTGCTTTATTCAGATATCATATGGATCTGTTTTCTTTATTTACTTGATCTTCTAATTCTGTTTCGAGCTTTTCATAGCTAGATTGTATGATAGATAGATTGATAGTGTAATAGATATAGTTTTTATACCCTACTGTCAACTACCAATCAAAATCCTACTGTCAGAAATATTCGCGCCAACCCTCGCGTCAATTCTTGCACCAATCCGTACCCTAACCCCCACGTCGTCCACCTCCACCCAAACCACGTCAACATCGACGGTATAAATGAACATTACTCTGTTCCCAGTACAAGTAGTACGTTGGTAAGTGATCAGTGTAGTAGTGTCTGCGGGCTGGGGAGACTGAGACCTTAAAAACCCTAAAGAAGACTCCAAAGGGGATGTCGAATGCTCGGTGCAATGACAGTCGACGCTAATAATCTTAGATTTAGGTTTAATTCTACTAATAGCGGAAATTGATTGAGGTCTTTAGACCATTCTAAAATTTGGTAAAACCTCCAAAAAACCGTGTTTTTGCGGTTTTTTTAATTAGAAAATAAGTAAAAATATGAGAAAATTTATTCAGGTAGTACCGATGTCAAAAATATATATTAAATCGCGCCAAAACTGTAAAAACACGTAGTCTTTGGGGGTTTAAATGTGTTTCGCCCAATTTTGGAATGTTCTTAAGGCCTCATTTTTTTTGGAATATATATAACCTATAGAAACTTTGGTTCGGTCTATTTTGAATTCTATAAAATAAAGGGAATCCTCCAAAATCCCTAACAAAATTGGACCAAGACAAATTGACCAATTTAACAAGAAAAAAGTTATACGCTTTTTTTCAAGAAAAAAATTTTTCTATTTTGCTATTTTTTTAAATCACATAAAACGTAAAAAAATTGAATTCTGGAGAGGACATTTTTCCTATCTTAATGAATCCTTTCACTGACATTATTTTATCACTTATTCTTACAACTTCTCCTACGTTATCTTTTATTATATATCTGAAAGAACTTTAAAGACGACCCTCAAATTTGGTTCAACGGATGTTTGAAGTTAAATTACAATGCATTGGATTGATGTGACCAAAAAAGTTACGGGATGATCACAAATCTAACGAAGAAGCCTGGAAACGCTGAGAATAAGATAGTGGGAAGACATGAAAAACGACATAAGAATGAAAATATAACCATGGAAAGAAAAAGGCAGAAATAGAAAAGATGATACAGAAATCAGCCCGGACAGATATATCTCAGAATAGGATTGTGCGCGAAAGCGTAAGCCAGAAGCTGAAACAGGAAACTGTTTTCAAACTCAATATTTCGTAAAAAAATTAAAGATGTTTGTATTCGTGTACAAAATAATTTGACAATATCAGAATAGAAGAACGTTTTATGTATTTTTAAAATTTTTTTATTGTTGATCACATCACGTAATAGATAAACTTAAAATAATTCAATTCAACACATACCCGTAGTTAGCGTCTTCTCTTTGTAATACTGTCTTCATTTGCAGCTCACTTATCAAATTTCTCGTGCTACCGAATTTTGTTGCACGAATGACTGCGTTCACTAGAATTTCCGTTATCCAACAGTGCAATTGTGGTCTCCTGCATAGTCAACGCATCAGGAGAACGATTTATTGACGCCTGCTTGTCGTTCCTGGTAATACTAACCTGATTCCGTTTAACAGATAATAGCGAAATTGACGTGTGCTGATGGGGATAAGTGCTCCTCCTCGACCTCGTCGGCTTCTTGCAAAATAAATATCTGTAAAAGGGATAAAATTGTAAGTTAAATGGATATGTCTGGCAGTTGGATTTAGTCCCGTTGGTTTTTATGAAGGTATAAGGTTCGGGTCGTATAAATCAAGAGAGTTCATTGCTTTGGGGCTGCGTTGATTTATCTTTCCCGTTCGCAGGTCGTAGAAATGTTATTTGAGATGATTTGTTTCGGTAATAAAGGTATATGGCATCGAGGTAATTTCAAAACAAATACCGCTCATTCCAGAATAGTAAACTCGTACGATACATTAAATTATATCGTGTGGAAGAGCCAAACAAAAAAAAACAGTTAAGAATTTAATCGATTGTGCTCACCTTTAAAAAACAAAGTCGAGACATCTAACTTTAAAATTAAAAGGCGCTATTGATTTATAATAAAAAAAAATATTTTAATACCAGCTAAACTGTATAATAATAAAGTATTATAATACTGATATTTAGAAAGGGAAAAACATAAACTAGACAACTATAGATCAATTAGCCTGTTATCAGCCTTGCATAAGCTGGTTATGAAGACAATTACATTGCGACTATCAAAGAAACTGGATAGTTATCAGCTTTGGAGCACACAGCATTTAGAAAAGATTATAGTACCATAGATCATATACAAGTAATAAGAACACTAATTGAAAAATATGTGAATATTTTTACTTTGAGTGAATACGTTGTAACACTCTGGATAGCTATGATCTATTACGAGAAGGCATGTGACTTCATAGAAATGTGGGCCATTCTTAACGCCTTAAACAACAATATAATCGATGATCGATATACAAAAATCATTGAGCAGATATATGACAATGCAACATCGCAAGTAAAAGTCGAAGAAAAAACAGTAAAGATAAAACTACACACAGAGTTTAGACAAGGAGATTCTATTTCACTCAAGCTATTTAATTTAGCTCTAGAAGATATGTTCCAAACTTTAAAATGGACAAATAAAGGAGTGAAGATAGACGCGAAAACCTAAATCACCTGAGATTTGCCAATGATGTTGTGTTAATAGCAAAAGACAGAGAAGAATTGCAAGAAATGCTATTAGACCTAAATACAAAATCAAAAGAAATAGATCTAAAAATAAATCCAACAAAAACAAATAAGTCTAACAAACGAATCTCTAGATATAACTAAGAATATAACTCTGGCTATATTAATATAAAAAAGGTTGAGTCATATACATACCTGGGACCAAAAAACGAATTGACAAGGCTTAAAGGCTGATTTAAATAGAAGATGATCCTTAGCATCGGCAGCATTTGACAGATTGCAAACAGTATTTAAATCAAGATTACCAAATACTTTAAAGTCAAAATCTTTTGATCAGTACGTGTTGCCGGTACTGGCATATGAAACTAAAACATGGACTTTTAACAACAACATAGTCCAAAAACTCCAAGTGACTCAGAGATATAGAACGGAGAATGCTTAACATCAAGCTCAGCTATCGCAAGTCCAATGAAGAAATAAGAAGACGAACAAAAATTGCAGATATAATTCAAAAGATTGCCATGTTATAATGGAACTGGGTAGGACACATAAGAAGAATAAAAAACAACCGTTAGACGAAGCGAATTATTGAATGGAGACCAACAATAAACAAGAGAAGAAGAGGCAGACCTCAAACCAGATGAACTGATGAAATCAAGCGAATGGCTGGTCGCGAATGGATACAAAAACAACAAACAGAAATAAATGGACACACCTAAGAAAGGTTGACATCCAACGATAGATAGAATATCTGTTGATGATGGTGAAAATTGGTTTAAAGAAAATCTTTCTACGTTGTCCGATGTCCAATTTCTATCACGTCGGTTGTTCCATTGTCCTTCTCTAAATAATTTGGAGCTCATTGATTTTCTTATCATTTCGTTTTTTTTCTCTCTTTTGTTTTTCTGTAGGTGTCCATGACAGTAATTGTTTTGGCAGTCTATTGTTTTCTATTCGTCCGTACAAAATGAGCCGCTTTCGCTATACTTCACCCATTATTGTGACTTCTATTCCCATGCGTTCCTAGATTTCTTATCCTCCCCTTCTCGAAATTCTGATTCGCCTTATTGCATCCATTTTCAGGGCTTATAATTTTCTTTGGTTTCTCTCTGGTAATGGCCACGTTTCACATTCGTACAATAGTACCTATATTTTTTATCAGAGTTTCATAGATATTAAAGTTTCTTTTCCTTGTTCCTGTTTCAGAGAATTCGGTTAAGGCAACCTGTAGCTTTTCTGGCTTATTAGTAGACTTCGGCAAATATGCAAATAAAAATGTAGAAAATATGCGCATAAATATGCACGTGTTTACCCGAAAATATGCAAATATTTTACAAAATATGCATACAAATAAATAAAAAAATCGTAAAATAGTAACAATTTTATAAAAAAAAAAGTGTACATAACTAAATATTTCCTACTATTCATTAAGATTTACATTTATTTTAAGTAACTACATCATTTTTAAGTATGAATAAACTTATTTAGAATTATGGTAACAATAAATGACCAAGTGGTGTTCAAAATTTTTTAACAAAAACTTGTGGCTTCTGTCTGAGTACATATATTTATATATGGAAAAACTTCGTTCAACATCAACTGATGTAACGGGAGCATTTTTCAAACTAACCAAAACATTTGGTTCTAAATTAATTGTTTCCGAAATATTTCCAGCTAGAACACTGACTACTTCAGAAAGAATATGGTAACCTTTATTTTTTTCCATAGTAGCTTCAAATTTTTTTAAAATATCTTTTCCAATATTACCTCTAACGTTCCGACAACATGACGCAAATTCTTTTATTAATGCTGTACTTTCGAACAATGACAGTTTTGGTGATTCTAACTGAGTAATTGTTTTTTGAACAAAACTAAAATTTGATTTTATAAATGAAAGTTCTTGTTAGAGCAAGTTACTCTGAAAAGTTTGTTTAGAATCCAAAAGAGATTGGGAACTTTCATCTGTTAACGTATCAATTATGTTCTTTATTTTAACAAAATGATCTGCATAAAAATTAGCTGCTTCTAACCATGTTCCCCATCGCGTTAAAATAGGTTGTGGTGGAAGAAGAATGTTAGGTAGCATTTCTTTATAAAGTTGAATTCTTATAGGAGATTTAAGAAATACTTTTTTGACACTGGATATCATGGTATTTACAAGAGGAAACTTTTTTCGTATTTCCTCTGCAACTCTGTTTAATCCATGCGCTACACAAGTAACATGTATTAAATCTGGGAAAAATATTTTTAAATTTTGTCCTGCTTTCACCATATAAGGAGCAGCATCCGATAAAATAAGCAGTAATTTATTAGAAGGAATAGTCGTCGGAAGAAAAAAAGTTGCTAATGTTTCTTGTATAAAACGCGAAATTGTTAAAGCATTTGTTTTCTCAAGTTGCTGGCATGAAATAAGATGATATTTTGGTAAGGTATCTTCTTTAAGAACACCAATCAATAAATGAGCAATATACTTTCCTGAGGAATCAGTGGTTTCGTCTACAGATATGTAAAAACAATTATCCGCAATTTCTTCCTTAATATTAATTAACACCGACGAGTATAGCCCGTTCAAATTATTTCTTCTTAGAGACCGATCACTTGGAACATTAAGTTTGCAATATTTTTTTAGAAACGAACTAAAATTTACATTTGCTAATTTTGAAAGCGGTATGTTTGCAGACACTAATGCGCGACACAAGTCTTCATTAAAAGTTTCTTGCTCATCTAATTTTTTTGAAGTAGATTGGAAACATTTAGCCATTGAAGTTTGATGTTTTCCTCCTATTTTTCCTTTTTTTGCAATGTGTGAAGCAGTTCTCACATGTTGGTCTATCTGAAATTTCTTTTCACATGCTATCTATAAATAAAAATAAAAACCTTTATTTTAACCCAACCTTTAAAATATAAAAATGTACAAGGTGTTTTTGGTTAATTAAATAACTGGTTTGGAAAAAAAAAACACTCGCTAAGTGTTTTAAATGCAGTATTAATCCACAAATTAGTTTTTGTTACTAACCATTAGTACATCATATAACTTATTTTAAAATTCAACAAAAGTTTTTTTTTTGTTAATTCAATTACAATAAAAATAATTGTGTTTTAGAATAGCTGACTTCATAAAAAAAGTAAAGGTGAAAAATTTTTCTAAATACACACCATTGTATTGTACCATGGACAATTTTTTCTCACTAAAGGAAGCTATTTTTCATTTAAAAACAACCTACGAGTACTAAATTTCAAGTAAATACGTTTATTGGTTTTAAAGTTATTGTTGTTATTAACTAAAATAATTTAATTTTTTTAAATTTTAACACCCTGTATCTCGAAAAGTAAATAAGTTTGACCCCTCATTAACTATATCGTTTTGTTCAATTTTTCGAGAAGTATCTACAGTCAAACGTTGTAAGTGTCATTTGAAAACACCCTGTATGTATGAAATATTAGATATTTAATAGAAAATATTAGATACTTACAATTTTGCCACAGGCTGAACAGTAGATTTTTTCCATATCCATAGACAGCTCTTTATAAAGTTTAATCCAAGTTGAAGCACTGGTTGTTTTAGGCATTATAAAATCACAATCTTCCTTTTTGTTACGCACAACGAGTGTTTACGCTTTGAATATCAAAACAAAAATGATTTACAAATCTGAGCATTAAATTAGAAATGTTTAGGTACCTAATTCAATAAACTGGAAGATTTTGGAAAATCCCTAAATTAGGAACAAAACTATTAGCCGTTTACCTGCTGTTAAGATACAATAAATTGTAGATAGATTTGGGGATTAGATCATAAAATGCAAATGAGCGAACCCCTAGCGATTATCCAATAACTGAATGCCTCAGTGACCGAGACTTTCTAAGAATGTTGAGGGCTACTTAAATTGATCTTCTTTGAAATTGTAAATGTTTTGTACCTGTAGAGATTACGTACTTAGATCATTTCTTGATTAAAATGACTACAAAATTTTATACAAGAATTGAAATAAATTGGTATGTTTAAAAATTTTCAAATACAGTATAAAAATCTGAACTTTTATGCACTTTATGCAAACTTTTATACAAATATGCCAAAATATGAAATATTTGCATAAAATATGCACAATATGCAAAATATGCAATATGCATATTTGCCGAAGTCTACTTATTAGTATTATTCTGGTCTTACCAATTCTACAAAAAATTGGAAACAACAAATACCAACATTCCAAATAAAGAACTAACCTTATATGTGGTGACTTTAATGCAAAAGTTAGCAACGCTACACAGAATGAACACCTAAAAAATGTACTGGGAAAGTTTGGCACAGATCAGACAAACGAAAGAGGAGATACCACTTAATCGAGTTTGCGATCACAAAATACTATTCCATTATAAATACTCAATTTTTAAACACCATGTTCGCTGATTTTACTGCTTGGAAATATCCTAAAGATACGTTCATAAATCAAATTGACTAAATCCTCACTAATATTTGCTGGAAATCATCAATCCAAATAGTCAGATTACATATATATAGGAGGCGATATATGAATCAGCTCATAGTCTCCTTTTATGTTAAATCTACATCAACAACTCAACAAGATTACGGTTTGAAAAGCATTTTGGAATGCCGACTTTGCAACGCTCGGTGAACCTTTTGATAAGCGATTTAATTCAAATTCCTTTGAAAGTTGCAGACCTCAATCAACCTTCTAACAAACATACTACATGCTACATCTCTCCCTCCAAAAAAAGAAGAATGACGTCACTACATTGCAATCACTGCAAACCAGCATTTTGCGCAGAACACCGTGCTCGTTGTTGCGTTACCTGTGACGTAGATAAATAAATTTTGAATTTTTTTGCATATAAATGTTCCTTTGTTCATTTAAAAAATTAATTAAAAATTCATCTTAATTTTTTGTTTTACTTTTTTGGAATTGAAAAAAAGTCGTAAATATTACGAATGGTTAGTGTCAACGGGAGTATAAATTAAGGTTAGTGTTGTAGTATTGAAAAACTACATGAAAAATAATTTAGATAATAAACAAAATATATAAACATTAAATGAGAAGTAAAAAATTAAAAGAATATCTATCAAAGACAGATTCGATTCGTAACGATTGTCAAAATTTAAAGTCATAAATGTCATCCGATTTATAACAATATTGAATCATCTCGTTAAATTTTAAAAATAATTCTTAATTAAATAATTAAAAAAGAATTCAAAAACGCTTTTCAATTTGAAACATCTCAGTGGGAAATCATTATTTTTTTAACTAAGACCATTACCCATATGCACGACAATGATGAATATCAAAGTCTTTATTTTATTGCAAACAATGCGAAATAACTACCTTTATAAACTTCGCAAGGTTCCAGAGTAGAAACTTCCTACTCATTCCGTTAAATTTACTTTCGAAACTTGTTACGTAAATTACTATTCTAGCCTAAAAACATCTAAAATTGAGCAGTAAAAATAATACTTACTGATTAAAATACTTCCTGAAAGCTCCACTCACGAAGTAAAGTGCCACTGGATTTACACAGTAGTTCATATAAGCCAAACAAAATCCTGTGATTCGAAAATAGTGCCAAAAGTCATTGTACAAACTTTGGAAGTCAGGGTGGAGGTAAAAGAATAACATAAAAATGTGAATAGGAGCAAAACATACGGCAAAAACGGCTACGAAGATGAGTACTGTCACTGCTACTTTCTTCCTTGCTTTTATCTAAAAATAAAACGGATAAATATGTAAAAAATCTAGTTTATAAAAATAGATTTTGTATGAAAAAAAATAGTCATTTACACAACAAAGAATTTACCATGCAGCAATTTTAGTTTTAGAGGAAGCTGAATTTCTGAAATACATAAAATGCTGATGAATAGCAAGAAAAAGCATGACGAAAGTGTACAGGAATATGTACTGACGATGCGGGAAATTGGTAGCAGAGGTAATATAGAAGATGAGGTCATAATAAAATATAGAATAGAAGGCGTTTAAGACGACCCTGTTAACAAAGTAATGCTTTATGGTGCAAAAAACTTTAGAGATTTTAAGGAAGAAAATAAATTGTATGAACTCATTAAAAAGCAGACTACACACATATCCTCTACAACTGAGACGCAACGAAAGAAGTGGACAAACAATAAAGCAAGACGAGATGACAGAATTATTAAAGTACGACGAGATGGCAGCAACTATAAAGCAACACGAGATTAGATAAATAATAAAGCTAGAGGAGATGACAGAAGAATACTGGAAAATAGGATGAAGAAAAAAGAACAATGTTATAATTGTGAAAATTGAGGACACAGATCGCAACTTCTGGTCAGGTAAATATCATTGACGTGGTATACAAAAACTCCGTGACCTTAAAATTAAAAAAAAATAATTACGTTCACTATCAGACGTTAAGGTTCTTCTTGAAAACTATACTAAAACAAGTAGGGGTTACCATAACCGAAGATGGAATTATTGTATGCAAAAAAGAAGGAAATAATATGGTAATAAGGATCGCAGTTAACGAGGCGACACACGATGATAATCTACAACTGGAACATATAAAAGACACCACTCAACAATTGAAGTTGATAATTTTAAAATTCCTAAAATTAACATATAAAACTATTTTTAAAATAATTGCCTGTACTATACTCTATATGCTATCTTTATTGCCAATATTGTTTGCATGTGGTTTTTTTCTCCCTATTCTTATCGGCCCTTATGTCGTACAAAGAGAGACATGTTGTTCCAAACATGAATATATCATTCGTATAAAAGTGTTTGTATTGGCTTTACCAGTTGTCAATAAGTCAAGAAATCTATTTATCACAAAAACATTATGCCGCAAAGATGTTTAGAACTAGTGCAGCTCGAGCAATTAGTTCGTTGGGTCCAACAAGGCATAACTCAACGAGAGGGTGCTATGAGGATAAATGTGTCGCAAAGTGTGATAAGTCGTGCATGGAATCGGTATGTAGCAACTGAATCTGCAACATACAGGTTTGGAGGAGAAAGATATCGATCTAGTACTAGTTGGCAAGACCGTTTTGTAGTTCTGACGGCAAGAAGAAACCCAACATTCACGGCTTCCAGAATTAACAGTATCTTCAGGCATGCTACTGGACGAGCAATTTTCATTCAAACTGTCAGAAGATGGTTACATGCATTCAATTTAAGTGCTAGACGATGTGCTACCCATCCACGACTAACTAGGGAGCAGCGTGCATGCAGATATCGCTGGGCGATGGAACACTATCAGTGGAATTTCGAAAACTGGAGGAATTGTCTTTTTAATGACGAGTCCAGATTTCGTATGAATACGAATGATGGCCGAATATTGATGTGGAGGGAAAGAGGACAGAGTTACAATAAAAATCTGAGAGTCCCAACCACTCTTTTTGGAGGTGGATCCCTTTGCGTGAGGGGAGGCATATGTTTTGACGGTCACACGGACTTAGTCGTCTTAATTAATGAGACAATGACTGCTACACGGTATCGAAACAGAGTCATAGTACCAATAGTTGTTCCATTTTTTGGTGCAATAGGCGAACAATTTGTTCTGATTGATGATAATGCTCGCCCTCACCGTGCGAGAATTGTTAACGAGTGTATAGAAGCTCATGGCATTACAAGAATGGAGTGGTCACCGTGTTCACCTGATATGAATTGCACTGAACGTGTTTGGGCCAAAATGTCTAGGCAACAAAACAGGCTCCTTCAACCGCCCCAAACCATAGATCAGTTGGCTAATACATTACGCGCGATTTGGGAACCTATACCGCAGCAGTTCATCAATTATTTAATAAGAGGTCTTCCAAATAGAGTTAGAGCACTAAGGCGACACAGAGATGGACCCACACACTATTAATTTTTTTTTTCGGGATATTAAAAATTGAGCAGGAATAGAAATTTTAGGTTGTTAATTTTACAATTTTTGTTTATTTTCAATTTTTTTTTCTTAAAGAATTTCTTTCTTTTGGTTCATCTGTATGAAAATACGAAGTAAAAATAAATCTTTATTTATATCACTCCATTTTTCTATTTGACCTTATGAACAAAAAATAAAATACACATTTTCATTATATCCACTTCAATTGTTGAGAAGTGTATTAGGATGGAAATAAAAAGAATTTGTCGAAAATTATGAACCTCACCAGACGAAGACGACAGATATAAAAATAAAAATAATTCTAAGCCGATACACCAAAACCCAAGAAGGCTATCAATATTAGAAAAATAAGAAGTAGGTAAGCAAATTGAGGAATAGGTCGAGGAAAAACTAATTTGACCTAGTACATCAGATTCTGCAAGTCCAATTGTACTTGTCAAAAAGAAAGACGGACAGAGCAGAGTTTGCGGTGACTACCGAAAAATTTTTATTATCAGAATGTATTCCCGATATTACATGTTTTGAAATTTTATTTTACTCAAACTAAATGCTCTAACTGTAGTTTATCATTTTCAAATAGTTGATTAACATCTCCTTAAATCATTTCCGAAGTTAGTACAATAAATTTAAGCCGGTAGGTATAACAAAAATATATATGCGGACAAATACTCGATGATCCAGCCGCATTGTCCAGATTATAAGCGCCAGTCATGGAAGGTTAAAAATATGCTAAGAAAATAAATCTAAAATAATAAATCATTTTGGAATTACTTTTTCATTTATCAACTTATGATATAAACTTTGTAGGTATTTTAGCGTTAAATTCCTAATTAACACGTTAAGCCCCATGTATACCACACTGGCACACACTCTAGTTTTATCTGGAACCGTGTCTACCTATCAGGCCACAGCGAAGTGTCGTGTTCCTAAAGCTGTGCCTCGTCGAGGTACGCATTTGCCGTGCTTTCTTATGTATTAATTTGTGTAAACGGTCTGTGGTAAACAAAATCAGAGGTTGGTCCGTTAAACCAGGTGTTCACAAACAGGTTAGGTTATAATTTCTAAAATACTTCAGTCAGTATCGGTTCGAACGCCTAACGAGGCTAAGGGTGGCCGCACACAGAAAGAGCAAAACTGTTTTAGTCAAAAACGTGTTTGTTTGAAACGAAGACGTTTTTGTTCCCACAAGAAACATTTTGTTTTCAAGAGAAAAAAAAGTTTGCACAAACCATACTGCAATCAGTTTTATTAAAGATATCGACAGATAACGACGAAATTGCACTAGTTTTCTGGCAGTGGTTCCTCCTACAGGACAAAAAAACGCAAAATAAAAGACAATTTTGGGTGCATCCTATTAATGAGAAAAGAATCTGGCCTCAATCAGTACAATTAATTTATCTGCGTCCACTTCCATGATACACACAATATAAACAAGCAAAATATCGCTGTTTCCACATATGCTTCTTGTTCACTTCTCGAGCGGTTCCAAGAAGGGAATTCGAAAAACACCAAACGACGATCAGGTAATCAACATCAAACAGACTGACTGAAACTAAATGAGCCTAAACACTAAACATGATTTAGACACACGAGTAATAAGTGTGCGTCAGCTCATTTCATTTATATGGAAACATCAGCGTCAGACTCGTTTAGTCAAAAACGTTTTTGACTAAAACAGTTTTGCTCCTTCTGTGTGCGGCCACCCTAAGACTATTTTCTCTTCAGTTTTTTGTTAAAAAGTGGAGTTAAAAAAGAAGATAATTTTCCGTAAAGGACTATCGGAAGACGAACTTCCCAGAATTGCTGAGGAGAGTGACTTTAGTGATATCGGTATGCCTGAAAGTACGTTTTATGATTCCGATGTCGATCCAGTGTACAATTAAAATGTTACTGATGGTTCTTCAGACTCATGCAGTAGTGAATATGAGTCTCGTAGAAAAAAAAAGCTACAATTTTCAAACAAACACAAAATTGCAAAGAATTTGTTGCAGGTCCTAGTTTTAACCAAAATAAACCTGATACAAGAAGGATAGGTAAGTTATTTAGGAATGCACAATTTCTGTTTGTAGTTTACTTTTTTTTGCTTTGTAGAAAAACATAATCTGCAAAAGTTAGCCTGAAAGCTGTTATTGACGATATTGTATCAAGAAATAAAATAACATGGAGCGATGTACCAAATCCAGATGATCTCAATAAGTTCTAACTATGCTTTACTTCAGGAATAAATTAGGAAGAAATTGCAAAACTGACAGACCACAAACCAATAAATTTCTACCTACTGTTTATCGACATTATTTAGAAGACGCATTGAAATAGCAAGATCTGGTTTCATGAATATGCGTAAAATGCTCTGTAACCCCAAGCTATCAGTCTCAATAACATTGAGAACACTAATGTGTTATGTGTGGTCTCTATAACTATATGGCTGTAAGACCTGGACATTAAAACAATATGACGTCAACAAATTAAATTCATTTGAAATGTGGTTGTACCGCCGAATACTAAGAATAAGCTGGACCAGCAGAACTACGAATGAAGAAGTACTGAGAGCAATGAAAACACGCCCTCATCTGGTCAATACTATCAAAATTAGAAAGACGTTATATCTAGGACACATAATGCGCCATAGGGAATTTGAGCAGCTCCAAGTAATATTAGAAGGCAAGATTGAAGGTAAAAGGGGCATATGATGAAAGAAAAAATTTTGGCTACAAAACAGAGATTGGACCCACACAAAAGGAATACGTACGCCGTAAATGTGTACGGTGGAAAAGAGATGCAAAAAATGGAAACATAAACGAGACGTTTTGTTTTTAACGACCAACGATATTCTTTTGATGATTAGATGTTCAAACAAAACGTGGGCATGTTCCCAAAACACCGACCATTGTTGACTATAATTCTGCAAAATATTTTATAGATGTGTCGGATCAAAAGGCTAATAATTCCCCTGTTTGACGAAGTATAAAGTGGTATCGTAAATAGGCTGTGGAATTACTAACAAATACCGCAATTGTGAACTCCTTAGTTCTCTACAAATGTGTTACCGGCAAACATTTCACAATTACTGAGTTCCGTGAACAGATTGTTCAAAGTCTTTTAATGCCACAAACAACTTCTAAAAACACTTTAACAACTCTGCACACGTTGGACGAGAAAGAGAAAAGGGGAAGGTGTTAAGTATGTTATAAGAACTTTTCGAACTGTGAAGGAAGAGCATCAGCGATGAAGAATGCCAAAAGGGTGTACACTTTTTGTCCGGCATGTGCCGTTACTACCGCATATATGTGTGTTAATTGTTTTGTAAATATTCATACATGTTCTTTGAAAAAGTAAATTGTTTTTGCATTTTTAAACTTAAAATATCTTAGGGAGAAAGTATTTGATTATCTTCCTGATGTAAGCCAATATGGCACACGTGGTCCACATTAAAACAAATTACAAAAATAATTAAAAATAGACCGTGTGTACCGTGTTGATACATGCTGTTTTTTACTTAAAAAAATGTATTTTTTTTATTTTACAATAGAAATAAATAGTTATACACATTCTTACTTCAAAATTATTAAAAAAAATGTTCCCGTCTGACAGAAAACATATCATGATGGTCCAGGGCTTAACGTGTTATTAAGTGTTATTTAAAAAAAAAAAGTAACCAATAAGCTATACGATATGCTGCAGCTCAATGCAGCTATATTATTCTTACTCTAAAATACATTATTTTTAATTAGTTTTTTTTTTTTAAGAAATTTGTTTGTCATGTGGAATATAGATCTATAACCATATTTTACATTAGCAATTTCTGAAAGTCTAAAAATAAAAATTATTGTGCGATTTTCATCTTTATAACCATAAAATAATTATTTTATCTTAAATCTTCTATTGAAAAATTGTACTTCTTTGTTGGATTTCTTATTATATTCACCAATTGTTACATAAACCGTCGTTTTTCCAGTGATATATTTTATATTATATGCTATTTTTGTATAAGTATTTCATTCATTCCGGCTCCTTTTCTGACTCCGATTACAGCACATGAATGGATAACTAGATATTATTTGAACCATTTCTCCTCCTCCACAATGTAAAATAATTACGTACATACAATGCTTAAAATATAAATACAAATACCCTTCATTCTTACATGAATAGCTGTATTTCAAATTGTGATATTCCATTTTCCGGTTTGAATTCACCACAATTTGCGCGCATATTTAAATATAACTGGAGCATTATGTCTTGGCGGTTGCCTACATTCAAAATTAGACAGACCAACTTAATTAGCTGGGCTCTTGAGACCTAGATGTAGCTTTAAATGTATCACTTTAATTAGACAATGTTCTTTGGCTTTCTGAACTACTAGATTTTACTCGTATTTGTCTTGAACAGTTACATAAAACACGAAATTTTAATGTAGTGGAGGAGAAAAACTACAGATATGGTTCGTCTCGGTTTCTTTTTTAGTAAGTAGGCTCTTTTAAGTAAAATACACTATCTTCTCATAATCCTATACTATCATAGTGGTTATCATAGGCACTAAAATCTTAGTTGTTGTCTCTAACAACAATTTATTTTAATTTGTATAAACTTAAAATGTAATAACTTAATTACACCTCAAACAAAGGTAAATATAGTTAGATCTCATTTTATGCGAATTAGTTTTATGCAATTTTAAAGATGTGCGGTTTGTATTTTGCGAGTTTCGTGTTGAAAGGTATAATCTGTTATTGTTTTAAAATAATTTTTCTCCTAGCGGTTTTATAAGTTGTTTAAAATTCTGTTGATTCCAAGTTGTAGTATAATAAACAGCGCGGTTTTCGCATTGAAAGATTTCAAGGGAGTGTCGTAAAGTTTTATTTTTCATTAGAAGAGGTTTTTGTCATCGCAATATCGTAAGTCTAATTTTTTAATTTTTTTTTAATATTTTATTTGGCCCAATGGAGAAAAAAAACATGAAAGATAATCAATTTCGTCAAAAATTGCAATTTTAGATCTCTTAGGAAAAGGAGAAGAATCTACGGTAATTGAAAAACATTTTAATTTAGGCGAATCAACTGTAAGATCAGTTAAGAAGAATGAAGTTGCTATATCTGGTACAAAATTAAGCGCCAAATTTTCATCTTACTTAAAGGATGTATTATTAGAAAGAATAGAAAGAGCTATCGCAATTTGGATTGAGGAACTAATTCTAAGAAATTTCCTGTAAGTGGTTAGTTAATCTAGGAAAAAGCTCTTCAGGTTTATGAGTTAATGAAACAGTTAGAGCCACCAACTTCCACTCCTTAACCTGGTAAAAAATTTTCAGCTAGCTAAAAAGAAATCTTCTTATTTTGGCATCATAACCCTGGATGGGTCTTTGCCTGTCTGGCTATGTCCTTTCATTCAGATCTCTCTTGTGCCCTTCTTCTCCATTGTCTTATGTTCATTGTTTTCAGGTCGTCTTCCACGTCATCCAACCATCTCGTTCTGGGCCTTCCTTTTTTTCGCCTTCCTATGGGCTTCCATTGTAACATTTTCTTTGTTGTTTTTGCATCGTTTTGTCTCTGCACATGTCCCAGCCATGACAGTCTTTGACTTTTCACAAATCTTACAATGTCATAACCTTCATTTAACTCATTAACCTCGTCGTTTCTCCTGATTATCCATGTGCCATCTTCCTCTTGTACCGGGCCATATACTTTCCTCAGTATTTTTCTCTCGAATGTCCTGAGTTGGGCTTCATCTTTTTTCGTCATTACCCAAGTTTCACATCCATAGGTTACTACGGGTCTAATCAGTGTTCTGTAGATAGTCATTTTGGTTCTTTTGTCTAATAATTTCGATGTCATCAATCTTTTATTAGCATAGTATGTACGATTCCCGCTGGAAATACGTGCATTAATTTCGCTACTTACGGAGTTCTTCTGATTGATTTCTGTGCCGAGATATGTAAAGGCATCCACTCGTTCGATAGTATAGTTGTCTATTGTGATATTATTTTCATTGTCAGTTATTCTTTTGACTGTCATATACTTCGTTTTTGCTTCGTTTATTTTGAGACCTCTTTTTCTTGCTTCAGGATCTTTGCAGGATGCACTTCCATTAGTCGTGGCTTATTCCTACTAATGATGGCTACATCGTCTGCATATGCAGTAATTTGTACTGATTTGGTGTTTATATGGCCGGTTATATTGGTTTTTCTGATGACTGCCTCAAGAACTAGGTTGATAGGGCATCTCCCTGTCTTACTCCCATGTTGATGTTAAACAGGGGAGTCAGTTCTCCATCTACTCTGACTGCGGCTTTTGAACCCTGCTAAACAGAAATGCATTTCATAATATCAAAATCACAGGAGGGAGGGCTACAGCAGATAAAGCAACAGCAAAAATATTTCTACAGGAGGTAGCGAGAATTATCGAACATTGGGACTACTGTGCCGATCAAGTATTTAACCCATTGCCAGTCTAACCGATTTTCTATGCGCGCGCATAGACGTCTTCAACGAGGTGGGGATATGCAGGCTCAGGCGGTTGAAATTTCCAACTGTGGCAGTGTTGTGAGTAATAGACGATAAATACTAAGCACAAAAATCACGTGCATTACATGTGATACGCAAAGCAATTTTATTATTGTTTCTTTCTCATACGATGTGAGTATCATATGTGATTCACATTACTTAAAATTATTATGTGTATTTGTTTTATTATTAGTTTATTAATTTATTCTCTTTTTAGCTTCTAAATGCTATAAAATTATAAAAATGAATCCTTCACACTTTTATGGCCATAGTAGTAACAAAAGAAGCTACGAGTCTAGTAAAGAGAGTGAAAGTCATAATCCAGAAAATTTTAGTGATTTAAGTGACGAGTTTAGTGATTCATGTACCTTCTGAATGTTCAAATGATTCTTCAGCAACAAGTTCATCTTCCGAAGAAGACATTCAATTACGTCTATCACCATCACCAACACAACCTATCCCTGAATGAATGAGCTTCAAACTTTCAGGAGAGAGTGAGAGTAAATTTTACTGGAAATTCCGGTTTACAAAAGAGAATTCTAATTACAGATGGAAATGTCGTAAATCCCGTTGATATATTCCAACAATTTTTTGACGATGAAATCCTCAATTTAATGGTTACTGAAACAAATCGTTATGCGCTGCAATACATGGCAACGCATACACTAAGAAGGTCCTCTAGAATGAAGAAATGGGTCGATGTAACATTATGCGAGATGAAAATTTTTTTAGGTATTCTGCTTGTAACAAGACTTATCCAATACCTTAACATAGAAGATTATTGGCGACGAGACAGTCTATTTTACCATCCAATGTTTCACCAAATTGGAATGAGCTACAACAGATTCTCTTTGATACTGAAAAACTGGCACGTTTGTGATAATTCAACAGCTCAACCTAACAATCGATTATACAAAATAGATGCTTTCATCAAGTTGTTTATTTTAAAAATTCAAGAGATCTATACCCCCGGGGAAGAAATAAGTGTCGATGAAACTATGATTTATCACCGAGAAAGACTACTATTTCGACAATATAATCCCGGCAAGTCTCATAAATATGGAATAAAATTATTTAAGCTATGCGAGATGTCAGGATATATATGGAATTTCTCCATATACTGCGGCCAGGGTACGTCTACAATATTACCTGGATTAGACTTCTCCGGATCTGTTGTTGTTTTTTTCTCTGAGCCATTACTTGACAAAGGTCGCACTCTTGTAGCAGACAACTGGTACAGCAATATTTCATTAGCCACTTTTTTGAAAAATAGAAACACAGAATACTGTGGAACAATGAGGGTTAATCGAAGTAGTATCCCAAATGAAGTCAAAACAGAGAAACTAGACAAAGGACAAATTATAGGTGCAATCAATACTAACGGAATTCGACTATTCAAGTATTAAGATAAGAAAACAATTTACATGGTTTCAACGTTCCATGGATCTGACATGAAGGAAACTGAGAGAAGAAATCGGAAAAGTGAAATAATTAGAAAACCTACTTCAGTTTTGGACTATAATAGGATTAAAGGTGGTATAGACTTTTCAGATCAAATGATTTCTTACTACAGTCCTGCTCGTAAAAGTGTCAAATGGTATAGGAAAGTCCTTTTTGAATATATTAGTATTGTAGTTGTTAATAGTTGTATCTTATATAAAAAAATTTATAGTAATAAAACAATGCCACTAGCTTCATTTATCAAATGTCTGGCGAAATCTTTACTTGGAATCAATACCAAGCAGAAAATAGAAAAGCCCATTCGAAAAGTTCATGAACTAACAAACATTGCACGCTAAGAAAATGGAAAAGTTCAACGCAGACGGTGTAATGGTTGTTATAAAAAAATAAGTCCGGAACACAATCGTAAAAGAGCTGAACGTATGTGTGGAACCTGTGGAACGTATCCACCGCATATAAAAAGACCTTACTCTATTACAGAAAAATATTTGTCAAGACTTACATTCTCATACTGTTTAAATGAATAATTATAACTTTTAAACTATTAATTACAAACTAAGGCATCTAAATGATGTGCAAATGATTTTTTGAAAAATAAAATAATCCCTTACTCCCCAAATTATGTTTTTAAGAACTATTTACCTGTTTCTCAATTCCCTGGATTTCTCCCGGCATATTCTTCGTACTAGTAATCAACGAAACTGCCATCCCTAAGTAAAATGTCGCTATGATAATAAGCGGAATAAGGTACAAAATAAAAAATTTTAGCAGAACCATCATTTTGGCATAGTTGTCATTCATCCATTCGGAGGGAAAAGGGTAGCAAACTGAAAATATGGGATTTTCTTCGTCGGGGATCTGTTTTATGTGGGATCCTACAGAAGCTGGTAGAGCGATTAGCAATGACAGTATCCAGACGATCACTGTTGTTCCTATAGTTATTCTTTTTGCACTCCTGGTTCCACCTGGAACAAGTCAAATAAAAAAACTTATTTTACTTCTGTATTATTTTTTTACAATAAAAAACTTTAAAAATGTATTTATTTTATATACGAATACTTTACTAGAAACAGTTTCAATGGCTATATAGCCCCTTTGAATATTATTATTAACCGTGTTCAATCAGTTCAATAATATGTTCTTGTAATGGCATATCTTTGATTATTTGGTAAACCTACATTACACATCACAAGAAATTAAACAAAAGTGTTTTAACTTAAACTTTTTGAGCAGCGCTGATTGACACAATAGAACAATAAAATGTTATACATAAGGATGTTGTAATAGATATCTTCGCTTACTTGGTCCACTATTAATACTAGTTAAAAGTTATCAGCATTAAATGGGAAACCGGGATTCATACATGGCCTTTACACCGAAGAAAGAAGTATGAACCCAAAATCATTAAAAGAAAAATTGTGTCGTCGAGATATAAGTTGAATTTTTAGTATATTGATATTTTAGATCGAGTAGGTGCTTATATAAACTAAATATGTTTCTAATGATTTTTTGCTTGACGATCTATATTCAATATTCAACCTACTGTATAACATTACGAAATACAGAACAGTAATTAAAATGATTTAAAATTACCTACTCACCCGTAGCGTGAAACTTCTTGAGAGGATCAACGATGGCAAAAAATCTGTCAGCCGATAGAGCTGTTAAAGTGAAAACGGAGACTGCTACAGATAAGTCTTTAGTAGTCTCTGAAATTTTACAGACTAATGTTCCCCACGGCCAGCTCTCCATAGTGTAGATAATCGAAGTGAAGGGAACACTAGTGACGACAACCAGCAAGTCTGCTAAGGCTAATGAAAAAATATATCTGAAACAAATTTAATAAAAGGTAATAGTTGTTTTTGTAATAAGTCTGTAAAGTAACTCTTTATCCAACGAGTCTGTTATTAGCGAGCGAGGCGAGTAACAGATTAGTGTGATAAAAAATGATTAAAGGTGAATGCAAAATTTTATTGCCAATCATAAAAGCATTAACGAATAAGTCATATTGTAATCTTTTTTTGCACGAATATACAAAAAATATGTACTTATAAATAGATAGGTTTGACATGTTATTCAAGACTTACCTGAAGACACAAACAAACAAAAATATTCAAAATGTTTTGCGAGTTGAACCCTTCTATAAAAATATCTTACAAGTCTTACAAAACAATCTTTAATACAAAAACTTAATATAGCCATGGATATCCCTGGATAACTTGGATATCCCAGAACCGATACATGTAGTTCCTGTGATGAGTTTTAAACAGCTCTTCAGTCTGATGTTTTAAACAGCTTCAATCTTGCTCAAAATGAACGCTTGCAAAAGGAAATACGCCAGATTACGATACAAAATGATGTACACAAAAGAAAGGCTGAGGTATTTTACAGTAGAAAAAGGGCTGCAAAGAAAAATAGTCGAACCTCTCTGACTGACGAAGCTATTTGCCTGGATTTTGAAGAAAATCTCAGTGTCCCAAACATAACAACAAACGATATTCACTATAAGAGCCACCTAAACGTATATGTCTTTAATGTCCACATTCTATTTAAGGCAAAAAGTATGTTTTACATTTACAAAGATATAATCCATCTTCTGTATAATAAATAAGTTCCCCTAAACATTATAAAGGCATCAGTATCAAACAAGTAATGGAAATAAAATACCTGGAATCTACACTGTTTAGTTATAGAGACTTGGACACAGAAGTGAAAGATCAAGTACAAAAAGCAAATAGACTGGCAGGATGCAATAACAGCACTATATGGCGAAACAGAAGAATTTATAAAGCCAGTGTAAGACCAATAATAATGATATATGCCGCAAAAACAAGACCCGATACAGCCACAATGCAACGGTGACTGGAAGCGGCAGAGATGAGAGTACTGAGAAGAATTACAGAAAATACGCTGAGGGATCAAAAGAGAACTGAAGACATTAGAAGAAAATGTAACGTACATTGTATAAATCAATAGACACAACATAAAAAAAAGAATGGAATAACAACATAAGCAGAATGGAGGAGACCGGTGTCGTCAAAATAGCAAGAAAAAAGTCACTCATCAATCGGCAGAAGAAGTATCGGACGATCGCGCAAAAGATGGAGTGACAACCTTTATAGAGGTATTAATCCGCCAATGAACAAGCAGAATTGCTTATAAAGAAGAAGAAGAAAAAGAAGAAGAAAAACAGTTGGTTGGTACCTTTTAGTACATAAGGTTTTTTTTTGAGCTGGGAAATTGTACATTCCCAGCTCAAAATTCCCAACTTGTAATATTTTACCATCTACCTACTGTCTTACTTAATTACAGTGTTAGTTACTCAATTTATGTAATTTAGCGGTCACCTGATCTCATCATGTGGCTAGTTCCAAATACTATATAGACGTAAGTAATAACCACATTTTTTATTTAACAGTCAAAATTTGACCCTTTTTGTTTTCATTTTTAAGTGGGTATACTTTTAAGTTTTTTACTGAGGATGATCTTATAGGATTGAAAACATTCTGAAAATTTATAAATCCATTTTGAATAAGTTTTTAAAAATTTTATTCATAAAATTTTATACCATTTTACAAAGTTTGTACATCTTTGTAAGTTTTTTTAAAGTACTGTATACAACCAACCACCGGAAACTTCCCTTTTAAATTTTAAATACTAAAGAAGGAGATAATTACAAAACTCAAAATCGCCCAAAGATCAATGGAGCGATGCATGCTAGTATAACAAAGATAAATCGAAAAAGAATAAAATGAATCAGACCAAAAAACAAAGTCACTAATATAATCCACAAAATCATCATTGGTGCTACAGCCCTATAAAAGAGCCTCGACCTTCCCAAGTCTATTACGCCAGTCAGTTCTATCCATTGCCAACTGTTGCCAGTTTGCTGCGCCTATTTGTCTACCATCCTCATCTACACCATCTCTCCATCTGAGTTTTGGTCTACCCCTTTTTCTACTTCCCACAGGTTGTGACATAAGGATTCTTCTAGGAGGGTTGTTCTGCTGTGATCTTGCCAGATGTCCTGCCCATCTTAGTCTTCCTATTTTTATAAAGGATACTACGTCTTTACCACCAAATATATGTTTATATCTGTGATATATCTCGTAGTTGTACCTCTTTCTCCAAACACCATTTTCACAGATGCCACCAAATATTCTTCTCAGGATCCTTCGTTCAAATATAAGCAGGAGATTTTCATCTGCCTTGGAAATGGTCCATGCCTCCGACCCATATGTCAACACTGGTTGTATAAGGGTTTTGTATATGGTTATTTTTGTTTTTTGGCTTAAGTTTCTGCTTCTCATATGTATACTGAGTCCAAAATGGCATTTGTTGCTAGGATTATTCTTCGCTTGATTTCTTCCGTCATGACGTTCTCCTTGGTGATCAGGGAGCCTAAGTATGTGAATTTGTCCACCACTTCAAAGGTAGAATTATCAACCGTGACTTGGTGTCCGATGTTTCTGGCTCTATTGTTGGGTGTTGATGCCATTAACTTAGTTTTATTTTCATTTACTTGCAGGCCCATATTTTTTGAGGCGTGTGACAAGGTGGTATACATTTCTTCTAGCTTGCGTGTTGTGCGGGCAACTAGATCAACATCATCTGCATATGCCAAAATTTGGGATGATTTATTAAAAATGTTTCCTCTGCTGTCTATTTGTGCATCCCTGACCGCCTTTTCCAAAGCTATGTTGAAAAGGAGACACGCCAGCGCATCTCCCTGTCGCAGCCCAACATGCGTTTCAAATGCCTGTGATTGTTCGCCCTGTATTTGGACTTTGCAAACGATTTTACGCATTGTAGCCTTAACCAATGTTATTAGTTTATCGGGGATGTGGAATTCATCCATGGCTTCATACAATTTATTTCTTAGGACACTAATCCACACAATTAAATCTTTAAAATGGCATTGGTAGGGACGTTTAACGAGAAAAACTGAAAATAGATGGTCCACTAGAATTACCACAACGAGGCGTCCAAATTTAAAATGGGACTATGGCATAAGAAACCGAGTCTGTACAACATGGCACAAAAAAGCGAATATTAGACAATCGTGGGTTGAAATCAAGAACGAGTATGTAAAGGGGGCTCCACCGTAATCAGTAGAAAACGCTCAGAATGATGATGATAATGATAATAGAGAAAAAAAGACTAGCCTGGTAAGAACACGTCAGAGAAAAAGATTCTTTTAAGGAAATAAAAATTAGAAAAAGATGAAGACATGGAGACTTAGTAGTAGTAATTTAAAATGTTATAAAAAATACTTACGTATTAGGTACATTTCTCATATGTTTATGTCTCACAAATATCATCACAAGCGTCCCATTCCCCAACACTCCCACAACGAATATCACAAAAAATATCACGGGTACAAAATATGTCTCTGGTCGCGTTTCTAAAGGAAACACTATAGTCTGATTAGTTCGATTGTCACAAATTTCACTAACATTTGTTGTATTAAATCCACACGAATCAAGAGTTTCAGTAGTCACGTTCATTTTCGATAGAGTCCTTGCTATCCTGTGTTACCTGGAGACTGTCTTATGTCCTTCTGGCTAAATCTGGAACATAAGATTGATAACAGTTGAAATACGTCATAGTGGCGCGTAAGCACGCATTTGCTTCATTCGGGAATATATGAAATACTGGTTAAAAATATCGGTTCAAGACGCAATTTTTTTTATAGAAATGTGAAAGTTTGTTTTCATCTAGACGATTAACTATTTAGACTTCACTATACATATTTTATCAATAAGATAAATAGTGTCGATAATTAATTATACGGAATAAGAAATATTTTAGTAAAAAGTATAATTTTTAATTTTTTTTTCTTTCGAATAAATTACTCAATAATGATAAATATTGCTAGTTGATTAATGATAAGTGTTAACACTGGTATTATATTAATGGTAAAAATATGGTAATATTGTGCTGGTGTGTTAATATGAGCTAGTTTTGTCAAAATTTAACTTTTACAGACTATAAAGATACCCGTGGAAATGTTTAGTATTAAAAATGCTTAAAAAATTTAACTTATGCGAGTGGTTAACATATACGTCAAGAAAAACAACTAAAACTCATTATTTATTATCAAAAATATCTACTACAGTCGTTAAAGACGAAAATGCAACTAAATTTTTAAGAATCATAAGAACAAGCTGAATTTTACTGAGAATGTCAATTTCGGGACTCCAAAAAAGTTGCAAAAGGTTTACTTATTTTAACCCTTATCCGGACAACACATTTTATTTAGGTAAACGGGCAACCCGGGTCCGTTGGGCTCACCACTGTTCTTGAATGTACTATTCATATTTATCCATATATTTCTAATATCCTTTTTTGATTTTTTATTAAAGTTAAATTGTATAGATTACAAAAAAAGTGTTACTACAGTATGCGGTCTTCCCCGGGGGTGCGATCTACCTGAAGGATTTGCACAAAATAATGACATGCGAGAAAAAATATTTATTTACAAGTAATAAACATTTGGAGCCAAATAAAGACTTAATTAATAAATAAATAAAAACTTTTTTAAATCTACCAGGCTATTTAATTTAAAAAGAGGGATTGATGTTTACGCATACCCTGGAATAAGCTTACGGTGTTGTTGCCTTTCATTATTGTGTGAAAACCCTTCTGAGAAAAGATAACGGTAATTAGCAGCTCATGTATAAAATACCAACAAAAACAATCTTTACAAAATAAATAAAACGCATAAGTCAGAAGAATATTATTATTTTACTTTTACAACTAAATACTTTGTCATATCAATTTACTATTTTAGTTGGGACTAGGCCACAAGATTATCTCATTCCCAACTAGAATAGCAAATTGATATGACAAATTAAATTATTATTAAGTTTTAGGTTAAAAAAAAAACAATAAAAATAAAAAGATATAGATTAGTCATGTATGTTTCTTTATTGCAATACTTACAAACTTTTTTAATTGTCACAGGCTCACCATATTTTTATGCCATACTTATCTGACTTTGAAGACATATACTGCTTGAAAGGACACCTACCTTGATACGGAACAAGTTGCTCATCTACCGTTATGTTTTTTGACGAAACGACTGAGCAGATGCAATATTTATTTCAAAATATGTATAGGTACCTACCTAATAATATTATTGCATTCCAGCAATGGGTATAATACCTATTGTAAGCATCTCTTTAATGTTCACATCAAAGAGATGTTTATATTGTTTGTTACACGTTTAGACTTTATTATTTGATTTCCGAAATCATAACAGTCGTTTAGATAATCCACAAAAACACTACTTTATTGCCAGATTAACTTCTGTAACAAAGATTTAGACTTTAGGTATAAATACAAATAGGGTCCGACGAGCCTGTGTTGCCCTTTTACACGACAAAACACTTTTGACGCAATAATTCAACAATAATAATAAATATTTTGAATAGCTCATGACTATGTTGAAGGACACATACTTCTTAACAAATTCAGTGATGCATAAATTCAATATAAATTTTTTTATCAGTTTATGATAAAAGAATTGGCTTCTCTTGCCCGTTGGACCCACCTTGCCCGTTTAAGGGTTATTCCAAGGCTTCCCAACAAAACTCCCCATCGTAGAGTGGAAACATATTCTACATATTCATAGAAAATTAATTTTTTCCGTTTTCTTGCAGTACGAGAGGTTTTAGGGTAGAGCCTTAAGGTGGTAAACTTTTTTGCATCTTTTTTGGTGTCCCAAAATTGTCATTCTCGTCAAAATTCAGCTTGTTTGTATCATTTTTAAAGGACAAATCTCTGACGACTAGACTAATTATATTTTTTAAATATTTTTTATTCATTTTTATTATATATAGATCTTTATATTTTTCTCTCTGCTTTATGCAATTTTTCTTTATAATTTTTATTTTCAACAAAACAACCGCTTCTCCGAACGATGAAAAAAGATTTCCCGCAATTTATTTTTAATAACGGGAAAAAAGGAAGTCAGTTGGTGCCACGCCGCGGATGAATCGCGTTTAACCCAATAATTTGATGTTTTCAATACCCAAAAAGAAGCGCTTGTTGATTATACCTTATTATAATAACAAGATGATGATTTGGCAGTTCTCGTAATATTTGAAAAAAATGCTCGATTCCTAAAAAATTCTCATTGAATTTGCTTTTTTTTAACTCCTAATTTTATTGATAGCATAGGACATTTCAAACAGTTGTCAGATTGAGCAGTATTCAAACCAACAAATGATTTGTTAACTAAGTATTCATATAATATTAAGTAGATGAATGATGCTTAAAAAAACATAAAATAACATGTGAAAAAAGATAGCTAGTATTATTGGAGATATATTGTAATTGTCAAGCACTTGAAAAAAGCTTTAGTCAAAGAGTTTCCAAAAAAAGACATAGTGGAGGTTAAACAAAGTTAAAAAAAATGGAAAAAATGTATTACAGCAGCAAAGAAGTAAGATATTTAAAATCGTTAGATTGAGAAAAGGAATCAAAAGTATCAGCAGCAAAAGAAAAATATAAGCTAAACCCAGCTAAAACTTTCTAAATAGACAAACTTATTTAACTGAAATATGGAATATTTGTTTCATGTTTGCTATGTTCCATCGTCAATACATCCTACTGAATATGAAATTAACTCACATTTTTTGTCGTCTCCCGTTAGTATCAATAAAATAATTGGTAATATTAAGTGTTCTACGAGATTCTCCCCTAGAAATGATGATATCCATTATTGTATGATATATGACTTTCCTGCATCAGCACATTTTCTCCGTGATGATTTAAATAATATTTTAATTAAAGGAGATAACTGTCATTCTTTGAATGTCTTGTATACAGTGGATGATGGAAAATAACAACCTCTACTCAGACGGTCACCTTGGGTTTCGTAGAGATAAAGGCATTATGGATTGTGTTTTAAACTTATCCAGATATGCAGCAACCGATATCCAGGTAACTTATTCTAAAAACCATATCTTCTTCTTTACGTGCAATCTCCGCGACGGAGATTGGCAATCATCATGGCTATTCTGATCTTAGATGCTGCTGCTCTGAATAGTTCGATTGATGTGCATCCGTACCATTCCCTCAAGTTACGCAACCATCAGATTCTTCTCCTTCCTACACCTCTCTTGTCCTGGATTTTCCCTTGTATAATTAATTAAAGCATGTTGTATCTTTCATTACTCATAACATGCCCCAGGTATTGCAGCTTTCGTGTCTTAATGATTTCCAATATTTTCATTTTTTTGTTGACTCCTCTCATGACTTCGTTGTTTGTTACATGCTCGGTCCATGATATCCTCAGGATTCTTCTATACACCCACAGTTTAAATGCTTCCAACTTTTTAGTAGTCGACGCGTTAAGTGTCCATGTTTCTATCCCGTAAATCAGATTCAAGTTCAATTCTTTGGAGCAATCGTTTGTGTGAGTAATTAGTGTGCCAAGATAATTGTAGATTTGACTTGTTCTAAAGTTTTACCGTTATTTGTCAGGCTTTAATCATTATGTTGGGTTTTTTATATTCTCAAAAATTTAGTTTTTTTTTATGTTTATTTACAATCCATATTCTTCTCCATACTCAACTGTCTTGTTCATAAGCTTTTAGAGGTTGTCTGCTATTATGATGGTATCGTCCGCATATCTAATGTTGTTAATTGGTGTTCCATTGACCTTTATTCCTGTTGTTTCTCTCTCAAGAGCTCTTTTCATAATTTCTTTAGAGTATGCATTGAATAGTAGTGGTGACAATACACACTCCTGTCGCACTCCTCTTTAAATTTCGAACTCTTCTGATGTGTGTTCATTAATGCGTATGTGGGCCTGCTGTTTATAATATAGATTTGTTGTAATTCGAAGGTTATTGTATTGTACATGTTTTGCTTTGAGGACGTCCATTAGCTCTTTGTGGCGGAAGTTATCCAAAGCCTTGTTGTAATCTATGAAACAGACGTACATATCTTGGTTCACATCCAAGCATCTCTGGATTAGTACGTTGAATGCAAAGAGAGCTTCACGAGTACCTACGCCTCTATGGAATCCAAATTGGGTTTCTTCAATATCCATATCAAGTATTTGCGAATACTTGATATGGATATGCGTTTATGGATGATCTTTGAATGAATTGAAAAATATTTGAATGTGTGAGTCATCAGGCTTATGGTGCGGTGGTCGGTACATTCTCTAGCATTTTTCTTTTTTGGGAGACAAATAAATCTTGAGGTTAACCATTTATTGGGTATGTCACCCGACTGATAAATTTCATTAAAGAGCTTTAAGAGGACATCCATGTACTCATTTTCTATTATTTTAGGACAATTCAATAGGTAGTTGATCTGGCCTCGAGCTTTTTCCCTTTCTCGTGATCTTTAGTGCATACAATATTTCTTCATTTGTAAGTTATATACTTGTTTCTCTGTCCCTGAAAGATATGTCTTGTAAGTTCCCGCTTTCGTCGTCGAAGAGCTCTTCCATATATTATTTCCATCGTTTTAGCTTTTCGTCCGTCGTTATTATATTATTTCCATTTTTATTTAAAGTGGACGGGTTTAGTGGACATTGAAGGCGAAAACTCGATTAAAACTTTAGGCTTTTGAGCTATGGTTATACAAAAGGATCCTGAAGATACCATGAACAGACAAAGTCACCAATGAAGAAGTACTGCGGAGGATGAACACAACCGTGGATTTGGTCAACATCGTGAAGGGTCGTAAGATGCAGTACTTGGGACATATAATGAGAAATCAAGGAATATACGAGCTACTTCAATACATTTTGCAAGGTAAAATTGAAGGAAAAAGGACCCCAAGACAAAGAAGAATATCCTGGCTTGCTAACCTGAGAGCATGGTATAGAAAGACCTCAACACAGCTATTCCGTATAGCAATCAACAAAGTCATCATAGTCAGAATGATCGCCAACGTTCGGAACGGACAGGCACCCTAAGAAGAATATAAAAAGGTTTAATTGTGGTTTTTTTGCAGCCCTGTCATTTTTTTAACCTTTTTATGTAGGTTGAATAGGTCTTATTTGTTCTTCTATCTATTTACATTTTTCCTCATAGTAAATTTGTTTTGCCTCTGTTATCATTTTTCTGATTTCATTTTGTAATTGAGACTGTCTTTGTTCTTGGTTTATGTTCTTTAAGTATTTCGGCGGTCATCCAGTTGTCTTTCTTTCTTATGGGTTCTTTTAATATCTATTTGAATGGAACGAGAAGGCAGTTTTTTAATGTTATCCATTGTTGGTTTATCTCGTAGGTGTTAGTATCTAATTTATCAAAGTTTTCGTATATTTTCTGTTGGAGTTTGTTTTTTATATCAGCTTCTTTCAGTTTTCTAACATCTAATTTTGTAGTTCTTTGGGATTTTCTACTACGTTTAAGCTTAAGCGCGACATTAGCGATTAGTGGGTTATTGTCTGATGTGACATCTGCTCCTGGATATGTTTTAACTGATTTGATGGTGTTACGATATCTCTCTTTATTCATTAATAATTAATTTGGTTTCTTACCACTGGTTCTGGTTTATCTGCTGGTGAGCGCCATGTGTATAACCGTCTCATAGGTAATTTAAAAAACTTGTTTGTAATTACTAGACTTTGTTCTTGGCAGAATTGTATTAGACGATTTCCTCTATCGTTACGAAAGTAGAATTAATAGGAGAATTAATAATTAGTAGGAATACTTAATGAGACGATCCAATAAAAAATCAGGACCTGCTTTTTTTGCGGAGAATCAATGTTCTTTAGATTTAATTTAAAAGAAAAGAAGAATTCAAAAGAAAAACGAAATAACAGATCCCTGAAAAGTTGACAATAAAGCATAGCAAAAGGAATGGCCTTTCAAATCATGAAGCACTGAAAGATTTTTGGTTAAAATGACTACATTTATTGTTTTTGGGATTTAATACAGAAACAGTATAAAAGCAAACATAATAGTCTTAAGAAAAAAGGTATAAGTAATACTAAAAAGACGACTTATAATATAACATAGCATGCATGTGTTCTGGTACAACAACCAGTTGTAGACTACATTCACTAAATTTGTCTTTAGATCACGATAAAATATGTAAAATAATAACAAAAAAGTAATAAAAACTAGTTAAAACTGTTCCATGATGATTTCAAAAAAAAATATGCCTTACTTATGGAGGAAAAAAGGAAAAAATTTATGGAGGTGGAAAATATAACAAATAATAACTTTTTTATTACTCATCTTGTAAGTAATAAAAAACAGTAAAGAAATAAACTTTTCTAACCTCAAAAAAAAAATAAATACTTTTTAAAATATACCGATAGTATTAACGAAAATCGTTAGCTAAAATTAAAATATTGAATCCATTCTGTTGATGTTAATGTGTGCTTACTTCGCAATCATCTAAACGAGGTTTAGTGTTGATTTTAAACACACAAAATATTTTGGAAATGCTAATGAGGTCTAATTAGATCATTCCAGAGACGTATTCATAGTTTCTGGGTATATACTTTTATAGTTTTTTTATGCTAGGATTTCATTATTTGTTTCTGTTGTTGTTCTCCTTGCTTGTTTTTTCTTTGGCCAATAAAAAAACTACTTTGGCTTGTACAGACGGTCTTAATTTTTGTTTTTTTAATTTATATTTGTTTGCCTAATTTTTAATTTTTGATTAAGTTTTCGTATATATATATATATATATATATATATATATATATATATATATATATTGTTTTTTATTATTTTATTTTATTATTTAATTGTTTTTTCATATTAGATGTATCGCTAATAACACTCTTTTAGATGAACTGATGATGCTTATTGAACAATAGGCGAAACGTCTTCAATAAATAGATAAAGTAGCACAACTCTTGTCTTTTTTATCTCCAAATTGACCGAAAACATCCCATTCACTTACGAGTGCACATTTTTATATATATATATACAACGCAAAAGTCTAGGGATATCCTTATAAATAGACCTATTTTGTTTATCTGTAATCAACTTAAAAAAGTAATACAAAATTTGTATTTTAAATTGTTGTTTAATATGTCAAAAACCATAAATTGCAAGAAAAACAGAAAATTGGAGCAAAAAAAAATATATTGGAAATCACTCATGTTTCACATACCACCATAAAATGTCAAAAATACGAAATATAAACTTAAAATAAAGTATGGCCAACACATTGGTTTATCATAGCTCTACATCTACTGTTCATGCTCCGAATCACATTGTTAATGTCTACTTGAGGTAGTTGCGTCCATTGGTCTCTCAGAATCTCTTTTACTTGAAACTCATTGTAGATATTGCACATATGTGCAGTAATTTTTCGTTGGAGCATGTCTCGTACATGCTCAATGGGATTCAAGTCCGGTGATTGTGCTGGCCACGGTAATACATCAATACCCTCGTTATCCAACCAGTTTGTTACAATATGCGCAACATGTGGTCGAGCGTTATCATTCATAAAGTAAAAATTTTCTCCAACAGCAGCAGCAAACGGGCGCACAACAGGTTCAAGAATAGTGTCCAAATATTGCTGACTTGTGAGAAAGCCACGTGGGAAAATGAGGTCAGTTCTTCCGTCAATCATGATTCCACCCCATACCATTAATGTACCACCTCTGTATGCATACACTTCTTGAAGATGTCGTAATCGTTCTCCATTTCCGGGTCGTCTCCAAACTCTTGTCCGACGAGAATCTGGATGAAATCCATATTTAGACTCGTCACTAAAAAAACTGTGGCCCAGTCATTGTCAGACCAATTCTAGAAACTCTTGACACCAGGTTAATCTTGCAGCGCGATTGCCTCTAGATAGAGGTGGACATCTCAGTGGTCGCCAACTACGAGGATTGACTTCATGGAGACGATTCCTCACAGTACTGCTGCTAATTATTACATTATCTGCAAGCTGTAATTCATTAACCAGCTCGGGTGCTGTGATTGTTGGCTGCATTCTGGCATTTAAAATTAAATATCGGTCTTGAGCGACGGTTGTAGAGCGACCACGTCCTGGATCGGCTGGACTCCCAGTGTCTCTAAACCGATGCCACAAACGACTTACGGCGCTTTGGGAGACACCCAGCTGGTCAGCAACTTAAGTTTGTCGCATACCAGCTTGAAGAAGGCCCACGGCTCTACTCATCTCGTCCAACGTTAAATGTTGTCGTTGCATGGTAAAAAGACAATATGTTTAACTCACCTATTAAGCAAGAATGGTATATTGTGACTAAAATTTAAAAAAAAAACAAAACAAAAAATGTCGATTTTTTTTGTCCCTTATAAAAAACATTCTAAAACACATTGCTATCAGTTTTACAATTTTTTTTTGATAAGAAGTGAGTGTTTGTAACAACAATTATAATACAAGCAAATTTATATGGTCATGAAATTTCTGTCATTGGTATTGTCAAATTACTAAAATATCCTCAGACTTTTGCGTTGTGTGTATATATATATATATATATATATATATATATATATATATATATATATATATATGTATTCTTTATATATCTTAATTGCGAAGTGATCCGTTAATTAAAGAAGGACACTTACATTTTGTATCGTTCCTATTACTATTACTAGAATGCAAATTTCAAATATTAGACTTACGGCATTCGAAGCCACAAAAACAGAATTCAAAGTTAAAACAAATACAATAGTCTAAAAACCGGCCAATATTTCACAGCAATTGTCTAATTAAAAAATAACAAAATTCCTCGAAACATTCGAAAATGGTGTTAATTTATTGGAGTATTCTGATAATTTATTGGCTCCCTTGTTTTTTCTCGACACCGCACTGTTAATCTCTTTTTAAATTAGTTAAGCAAACACGCTAAAATATTTATGGAAGTCTTATTAATATTAATTTAATGTCCTTATCATTTGCCAACACCAACAACAAAAGTTGTAAATTATGGTAACCGGTTACCTTTTAATCGAATATTGTATTGGTCAATATAGACACCGAAAATTTAGTTGTGAAATCGTTTGCTAAATTTGGTCTACATAGTACTAATGGTATACTGAGTGGTACAAAAATTTTATACTCATTCTTAAGATAGACATCAACACGCAGATAACAATAAAATAGTTCAGCGCTTCAACCTTTTAAAAATTTTTCTTTTCAAGAATAGACAGACTTTTGTAACAGAAATTAGTCTAGGGGAACAGTGCAGGGGGACGGTAATACCAACAGAAGCGGTGTTTACACCACAACCATCTCAATATTCTATGCATAGGAATAATAATTATGGTTAAAGAATCAGAAAACATGATCCTAAATCCACGAAAGATCTTATATGGTGAAGAGGTGTCTGGCTAAAATTAAAATTTTGACCCTTTCATAACATTTCTTGCTAAGATTTAAAAAATGTAATTCCTTTATTACCATGTACAATGTACGATACACGAATCATCACAAAAATCATTACAAACCAATGTCTTAAATTAGTATTTTAATCAATCAATCAATTAATCCATCGACAATGGATTGTCTGAATCATATTGAACCACGAAAACAGAGCCTGAGTAAGATTGAGTTAAGGTAAGCTATTTCAACCATTGTAGTAATTGTAGTACAATTAAATATTATAAATTATATATATATATATATATATATATATATTTATATATATACATATATATAGTAAAATAAGCTAGTCTTATTGCAACCCTGATTTTTTTCTATTACAAAAATTGTTTATTTTTTGTTTAGACAAATTTCTCTTAAAAAAATATTCAAAAATTTAATACCTTGTACCTATAATCACCGTTATAAAAGTATTTTTATTTATTTTCTCTAGACTCAAAGCTAGTCGGTAATAAAATTTTTAAATATTTTAGTTTTAAGAGGTTTTAAAAATTTAATAGCGACGGTGTGAATTTTAATGTCAGATATGTTTTCCGAAAGCAAAGCAAACTTATAATCGTATTTTTTTAATGTAACGGACCCTGGTTTCGAATGTTTACAAACTTTTATGTTTTTGCATACGTTTGCATCGATTTTATGAGATTTAGATTTGACCTTTGAAAAATTCGATGATTTTAATGCATTTTTTTTTAATGAGTTGAAGTAAATGTTTGTATTATTTTAACGATTTTAATTGTCTAAGATGCACCTTAGAGTTTGAATAATCTGTTGATCTTGTCTATAATACCCAATATAATTAGTTGCAGTTTAATATTCATCATCAGCATTAACCTGTATGCGCCACTGCTGGACATAGATCTCCCTCAGCTCTTTCCATATGTGTCTGTCTTTTGCATCCATTTCCTAACACACGCACACGCTAACACGCTTCATGTCGTCATTCCATCTGGTAGGTGGACGTCCTATGTTTCGTAGTACTTCTTATCTTGGTCTCCACATGACAATACGTTTTACCCATCGGTTGTCTTATAATATGGCTACATGTCCTGCCCAATTGCACTTTTGCGACGCGATATATTTTTTTGATAGCTTTTAGACAGTTTTGTTTTTCATTTATTATTAAGTTGCTTTAAATACATAGTTGGATAGACGTTATATTACAACTATTCATTATAACTCTGGTATTGTAATACAAAAAGAAATATCCATCTGAAATAATGATTCTAAAAGAAAGTACTCATTAAGAATATAAATGTTCCTTGCTGCATCAGAAACAGTGATAAAAACATATATACCATATGATACATAAAAATCTAGATATCTGTAAATCATAAATCAATTTAGTTTTGAAGAATCACGAAGACAGTCTCCACAAATACGTGAATATTGAGTACCGTAGGTACACCAGTACCTAACTTCAAGAGATTTCAGATATGAGAGTGCTATAACGTGATTATGCTGTAGGGTATATGATAGTTGTAGGCAATAAACTCTTAAAAATGTTAAATGTTAGAAACAAATTAAAAATTGTTCATGAGCTGATAATTATATTAAGACCAACGGTTTATTAATAACAAAATCCCATATTTTTCCTTTAACTTTTATTTCATCAAACACACACACACACACACACACACACACACACACACACACACACACACACACACACACACACACACACACACACACATACGAATTGCAAAAATTCAAATGTTATATAACATCTGATTTAAATCCCTCAAGAAAACTGCCCCACTTACTGTAATTAATAATCTGTTCCAATTATCTTAATCCGTGTTTTATTTATCTTTAATAAACAATCAAAAAGCTACTGATAATAATTATGCCTTCAAATCATTGTTTGTACGTTAAACAAGAAAACATTTTGCAAATATTAAACCAGAACAAATGCCATCTGTGGTTATGCAGGGAGATTCATGTAAAGTAATATAAAAATATTTTTATTAATGTGATTAAATCAGTTCCGATAATGTCAGTAATTTACTGAAGAATTTTACACAATTTGTCGCAAATAATTGTTTTGGAGTAAATAAATTCATATTCTACACAGAACCATTCTTTAAAAAGGTTTTTAGTCAAAAGAATAATAAAAATTCACTTTTTTCGCGTTAATATTATGATGATGCATTACAGTAAATAAATTAAAAATTATTCACGTAATATAAAATTTATATAAGCGAAAATAAGTCAGGAGACCTCTCTACGATAGTGAATTGGGTGAACCGCAAATTCAAAGCCTCTTACTAGAGGCTGTTAAACGACGCTAGAAGTAACCTTTTACTCCGACATGCAGCTATAGTTTACCTTTAAAAACAATATTTTCTTTATATATTTACATAGAAAAAAAGACGTTAAAATGAAGTAAAAGATTGAGGCTGAGGCTTGAAGGATATCAAAATTGGTACTGCTTTCCCAAACTGGGAAAGTGTATCGCTCCATATGCCTCGTCCCTTGCATCAGGAAGTTGTACGAGGGGATGCTGCGAGAATGGATCGACGACACGATTGAGAAATCAGAAGGCCTACTCCCGAGACAGTTTTAAGTCTGCAAGAGGAAGAATAGAATTGACACAATTTTGGGTGTAATCGAAGCATTGCACAAAATTGGGCATAAAGAGCGCTGGATCACTCTGCTGCTACTCGATGTTAGAAATACATTCAAGACTCTGCAGTGGAAAGAAGATATCGGATAGGACATCGGATAAGAGGAAGTGTTCTAGCTACCTGATGAATGTGATGGCGAAGAAGGACACATGGTTGATAAGGGCACGCTTATTGACATGACGGATGGAGTCCCATAGGTATCGTTCTTGGGTTCGACGTTATGGAACCTAGCTTATGACGAGGCCACGAACTGCGAATACCGAGAAGGTATAACCCCCTTCGTATTTGCCGATAATCTTACTGTGTTGGTAGTAACGTGGGACGAGCCATATCTCCGATTTCGATTAAGACATATGGGCAATGTCTTGAAGGACTGGATGAAAAATCAGGGACATAGCTAACATCACAGAAATGCAATAATTATTTAGAAATGACGCTACACCAATATGGCGGATGAGGCAGCATACACGGGAGGTAGCTCCGAAGGTAGCAAAGAGTGGGGCTGCGCTGGGAAGGCTGATACCCTTCAATATTGAGATCCCTAATTCAGAACAGAGCAGAACCCTACATGGTGTTGTACAGACAATCATTCTTTACGCGACACCAATAAGGAGTGGGGCGGTAGAGATAGCAGCCTGCAAGAAGAGCATAAAGAAGACATCTCTATGAGAGAAGAGAGCATTTGACTACAGCAATCAAAAAAGTAGAAAGAAAAAGATCAATGGGAGCGTGGCAAGAAGAGTGGAATGGTACGGAAGATATTGCCCAGTGGACTAAGATGCTGTACCTTGTATATACCTTTAGAACAGACAGGAACAAGCTGACTAATAGATTTGTTGATAAAATGAAAGAAAACGACTGCTTTATTGTATGACAGACAATAACAGAAACTTAAGTAAAGAAATGTGGTTAAAAAAGCCAAACGCAAAAGAAATAATGATAAGTAAGTTCACTAAATAATTAAAATGTTATACGAATTCCTGATTTTTTTTAATAATTTTATCGCCTCATTCATAGTTAGATATTAATATTAATAGTAATAATATTTTCTAATGAACAATCTGTACCGAGATTTTGTGAATCCCCTTGTAGAAACGTTGATTAATGCAATATTAGAGTTGTTTGCTGGTTGAGTCAGAAAAGAAAATCGATTCGTAAATCTTTTTTTTTTAGTTTCAGATCGCAATTTAATTGCTTTGTGTTGTTGACAAACAAAGTATATTCAACAAGTTCTAGCTGTAGGTAAAAAACAGGTTGATCGGGAGATGAGATGTACCCGTTTCAATATTTGCCTTTGTTTTTTATTTTTGTTTACTTATTGTTAAAGTATGGAAATAGATATTCCGATATACAAATGATAACTTCTGTTATTTTATTTATTGGCAGAAATAGACGGATAGAAGAATAATGAATGCGGTAAATATCGACGTAAAGTAGCATAGAAGAAAAATAACAGTTGTGTGGTACAATTTATTTAAGACAAAATATTTATGGAATATTTGTATAAAAATATCAAGGGTTCTGAGATTTTAAAATGTTCTTTTTCTTGAACCACTTACTACAGTTGATACTTATAGGTAAATTCAACGGACAACGGGTAATTGGAAAAAAACGACAATCATGACTCCGAAACTTCGCGAATGAACTGGGCTAAAAAGTGCTAATAAAACAAATCTTGCTATGGTGATGGTCAACGTACGACAGACTGGACAAGGCACTTAAAAGAATAAGGCAGTTAGACTCTAAAACAAAAAACTAAGTGTTCTAGTTTAGTGAGTAGCATGTTACCTTAGTTATTAGATACAATAAAAAGACATCATAGGGTAAGATCTTAGCATTCAGTTCCCTTTAGTTATTAGATAAAATAAAAAAACATCATAGGGTACGATCTTAGCATTCAGTTCCCTTTAGTATTTTATGGTAAAAGAATAATTGAAAATTGGTTAGTCATGACCAGATCTTAGTGGTATAGTATTAAACATGAAATAGGTATTTAAAAAACTTTTCGTTATTTTTCTGATATACTTATTAATTTCGTATAGTTTTCGTCCCATTTTTAGTTAAACTTCTTCTTTAAAAAGTTTTGATTTGAGTCTCCCAATATTTTTCAAGCTTTTGACGATATTAACGAGATAGTGATAAGTTTCAAACTAAAAACAGATAGTTATATTAAGAGGGTCAGAGATTTAAAACCAAAATGAACCAGTTCAAGTTACACCCTCTGTGTGAGATGCCACTGCACAGGTTATCTAAAAACTGTTTCCACTCGGCCATTATCATGAAGTGTAAAGGGACGCCGAAGCTGAACAAGCTGTATCTTTTACCATAGACGAACTCAACGAAGGGTTAACTGCCCTAAAGACAAGAAAGGCTCCGGGACTCGATGTGATACCACCAGAAGCGGTGAATTGCATTGGTATTTTGGAGCCGACGTGGCTTTTTAAACACATGGATGCACTGTTTAAACTCAACGATTTAGAGCAAACTAAAAAATGTTGAGCCTCGTGCTACTCCCAAATTGGTAACATTTGTTTGCCTTTTGACGTGCAAAGCTAAACTATATTAAAGAGTCCTAAAGAGACTAGTCCGTATGATAAGGCTGATACAATCGACCCATCTTAGGAGATCTAAAGTCCGGTCTGAAGGGCTCATAAATGAGCCCTGTCCTGATCTACCAAAACTATAAGAGTGCGAATCGACATAGTTATTAAAGAGTTGCTGTCACCCAGGTAGTAAGGTTTTAGATAGATCAAATGCACGATGGCTGCAACTATAAAAGTCTTCAGGGAGTTGCGCGAATTAGTGGTTAAGCAGAGGTGGGCGATCCTACTGTTGTTTGATGTCCAAAATGCGTTCGACACATTAAAATGGAAAAAAGGTAATTAAGGCTTTACGAGAGAGAAGCTGCCCGAGGTACTTAATGAATTTAGTTTTAGACTATCTGTCAGACAGAAAAATTGTGATAGAAAGGGAAGTGGTGATTGGCGTGACGGCTAGACTGTTAGTCAGGGGCCTGTCCTAGGAACCACACTGTGGAACCTGGCATACGACGGCGTTGTAAGCCAATAATACCGCAATGATGTAACCCCTTTCGCATTTGCTATGCAGGTAGTGGTGCAGACCAGGGAGGAACTTGTCTTCGGTGCGAGCATATATGCGACCAAGTCGAGGACTGGATAAAAATACATGGCATAAAACTGGCTGCGGACAAGACTGAGGCCATAGTTCTCAAGAGACCAAGGAAAACGGACCTGATATCATTTGAATATGTAGAAAAGAGTATGATTCCAAAGAAATGCGTAAAATATTTAGAGGGGATACAGAAGTAGTGACTCAAAGAGCTACGGTAAAATCCGTCACGTTGGGGAGATCATGCTCAAAATCAAAGGGCCCAAAACTGGGAGGAAGAGTGCCCTTTGTTTTGTTGTGCAATCGATTGTACTCTACGCGGCGCCTGTCTAAGGTACTGCAGTTTTAAAAAAGACGTACTGGTCACCCTAGTAGATAAAAGTCTGGCATGTGCATACAGAACATTCTCTGCTGAGGCATTGGTTGATATCACCGGATGTATTCCGATTCACGTGCTACCGAAGGAAAGTGGAAGAGTATACGAGAGAAGAAATGAAGACATAGCAACAGGACGTTTAAAAAAAGAAAAAAAGAGAGGTCCATTATGGTTTGTCGAGAGGAATGAAACGCGATGAGAAGGGTAGTGCAGTGGACGAAGTCACTGATTCGTAATTTGAAAAGATTACGCAGGAAAAAGAACTGCGGGCATAGGAGTTTGGATTACTTCCTGGAGCAGATGCTTAGAGGACATAGTTGTCTCAGAGCATACCTTTACAGTTTTGGAAAGGAAGAAAATGACAAAAGCTTGTACTGGGAAATATCGGACACTGTCTTACGCACTCTATTGGTACGCGATTGCTTAAGAGAGAACTAAAATATAGTGTGCAATCAAATACGCAACAGGTGAAGGACATGCTTAGGTCGTCAGATTGGTGGAGATTAGTTCAGAGATATGTGAAAAGAACGAAAAAAACAAGAAGAAAGTCGACTCAAAGGGAAGCAGGATGGCCAGAAGCAAGCAAAAAGATAAGGCAAAACAAGAAGGGGCGATATTGAACATGAACAGTGAGGTACAGAGAAAGGAAAGGATTCAGTCGTAGTGAGAAAGTCCGAGAATGTATTAGAATTTTGCGTGAATGAGAGATATGGTGAATATAGTACCAACTTTGCGTCCCAATCAGAACGATGCGGCCAGTAACTTATGGTTGAGGAGAGTGTTATTTAGCAGGTTAGCTTTGAGATTGACGGCGATAATGTCCGAACAACCCCAGCGTGCGGTCGTCTCGGATATCATCGTGGCCACGCTGAAAGAATCCTCCATAACCGAGGCTGGAAGGCAGTTCTGCCCACCTTCTAGGACCGATAAAAGATGACAAAAATATAATAGTTATATCAAAGACAGTCGTTTATTTACTCTTAATTTAGCATACCGTATTACCTTGTACTCTATATTTTACATTTCCTCACCGTATATTTAACTATATAAATTTTTATTTATTTATTTCACACACATATCCAAATCAACCTAGTAACTCAACTACAATATTTACTACAATGCCGGTTGATATTAGTAGAATGTTCAAATATTTTGAGAGATAAAAACAAATCCAAAAATAACCAACAAAAGCGAGCAACTTTAGTGAAGAAGAATTATCTACTTCTTAAATATACATAGAACAGTCACTGTTTTTTATTCAATTTTGCTCATCAACAATTTAAAATTATTAATATAGGACCAGTACCAATATAAAAATAACAAATTTAAATATTTTTGTAAATTTCATTCAGTTGTATTTAACTGTACTTTAAACAATTTGCTTAAAAGAGCATCATGTACATGTAGCAGTAGTCTTCACATATACTGTTAAATGACACTTTAATTTCCGCTATTTCTATGATACGAGTTCACTTTTATATTGTGTTTTGTCCCTATTGGTATAAAACTAGTAATTCTGCATGTCTAATGATTGTAAATCTATGAAATACTTATAGGGGAACGATGAGAGCCAAATTGAAAAGAAATATCACTGTCTATGTTATAATAATTTTAAAGTTTTTGCTCTACTTAAAGAGTGCAAATGATGGTGATTTGCGTGCATAAACTTCTGCTCTATTGTCGAAATAAATATATTCCTAATATCGTTTTGTAGCTTTTAGTAAACTCAGGTTTGCATTTTACTTAAATCGCCATCGATAAGAGGTCTTTTCGCTTAATTTTTCTTCGAATAGAGGTCGCTACAAGCAAACGATGATACATAGTGGAATGACAATTACCAGGTGGACAGTTTTTTTTTTACTTTGAAATGTAGAAAGCTATACCTAACCTCTCCTATATCTATCTAAATCCTATTCTATACAACATTTTTTTCTGATTTGCCAACAGATGCAATAACAAATACAGCCCTCTACGTGGACATACCGCAATATACACCGCAGGAAAAAAAGGCGGAAAAATTTTTCAATAAATTTGAAGACCACTTAGGAACAATTGCTGACTACCTAGAGAAATGAAAAAAAAATCAACACGTAGAATATTGCGCAGTAATAAAACCGACCAATAGATAAACTAAGGATAAGAGCAAACAGAATCCAATCAAAACAAGTCACCAAGTACCTTGGAATCCACCTCGACAGAAAAATAAATTTCGTCAGAAACACTTAAAAAGTCAAAAAAAAAAAAATACCTATGGCAAAAAACTAATTTAAGCTTTTATTTTCAGAAACAGTCGTTTATTACAGGCCAAGAAGATTCAATTATACTAAGCCTACGTTAGAGCTGATGATGAAGCTGTAATGTTGTATACAATGCCAGTTGAGTTCAACGGCAGAATCTAACTCGAGGCACTCATAAATAACAAAAACGGCCTGCTACAGACTTATTGAAGGATCGTTATATCAGGACCGAGTTTCAAATGCAACTAAGCATGTAAGGGAGGTGACCAAGAAGAGAATGAGATACTTCTTCTATCCGGTCACAAGAAGACTCCTTAAGATCAGAGACATCCTCAACAGAATTCGCATACAGAGGATGTACCAAAAAAAACAAAAACTGATTTACCATCTAAGCAGAGTATAGCGAGATGTTTGCTAAAAAAGCCAAGCAGGGAAGTAGGTACGGTACTAAAAATACAGAAAAATATATCCAGGAGTTCAGGAATGCAAATAATTTAAGAGACGAAATAGTGTTCAGCCGATAGTTAAAGATGGTATGTTACTGTACCTCTGCACAATAGTAGGATTTTTCAAAGCATATGTAATCACTGAGATTGTCACTTTTTTAGATCTCAGTTAAATATATAATGCATGTTGGAGTTTGTTTAGTATATAATTATTTTTACAAGTAGTATAATAGAAAATGTAATAACACTTTCCTGCATAGCCGCCAAACATCTTACATGGTAGAAATAATTTTCTACATCCTATAACATATAATCAAAATCCTCTTAACTTATTTCCAATCTTAGCATGTGTTTTAAAAATCCCCAATTTCCTTAAAAATAATGATTTTCCGTTGCTGGGTCCGTTTAATAAATTAGCGACAAAGAAATTCGCGGAATTTGGAATTTAAATATCGTTTGCTTAAGAAAAATATGCTAAAAAATTCAATAAAAGATTTATACCAGATGTAAAGGCAAACATGCCGATGGGAAGAAGGGAATATGAAAATATATTATACCTTTTAGGTACTTGTATGAAAAATATTTTTTAATATATTTTTTACAATGTTATTAAATGACATAATAAATATTCGGTAGGATCTTGCATTGTTGATTTATGTATAAAACTGTTATGAATCCACCCTGATATTTGTCAATATTTATTGAATTTTGTAAAATACTAAATCAAATCGATGTTTATTCTAAAGAAGTCATGTTTTAACGATATAGATATCTGTCAAATATCAACCTCCTCACTTCCAGCAGTACAACCCATAAATTTTAAATAGGGAACAGGTTTTCTGCTGGTGAATTCAGATATCTATATTTTTTTCGATATTAACTCTATTCTTGTGACTGTTTCACTAAATTATTTTTAACTGATAAAATGTCATAGCAACGCCACGTTTCTAATTCACAAAACTCCTTCCTGCCCATGATTTTTCAGCGACATAATTATGACAGATCCCTCACGAAGATATCTGGTAATTCTATTGTTGTCAATTTGACAAATCTCATTGAGGCGTAATCAATTTTAGACAGATATCATGAATCCAGACGAAAAACCAAGATTTGGATGCCACTCAGGTGAAGAAATCAAAAAATTGGTTTCGGAAAATATCCCATTGAACACGCAGAGGTCCAGAAGGTCTATTTATATATATATATATATATATATATATATATATATATATATATATATATATATATATACTAGCTGACCCGGCGAACTTTGTTCCGCCTTAATGGTAATAAATAAGCAGATCGTGTTTTTTTTTTATTGGAAAAAATACAAAAAAAAATTAAATAACTACATTAATCGTTCATTATTATTTCTGTATTTTAGTACATAGTATTTAGTACATTTAAGTACCTTGTGATACACGACATTTTTTGTTTTATTATCAGGCGCAAAAACAAACAACGCAGATGGTCTTCCGACCCGTGAACATGCCACGTATAATTGACCATGGGAAAAACATGAATGTTCTAGATTTAAACCACAAACTTTTAAGGGTTGGCCTTGTGATTTGTTGATGGTCATGGCAAATGCAAGACGTATCGGAAATTGAAGTCTTAAATTCAAACGGCATATCGGTTGGGATCATCGGGATCCTCGGAATGAGAACTTCCTCACCTTTGAATTTTCCTATCATTATCGTAGCGTAAATTACATTTTTCATCAATTTACTAACCACCAAACGCGTACCGTTGCACAGTTTTGGTTGGTTTATGTTTCGAAGCATGATTACTACGGAGCCAACCTTTAGGCGTAAATTGTGCGGTGGTAAGCCAGGCACGTCCAAAGAGTTTAAAAATTCAATTGGATAGTTGGTGGCTTCATCTTCATTTGTGACGCAGTCAATAGATTTGAATGAATGCATTGTTCCAATGATCTTATTTTAAATTATGTAGTTCAGGTCATCTACATCTTTATTCTTAGCCGCTAAAATTGCTCGCTCACTCAACCATTCATTATTTTTGTAGTTAGAAATAATATTTGGAAATACATTGTTAATAAGTTCGTCTTTTAATGAGACAAAATTACAGAAATTATTTGGAAATGATATTAATCCGCTCGATTCATCGACAGGTACTTGACCATTACCGATAGTCAGCAATTGCTCCGAGAAATCTTCAGCAGATGTATCTGTATCATTAAGCAATGTAACTCTCATGTTTGTTGTCAGCTGCAGTTTCTTCACATAGCGCCATAGATTTGACGATTTTAGGCAAGCGTTTATTTCATCGGCAGCCGTAGATCTTGGAATTACTGGCAGTATTTGGCGGAAATCGCCAGACAGTAAAATCATTGCTCCTCCAAAACATCTCGAGTCATTGCGTAAATCTTTTAATGTTCGGTTAAGTGCTTCTAATGCACGTTTATGCGCCATTGTGCATTCGTCCCAGATGATGATTTTCGATGCCGCTAAAACTTTGGCCATTGCTGAGTGTTTTGCAATATTACACGTTGGTTCTTCAATAGGTTGAAGATTTAACGGTAATTTGAATGCTGAATGAGCCGTACGGCATCCTTCTAACAATGTGGCTGCTATTCCAGAAGAAGCAACTGCAACCGCTATCCATGCAAAATTCCCTTTTTCCAGAAGGAATTGAATGTTATGGAAGAATTTACGGGACGAATTGAATACAACAGCATTTTCTAACAAATCAAGGCGGATCGAAAAGTTGGCTTGTAACGGCAAGCAGCAAATGGCTGGCAAGAAATACATCAAACGAAAATGTATGCCCAGTTAGATTATTTTTGAAATTAATGAATTAAAGGGGACCAATGATTTTATCAGACTCTTTCTTGCCGTTTATCCCAATTGGAAGGATGGATCTTGGTTCAAAAACTGTCCACTTTGAATCCACACCATATCTAAGTGGACAAAAGTGCCAGTTGAAAAAATAAGAATAGACACAAAAAACAAACCATTCTCATCGATCTTCAGCTGTGTAAGCCTTGTTTAAGCAAGGTGTTTCTGAACAGGAGTTAATTAAATTAACGGGTCACTTAAATGCAAGCTCTCTAAAACCATATCTGCTACTGGATTTCAGTCACCACCAGCTGATCGAAAATCTCAGAACAACAAATAAAGCTGGACCTTCGAGTTCCCAAATGCTACAGATTAATAATACCGAAAATCATGCTTTGGTAGAAAATAATGGGCAATCTACTATAGCTTATAATAATTCTACATTTAATATTGTTAACAAATAAATAAAGATTATGTTTCGTTGATATGGTGCATTAATTGCATCGTAAAATAGTCTTGTTGAATATCAACCGAGAGAAAATTATTTACCGGCAAACTTTTCTTCTTTTTTTTATTTTTTTTTAAGTTTATTTTTTATTAAAAGTTTTTTGGCTTTTGGCAATTTTCGCTTATAACAGTTTTGCAAAATCACTCGACTGTCGTCTCGTAATTTAACTGTCAAAATTTAATTCGCGAAAATTGCCAGGCAACAAACTTTCATACCAGTCGAAAACATTGCCAGCAAAATGTTCTGTCCTTTGTTATTATAGGAAAATAAATAATGTAAAAGGTCATGAGATAATAGATCGTTTCCACACTTTATGAATAACTTTTTTAAAACACTCGGGCGTAAGGATTTGTTCGATTTGGCTAATTGATTTTTGAATAGTTATATTAAATAAGTAAGAATAATTATATTAAAATATATTTAATATAATTTTATATTAAATATATTAGATTAGATTAGAAATTTAAAAGGTGTGAAAATATGATAGAAATTTTAAGGAAAATAGGAAAAATCAACAATTTTATTTTCACATACCAACAGATATAATACTCATAAAAACTGCAGGCTTTTATAGCTATATTCTAAAAAAATTACCAATAAAGATGCTGTGGAAATCCTTTTTTTTTTCAGAAGCTCACAGCCTTCTTAAACTTTAAGGAAAAAATAGATTAACACCGCTTTACAAATCAACAATTCTTATTGTAAATACATTAAGTGATAATAAAGACAGAGAAGATAGGAAGATATTCATTACTAAGGTGAAGAAATTCTTAAAAATGAATAATGAAAAAAAATATACTTTTTTGTCAACGGAATTTAATATACGCCAACCATTTAATTCCGGAAAATCATGGTTTCGATCTCAATGTTGAAATTTTTATAAAAACAAGGGATTTACTACAAATGAAGGTCTTTCAGAATTTTATTACAGACCATTACAGCTAGCAACAGAAACTATATCTAATGTAAATGTTGTAGCTACTTTACATGATAAATATTTTTATGTTCCCAAAACGGCATCTGAAACTTTCTGCATTAGATGCGTCCTAAAATAGACATCGTAAGACTAACCTCGGTAAACTACCGTAAAATATATATCACAGAGCATATTACCTTCAGGAAAATGCCGTCTGAATGTTTTAAAAATAAAACACAGAATACAAAACAAACATTCTAAAATGGAATTAGATTCATCTGAGATTTCGAAAGAATACGGGGTTTCTTGTGGGAACTTTCAATAGTAAATTACGTTATAAAAAAACATTAGTCACTGTTACTTGTAGATCCTTTGTAATTTTTGGTAATAAATTTTAAAATACATAACTAGTGGCCTATAAGTTTAAATTTTTTATAAAATGTCTCTTTACAAATGAGTTCTTTCTGTTACTGTTTAAATAAATAAACGAATTCTAAGATAATAAGGAAGACTGGATCGTGTTTAAGACTTATTCGACTATGTTTAAATTTAGCAACATATCTTTCTACTGTACTAATTGATGGCAAAAAATTCTTATACACTTAGAAATTTAGTTCATACATTTCTTTTGCTTTTAAATCTTAAAAAAAATTCAGTCACTGTACGATGCTTGATTTGTTAAATACAATAAGCTGTAACTTTAGCAATAACGTAGATCTTGTTACGAAGATATTTTTGATCAAACGGGTTCGGGGAGAAAAATAAAGAGACTTGATCTTTTCATTGTAAAAAATTACTGTGACACGTCGATACTAAATGACTTATAAATAAAAAACGAATTAACAGATTCAAATGAAACTTAACAGACGTTTATATGAAGGGTGTACCAATATAAAAAAAAATTACGCTAGTAGCAGCTTATTCTCTTATAATAGCACCGAATGAAGGAATCAGCTTAGGAAGGTCGACGCTCAACTCAGGCGGTAGCAGCAATGATGATGATGATGATGACCAAGATGATGACGATGATGATAATGATGATGATGGTGATGATGATGATGACCAAGATGATGACGATGATGATAATGATGATGATGGTGATGATGATGATGACCAAGATGATGACGATGATGATAATGATGATGATGGTGATGATGATGATGACCAAGATGATGACGATGATGATGATGATGATGATGGTGATGATGATGATGACCAAGATGATGACGATGATGATAATGATGATGATGGTGATGATGATGATGATGATGATGATGATGATGATGATGATGATAATATGCTAATATAGTTGTCAATGTATTAATCAATACGGAATTTAGTATTAAGAATAAGATAGTAGTTGTTGGTCAATCATATTCTCAAGATACTGTTGATTAAAGAAGATTTAGGCAGATGTAAAATAAAATAAAAAGATTTATGTAAGGGAATAAATTTTTTATTATTATTTATCTGTCCAATTTTCTATTAAAGAAATACTTTCTACACTATTTCTTAACTATATACATATATGTAGAGTCCTGTATTTTACAAAATGGTTGTTTGTTAATATTTTCCTACCTTATACATTAAACATATCTTTAAGGGTTTAAATCGTTTTCTGTCCAGTAATAAATGAGGTGTCTTATAGTTAGCAGCATAAAAATACATACATATTTCAGGAATGAAACATATACAGGATTTAGAAAACATTCAGGAAATAAGGGAGTTTTAGACGGTATTTTATTGTTCACATATTTGTTTATCTGATTAATAAGATAATTTGAGGCTCTCTGTAGACATATCCGCTTATGACACCCTAAGCAAGAAAGAGAAAATAAGAACCAGAAAAGTATAACGATAATTAAATAAACAACCGAAAAATGTAGTAATTGCAACGGAATACGGATATGGTCAGCATTTGCAAAAGAAGACAGGACCAGACAGCGAAAATCAAAGAACTTAATCAGTAGACCCATTTGTACCTTTCGGTGTTGGGCCGCTTATAATACAATTCATTAAATTACAATATTTTACAGTCTTCTGAGGTGTCCCAGCTCTTAACGAACTTTCTCCATTCCTTCCTATTTGATGCCATCTGTGTTGCTTCCTGCCAAGTCTTACCCTTACTCTGCAGTATCTGCCAAATGTCACTGTTCCATTCTTTAATGGGTGTTCCTCTTCTGTTCTTCCCTATTGCTTTGGCGTCCCACACTCTTTACTTGTCTATTATTGTCCATCCGGGTTAGATGTCCGAACCATGCCAATTTTTTCTCCTTGATTAAGTCGAGTATCGGTTTGATTTTGAGTATTTCTCTTATTTCTTCATTTCTGATTCTATCAGTTCTTTTTACTCCGATCGTTCTTCTGAGGTATTTCATCTCTGCTGCCTAAATGCTGCCCTATGTCTTTTGTTTAATATCCGATTTTCTGTGTATATCCGATATACAGTGTTTATATACTGCTCTCTGGTCACATATGACCAACTATCTTGTATCAGTTATTTTCTGACCCAGCTTAATAAACAGCAAATACTTAAAGCTAAGGGCTTACCCTATTGCTTACTGTAACTGTATTTATCAACTAATGCACTACAACTAACATGCCATAACATCACAGCACTATACTCTGCTTTTTACACTAAGCTGTTATACATTTACACTAATTACACTAATTTACACATTCACATGACTATGCAGCCTCTGGTCGTAACTTGCTGGTGTTCTCTTGATTACTTCGGTTACAATTTCCATACCCAGGTCCTGGTGGAGGTTTCTGTTACAGATACACCAAGGAGCATTAACAATGTTCCTCAGTATTTTGTTTTGAAATCTCTGGATAGTTACGGCTCCAACTTTGGTACAGCCACAGAGTTGGCACCCATATACCCATACTCGCCTTAACACTTGCTTGTAAATGGATAATTTTTTGTTGTGTTTGTTATTATAGGGACACAGTTTGCATAAAAGGTAATTTTAAAAGAATTTAAGAGATAAAAAGCAATTTTTTCGCCATTTTAAATCGTAACAACTAATAACCGAAGCCATGTTTAATCAATGCATTGCCGTACATACTTGCGTTTAGTATTAGTAAATATTCGTCAAGTAACTTCATTCCAATTTCTACGAACCTTTAATGTTGAGGTATGCAAAGCATGTCGGGAATCCTGTAAAGTTTACATTTACTAGAAGATAATGCTCATTGAGATCACATAATCGCTGATGCTGTCATTTAATTATGGACACCTGCGCCTAATCGCCTCATGCACAATGCATTCAATAGGGAATTTGAACAAGACCGGTAATACATCGGCAAGGCTTTGAGTCAATCAATACAGAGTAAGGTATCACTTTTAAATTGGCACCAAAAAATATCGTACGATATGATAATAAAAGTAAATTACGGCAATGAAAAAACATTCTTAACTTCATTAATTTTAGATAAGATTCGGGTACTAAATCAAATTGCGCTGGCAGTACCGTCATATGGGCATACAAGTGGCATTGCATCCAAGAAACATGTAAATAAGAAGTTTGTTTAAAGGCATTATTAGACATTGGCAATGGAAACATTTCTCTTGACCATTCTACAGGCTTATTTTGTTTTCACCAAATTTATGACAATTCATAACGTCAGAAGAAGAATTTATTTTGAAAGTTTCCCCAAATATTGATGCAAGCTCCAAACACTATGCTTGGTTATGCGAATGAGCCAGTTTAGCGGTTAAAAATAAGAAGAGATGATTTATTTATAAAAATTCAAAGTGAACTCAATCGATTCCATAACTGATCCAAATGAAGTCATTAATTATTCAAATAAGATCTTAAATTCATTGGATTGACTAGGATTACCGCCACACAATTTACAGCTCAAGATTGGATCGCTAACAATCATTTTACAAAATCTGAATCACTGAATCTGAATCTGGAAGCTGGCTACTGAAAAATATATAATTTCTAAATAATTAGAGAATGAGGATGATGTGCTTATTCCAAGAATACCACTAATGCAAACTGAGTTTGCTTTTTAATTTCAATGTGTTTAGTTCCCGGTCAATTAATAAATCTCAAAGAATTGCCATGTTTTTGCACCGGTAGTCAGTTATACGTAGCATGTTCGAGATTCGCAAACTATCAGCGTTATTTTTTCTCTCTCCATATGTAAAAAATAAAAACATTACCACTGTAAGGCATTACAATAGAGTATCTAAATATGATTAAATTTTTGTATTTTAATTGTAATTTTTTTCCTAATCCGACAATTATATCTCATTTTTTCATTAGATACACCACCCGTTCGAAGCGGCGGGCAGCTAGTGAGAAATAAAATTAGACTAACAAAAAGACGATCAAATTAACGATCGCAACCACATTGTTCAACTACCCTTGAGATGCCTTTGTACATGAAGATCTCCACAATTAACAAGATGACCTAGTTAGAAATTAAATTGACTTTATCCTAGTACAGGGTAGAAGGGGTCGCGGAAGAAGACGCATCTCCTGGTTAAACAATTTGAGAGCTTGGTTTAACTGCACTTCTGCTGACCTCTTTAGAGCAGCGGTATCGAAAGTGCGAATTGCCATGATGGTTGCCAACTTTCTTAGAGGAGATGGCATATGAATATGAAGAAGAAGAAGATATCCTAGTAGAAAAAATATTCACTATCAACATATACAAACAAACAAAAAGACGAAGTTGAAATCAAACACAAAAAATAACCTAAGTTGGAAATATAGATGCCCTCAATGAAAAGCTTATGCAAGATATTTAAGAAAGCCAAAAATTTCAAAGGAATATGAAACAGTAATGAAGTCTATTAAATATGGATCATATTAAATATGAAATTAAGCCATAATACATTTGCTCTATCCAAAGATAAATAAACCTGACCTGAATGTGCATTAGGTCATTAAATTATATGTACAAACTTTTCACAAGAGTAATAACAGTGACGTTAGATGAAAAATTAAGGAACAAACGATTCTGGTCTAAATTTAGAACTAATGATCACAAACAGTGATTAGAAAAATAATAGAACTGCTTTACACTGCTAACATCAACTGCTTTTTCTTGTTTTACTTGTAAACCATATTTTCGTATTATACTAGAAAACAACTGGTCCATATTTCTATTATTTTATGTGAATATTTATATTTATTTATATCGCGTCGATAAACAGGAAAACAGGGGAACTCATTTATTTTACTAGTATTGCTGTTGAAAGTGAACCAATTATTTATGAACTTGTCTGCAGGTGGATGTTTTCCAAAGTTGTCTAGTTCTAAATCGTGTTTAAACTAACTTAATTCTTTAATACTCTTCCAGTTTAAATCATAATATTTTTCTAACAATTATAAGGTCAAAGTAAACTACTTTTCTTGTTTTACTTGTAAACTACATTTTGGTATTATGTTAGGACAAAACTGGTCAGTATTTCTATTCTTTTATGTGACTATTTATATTTATTCATATCGTGTCGATAAACAGGAATCCAGGGGTAGAATCTAATTGTCTTTTTGTATTACATATGGAGCAAAGTTACTATCACTTACAAGTTTCAAGACTAATGATAGCACAGAGAAAAATGAAAAAATTATTGAAAAGTTTTACGTTTAAAAACAAGATTACAAATGAAGATCTGCGAACTAAAAGTAGGGTTATAAATATCCTGGAACAGTCGTGGGAACTAATCTTAAAATATTTGGCTGCATGGTTAGGATAAGGAAAGGAAAATTAACTCGCTTAACTAATGAAAGAGAGATCAAGGACAGAGAAACCAGGAAAATAAAGACCACATAAACAATGGCAACATGATCTTAGTAAGATAATTAAAAATTATTTAGTTTTGATTTTACAATGGGTTGATGATGATGACTTTACATTTTGAAAGAAGAAAGTTGATGTAAGACACGAAACAATGCTACACTTTAGTCAAAAAGGAAACAAAAAGATTAGTAGAATTAACACAAATAAAAATGATATTAAATAAGAAACAAGGAAAAATCTTAAGCACTAGAAAATATTAAGAATGATAAAGTAGTTGAACCAGATCATACCTCTAGGAAAAAATATTATTTTAGTTCTTATACTTCAAAGCAAATGCAGCGTTATACTGACATAAAAATACTTGCTAGAAATAAACCATAAATTATAAAATAATTTTTTCAATTATCATTTCGCTATTCAAAATGTCTTTTTGAAACTTATACTTTTAATAAATAAATACGTATCAGGAAGGACGAATAAAAGTAGCGTCTTAGTTGTAAACTTAAATATACTCACCTATTTTTATTTTTTAATTTCTACAAGCAGATCCTCTAATTTAAAACAAAATTTTGGCATCAGCAGCAACTAACCGCACAATATGAACTGAAAATAAACGAAAACACCGAAGGAAATGTTGCACGCTGATTGGATTAGGTCAATATTTAGCAGCCCAATTAGCAAATACTACCAACATTAAAGTCAACATAGTAAAATTAGATTGTATACACTAACGAAATTATTTCAATTTGTACAACCTTCCTTTGATTTAATTCTATCTCTAATAATATTTAAGATCTTCCTTTAATAACAGCATTGTTGAATATATATTAGTGTTTGCTTTTGGCTTTTAGTCCACCGTTTATTTTATTAGACTAACTGAAGCATTAATACGCTTATTTACCTTTTTAGTTTGGATCAAAGTTAACTACATATGTAAAATTACCTATTTGCTTTGTGTATATAAACTTTCACAAATATTTGAGAAAAAACAATAGCATAGAAAATACATTGCATTAAATCGTCTGCCAGTCGTTTGAATACATATGGTGACAGAATATTTTCTGGAGTGATATTGTTAAGTGTCGCAGTAAATTTTCTTCCCTCTTTTTTTACTAATTTGTTTGCAATTTTTAATATATTTAACCTTTTTTCTTCTTCTTCTACCATGCTCGATTATTGTGCGTCAGTTATCAAATTGGCTATACTAATTTTGTTGAAGGCAGCTTCAAAAAGGGAACATATTACTAAAGTAGAACACAAAAAAAGAGAAAAACCTAAGATTTTCCTTTTGTTTGATTTTATCTCCTTATTAATTAAAAATAGGGACATAAAATCAATAATAAAAGTAGTTACAAAAAAATTGTATTCTTGTGAAAATTTGCAAATGTAATTGCATTTGGAAATAAATTCTAAATTGAAAAAACGGATAGCACTTATTTGACTTTAAAATCTTTGCTAAAAACAAGAATAAATTGTAAAGGACGAGCACGTTCTTTAGATTTAAAGCTATTCATAAATACACATGAACTGTTAGATAATGGTGTTTAATAATATATCATCAGCAATGGCGTTACAACTCTTTACACTTTTATACTGTTGTCGCTCCAGTACCACTATTTTTCTGCATCTGTCCTTTTTTTCCTGCGCCATTCTACAGCTTGTAGAAGGACGTAGAGGCAGAGGACGCTCACCAATCCGATGGTCAGATCAAGTACAGAAATCCACTGGAGAGACGTTTTCCGAGTCCATGAGAGCAGCCCAAAATCGCAAGAGATGGAGAGAATTGACAGCCCGCATTGTAGGAAATCACGATCCTCAGCAATGAGGAAACGACAAGAGAGAGAGAGATTCTACAGCTCTTATCTCATCTGATTTTCCTAAAATACATTGTTTAGAAGTCTGGAAAATGTATACTTTTTGACAAAGAAAAGAAAACAAAATAGGAAAGTAATACGGCACTACAATAGCAACCAAATAAAACAAAAAGCAAACCAAATAAATATCGAACTTATAAGATATGCAGTGTGCAATATATTAAAATTAAGGAAACTGTAGGATAACGATTAAATTTACAGGAGAGCAAAAAACAGTCAAAAATCGTGCGAAAAGTTTGTTGTGAAGGTCTAAAAATGTTGCAAGGAAAACTTGGTTCATAATAAACGATCTTTGAAATAAAACTAACACAGCTCAAACATTTTCTCTTCCACGTCCTAAAAATCTAAATGAATACTTGGTTAATGTGAGTAAAAATATACCATCTGCCATATTAAGATCATATTTCCTATTACCAAAATTCAAAAAAGGTCTCGAATTCATTCTTTATAAGGCCAGTTGATAAATCTGAACTGATCCAAACAATCAGTAGTATCAAAAGCAAATCTTCCTGTAATACTGATGGACTATCCATAAAAATTTTCTTAAATATCTTAAATAATTTGTTGAATGTCCTGATTTCACTAGTTAACGATTCCTTTGAGAAAGGAATGCAGAGTGCCTAAAGGAAGCCATTATTATTCCTCTTAATAAGGGTGGTAAAAAACCTAATGTCTGCAACTGTAGACCTTTTGCCTTACTACCGGTCCTATCCCAAGTTATTGAGAGACTTATAAAAGCCCAACTTATGTCCTTTCTTGTTATAAACATTATTTTATAACAAAGTCAGTTCGGCTTTTTATCTAATAAATGTACCAGCGATGCTATGTTTTCTGTAGTAAATGAGGTCTATCAAGCACTAAACAATAATGTTTATACTGCCACTGTTTTTTGGGACTATGCCAAAGCTTTTGATTGTGTAAATCACAACATTTTGATAAATAAATTAAACGTCTACGGAATTCGAGGTATTTCTTGGAATTGGTTCTAATCTCACTTGAGAAATAGGAAACAACTAGTTAGAGCAAATGATACTGACTCTAGTCACAAAAGCATTCTATGTATAGACATACAAGGTTCAGTACTGGGTCCTCTACTTTTCCTTATTTTTATAAATGACATCACTTACTTAAAGATCGATGGAAAACTTTTTCTTTTTGCTAACTATACCAGTATTATCTGGAGGAACTCTAATATTGCAACTCTTTATGCAATTGCAACTTTTTATTTACTTAAAATTAAAATGTGATCCCACTCTAATTTACACTCTTTTAACGTGGATAAGACAGTAGCTTTATCCTATAAAGGAGCCTTCAACCCTTGCTTCTTAATAACAATCAGATCAGTATCGTTGATTCTGTAAAATTTCTTGGTATTTTAATAGACTGTAACCTTAAAAGGTCCCTTCATATCGATTTTTTTTTAAGTAAGAAACTAGCCTCAGCCTACTATGCAATAGGATCTGTTTCGAAGGAAATTAAAATAGTATCTTTCAAAATAACATATGTTTTTGGTTCGATTTTCATCTTCGATATGACCTTCCGTTTTGGGGTTCTAGTACAGCTGCCCAATCTCATGTTATTTTTAAATTACAAAAAAGAGCAATACGGTATCTTTTCGGCTTCCGTAGAATAACACATTGCAAAAGCTACTTCAAAAACACTTGATTTTAACTGTTCCCTCTTTATATATTCTAGAAACTATTTGTTTAATTCGTAAACACGTACATGTTTTTCCAGCAAGACCTCATCATGACTACTCTACCAGAAATTCAAGCTTTGATGTGTATTTTTCGATCCCGTCCACTGAGTTAGTAAAGAAATCTATATTATATTCGGCAAAAAAGAATATACAATCATCTCTCTTTGCAACTTAAATCTACAATTTATTTCCTTAAGTTTAATTGACAAAAGCCTATATATCTGAAAGACCATATTACTCAGTGGCAAAGCTTCTTAATGAATAACTAAGAAATTATACAACTTGTACGTTTAGGTAGAAGCAACTAAAGTATTTTTATATATATTTGGGTATCACATGCAGCAACTTAAACTGATTCGTAAACTAGTTCGTAAGGTTTTCTTTGTGCAATTTGCAATTTAGTGAAATTTTGCACTGAATTGTAAATTTATTATGTTTTATTTTGTGATATTGACGATTTATGTAATTTTAGTAAATGTTAATTGTTATTGTTATTTTTTTGACTTTTTGTAAGCTTTGTCCATAAAATTGTACAATTTTTAATGACAATTAAGCATTCTATTTTATTCTATTTGGCAAATTTAAGGGCAAAAAAAAAGGATTTACATCTGCTTATAAAATGGTAACACAATTTAGTAGACCAGAAAAGGATACAACATAGAAAAAAGGTATTATAATAATTAAAGCATCTAAGGCTAAATATTTGTAAATAATTTTTCATATTCTGGATTTGATTTAGATAAATTAATGTCAAGTGATAGTATAAATGAATGGGTTAGAGCTCAGTTGTTATTTCATTACTGTTGTCAGCAAATATTCGTTGTTGAATCGAAAAATGAATAATTAGGAAGATAAAAGTATTTACTATTTGTGTTTGAATGTAAACAAAAACTATTACTATTTTTATGAGAATAAGCCACATTTGAAGTTTTAAATACGTTTATTACCGTTTCAATTTCAAAAAACAATTGTTGAGTTTATTAATGTTTGTATTTTAAGAACTATTCTCGAAGTGGAAATTGAAACGTCAATAAACTTATTTTAAACTTCAATTGTGACTTATTCTCATTAAAATAGTAAACTTAAAAATATCACAAGAAAATGGATTCAGAACAATGAAACGAAACTGAACTTATGGCACAATGCTTCCAACAAATAAGAAAGCTACAGTTATAGAAGAGGGACACATCAAAGGATCAACTCAACAAAGCCTAAAGGAATGAAATGATGAAATATATAGTATGATATACATTGTAAGTAACACATTATCCATCTAAGAAGTTATATTCCTAATTTAGCTTTCAAAATTACAGGATATATAATAAAGGGCTAATTTGAATTGGTTTATGCCTACATCTAATATATTAAATTTGTAACATTCAGGTACAAAGCTTGTCTCTAATGGAAGTTTAATCCCTTATAATCTTCATAAATTTACTAAAGTAATTATAATAAAGTTGATCGAGAAGAGCTTCCGTGTTTTAAGATATTGGAACCATAATTTTGATATTAATTTTTATTCAAAAGATGCTATTCTTTTTAATTTGTTCTCAAGCTTTTATTAAGGATGCCTTAGTTTTTCACGTTTTTTTTGGGAATAGGCTTTTATGAAAAATGGAGCTTTTTTAATGAAAATACTTTTATGTAACATATTAGATCATTGAGAGTTTTGTTATCTAGGATGTTTCCTTATTGTTTTTTATCTTGATGTGTTTATTTTAGGATTAAATTGAATTTATATCTATTTACAATTTTTGCATTGTAAAAACAATATTATAAATTTAATTTGTATAATTTTTATTGATGAACTTGATAGCTTTTCCTTTAGTTGTGAGATATGAGCCGACAAGTTCAGTCGATTATCTATGGTTATTTTCAATAGTTTAACAGTCTCTTTGTTATCTGGATCATTGTGTTAATTACTACTAAAACCAAATTTTGCATTTTAATAGAGTTAAGTTTTAGTTTGTTTGCAGCAAACCATGAGCTAGATTTAATAGAAACGTTCTCATGAGATATTTTTAAATCATCATTATTTTTTCCTAATATAACGTATGTATTATCATCTGCGAGTTGTATGGATTTGTACATAGATATGAATTTAGGCAAATTGTTGACATAAATAATAAACAAAAGAGGTCCTAAGACCCAACCTTGTGGGACTTCATATTTGACGAATCGAAAATCGGGGAGATTACCTTTAGACACTATTGCCTAATGTCTGCCACATAGATAAGAAGTTATAAGCTTAAGAAGCATACTTTTGATTTTATAGTGATTTAATTTGTGAAGCAAAATGTCGTGTGAAACGCAATCAAAAGCCTTCGACAAGTCGCAAAGAGAAATTGCTGTGCGATTGCCGCGTTCAAGCAACTCAATTATGTTGCTCACAACATTAAATACCGCGTTCGAAGTAGAACGAGTACTTCTGTATCCATATTGTAAGTTGCTATAGTAATTATATGGCTCAAAATAAGAATAAAACTGTTGTTTGATAGCTTTTTCAATCAATTTTCTAAAAATAGAAATATTGCTTATGGGTCTGTAATTGTCAATTTTTAAGTAATCCCGTTTTTTGTAGATTGATAGTACTTTTGAGTATTTTAGTACTTCTGAAAGTACTCCAGTTGATAGGATTAAATTAATAAGAAGAGTGAAAGGTGTTAAAACTATTTGGTAGATTGACTCCCATATAAATTTGTAACGGCAAACGCGTATATAGAAGTATAACTTCCACCTGCAGTCTTACTGGACTGCCACTCCCTTCATTTTTTTATAATTAAAAAAGACATTAACATTAATAGTTAAAATAGATGTAATTACATTCTCTATCTACAATTGTAGTAAAAAATTTATTTATTTCGTCTGGAGGTAGATCAGCTTGAACCAAACGTGGATCTTGTGTTGTTTCTTTTGAAATGTACTGTTTTCCAGCAGTCTCTAGGTTAATTATTGGAAATAGCAATAAAATTGTTATTAGTGGATATAACAAATACATGAAATATTACATTAAATAAAATTGAATAAGTCGATGTCTTGCAAATAGCTTAACACTGTAGAAATTTTTTTGGCGAGAACTGTCTTGAGTTCATCATCTGTGAATCCGTGGATCTTCTTTTATCCTTGAATTGAGGACAATCAAGCAGCATGTGTTTCACTGTTAGTGGGTTAGAGCAGCGAGAGCAGATAGGTAGTGGTTCTTTTGTTATTAGGTATTTGTGTGTTAAGGCATTATGGCCAATTCTTATACGATTAATATTGACTTGGTTTCTTCTGTTTAAAGGAGTCTCCAGGACATCAGTTATTTTTGGGCATATTACATATAATTTAGTACTTAATTTTAGTATTAATACAGTGGATTTTAACCAGGTTTTTTAGATCAGTGTACGGATATGTCTTTAATTTTGCAGGATGTTTTGAGTTCATTCGACTTTTGTTAGCCAATTGATCTGCTTTTTCATTTCCGTAAATACCTATTTGCCGATTATATTCAAATTTTTGTTGTTTATATACTTTTCACAAATCGGGATCCTTAGTGACATCTGCAATGTATTTAATAAGAGAAAAATTAGATCTGTAAGACCTTAATTCATTATTAAACCATTGCACGGGTGATTTTTGACCAGTTTGTTGTACATTTTTTAGTTAAAAATGCTTTAATATTAAATTGTTATAAGTTTCGCTAAGAAAAACTGTCAAAAAATCAGGATTATTATGAATCTCGTAGAAAAAGTACATATTTGTACTAGCTAGCGCACGTTTAAGCTTTTGTAAACCAGAAGCACTAATAAATCGTTGAAATTTTTTCTGAAAAATAAAATAAATAAAAGAAAATAAAATGATGAGAGGAAAATGAAGTACAATATGATTGAAAAAAAGAGATTTAATTTTATCAACAAAATAAAAGAAGTAGTAGGGGATAGACAGCTTTATTAAAAAAATATTTAACAAAAGTTTACAAAAATAAAAATTTAATTCCAATTTTTTACTGAGCAAATTTTTGTGAAGCTGTTATAATAAATCAATTGATCAATATTTTTAATCCCCAAATATTTTCTAAAATTACTATATTGTGATAAAATATTCTAAAGATCTTCGTGTAATGAGTATAGATAACACGCCCTTGTCTCTCCTTTGTTTGTATGAGGGCCCATCAATTATCTTTTGTGCTGAAAACTATCGTTAACCGGGTCGCCATGTCATCGATATACTTGGATATCATCAATATATGGCAAGATAGATATAATAATTATCCTAAACATCTGATTTTGTCAATAAAGTATTCTATTACGATGTCTCGTTAAGTAGGTAAAACAGAGTAATTGATTTCCAAGAAAAAAAATAGAGAATTTTTTAAGTTTAGTAGGTGTACAAATTACTTTTTTAAATTAAGAAATCAATTTATCAAAATCGATTTAAACATTTATTTAATCCAATTAGCACTTCCTGGTGAATTATCAATATTTTGTCAAATAAAAAACATACGTTTTGTAAAGTTATAAACATAACATGTTTTTTTTCTTAATAATTATGTTCCTTTATTTGTTTTTTATTTATTATCTTTATCTTTAATTTTATTATTTTTATTTTAAAAAGAAATGGTGTTCAACTCTTTATTCAACTTTGTGCTTACTTAATATTCTGTCATAATCAATATTCCAATTTTAATTTTCACTAAATACTAAACCGTTGGGACAAGTTGTATCGGCGTTCACCAGTAAAGAAAAAGATTATACGAATTTCAAAAAAAATGTTGATGCTGATATAGAATCTGTCATTGCCCAACATTCTGAAGGCTCCGAACAGGAAATTTTAGAAGATCCAATAGTATTCAATGCAATGAATAAAGCTATTATCTGGAGGCCGGTCAATAGCGAAAATTTTAGAGAAATTTACATTTGAGGACTATAATTCTGCAGGTTTTCATACCCAATTGTACAAAATCTGATACAACAAATCGCCCTTTTAATTCGACAAATATTTTGTAGACGATGATCTTAAATCCATGATGGTAAATATCTAATTTATTTTGTTCAACTGATTTTGATTTTTTTTTATATTTTAGGACGAAAAAATAAATCGTTATGCCCTCCAGTATCAGGAAAGAAATCAGAAAAAAGCGCACGTATTACCGCGTGGCACAACACTGAAGTCGCCGAAATAAAACTATTCATGGGTATAGTTATATGTCATTAATCATTAATCATGTTATTATGTCATTTCCATCTTTTCATTCGTACTGGTCAAAAAACGAATACTTTATAAACGAATAAAATACTGTTTATAATTCAGTAACAACAAAGCACCATTTGCATAAGATCGTTCCCTTGGTTAACATACTAAAGCATAAATTGAAGGCTGCCATTGTTCCAAAGGATAATGTGTGCATTGACAAAACTTTAGTGCCTTTTCAAGGGCGACTAAAAATCTAGTAGTGTATTGCCAACACAAGGTGCACACAAGTGCGTAGGTTTTACCTACGGTAAAATCGTATATTGTAAAAACGAATATTTATAGTCGATCGGATAGCCAAGCGGGCTGGGCGGCTGGCTTCTCCTTCGCTTCACTGCGAGAGATGTCAGTTCAATCCCCAGCTCGGTGTACAGAAAACAAAAAGGCTAACGCAGCAGTTTAAAATTCTAAATGAATCTGCGGCTTAGTCTAGAATATGCTGGTATCTGATCGGCCTATGGTGGAGCAGTACGGCAAGAGATAAGGGCTTGCGGCTTGGTGATACTCTTCCATAGATCCCTACCGGAAGGGCGTGTGCCGCCTAAATACCGGGTATATATATACGAATATTTACGTATATTGTGTATATTTACGTATATTGTGAAAAAAATATAGTGATAAAACTTATGAATGGACTGACATGAAGTCCTACACCGAAAATCTTGGTACGCTACGTGTAAACCGCAAATATAATCCCAAAAACGTCATTGCCAAAAAATTAATAGAAGGCAAACATGCAATTGAAGACAATAATTCGGACATCGTTGTTTAGAAGTGGAGGAACAAGCGAGATGTGCTGATCATGTCTATGTGAGTCTTGGCCACGTTTACTATTTGCCTCCATTGTTGTCGGTCCTGAGCAGCTATCTCCCATTTCTGTATTCTCATTTTGCATAGATCACTGGCTACTGCGTCCTTTCATCTCTTTCGTAGGTAACCAACTGACCTTCTGCCATTGAACCTTTTCCAGAATGTGGCGTTCAGGAGTCTTTCGTCACTCGATCTTAGTACGTGGTCTGCTCATTTTATTCGGTTTGCTTTAATGTGGCGTACTATGTTTTCCACTACCATTCCTACTTCCAAATACCGTCTGGAGTCCATCATTGTGTCTTCTTCTCCATTCTCCTGTTGTATCTTCTCTGCAAAGCCCATAGATAGTCCGCAGTATCTTTCTTTCCAGTACCAGTAATTTTGTCGTTTTCCGCTGGTTCAGAGTCCATGTCTCGCTTCCATACGTTATTGTGGGACGAATTGTTGTCTTGTAAACTATTATTTTTGCTGGTATTGAGAGTATTTTTGATTTAAGTTCGGTCATTAATGAGTAATATGCCCTGTTTCCTGCAATGATACTGGCTGCCATGTCCTTTTCATATTTATTTTCAGATGTTATGATTGCTCCCAGGTAATTGAATTCTTTGACGACTTCAAAGTTGTATTCATTGATTGTTACGTTTTGTCTAACCCTTGATCTTGGGTTCTTCGTAACCACCATGTACTTGGTCTTGTCCTCGTTGACCTTCAGACCAACTTCCTTGGATCCGTTTTCGAATAGGGTAAAAACTTCTTTTGCATCTCTGGTAGGTTGTGCAATTGTGTCCACGTCATCCGCAAACGCCAATAGTATTTTTGATCCTTGGGCGGCAAATCCGTTTGTTAATTGTGGTTGAGCTCTCCTTACTGCATGTTCCAGTGTAAAATTAAATAGCAGGGGGGCGAGAGGATCTCCTTGTCTAAGCCCGGTGTCAATGAGGAATTCCTCCCACGTGGTGTTGTTAATTCTGATCCGTGCGGAAGTGTTCTCTGTGCTCACCTGGGCTAATCGTACCAGCTTTCCAGGTACTCCAATTTCTACCATGGTCTCCCACAATGCTTCTCTGCTTACAGAATCGTAAGCTTGTTTAAAGTCCACGAAGATTTGATGTACATCGCGGTTGAATTCCCAGTTTTTTTCCAACACCTGGCGTAGGATAAATATCTGGTCTATGGTCGACCTTCCCGGTCTGAATCCCCTTTGGTTCTTCTTCTTAGAGTGCCATATCCCTACGGAACGTCGGCGACTACCATACTTATAATATTTTTATACAGATCTCGGTCTTGCGCTACGTGTAGCAATTGGTCCGCTGTCAAACCTGTCCACTGCCGCAAATTCATCAACCAAGAAAGTTTCTTCCGTCCTATCCATTTCTTTCCTTCGATTTTACCGTTGAGAATTAGCCGAAGGAACTCATATCTTGGTCCTCTGATTATATGTTCAAGATATTCTAGTTTACGCCTCTTAATAATATTTAATAGAGTTCGTTGATGTTCCATTCTTCGAAGAACTTCTTCGTTTCTGGTTCTGCTAGTCCATGGAATTTTTAGTATCCTTCGATACAACCACATCTCAAACGCCCCTTTGGTAGTCGCCTAATATTTCCTCTGCGTATGGACTTCTAGACAGTAAGACAGTATTACGGATATAATTTTGTACATTGTATTATTGATTAAGGATATTTCTCTATAGTTCCGACATACTTCTTTGTCTCTCTTCTTGTGGGTAGGTACTATATGGCTTTTATGCCAGTGTTTCCGTATTTCTTTTCTTTCCCAGACTTCTCTTATAAGATGATAAATCTTAAGGTGGAGCTTTTCTCCCCTTTTTTTTAGTAGTTCCGCCTGTATGCCGCCTGGAACTGGGCTGTATGGCTTTTTAAGGGCGAAGTTACGGACTTTACTTCAGCTAGTGGGGGCCCTGGTATTTCAGATTCGTCTAACTGGTACTGTCTTTGTTGTCCTCTCGTTATGGGTTTTTATGTATTTAGGAGTTGCTCAAAAAAACTAAATATTTAAATGATAAATAACAACGAAACGCTAAAGCTATAAACTAACAGTAATTTATTAAATCTTATTGTGAAAACAATGTGTGTAGTCAGCACAAGAGACAAATAAATACGGATATAAATAAACATAAATAACAAACCGTTATTAATGTAGTGACAAACAGTAGTACAATATTTTTTAAAAGCTTCACAGATTATTATTTTTTTTTCCTTTTGATTATGCAACCAGTTATATACACAACTAACCTTTTGTCGCACTACGCACAAATAAAATTATGACCTATAGGGAACTAGACTAATGGATTGCGCATTCGCCACAATTTGGGCTGTCAATTGTGTAATGTTATCTCGGAGGCGCTTCACCAAACTTAATTTTGATCTCCACGAAAATTATCTTAACTTTTCGGATATATTTAGTTTAATTCGAAATATTCATGCGAGTGAAATTTGAATGTTGACTTTTTCCCTATAAAGTTTTATATAAGTATATATTTTAATACAAAATGGAGCTATTACTCTATAAATAGAGAAGTTTTACACACCACATAAAGTAGACTACCGGACAAACAACTAAAATATTGAAAGTCACAAAGAATTTATAATTCTCATATTATTTGTTACTTATTTCTATGCTCATTGTAACTCTTGTCTTTATTATAATGTCTTTCTGTATAGTGTTAGATAAAGTTAAACTGAAGAAACTGTCTTTGTAAAAAAGAATAAACAAAAAGTGAAACAGAAATCTAATTTTAGACCAGTATTTAAAAACAGCTCATTTGTTCAGATAACTGCAATTAATATACTAACAAAGATTTTTCATTCAAATGCAAATATTTCTGTTAAAAAACTTATCCTACTTAATCGTGGTGACATTTGTCATGGTTATCTTGTCGAAAGACATTCTAAATTATGTATTTTAATTTCTACTCCGAGTTTAGTTTCAATTAAATCATTTTTGTAACATTTTAAGTCTCAAATGAATACTAATATCAACGTAAAACTGTTCACTTTTTTTAATACAAACTTTTTTATATGAACAATGCCCGCTGTAATCTGCCTATCAAGTATTATTCACTTAATACAAAGATAAGATAATTTAGTGTCTTTGTAATTGATACGTTTGTTCCTATTAATTATGCAACCACTTTAACATAACAAAATTATGTCCTATAGGAAAATAGCCTCAAGAATGGTTCATTCGCCAAAATTTAGACTGTCAAAATATTTATTGCAATTCGTTAACATTATCTCAGTGGCTCACTTTCAATTTTCTTAACATTCTCTAAAATCTACAGAAAATTATCTTTGATTTTTAAACATATTTGTTTTACTGATTCGAAACTTATAAAAGTGAAATTTAGAGACTAATATATTAGGTTTATAAAGTTGGATTAAATTTTGAATTTGATGAATGAAACTTAATATATTATAAATAAGATACAAAAAACAATTAACTAAAAATATTTAAGGTATATAAGATAAAAGTAACAGATAAGTGCTTTAATAAAACCAGAGTGCTTTAAATTTAGCTCTATCTAAACTAAATAAAAAACTTTTTGTTGACATTCGTATCAATAACGTTAATTGAAAAAGGACGTGACATCTAAAAATTATATATCTGAACATTATCGAGAGGTCTGAACAATTAAATTGACTAGGTCTGATAAAAAATGTACAACTAGGTTTGAAAATATATTCATTTTAAACATTTACGATGACACGTTAGTCAATAATGTAAATATGTATAAAAACACTGAAAACATTTGAATTATTTTTAAATAGCCATAGTCTGTAATACCTTGGTTACTTTTTATATATGTGTGTTTTACACTGAAATTAACTATGAAATAAACCATGGAATCGCTAATTTCTATACCTGTTGGTAGCGTAGTACATATCTGAATAAGGTGCTGTTTTTGGGTTTGACGTCGTCAACGTGAAGTTTGGTTAGGAATATTACTTCTATATGCAAGTTGATCACCAAGCAAAAAATCGAAGACCTGCTCTTTAATGCCTATATAGAGGTCAATCAGTACCCTCAGAATATAAAGAAACTGTCTTCGCCTATTAAGCGTATTATTCAGTGTGTAGCAACGGCAAAAATATAGTTACTGGCCCAGATAACATCCATAGAAAAGGCTTAAAACAACTTTTACAGTTGATTATTCTGCAGATCGTCCAAATTGTTGATGCCTGCCTTTTTCCTACTTTTTGGATAATATTCAGCACAATCGTAGTCCCCAAACCTGTGAAACCCCTAGCCAGAACAAAATCCTACAAAGTAATATATCTTCTAAACACTCTAGGCAAAATCAACGATATGCTTCTTAAGGAAAGACACTTAAAATTTCTAGAGAAAGTTTGGAAAATTTAGTTTGGACTAAGTTTGGACTCGAAAATTTCACCAAGCTCAATTGCCGATTGCCGATTTCTGGGAATCATTTGCTCAAATATCTCTGCTTGGTCGTTGTTATTAATGCCACGGAGAAACTGTCAACATTTTTTATTCCTTGAGCCGAAGTTTCACAAGGCCCAGTACCAGCTCCAATGCTATATACAGATGATACAAGCCTCCTCCTACCGCTCAATAATCGATCTGTTAATATTCTTTTTTATACTGGCGACAGTGCTCTTTTACCGCAGGACCCAGTTGCGTTAAGAGGCGATCTTTATTTCACAAAGCTCAATGCACTACCAAATACATTTCTGTGGAGCATACTCCAAAGAAATACATTTCCAAAATACAAGCAAAGAAGAATTTATTGTGATTTGGTAAGTATATCTTAACAGCACTAATTTTATGGTAAACAACTGATCTGGTTGAGGATAGTGATTTTCTGTAATATCAGTAGAGTACATGACTGTGTTAATCATTCTAATAGCTTCGTTTAAAAAATACGATTTTAAAGAATAATTAATAAACAAAAAAATCTGTGAATTTGATTAAAAATGTCATAAATTGTTTATAAATGTTTTGTAGAAAAATAATCTTTGTTTTCTAAAGCTCTTGTTAAGGTTTTATAATGTCAGAGAATGTTTTGGAAGTGGTTAATAATATTATAAACTGTAATATTAACCACAAAATCTATACAAATTGATGAATCTTAGTAAACAGAAAACCACAAGTGTTGGACTACGTTTTAAAATCTCTCAATAACACTGAATTTTCTTTAATTTGTAATATTTAGGAATTATTCTCACTAAATAGTTATATATCTATTATCTTTCTAATTGGGATAAAACTAAATATTATTTACTAAATATAACTAGAAAAAGGCTAGTCATCATCAAATCTATATATAGATAATATTAATGCTCTTAAAACATCTAGATAATTTATCAATGGGGTCGTGTAAAATATTGATATTTTGCGTAGTTATAAGATGAAGTGTATCTGATTTAAAAATCAAACACTAAAAGATTAATCAAAGATAATGTACGATAAAAACTTCCTTATCTTATTGACTGGTACTCTAAAGATTTATTATTATTTTGCTTTGCAGAAATATTGTATTTAAGAAAATAAATAACATACTACCAGACATTTTTTTAGCTGTTCCTTCTTTCTTCAGTTCTCAAACACTTCGTGAGTTTTGGCCTGTTCAACAATTTTGTATCCTTTGACTTTCTATCGCATCCGACATCCTTTTTTATCGAAAATTGAGACAGTCATCATCTTCTTCAGGGATTCTTATATCTTTTAAAGGGGCGTTCTATAAAGCAACTGTTTCCTGTATGGTATTTTATTGATGTTTTCTATTCTATTTACATGAAAGTAACAATTGTTACGGTTTATCGTGCAAAAGATACAGGCCTATATCTTTTATTACCATCAACGAGTTCATTACATGTAAAATGTTTCAGATTTACAGTTTTTTTCTCTGTAAAGCATTTCTTAATTGTTTTTCTAATGCATTTTGTGGTGTACCACATTTGGTAATTATCTCTCCTTTTGAGGAGTCGTGTTCTTTTCCATCTCACTACGTTTACAGATTTTATCTCCGTGAAGGAAATTCCTCTTTTGATTATTACTACTTTGATTTCAGTAGTTTTCTTCAATTTTCTTGTAAGCGACGTGTCAGCTCTTGTTTCCACTGCGTATGTTACTGCCTACTCGGTTTACACATGCTTTTAGTGTAATCAATTAAATAGGCATCATGTAGAAAACTTTTTTATAATAAATTTTATGGAAAAAAAATTTGTGCATGGTCTAAAACCTAATATGCAACCATCAGATATCAAATTTCATCAATAATATACAAAATATGTCAAAAATAATTAATTGTGCTTCAGAGTAAAGTACATTTATATTTCACAATTGTTATTATAAAAAGTTGTTTGAAAGTAAAAACAATGTTATAATATGCAATTTTATCCTTCTATTTAAAAAAAAAAATTTTCAAATTGCCGATGCCTAACATCATTTTTATTTATTACACATATGATAATTCTTTTGTTATTAATTTTGCGAAAAAAAACTATTTACATAAAAAACTCTGCATGGTGTAAAACCTAAGCTGCAATGATCAGATATCAAATGTTATCAATATTATACGATTCTCAGTCAAAAATAATATGGCAGCGAAACTTGTGTGTTAAGTCAGAAAGGTACAGAAATTGAAATGATGTTAAAAGGAGATATTACGCATGAGATATGGAGTAACAAAGGACAATGATGACCCATGAAAAAAAAATAAGTAAGGAAGTAATAAAGCTTAACAACCAACCAAGCTTAATACAAAAAAAAGCACAAATAGCACTTTGGATGGGACATATTTACAGTAAGCTCACAAACAGACATGCAAACAAATTTTAACAGAAGTGGCGAAAAGCGTAGAAGAGGAAGACCTACCCAACTAAAAATACCGGACTGAAAGAGAACGACTAAAAACAAAAATGATTGGTAAAAATAGTGAAGAAAAAAAGAATACATAGACCTTCAGGCGTGAAAAGCTGTTATATCTTATTTTAAAACGACCTTTAATAAGTTTTCTAGTATGTTGATCTAAAAAAACTGACACCAATAATCGTTCAGAAAAAAAATGAGATAACGAAACGCTTACAAGATTTTATCTTGATGATTTTGCACCAGATTTTAGTTGTAAATCCCAATAAAATATTTTTAAAAAAATATAAGTGTAGTCTGGCTATAGTACTTGAATATTTTAAAGTGCATTTCCTATTACTATATATAGTTCGAATTTAGTAAAGTTTCTCAAAGTATCATTTTGTTGTTCTTCAAGGTAAGTAATATAAGTTATTCTCAAGATAGATAAAGATACAAATCAAAGTGATTTGTATGTTTTAGATTTTATTTTTATTTTTATATAAATTTTATTATTAGCTTAATCATACATTTTCTTCTACAGTAAAACTGTTACTCTATAGTACCGTAAAAATAATATTTAGTTGGTTATCTTCTTCTCCTTTGTTCCAGGGATTGAGGATTTTTTGTCTATTCCTTTATCAAACTTGACCTCATATTTTAGAGAGAGAGAGAGATGTCCTACACTTCTTATTTCTTTTAGTGTATTATTTGGTATTTGTTTAATTGATCCATTTTACACCATTCCGTTTGCAACAGATTTCCATACAATTACATTTATTGTTATTCAAAAATAATTTCTAAGTAGTGGAGAAGAAACAAATATGGGTTACCATTTCATTTAACTTAGCTCTCTTAACCATATTTTGTTTAAAAAATTCTTCTCCTACTTTCCAAGAACCAGCACATTATCAATGTAATCCTCCTCATTTCAGCCTTAAGCAATCATTGTTTTGTGTCTTTTTAACTGTCTAATATTTAGTTCCGTATACCCTAGCTAGTATTATGGCTGTTTTATAGAATTATCTCTTTAGCCTCATTGAAATTTTTATGTCACACAACACATCACTCGCTTCCTTCCACTTAATCTATTGAACTCTAATTGCATCTCCAACTATTTTCTCGTTACCCTATAATACCGATCCTAGGCGTTTAAAACTATTACTTTTTACAATCATTCACCATTTAAAGATATCATTATATTTGTAGTAACTCCATCTTTAAATTACCATTCGAAATGTTCTGTTTTTGTCTTAGTTCTTCCTCAATAGCTTGTCTCCGCTATTCCAGTGTTCATTTTTAATCGTTTTTACTATTTTCTACGAACAGTATATCATCAGCGTATATTAAGCACCAAGAAATGATACCCTGTAGTTTCGCCATCTTATCTAAAACTCTAATGGGAATAATTAAGGACTAAGCAAAAAGACATCCTACTTTCACATGAAATGTACTAGTCTCTCGCACACCTGTCCTAACATTAGTTGTTACTTCCTTTTACATATATCCCATAATCTTTACATACTTACTGGAGACTCCTTTCTTATCCATATTTTGTAGGATATTTTCCATCAACTGTCTTATAATTTAAATTGCATCTGTTGTTGATCTGCCTTGCATAAAACCAAACTGATTATCAGATTTTTCGGTTTCTTCACGTATCCGTGTATCAATCACTCTCTTCCATATTTTCGTGGTGTGACAGTAGTTTTATGTTGCTGTAGTTTGTCCACTGTTATGTATCGTCATTATTTTTGTAAACAGACATTAATATACTGCTTCTACGTTCGTCTGACATTTGTTTTACTTCCATAATTCTAATAAATAGTCCTGTTAACCAACTTTTTACTGTCTTTCCTAATGCTGTCCACAGTTTGTCAAGAATATCATCTAGTCCAACTGTTTTACCATTTTTTTTTCTTATATAAACTGCTAGACCCACCTCTTCATTTGTTATTTTGGTGACCATTGATGTCACTATCTTCATTACATAACTATTTGTGCTTTGTAGACTTGTATTGTAGTTTTCCAATTTGTATTTACTTATGATTTTGGAGGGGTGCATTTCTTAATTCTGTGGTTATTTTTGATGTATCTTCTGCTTAAATTGCTTTTTTCATATTATCTAAGTTCCAAGATTTACATTGGTTTGAGGGAACAATACTTTTTTGTGGCATTGTAATTATAAAACGAACCTATAGATTAAAATGATACAAATATGGTCTATCCCATATTACAACATAACCTAGTATGTGTTATCCAAATAGGAAAAACTTAAATGGAATAGGATTTAAGACAAATCTAAAAGAATATAAAAATATCAGCCATTAATCATAAAAAATTTAATTTGTTCCTAGTTTTGACTACAAAAAAAATGAACACAAGAACATTCCTAAAACCTTTTGTTAACAAAAAAAACAAAAACTTCCATATCACTTTCACTAAACTAGAGTGATTTCCGAAGTGGAAATTAAAACGTCAATAAACGTACTTTAACCTTTAATTGTAGCTTATTCCCATTTAAATAGTAATTACTAAACTAGAGTACTGTCAACTTTATTAGTGGAAAGCCTTACATTAAAGAGATTCTAGTCAGATTATTATTGTTTAGATGGTAGTTCGTAAGATCCTCGAAAAAACTTAAAGATCCAATAGTACAGGCAGAAATAGAGATAACACTCAATGATACACTCAAAGAAAAGTTCAATGAAGCACTCGCGGAAGCAGAAGAAACAATAGAAAGTATTTGGCACACCTTCACTACAAGACAACATCAGAAAAACAAAGAATACATGGATGACAGAAGAAGTCCTAGAAATGATCGACATAAGGATATCTTACAAAAATCGCAATGAAGAAAAATATAAAAAAAAACCCAGAAAATCATCCGAAACCAAATCAGGAAAGTCAAAGAAGAATGGATGAGCAGCAACTGTGAGGAACTCGGAGATTTACTAAAAAAGCATGACTACTTTAATGCATACAAAAAGATTAAGGAAGTCACAAATATGAAGAAAAAAATCACTACAACGTAACAAAAAGTTTTTCTTCCATATAAATCAATTAAAAATAAAGTTTTCCCATAAACGCTGCTCATAAGTGAGGTGGTGGCCTAACTATTTTTGCTTTACTTCGAGTTTCTCTTTACATATCTTCGTTTTTTTATATATATTTTGTTTTCCTCGCTTCTTGAGCAATAGGTGTATTTACAATATTTACAAGTCACCTTCTAGTATCACATAGCAAGTTCTATTATATTTGCTGAATATTTTTGTACAATATACAAGTGGTTGCATAGATCTTTAGTGTCTTTTATACATTTAATTATACTGCAATTTACGGTTTTTATTGAGATATCTCTCATATTTTCTATTTATGAAATATATTTGGAACTTTATTCATTTCTTTATTTAAATCATTTATTTTTGCTGTTAAATACAAACATCCTTACACTATTGTATGTACTTTTAACAGTTTGCTAAAACTCCATTAACAATTTTAAATCAAAGAAATCTTTATTAGCTAAATTTGATTATACTTATATGTACACTACTTTTTATTTTAACACTCTTCCAAATTTACGTTTTGTTTTAGAAAAATCAAAATGAAACTATTCGTCGCCTTCGCAGCTATCATTTTGAGCGTCAGTGCTTTGTCACTCAACGACCATTGGGAGAATTTTAAAGTAAGTCAAAATAAATATCGATATATTAAAATAAATGTTATGTTAATAATGTTTATACATAAGCAAGAAAAGGAGTTAACTATACCGTTATTATTAATTTATTCCAGGTCAAACATGGCAAGGTTTACAAAAATCCAATCGAGGAAAGAGTCCGCTTCTCAGTTTTCCAATCAAATCTGAAACTCATCAACGAACACAACGCAAAATACGAACAGGGACTTGTAGGCTATACAATGGCAGTCAACCAGTTCGCTGACATAACCCCAGAAGAGTTTAATGCCAAGCTCGGTATGCAAGCAAAAAACATCCCTAAAATCAAGACAACTCGTCATGTTCAAGATGTAAACGCTGAGGTTCCAGACTCCATTGACTGGAGACAAAAAGGTGCCGTATTGGGGGTTAAAGATCAAGGAGACTGTGGATCCTGCTGGGCCTTCAGTGCTGTAAGTTTTTGATTTTAAAAACATTTTCATTTATAATATTTGCCGAGTACTTCCTGTTTTTCATTATTAATAAAACGTATAATTTGTTCAACAATATAAATCAACTATATAAACTGAATTTCATTAATTTTCTGTTTTTGTTAATTAAAAATCCTTCTTATTAGATTTGTCACCTGTTTTATATTATTTTAGACAATGACAGTCGCAGTACGCTTGTTTAACGAAACAATAGATACCGCTGATACTTAAACTGCAATAAATTATAATTTATAGATAAGTTAAAACATAATCTTGATTTCTTTTATCTTTTTAATTCTAAAGTTCATTTTAAGAAACTATAATTCTATCAATTTCTTTTCTGGTATAATTCCTTAATACAGCAATTTGTTGTTTTTTCTAATCTTAAAGTAACTGTCGTTTATTTTCGTTCTACTGTCATTAAAAAGCCATAAAAATTTCTGCCGAACTAATGATACTAGAATATATAAATAATTTATATTTTAATTATTTTAGACTGGTTCCCTTGAAGGACAAAACTATCTCATCAATGGCAAATCAGTAGGTCTCAGTGAACAGGAACTTTTGGATTGTTCCTCAGACTACGGAAATGGCGACTGCGATTATGGTGGCCTGATGACCAGCGCTTTTGAATACATCGAGGACAACGGAATCGAATCTGAGTCTAGCTATCCCTACGAAGCCGAGCAAGGAAATTGCAGACGCAAAGCTGGCAAAGCTGAACTAAAGATCAAAGGTTACAAAGAACCTGCAGCTAATGAAGAAGCTTTGAGACAAGCTGTTGGTAAGTTAACTGTTAATATATTAAACTGAATAAATATGGTTTCTTTAAACGAGGTAGAGCTCAGTACATTTTAAATTATTGGCTAAACAATATTTCCCTAATAGTTTTTTTCTTTTACCTAGTGTGAAAATTATTATTGTACTTTAAATAGCATTATAGTTTGTATTTCTATTACCACATGAGTTTATTAAACTTCAATATTGTAACATTATGCTAAAGTTTCGCTTTAGAGACAGATGACTGTCTATCGGAACTGGCTGTAGGAAGTTCGAGACCTACAGAACTGGAATAAATAAGGTGAAGCCTATGTACATTTTTGAACGCAGCAAGCTGGATGATGATGAAGAAGAATCATGTTGTACAAAATAACGTAAATCTTGTTTAAAAATGATGTTTATTACTATTTATTTATTTCTTCCTCTTTTTTTAGGTACCGTGGGTCCAATTTCTGCAGCAATTTACGCTGATCCCATCCAATTCTACTCACGTGGTATCTTTGATAACAAACAGTGCGTAAACGATGCCGACTTCTTGGACCACGGAATCCTCGTCGTAGGATACGGTGAAGAAAACAACACACCCTACTGGATTGTAAAGAACTCATGGGGTGCAGACTGGGGTGAAGAAGGTTACTTCAGACTGAAGAGGAATGCTAACTTGTGCGGTTTGGCTTTAATGACAAGTTATCCCACTTTGTAAACATACACTTAGTTTTATAATAAAACTTTTAACATAAAAATTTTGTTTTTTTTTGATATTGATGAAGAAAGTGGTTTAAAGTATAGTGGGATGAGATTGGTGGATAAAATAAAAGACTATGCCATTTTAAAAAGGACAAACATGATTTAATATAGTTAGAAAAATACCGTAGAGAATTATATATCTTAATACTGTATATTAACACTGTAAGTCTCTAATTTTAATTTTTACACCGATTCAATTCAAGTGCCTTATTTATATCGGCCTTGTATTGTCATATTTCTTCTGATTTTAATTTAAAGTGTTTGAAAATACGACGGCTGCTCCGTCTTGCTCAAAAAATCGCGCGTGTTCTAAATACCTTAATATTCACTTATACTTTAATACACTTTTCATACCCCTAAGTAATAAGAGTGGTCCACCCCAAACATTTTTTTTGTTTTTTATATAAATGTTTTTATTTATGATGGGACATTAACCAATACATACAACTCTTAATTTTCACACTTCTAACACCAACCTCTATTTTTTAATGGCTATATTAATGTCACACAGAGTTACTTGCCGTACTTCTTCGAAACGGCTTGACTGATTTTTATGAAATTTTATATGTATGTGGATTCGGGTATATATAAGTACTACTCTGCATTTTCTTCCAAAAAAGTTGTTTTCGTTCAAATCAGAATGACGTAGTCAACTATCCTACAGACTTAAATTTATTGCTTCGACTACCACCTAACAATTTACAATTAAAAGTAGAATAAGTTGTCATTATGCTGCGTAAAGTTAAGCAACCTCGACAGTGCAATGGAATGAGACTAGCTATGAAAGGTTTTTTTTTTTTCAATGACAATAAAGAAATCACAAAGCCTACTGTTGGATGTTTTGGAATTAACTTTTCCATGTTTCGCGTATGGACAATAATAATTATTCGTGTATCGAAAAGCCGTCATCGTTTTATATTTATGCAGTGCAAAAAATTTTAAAAATATTATCAGAAAACATTAAATTGATTCTGGGTGTTGTTGAGTCCCAGGTAGCTTGTTGTATAAATAAAATAAAGTGCTCTACAGTATGTTTTATCTCTTTATTGGTCTTTAGGGCAATGTTTAGTAGGTTTCTTCTTCACTAGATGTTTTAAGATGTTCCAATTTGTTTTTCGGTTATTTAATACATATGGTTTTTCTTGTGGAGGATTTTTTCAGTTCTTCTTCTTTAAGTTCCATCTTCTATCGAAGGTTGGAAATCATCATGGCTATGCGGACTCTGTTGACTGCCGCTCTAAAAAGTTCTGCACTACTGCATTCAAACCATTCTCTTAAGTTCTTAAGCCAGGAGTTCTTTTTTTAGTTATTGTTACAATATCTGAGGATGATCGGAAGATAGTTCATAACATAAATTAGCATGCATATAGTTCTTGGTAATTAGTTTAGTTATGCCAAAGTCTAGAAAATCGGGGGTTTTATTTAAGTCAGTTGGCCAACACGTTGGTTCTCGTGCTGGTACTTCTAGATTATTGTTGTTTATTGCTTTGTTTAGCTCTAGTTTTTGGATCGTATCTAGTCTAGAACACCATTTCTGATTCTTGGCATTATAGTCACCGCCACAAATGAATCCGTTGCCTAGTTCGTCAAAGAACTCTTTAAAGTCTCCTTTTGTTATTTTATGCTTTGGAGGGCAATAAACTGCAGAGAAAGTAATGGATACTGTCCAACTGTATCTGCAAATATAACTGTATTTGTGGCTTGTATACATTCTTTTGCACAAAAAGTCGCGTAATGGTGTTTGATTGTGTTTTTAATAATGACTGGAGTGCCACCGTGGGCGGTTCCATCAGGATGCATGGTATGGTAAATTAAACTCAAAAAAACTCTTTATTTGTATATAAACTATTATTTATTTTTAACTATGCATTCGCCATATAATTTTGAGCTTTGAGAGAACTACGCTAGAATGGAAAATATTCTTTACATTAAAATACGATAACATTTACTATTAACTAACATGTCAACATTTTGGTAAGTTGTAAAGTTGTAAAAATATATTATAAAATATGTTTATTATAAAGTGCGGACTTAGAAGCATAATCAGATAAAGAACGTTAGATTGAATGTAAAATTCAATTACTACAAAATTTTATAGTAGGTTTATTTGAAAATTCTGAGACAAATCCATACAGAAAAAAAATGAGATAACTAAGTTCATACAATATTTTATCTTGATAACTTTGCAAAACCCTAATCGTAAATCAAAATAGAGTATTTTCAAGAATATCTCAAGTATATACTGGTTGTGCCACTTCAATATTTTAATCTCTTTTTCAGTTTAAATATATAGTTCCCATTTTCTAAACTTTATCAAAGTATCATTCTGTTGTTTTCAAGGTAAGTATAGTTTATATGACATTTTTATTTATATTTTATTTTTATAGCTGAAACAAACCTATTTTTATATTTAAAATTGTTACTTTTAATTTGCATATTATATTATTATTGGACATATAAGTCATTCATATTTTCTAAAAGAAAAACAGTTTTTCTGTTTTTACAAAACAAAATGTTTTTTATGCTAACATCTTTATCAAATTGTCTTCTTTGTTTTTTTCATTTTATTTATTTATTTCTGGTAGAAAGTACAACTTAGAAATATTCCCTCAATTTTTTCGAAAAATTTTTCATACTTGTTTCAATTATTGTTTCAACATCATTTTAGTGAATATTTTTTTACTAATTTTTATGTGTTCACGTACATTTAAGTTACTTTTTGTTCTAGGACAATCAAAATGAAAGAACTTATCGTCTTCGCAGTTATCGTTTTGAGCGCCAGTGCTCTCTCACTAAACGAGCATTGGGAAAGCTTTAAAGTAAGTTAAACAGGTACATATCTAAATTACTTTTATTCAACCGTTGATTAAAGTGGATATTTACACCGTTATTATTAATACATTTTAGGCCCAACATAGCAAAATTTACAAAAATCCAATTGAGGAAAGAGTCCGCTTTTCAGTTTTCCAGTCAAATCTGAAGCTTATCAAAGAACACAATGCCAAATACGAGCAAGGACTTGTAGGCTACATAATGGGTGTCAATCAGTTTGCTGACATGACCCCAGAAGAGTTCAAAGCCAAGCTCGGAATGCAAGCAAAGAACATCCCTAACATCAAGAAAACTCGTCATGTTCAAGATGTAAATGCTGAGGTTCCAGACTCAATTGATTGGAGACAAAAAGGTGCCGTCTTAGGAGTTAAAGATCAAGGAAACTGCGGATCTTGCTGGGCTTTCAGTACTGTAAGATTTTTCTTGTACAAATATATGTTTATTTAAAGATAAAATAGACAGTTAAGGTTTAATTTTGTTACAGCGTACCACAATTCGCTGATATGTATATTTCTGCTTCTTGGCGTCCTTATAGCAAACTCATAGTAAGCTCTAATAGTGCATTTGTCGTCTATTTTGTTTTGTAACGTTTAGAAAACACAGATTTGGATCGCATCCTTAATTCAATATCCGATATTATATTCTCATGTTTATTTAATTTTAACCCTAGAATACGGGACCGTTTTTTCCAAACGTAAATACGGGACTATCGTAAATTTTACTACTCCATAGAAAAAAGCCTATATTTTTTACTTTGAATTTTTTATTTATTATATAGAAAACAATTAACATTCTTAGTATATCTTACAAAAGCATACAATTATGAAACAAACATATTTGGGTATTTTTAGGAACATACGGTACAAATATCTCCTCGGTGTTCTCCGCAAATTGGCTTCTTGCACTCCTTGCAATAGTTGGTGGTAATGCGTCTTTTTTTGCTTGGACAGTAGAAACAACTCTTCTTCTTCTTTTCCTGGGCCATGTTTTGATCATCTTATAGGCCTAACGTATGCTCTGTAGGGTTAGACAAATACAATAATTGTTCTGGTAAATCTTCTAGTAAGTCATGGATTCGACCTTTACTTGATGAAAATTTATTTTATCTAGCGATAAAACACTAAAAACTTTTGTTTTCAAAACTTCCACAAAATTTATTATAATTTTTATTTTTTATCACTACCTACAGCTGTTTTAAGAGAGTGTGTTTTTTAAGTGATATATTTTTGGTATAAGTTTATACTGTATACTCTTTAACTGAATGCGTTGGGGGCTGTTTGTCTCAAGTTGGTCATTCAGAATTATGTCTGTATTTTTTAATTTGTTAATTTCCATAGATTCTAATAAAGAGAGCTTACGGCCTTTATTTTGAATATGAAGAATTTGAAATTGATCATTAAAAGAATTATTATGATCTAGAAGGTAAAGTTCGCACGTAAAATCTGTTTTTCTATTGCTAAAAGTCATTTTGTTTTCTGCTATACATCTGTTATAAGTTCTGCCAGTTTAGCCGATGTAAGTTTTTGGGCAGTCGCCACATTTAAGAATGTACCTATATAGCACAAAGACTGCTATTTAACTATTGTTTTATAAACGGCATAACATTTTAAAGAAAATTTTATTAAAACTTCTATGAAATTACTTACTTCCGATTATAAAGCTATGTAAATTCTGCTTTATGGTATATTTCTTTGTGTGTTTATTTTTTAATTCCTTCTTTTTAAGGTTATCCAACATTTTTGCAAATCTATGTTTTTTTTTGTACAGTTCTCCTTCCGTGTATCACATCCTAGCTTTCAACTTTGGCGATCCTTTCAATTATCTGCTTTTAGACATGTATCTTTAGATTCATCGTTTAGTCTCCACTATGACTATATTCTTAGTCTACCCCTTTTGCTGCAGTTTTTAGGGATCCACTGTTATATTTGCTTTAATATTCTTTGATCTCTCTTGCTATAGAATCTAGGATGTTGATATTTATGCTCATACGCTCTTTGATTTTAATTTTTATTATTCTATCTTTTCTAGTGTGTTCTCCAATTCTGTTAACAAGTCGATCAATCATTTCCTGTGGCATATTCTCCCAGTCTTCTCTATAGGCAATTGTAAGTTCATGATGGATTTTATCAGGATTTATTCGGGCATGAACAATGAACAGCTCTGAAGAGCACATCCCATGCATGTTCAATGGAGTTCATGTCTGGAGAAATCGCAGGCCACTCCAAACTACAAATACCTTCTGTCTCAAAATAGTCAGTAACCGCTTAAATCCTATGTGGATAGGCGTTATCATTCATAAATACAAAATTTTTACCCACAGTTCCTCGTCATAATCTCACATTAGGTTCTAAAATCCGTGTAATGTACCTTTGTCTTGTTAGAGTCCCATCAAGAGTCACCAATTCTGTACGTCCATCTGCCAAACAAGAATTTGCCGGCTATTACTATTTAAACAGATTTTGGTCTCATCTGAAAAAAGCACAAAATACCAAAACTGTTGAGGCAGCTTTAAGTGTTTTTAGGCCCACTGGAGGCGGTGCAAAACATGTCTTGGTTGTCGCTGAGATTTTTTTTTTTGGTCGACGACTCCTCAAAACTAACTCTAAAATTCTTCTTCTGATTGTAGCCAACGACATACTGACTCCTGTAGCATACCTGAAGTCTGCAGGGCTGCTACAGACACAGAGAATTTCGCCGAATGGAAATTCTAGTTCTATTCTGTTGCTCATTCGTGACTTGGGATCTACCAGAGCGAGCTATATTCTATACTAAATTTGTCTCCAGAAACCTATTCCATATCCGTAAGACATCACTTTGTGAAACAATTACTCTATCTGCTAAGAACCGCAGTAGATGGCCTCCTTCAACTAAAACGATAATTCTTGCACGATCCAACTCAGAAATTAAATTATGATCCATTATAAATCACGTTTTCACAAATTTTACCACAATAAATTTTTCAAATGTTTACACCTTGGCAAAATAAAAACTTATTTAAATAAAATAAAAACCAAAAAAGGTGTATTTTATATGAAATAGGTCTATTAAATATTTAATAAGCATAAAGGTTTATAAAAGTGTAAAAACCGTAAATAAGAGAGGTAATGCATAACTTTTGAAACTATGTGAATAATACAAATAATGTAACTATATACATATTTTAGACCGGTTCCCTCGAAGGGCAAAACAACATTATCAACGGAGAATCAATAGCTCTCAGCGAGCAAGAACTTTTGGATTGTTCCACAGACTACGGAAATGGTGACTGCCAACAAGGAGGCCTTATGACCAACGCTTTTGAATATATCGAAGACTACGGAATCCAATCTGAGCACAGATATCCCTACGAAGCAAAACAAGGACAATGTAGGCGCAGCCTTCACAAAGCCGTACTTGAAATTCAAGGTTACAAAGAAGTAGCTGATAATGAAGAAGCTTTAAGACAAGCTGTTGGTAAGTTAATTTTACCACCTATAGATTAAATTCTTGTACCATTAACAACACTAGAAATCCTAAGATTTCCAACTTGGCGAAACTAAATTCAAATGTTTACCACTGTGCTTTCTACAACTTTCAAAACAGACAGATTGATAAATTAGTCGACTATTCGAAGGGAATCAATAATTTGCATCTCATGCCGGTCATCACGGCAAAAATTATTATTGATTTAAGTTTCTGGTACTCGCAACCGAGTAAAGAACTAAAACGGAAAGACAATATTAGATTTAACTTAAATGCAGTGTTGTTATTAGATGGCGTTGTAACGTCCGTAAATAAACATTTTTATAATTATTGTCGTATGGCGGGAGAGATTTAATTTCGATTCAGCTCGAGAGGCGACATATTCGCCGCTGCATATGTCACTCTGATGATACCTAATAAGGTTGAGATACGTATAAGCGGCTGGCGGATAGGCGGATGCCCTGCATTGAAATTAAATCTAATACCGTCTTTCTGTTCTTGTACAATTATCTAGAAAGTGCAACAGTTTTAAAATATTTTTTTAAAAAGTAACAAAAATTCTATTTTAAACTTAAATTTTGCACTACTTATTATTTATCTTTTTTTAGGTACTGTTGGTCCTATTTCTGCAGCCATGTACGCTGATCCAATCCAGTTTTACTCAAGTGGCATATTTGACGATAAAAAGTGCGTAAACGACAGTGGTTACTTGGATCACGGAATTCTCGTTGTAGGTTACGGCGAGGAAAATGGTAAGCCCTACTGGATTGTCAAAAATTCATGGGGTCAAGACTGGGGTGAACAAGGCTACTTCAGGCTGCTCAGAAATGCTGATTTGTGTGGTTTAGCTTTGATGACGAGTTATCCAGTTTTGTAAAAGTACAGTGATTTTAAAAGTAAATATAGTTGTTAAAAAAGTATTATATTTTTTTAATTCGTTCATGTTTCTATTATTTCAGTAATAATATTAAAAATATCGTGGCAAATGATTTTTTAAAAATAATTTAATATAAATATATAAACTTGAACAAACATAATAAACCTAAAATATACAGTGGGAAGTAAACTTATTATGTACGTACACAAAATTCTATATTTTCTTCTTTTTCTGTCTCTTCCTCCTTATATGTAGTCTTCTAAGGCGTGATTGTTCCCCGATGTTAGCCTCCTGCATCATATAAATTATCGCCCCATCTCTTCCTTCGATTTCCTACTATTCTTTGACCATTTGCTGATTTGTCTCTTACTATTTTTACTACGCTCTCTGTTACAGCCCTATCATATTCCTTTTTTAATATTGCTCTGTACATTTTTTTCCCGATTGTTATATCACAGGTTATCCCTGTCGGTAATTAAGGTCAAAATTGCTTTTATGATTGCAAAAAAAATTTAACAGTATACCTGTATTTTTTATTGTTCTATTTTCACTAAAAGGTTTTGTTAATAAACGACCGTAAAATATTTTATTGTTTTGAATTTATAAACTAGATATCCATGAAAAAGATCGTAAATTTTCTCCTAGCTTAAAAATTACTACAAAAGGCTCACCTTTCCATGAAAATCAGATTACATATGCTCTAGTCCAAACTCAGATAATTTATCTTGCTCTTACTACGTAATAAACGTACATACTCGACTTAGCAAAGTGGTCATTTAAACTTAATTATTTTCAAGATCAATTGTAAAATGAAAGTGTTTTCGGGCTAACTTCGACGAATACTAATAAATCGGAGTCTTTTATGATTTCTCCTAAGAGAAATAAAAGGAAATCGTTAAAATACAACAAACCGGCAAATCGTTGTTCGGTGGACCTTAAGGAGGCATTTGACAGAATTAAATTAAAAGGGATATCTACTTATTGTATGCAAGTTAGATACCTCTAGGAATTATCAAAACAATCGAAAATATCTATCAAAACAACACAATAAAGGTAAACCTAGAAAAATAACTAACTAATTCAACCAAAGCTGGCAACTGGATAAGACAGAGAGATTCCCTGTTGTTCAATCTAATCCTGGATACAATAATAAAAAAAAATAGAATTAAAAATGGATATGCGATACTACTCTCTTAAAGTAAAGATGATTTACAATGCATACTGCACCAATTTAATATAACCGCCATAAAATTTAACATGTTAATATCCCCAGTGAACAAAATAATACATGCAGTACGTAAAGCGCATGGTTACAGAATGGGGGACAAAGAAATCCAAATATTATGTTATGCAGGCGACGCCGGATTAATCGCCGAGACAGAAGACGAGCTCCAAAGATTAACACACATCTTTAATACAACAGCCAAGAAATACAATATGATAATATCAGCAGAAAGAACCAAATGTATGACAACATCTAAATACCCACTACGTTATAAAATCAAAATTAATGGGAAAATAATAAAGCAGGAAGCAAGGTTTAGATTACTAAAGCTTAAAATCAAGCAAAGAAGACACAATCTGGAAGAACAAACACTTAAGACAAGACACAAAGACAAGAATCTATAAAGTAGCAATTATACCTATATTAACATACACAGCGGAGATAAGAGCTGATACATCTAAAACGAGACGACTGCTAGAAACAACAGAGATGAAAATACTTCGACGAATATCAGGAACAACAACAAATGTTGGATAGGGAGAGAAGCAAAAATATAAGAAGAGCAAGCAATATAGAAGACATAAATGAATATGAATGAGTACAACTAATACATTAGTAGAATGGCAGAGGATAGGATAGTACGAATATCACGAGATAAGTCTCCAAATAGACGAAGAAGTATTGACAGATCAAGAATAAAATGGTGCGATAATTTTAACAATTTAGGAGGCTTATATTAAACAAAAAACAGGCTTTAAAGGTTGTTAAGGGAGAGTTAAAATATCTAGGCATACCATCTAGCTACAAAAAGTTCGAAGCAGATGGGGAAGACCAAGTGAGTAGAACAAACAGAGCCGCAGGTTGCCTAAATAAGCCAATATAAAGAAATAAAAATATCAGAAAACAAATTAAATTAAGTCATTAGACCAATAATGACATACGTGGCAGAAATATTACCTGACACAAACATGACAAAAAAAAACAAAAAAATACCAGAAACAGCAGAGATAAAACTCTTGGTTGAAAATTGATGGTAAGACACTGTGAGACATATATACGACATAGATGCACGGTAAAGAATATCAACGATTAGGTAAGAGATAGAAGAGTAAGATAGAACGATCCAACGAAAGAGATCTTCCTATGGTTTCCCAATAGAAAGACGATCAGTAGGAAAGTCTACGGAAACGATGAGACAAAAATTGGAGGCACATTGGGAAGCAGACAGAGTCAAGTCTACATAAAAAAAGAGTGACTTAATAGTTTGGTTTTTGTCTTATGTTGGAGGAAAGGGACATACGCACCACTATCTTCTGCTATTGTGCTGATGTGTTTGTTTCATTTCTAGTCCGCTTTGTTGCCCATGTATTATTGTCTTGTATACTACACGCCCTTCTGTTGTCCTCGTTTTGTTTTCTCTCTATTCAGTAGGCCCTTCCCTTAAATTCCTTAGTATTCTCACCTCTGTCGTATCTAGCAATTGTTTTGTTTTTTGTTTTAAACGTGTCATTTCTCGTCTCTATTGTATATTTTATTATAGGTCTAATTGCTGCTGTGTCTATCCTAGGTGATTGTTCTTCCAGACCTTATTATTAAGAGATCACTTCGCTTGTGACTTAATCTCTTAATGTCTCTTTCTGTGATAGGTAAACGCGACGACCGGGTGCATTAAGTTGATCAGGCGCCGTATATTTAATCACAGCTGGTCGCAAGCCCGAATAAAAGTGTAGCAATTATGGTCTAGGTTAGCAACTATGACTATTCATGCACCTTTCTGAATGAAGATCTTTAATCAATATCAAAGACCGGGAGGAGGCCGATCAATACTCGACCTAGGCGAAGTAGTGTATGGTAGGAATCGATTACTATTTGATTACAGGGACGGAAAAGGTCGGTAGGGTCTAATCAGTACTTAGAGATAGGGGTAGAAGTTCTTGCCAGATCAATACTTCTTATTAAATGTAAGATGTTTCATTACCAGTGCGCATCGTGGTGGTGGTCGGTTTTTGGTGGGAGTGGTGGTACACAGAATGCTAGCTGTTGACAAGCGATGACGGCATTATCATTACAATACGGTACTACAGTCATCTTTAAATTCCTTCTTATTAGAGTTTCTGGATTACTCATGATTTTAAAGAAAGAAAACAGCAAAAGATTCTTAAAAACTTCATTCAGCTCTTAATCCAAGAAGATATAAATGAAAGTAGATCAATAGAAAAAAGATATCCACGATTAAAAATTTGGTTGAATGGTTTAACACCATTATAGTGGTAAACCATTATCCAGTACACAAAACCCTTGTTGACTTTCAACCTTTGGGACGAAGACGGCACTTGAAGAAGAAGATAAGAGATGCGAAATGGATCACTGTAAATAAAGTCATTGATATATCACTGATTTTATGATGATTTCAATGGAAATTTGATTATCATTTCCAAAATCTTAAGTATTGTATTGTTTGTTTTGGCCACTTAAACAGTCAATAGAAGATATCAATTTAAGTATAAATAATTCATATTTTTCCAAATTTTTCATCATACCATTTTGTTGTTCTTTTAGGTAAGTAATATATTCTAAAATATACTGTATATCTGCTCTGTAACTTAATTTATAAAATAATAAAAGACGTATAAAAAGACACTCCCTAATATATCTTCTAGAATACCAGAAAATGAATGTATCTTGTAAAAACAAAACTCGGTTTTCTTTTAAAAAAATTCGTCCAAAGAGAAGAAAGTATATAGTTAGCCATAAAAAAGGTTAGTAATATTTTTCTTTTTTTTTATCTTTAATTTAGGAATGAATCATTTGTTATCAGGATTATACAATCTTTTATTGAAATTCGAATGGAATCATGCGCAACAATTGGTCGTCCTTATGTGTTGGTGACTCTAGCATTTTTGGCGGATATCTACAGACATCTAAACTTCTTAAATTTAAAACTACAATGCAATGCAAGGAAAAACTTGTTTGTGAACTTCTGTCGGATTTAAGAAGTTTTTCTTAAAAGATTGAACTTTTTTCTGAGGACATTAAGGTAGAATTTTTGCATTTTCTTCTCCTTAAATCGGTTTGTAATAGTAATTAAGATATTGATGTCACCCAGTTTTCACATTTTATTAATAGACTTAACGAATACTTTCGTAGCCGGGACCGACGGCTTTACGTGCCCTCCGAAGAACGGTGGCAGCTTAGTTAAATTAGAAATTTGCGGTTAATACATACTGGTAAATATATTTCTTTAAGGGTTATAAATGTTACATGTAGCGACTTTTGCTTATTCGGTTTAATTCTCCATTCTTTTAACCATTTTTTAACTTCATGTATGTTATTTTGAATGAGTTCTGATGCGATGTATGGATTCTTTTTAAAGCATAAGATCGCTGCATCATCTGCAAATGTAGCTGCTGTTGTGGCAGGTGATGTTGACAGGTTGGCAGTGTAGAGTAGGGCCCAGTACACTTTCCTGTGAGACTCCCGCTGTTATGGGTTGAAGTTCTGTTATTCCATTGTCGTATTTGCCTTTAAAACCTCTATATGTAAGGTATGAATTTAGTAGTTGTATAATAGTTTAGAGGTAAGTGGTAAAATGTGTCTACCTGAATCCAAATTGATAAGTTGGAATTATTACCGTAAATTCTAGGAGAGGTGTTAGCCTTGTTAGTAAAAGTATTTTGAACACTTTGAAGAGCACTAGTAGTTTCACTTTTTTTTAATCTTTTTCTGGTAATTTTAGCTAGTATGATTCTTAAAGTGCTCAGTTTATTGTTTTCATTCGGTTGGAGTCAGTTGTTTCATTGAGAATGAATGAAGTTCTTAGGTGGTTTGCTCTCCTTTTTCTTTGGTTTTTTTTAATTTTCGAGTAGCCTTTCGATAATTATATATTCTTTGTCGTTGCTATTACTGCTTTTAGTTATTTTACAGCATCGTATAGCTTGTCATAAATGCAAAAAAATGTTTCTTTTTTTGCATTTATGACAAATGTGTTTGAGACAGAGAAGAGAATAATTTCTTTTATAGGGACGTAAATATTTTTATGTCTCGTTGCTGAGATGTAAGCTATTTACTAAAAAAATGATTATCTGTCAAATGGATAAAGCTGATACAAATCTTATATCGTTTAATAAAGTTTCATCATTAATTTAGATCAAAAAAGATAGATTTGACTAAAGTGCAATTTATTTATAATATTTTTATCATAGTGCTTTCACTGAAATTGTTGTTTGTTTTAGAATAATCAATATGAAAATATTAATCGCATTCGCAGCCATCATTTTGAGCACCAGTGCTTTATCACTTAACGAGTATTGGGATAACTTCAAGGTAAGTCTAAGAACTATCGAGTTTTATCTATATTTTAATGTATTTGAACTTTGAACGCTTTGGTGGCGCAGTGGTAAGAGCGTTAACCTCCTGAGCTGAAACCTCTGGGATCGTTAATTCGAATCTCGCCAGCAAGCAACACTTTTCAGAAGACAGAGTACACTTTTTACGTGTACTCAGTGCTTCTGTACGAAGCAGAATCGTGGACATTGAAGGCGGAAACTCTGTCAAAATTTCAGGCTTTTGAGCTATGGTCAAAGGATCCTGAAGATACCATGGACAGATAAAGTCACCAATAAAGAAGTACTACGGAGCATGAACACAGCCACGGATTTGATCACTTTGTGACGGGGCGTAAGCTGCACTACTTAAAAAAATATAATGAGAAATCAAGCCAAAGAAGAGTATCCTAGCTTGCTAACCTAAGAGCATGATATAGAGAGACCTTAACACAGCTATTCCGTATAGCAAATAACAAAGTCATCACAGCCAGTATGACTGCCAACGTTCGGAACAGACAGGCACCTTAAGAAGAAGAAGAAGAAAGTACATAGTGCAAATTATCTTCGAGAATTATATGTAATTGGCTATAGAAATAACAGTTTAAGCTGAAAATAACATTTTTATATTATTTAATTAGAAAAGATGTTGGTTAAAAAGTATCAATAAAATAGAATAAAGATTTTTACATATCGTAGTTCTTAATGTATTGCAGGTCAAACATGGCAAAGTTTACAAAAACCCAATTGAGGAAAGAGTGCACTTTTCAGTTTTTCTGTCAAATTTGAAACTCATCAACGAACACAACTCCAAATACGAGCAGGGACTTGTAGGCTACACAATGGGTGTTAACCAGTTCGCTGACATGACGCCAGAAGAGTTTAAAGCCAAGCTTGGTATGCAAGCTAAGAACATACCCAACATCGAGAAATCTCTTCATGTTCAAGATGTAAATGCTGAGGTTCCAGACTCTATTGATTGGAGGCAAAAAGGTGCTGTATTGGGCGTAAAAGATCAAGGAAACTGTGGATCCTGCTGGGCTTTTAGTGCTGTAAGTTTTTTCTTATAAAAAGATAGTTATTTTTAAATCTTAACCAATAATTTCATCAAATATTTCCCTCTGTTTTCAGAGTTCACCAATTAGATTGCTTTTTTATATTGATGTTTTGATGGCTGATAGATATTTAGATAGATAGATTGCTGATGTATAAAAAAAATCTTTATAAATCATCATCGTCAGTTTATTTTAAATTCACTTAAATTAAAGCCACAATTTAAGGTTAAAGTAAGTTTATTGACTTTTAATTTCCACTTCGGAAATCGTTCCCAAAATACAAACATTAGTAAATTAAACAAATTTTTTGTTGAAAAAAAAAACAAAAAAAAAATTTGTTTAATTTACTAATGTTTGTATTTTGGGAACGATTTCCGAAGTGAAAATTAAAACGTCAATAAACTTACTTTAACCTTCAATTGTGGCTTATTCTCATTTAAATAGTAATTACTTTAACGTGCCACAAGAAAATAGCTTCAGAACAATATTTTAATTGTTGTTATTTTTTACTTTTTGTAAGCTTTGTCCATAAAATTGTAAAATTTTCAGTGACAATAACGCATATTTCTATTCTTTTGTATAACACTGACATTGACACTAAATTAACAGGAGTTAGAGGCATAAGTTCATTTTCTAATTTTGTGTATATAAAATTAATTTCTTATTTAATATAGTTGTCTTCTAGTTCTATAGTGATTTTTTCATCCAACCAGCATCCACAAAAATACAGTCCACACAATATCCAACAGATTTCATTTGGAGATTATTATCGTTATTACCTCATACACTACATTAAAAAGATACTTTTCATTATGATTAGTTATTCAATTTATATTCTGTTTTTTTTTTAGACCGGTGCAGTTGAAGGACAAAACTACATCTTAAATGGTGAATCAGTTCCTCTCAGTGAACAAGAACTTCTAGATTGTTCTGCAGGATACGGCGATGGCAACTGTTATGATGGTGGCCTCATGACTAATGCTTTTAAGTACATTCGGGATCTGGGAATAGAATCCGAGTTTGACTATCCCTACAAAGCTACGCGACAATATTGCACACGAAGTGCTAGCAAAACTGTAGTTAAAATTCAAGGATACAATGAGTTAGAACCTAATGAAGAAGCTTTAAGACAAGCTGTTGGTAAGTTGAGACTATAATTAAGTACTAAGTAAATGTAGTATTCATAATGTTACGAAATAACTGAGTACCAAAAGGTGCAGTTTTCTAAAAACTTCACAACGGCATAAAATATGTGCCGAAGTGAAAGAATAGTGCTGGTGGTATACTGGAATACAAAGACAGGCAGAGAAAAAAACAAAATCAAATTAAAGAGATAGAACAGAAATGGAATTTAACTGATTAGGTTAGTAGACTACATAATCACTTCTGAAAACAATTTTTTGGATTTGTTTAATAGTTGTTTGGGTAGATCTGATCCTCCATACTTTAGGAGTTCGTTCGGTATTCTCTTCTCTCCTGGTGATTTTTTACTTTTTAATTTCCTTCCTTAGGTTTTAAGTTCATTATGGTCATCTTTGGAAAAATAAGGATTCAAAATAGTCTGTCCACGTTTGTTTTTAAATATGTGTCGTTTTTCGTTCTCGTTTAAGTTCGTTCATCTCTTTTCTTTATACTCTGATTATTCTCCATATTTTTCTTTGTGTTCCGTAGATAACATAGTTGTGGTAAGATAATTTGATAATTTGACAATATATAGGTTTATAGAAAAGCAGGCAGAAGAAGTTACAAGCGAAAAGATATAGAGACACACTCAATAAGGGTAGGTGAAATCCAAACTACAGTATATAAACATCGGAATCAATGGATTGTCTTGGGTTAAATCCATATGGAAGTATATGAATATGTGTTGAAAAGTAACGAACACAAGCTAAAGGTCCACTTTCTTTTTTTTTACAGTTTTTGTTTTCTTTTAACAGTGTTTAACATATTTACAGGCATTATTTGCAATTAATTTTACTATATTACCATTAATAACTGGGTTATATTTATTCTATTTTTTAAATTATTTAAATTTAAATACTAAATTAAATATTAAAAAACTTTCAAAATTAAAGAACTTTCTAAGTGAAAAAAAAACGAATTTTTTAAGGTATTGCAGTGAAGACATTCATCAAAAAATTGCCAGGTTTAAGTATGTATGCAGAGTAATTCGCATAACAACATTCTTCTTTAATTTTAGGTACCGTTGGTCCAATTTCTGCAGCCATTTTCGCTGACCCAATCCAGTTCTATTCTGGTGGTATTTATGACAACAAAAAGTGCAAAAGCGAAAGTTATCTCTTAGATCACGGAATCCTGGTCGTCGGTTATGGTGAAGAAGACAACAAACCATTTTGGATTATCAAGAATTCATGGGGCAAAAGTTGGGGTGAAGAAGGTTTCTTCAGGTTGGAGAGAAATGAAAATTTGTGCGGCGTAGCTCTGATGGCAAGTTATCCTGTTTTATAAATATGTATTAGTACTTAAGAATTAAATAAATGTTAAAAAAAAAACTATATTTTTAGTAATTATTTAATAGAAATAGCATATGGTCAATAACAAACCTATAAAATAGAATCACAGTTAAAGTGTGTAGGAATTAATCGTGGATATAATACTAAAATGGATTTAAAAAATATGAAAACGGTATCAAATACGTCAGAATACTCAGTAGATGTAGTTAGGAATAATATATTGGTGATAAGTTGGAACAAGATAGAAAGATAACTTAGTTTTCATTAGTATAGGGAATATATTTAGAAGCTTTAATGATCAGTGGCAAACAAAGCCCAAGGACCAAAAACAAGAAAAAGGAAAGGTTCATTTCGGATAGGCACAATCCACCAACAATAAATCAAAGTTAGTTAGGAAAGCGTTATGGCACTCATGAGAGCGGTACCGCATACTCAACTTGGAATTAAGAAGAAAGTAGAAAAGCTTAGAAACCGGATGTTTGACTACTTTGATCAAATTAAAGCAAATAAGAAGGAAGAGGTTCTGAGGAAGCCCGTGTGCACAACATTCAGAGACACACAAAACAATATAAAACCAGTCCCAAAAAGTAGAAAAATGGATATCCAAATAGATCTGGAGAACAAAGAAGGAATTAAAAATGGAGTCAAAATAATTACCGAAAAAATGACAAGCAGGAATGATATAGAAGTGCCCAACGAGGACTAGATGATAGATCATGGACTAGAACTCGCAGCAGAGAAGACCAAAGACATTATTCTAAAGGGTAAATGGAAAAGACAAGGGATGGAACTGTAATGTGCAGGGGTACATAAGCAGAAAAATATGTATAGCCAATGTATGTGACAATAATGAAGGAAGACAGAAAAATAAATAATTTCGAAACAAAGATCAATGAAAAGCGCACAGAAAAAAGGCCCAAAAAGATAGAGGCATAATTCATAATTGACAATTTCTTTTCCAATGGCGGTAAAATCCGAATTGTGCCTTGGCCTTCTGTTATATCTGCCTTCAACATATATAACATTTACTAGTGAAGTCGGCACTAAAAGAAGAAGACGGTTTTTGTTAAAAACTCCTATTCCTTGATTAATAGATATTGTTTCTCTAAGAGTTATGTTGCTTACAATTGTGTAGCTACTTTATCCCGAGTCCACACGATCAAGAGTGACATTAAGTTTGACTTCAACAAACAAACCGATAATCTCAAAAAGTAAATATGCCGGGGTGCTACTATTACTAGTGTGAGTTGGCACAATAAATGAAGTATGCAAGGCTATATACCTATATTATTAAATTTGATATCAACATAACAACACCAGATGAGGACAAAGTTTGTACTGACATGAAACACAAACGGTTTAAGAGAATAAACCATAATAATTAATCTGAGGTTCACTAACCAATCAAGTCAAGGACTTTGTATATAAAATTTATACATTGTAACATTTTTTTTATAATTAGATTAAAAACTAATTATTATATATTACTTTAAGAATAATTTTAAAAACCTTTTGCAATTACCGCAGCTACGCCAATGACCGTACCCAAAAATCTCTCTTGTTCACCTCGCCGAAACGAATGAGAGATACCGATATAGTCTTTTATGAGAACGTAACGGTGCTTTGGATTTTGTATCTTTATAGACCTAATTCTTCGATATTTTCCAGGTTTTTTAATTCTTTAAAAAAGTACCGAAACATACATATTACTTGGCTGCTTTGTCAGAAATTTAAAAGCAATCGTCATTTTTTGGGAACAAAGAACATTTAGGCTCCTCTTTTTTATAGCGCTAGAAAGAGAGTAATAAGATTTGTTAAACTTTTTACAAATAGCTTTAATTCAAAGAGAACCTTTCCCTCAATATGGTACAGTTATTTGCCTTTTTGCTTCCCTTTTTAAAAAATACCGTTATGTTTATATGTTTCCGCCGAAAATGAAAATAAGTCGGTTTTTTTTAAGACGGAGTTTTTAAGTGGGGATAATCCTATTCTTGGGGATAGTTTGTTCAATTTGAGAAAAAGAGGATCACTTTTCGTTAGGTAGTCGAGATTAAACTCATTTTTGCGTCGTCTAAGAGTTTGAACGTATTTCTTTCTGTGGGAATTTATCTATAAGTGTGTATATACAATTCTATTGTATCTTATCTCAAGTAGTTTGATTTAACACCCGAAAAGATCAAATATACATTAAAAATTAACTTTAGTGTTTGATACTAAAGTGGAGTACATACAGGAGTTATATAATGTTTCATTATATAACATATTTACAAGAAGCGTCTGTTAGTGTAAATTTTTTCATTACAAAAAAGTTGACCTCTTCAAAATTGACCTTATAAAAGATTGGAGGTGAAAGCTATTACAACACTCAACGTTATAAAAACAAACACAAAGGTAGTAAAGAAAACTCAATAGAACCATTTTTAAAAGCAGATGTTCTTTCTTCTGTTCATAAAGAAGCAGAACATCATCCAGTGCTAAATCTGCACCCTCTTCGTGCGATAAATACAAAAAGATACCCTGTTGAACCACAAAATATACCAAAAAATCGGGATTCCCAAGATAATAACTTGGTGTTTAATCTTTTGGAAATCACAAGATCGCCATTTATTAATTTATCAAATACCAGATTAAAACAATCAAACTTTATAACAACAAATCGTTGTTTATTGATTTATATATAACATATCTTTACGCAAAGGAAGAGCTTATCATGGTGACTCAGATACATGTGAATCAATTTTTTTATAAAAATCTTGAGTGGTAGTACGACACTCTATCTACTTAAATCTTTCAAAGTCCAATTTTGAATAAGGTATAAATACTTCTTTTAAGTTTTCCAACTTATCATTTTGTTGTTCTTTTAGGTAAGTAATTATAAAGTTCATTATTATTAGTTTCATATATTTAACTATAACTACTGGGGGTTCAGATCATTTCTCTTGGCTAATTTTTTTTTTCAATTGTTTCTTACCAAACGGTTAAAGTATTGGAATACAACGATCGTCGCTAACAGTTATTTACTTAGTTATTCGTGGCTTTACACAGAATATTTTTTTCTACACATTCTAATCACCATAGGCAAATGCAAACTGGACGAGGAAACCTACTGGCCAACCGAACGGTTTAACTGTCCGCTTATGCCGATGATAATAATATTATGAGTAGAACATCAACAGAAGCACCGGAAACATACGCAGAGTTAAAAATGCAAAATTAAAGGTTAGGTCTGGAAAATAACACAGAAAAAAACAAAAATAATGATACAGACGAGAAGAATATAGTCCCACAAAACATTATACATGAAGATGACATTGAATCGGTTGGAAAGTTTACATAGACACACTACCTGTAGCCATAAAGCAGAAGTCAGGAAAGCAATAAAACAAGCCAAAAATAATAAATCTGCTGGATCCGATCAAATCCTTGTTGAGCTACTTAAACTTTTGGACAAGAAAAATATTATCTACTTAACCAGTTTTTTTAACAAAATTTACAACGAAGAAAAAATACCAGATGATTGGATGAAGTCACTGTTTCTAACATAACCAAAGAAAAAACAGGCCCACCAAATGCAGCGATTTTGGACTAATCAGTTTAATGAGCCACGCACTTAAGATAGTTTTACGAAATATTTGAACCCACGTATTCCTTCTGTATAAAAGTAGAATGGGTAATAATCAATTTGGATTTAGAAATGGTTTAACAAGTAGATAGGCACTGTTTTGTATACGCGTTCTCCTATAAAAAGCCTTGAATTCCAAAAGAACATTTATGTTTGTTTCATCCACTTCGAGAAGGCGTTAGACTGAGACCTTTTTGATAGCCTACTACGATATATGACTACAAAAATACTTATTATTTTAAGACTAAAGCTAAATTGGAGATAATCTTACTGAAAAACTACTTATCAAACGTGGAGTACGACAGGATTGTATTTTGTCACCCAGTCTTTTTATTCTATATTCTGGACAAATCTTTGGGGAGGCTTTGCATGACAGATAAGAGAGAGTAAGACTAGGTGGAGAAGTAATCAACAATATCAGATACGCAGATGATATAGTAGTTCTTGCAAAAAATTTACAAGACCTCCTGACACAAGTAAATCTGTCTTATCAACTATAAGCAACTTATCAAAGATAGAATTATCAAAGTTAGAATTAACATTTTAAAGACAAAGTATTATAGAGACTTATAGAAGAGATTTAAATATTTCAAGATCTGCTTTTGCTTAATGGAGAGGAGATAAAACGCGATAACCATCCTAAGTACCTTGGCAGCTTTTTAAATGTAAATTATGACTCTAATGAACAGATAATAACTGGTATTGAAATATAACGTAAGGCTTTTATGACCTGGAAACCAGTTATTTGTAACAGAAACCTGTCGATGAATATTCGCAACAAGGTCCTAAAGTGTTATGTGTAATCTATTATATGATTGTGATACATGTACAATAAAAACCATTATGCTTAACATAATGGTTTTTTGCCTTTGTCATCCCTTTGTCATCCAAGGGATGACAAAGGGAATAAAAATAGATGGAGAATATCTAAACAACTTACGTTTCGCCGATGATATACTTATAATAGCTGAAGATCTAGGTATGGCAAGAGAGATGGTACAGGAACTCGTTGTGGCTACAGAAAGTGTAGGTTTAAATATAAATATCTCGAAAACAAAAATCATGACCAATTTGGTACCCAACCAGAACATCAGTATTGGTGGGAAAGAAATAGAACTCGTAGATAGATATAAATACCTGGGACATGAAATTATGATTGGCAGGGATAACCAGACTCATGAACTGAAGAGAAGAATCGGCCTTGGGTGGGCAGCATTTGGAAAACTGAGAGAAACTTTTAAAAGTGAGCTGCCCACATGCCCAAAGAGAAAGGTATTTGATCAGTGCGTCCTCCCAGTCTTGACGTACGGAGCAGAAACACTTACCTTAACAAAAGCAGCAGCTACCAAACTGAGAGTCACGCAGAGAAGAATGGAGCGGTCCATGTTAGGAATAACTCTGCGAGACAGAATAACCAACGAAGACATCAGGAGAAGAACCGGAGTGACTGACATCATCGAGAAGATAGCCAGACTAAAATGGAGATGGGCAGGACACATAGCCAGAATGACAGATGGGCGATGGACAAAGAGGTTATTGGAATGGAGGCCAAGGGAAGACAAGAGAAGCGTCGGTCGACCACCTACAAGATGGACTGACGATTTAAGAAAACTCAATAAAAACTGGATGAGAGCGGCGCAAGATAGACGGGGTTGGAAACATGAGGAAGAGGCCTATGTTCAGCAGTGGTCTCTTGAGGCTGGATGATGATGCTTAACAAATTAAAAATGAATTGAGTTTTTGGATCCTAAAAATATTATGGGTTTGCACACTTCCAATTATGTGCTTAAAATGATGAATTTAGAACGTCTGCTGATGAAACGTTATGAATTGAAGAAAAACAGAATACTCGGCTATATAATTAGAGGACTTCAAATACCATCTACTTCTCCTTATAATACAAGCAAAAGTGGAGGAAAAGTGATGGATTGGTCGAAAGAAACTTTATCGGCTGCATAATATTAGACAATCGTGTGCAGCAGAAGAAATATTTCCCGCAGCAGAGGATGAAGAATGGGTTTAGGAAATTGTAAACATCATGATGACCAACTTTTGAATACAGACATGGTGCCGAAAGAAAAAAAAAAGATATTTTTGATTTCACTAAATGGTGGTCTGTTCCACAAGTGGCTCCTCTATATACTCTCGTTCCTTCGACCATAATCATTGACTTTTGACCAACAATTACATAGTCCATTATTTATTTTTGATTGAGAACTGGTATTGTATATATGTATATTTATGTATCTCTTTATGTCTAATTAAATCATTATATATTCTTAACGAATACTGATCATACAGTTAATCATTGTTGTGCCATTTTAGTTCAAGACATTTTCCCCATCTTACCGAATTGTTTTTATTAATACTATTAACTTACTGAGTTTTTAATATGTTTCTTTTTGCTTCTTCTAGTAGTTAATTAATTTTTTTTTCAGAAAAATCAAAATGAAACTATTTCTCACCTTCGCAGCCATCATTTTGAGCGTCAGTGCTTTATCACTAAATGAGCATTGGGAAAGCTTTAAAGTAAGTTATATACTATATATAAGGAAACGATCTCACACATACCGATAATGTTTATTAATTTAAGGTGAAACATGGCAAAGTTTACAAAAACCCGATCGAGGAAAGAGTCCGCTTCTCAGTTTTCCAGTCAAATCTGAAACTCATCAACGAACACAATGCTAAATACGAGCAAGGACTTGTTGGTTACACAATGGGCGTCAACCAGTTCGCTGACATGACTCCAGAAGAGTTCAAGGCCAAGCTTGGTATGCAAGCAAAGAACAGGCCCAAAATCAACAAAACTCGTCACGTTCAAAATGTAAACGCTGAAGTTCCAGATTCCATTGATTGGAGACAAAAAAGTGCTGTATTGGAAGTTAAGGACCAAGGAAACTGCGGATCTTGCTGGGCTTTTAGTGCTGTAAGTTTTGGTGTTAAAACGTAGCTTTTTCTTTAACACTTTTTAATAATTTACTAAGCAGGTATATATTGTAGCGTGTTTAAATAAAACGAGCGGTTCTAATTTATATAAATATATTTATTTATAAGTTTACAGCACAATAATATCTTATCAACTAAACCAACTAATATCGGCGCTGCTTATATATACAAGTTATTATGTACTAGAATAATCTGAAATAGTCCACCTCTATTTTGCTTGCATTAGCGCCTCGGATATTTCCACCGGTCGATAGACCATAAACATTCTGGGACACAGATCATCATCTCGAGATGCAACCAATACATGGGATGCGTCGAAATAAGCTCGTTCGTTACAATATTTTTATTGAACAATAGATTTTCTCTACGTAAGTCTTTCAGGCTTCCTAGAGTGTCTAGGTTTTCTGGTGATCTTCTAGGTTTATAGATTATTTTAATTTTTAATGGAGATTAAACAAGTTATATATTTGCTTCAATGTTTCAGTTTCTTTACATTTTTTACTCATCCATTTTTCTTTTAGTCGACTTGACAGTGATAGTCGTCTCTGACCAGCCCTCGCTGAACTTCATTATTTCACGAAACGATGTTTCAAATTATCTCTAGCCGTTTAAGAGGATATAATTACAAAATTTAGTATCTTTCTTTCTCTGTACAATATTTAATTTGTACTATATTTATTGTATTGTTTTTACTGTTTTTATTTTGTTAATTTATTCTTTCTCAAATGTTTCTTCCTTTCTTTAAAGTATTTTAAGGATTGCTATAATTATACGGATAATACAATACCCAAACAAATTATATTCTAATTGTTTTAGACTGGTTCTCTTGAAGGACAAAACCACATCATCAACGGTAAATCAGTATCTCTCAGTGAGCAGGAACTTTTGGATTGTTCCACCGACTACGGAAATGGCGACTGCGAAGAAGGTGGCCTTATGACCAGTGCTTTCGAATACATCAAAGATAACGGTATCGAATCCGAGTCTAGCTATCCATACAAAGGCATACAAGGACTTTGCCAACGCAGAGCTGGCCAAAGTGTAATTCAAATTCAAGGCTACAAAGAAATAGAAAATAATGACGAAGCTCTAAGACAAGCTGTTGGTAAGTTGAGTTTACTACTTAAATGTTGAGGTAATATACTTTTTATCTGCATAGTACCTATTTAGTACCTTTATTTATTTGATTATTTATTTTATTTAAGAATATTTATTTGTTCCTATTAATTATGCAACCAGTTAAACATATCTAAAGTTTTGTTGCAGCACACACAAATGAAATATGACTTAATATATGGAACTAGACTAAGGGATGTGCATTCGCCAGAATTTAGACTGTCAAAATAATTTATTCGGCCTGTAATGTTGCTGCGAAGACGCTTCACCAAACTTATAAAAATTGATTTGGATATCCACGAAAATTATCTTTGCTTTTTGGAAACATTTATACTTAATAATTCTAAATATTAATTCCAGTGGAATTTAGAGTTTAGTACTTTTTATCTATAAAGTTTGATATAATTTTGTATTTTTTAATGTAAAATTGAGCTGTTATTTTACAAATGGAGAAGGTCTATATATACAGCAAAAAGGAGACCACTGGACAAAAAAACTAAAAAGATCGAAAATTACTAAGAATTTGCAATACTCTTATTTCTTTGATTACTATAACTCTTCTCTTTATGTAGTATACTTCCTTTCTGTAACTGTAACTTCAAATATATAACTGCAATGGATTAACACAGATTTCTCATTAAAATACAAATATTTCTATTAAAAACGTAACGTGCCTAATCGTTATGTTATTTGTATAGCATTTTAAGAATTTATACCACTCTTTGATCATTGCTTTTTTTACTTAATGAACCATTCATAAAAAAATGTTCATCGTGTGCTTTAAAACTAAACCTTTTATTACTTTTTGTTTATATTTTATGTTTTGTTTTCAGGTACTGTTGGTCCAATTTCTGCAGCTATGTACGCTGAACCAATCCAGTTCTATTTTGGCGGTATTTTTGACAACAAAGCATGCTATAACGATGAAAGTTACTTGGACCATGGAGTTCTTGTCGTAGGTTACGGTGAAGAAAACAATAAGCCCTATTGGATTGTCAAAAACTCATGGGGCCAATGGTGGGGCGAACAAGGTTACTTCAGAATAGAGAGAAACGCGCAATTGTGCGGTTTGACGCTAGATACAAGTTACCCAATTTTGTAAACTACTAGTTTGATAATAAAATAAAAGTTTTTAAATAAATTTATAGTTATTTTGCGTATCTTAAGCAATTAGCTGAAAAAATTGTAGAAGAGGAGGAGAAGAATATAAAATTAGGCTAGATATTTTGGCCTAGAAATAAATCAAGGTTAGTCAGGTACACGATACTTGGAAATACAGAGCAAAAAGAAGTTAATCCAAATAAGGAGCCAGTACAACTCTATAATTAACATATAACACCTGCTGACAATAACAACAAAATAGTCGGTAATCAAATAGATTATATTATTGGCAACAGAAGATATAGATATTCTATAATGTCATCCAAAACTTATCCAGGAGCGGACATATTCTCCGATCACAATCCGCTGGTTTTGTCAATAAAAATGAAATTTAAGAAAATCATGACAAAAGAGAGGTGGCTTTCTGACAAATGCCAGGAAATAGAAGATCTGAATAAAAAGTATGATAGCTTTAATTTACACAAAAAAATCAAAGAAATGACAGGTTCTAGAAAAAGCACAAGAACGAATATTATTAAAAATGATATTTTCTTTATCTTATATCTTCTTTATACTGATATGAAGGAGAGATTTTGTCACTGGACCAATTACAGTCAACAGTTATTTATTGATGAAAGAGAAGAACTATCATTAGAAACCACCAATAGGATAACGGACCACCAATATTACAAAAATAAGTCATCTATGCCATCATCAAAAACACAAAAGGTGGAAAAGCTAGCGGACCAGACGATGTGCCCATCGAATTATTAATACTCATTGATGAAGATGTTCTTGTTGAAATAACTGAACTCTTTAAACCAATGTATCAGACTTCCACAATACCCAGAAAATGGCTGCAATCAACCTTTGTGGCAATACCCAAAAATTCAAGTGCAACATCCTGCTTGGATCACTGAACAATAGCTTTAATGAGTCACACACTTTAAACATTTTTAAAAATCATCGGCATAAGCGGCCAGTTAAACCGTTAGGTTGGTCAGTAAGTTTCCTTGTCCAGTTTGCATTTGCCTAACCGCATACTTCAGTGCCAGGTTAAACAAAGTTGGGGCCAGCCTATCTCCCTGATTTAGTCCCTGCGAAATTTTGAAAAAGTCTGACCGGTGGTTTTGTATTCGTATACATGCCTTAGTTTCATCCATTGTGGCTTTAATGAATCTAATTAGCTTGTGTAGTATTTCCAATTTAGTCAATATATTGTATAGTTTGTTCCTTTTCAGGAATGTAAAGAGAAGTTCGGAGAATAAGTCGCAAATGAGTTAAGGACGCTAGAACTGCACTCCATAGAGGACACCCACCCTGCAGCATCCACTGCTCCAACCATAGAAGAAGTTCTAGAAGCTATTAAGGTCCTGACCCCGAAGTTGATGAACACCAGCAGAATTGTATAAGATAGTTAGAGATCACCTAGCAAGTCACATCCACGGTCTCATCAAAGACATATGGCAAAAAGAGAAAATACCCGACGACTGAAAGAAAAGTATGGTATGTCTGATTTATAAAAAAGAAGACAAACTCCAGTGCAAAAACTACTATGACATTTCTTTACTGTGTACAGCTTATAAAGTCCTTATGTCTATTATAAACCAGCAGCTCCCACCACTAGCAGAAAATATTATTGTAAAGTATCAGACGAGCTTCCAATGGGGAAGATCGACACTGGATCAAATATTTACAGTCAAACAGATCTTGAGTAAATCATGGGAACATGATTCAAACAGGCATACGGCTCTTTTCCGAGCTGCCTTCAACAAAATTAGTATAGCCAATTTGATAGCCAATGCACGATAATTTTGCAGAGCATAAGAAAAAGAATGATTTTTCTTCTAAACTCCAGAATTAAAGATTTAATAATTCCATTTTCTGTAAATACAAATTTCACAATTTTTACTCATGATATTTGCATACAAGATTATACAGTCGATAATTATTCTGCAGAAGAATCTAGTGATTAAATGGAAATTGTAAATATGAGAACCTAAACATTGTACAAACATGTCACTGTAAGTTAGTGTAAATATAAATTGTATTCTTGCAAATAAAATGTAATTGTGTACAATAAATTTTCTCTATAAAAATATTTTTTTTATAAAAATTGAAAAAAATAATGTTAATAACAATATTTAATACAGCCATTGGAAGCAAAAGAATGCAATAACTAATTTTGTCCAGCCAGCGTGTACTGATCGAAACACTGTGATTCGTGATAAAACAGCTTTACAAAAAAAAAACAAAAAACACTCCAAAAATATAACAGAATACTCCAGAAGAATTTTTAGCTTCTAATAGATTTAACTCAGATTTAAAACACAAGAGTCAACTCAGTGAAAGAAAAAATGTTAAACAGCGAGGGTAAAATCAATGAAAATTGAGTGTGCGATTTTATTTTGTGTTTGGGAATGACAAAAAAGGAGAAGTTATGTAGTAATAAACAACTGCAGGTTAAATCTAAACCACAATAGCTAAAAACACAAAAAAAATAACTTATTGGTCTGCTTTGAAAAAAATGATATTAAAAACAAAAATAGCTAAATATCCAAGAAACACACTAACATATTAAAACTAAAGAATAGACTATTGTAAAAGCCACATATCTACATACCTCTAAAAATAAAATACAGGAAGCAGACGTGACATGAGATTAAAACACTTATGACAGCTAATCTGGAAGATCTATGACCAATTAACGCTCAAAACAATATATGATCTTATCTCGTTAACTATGTACAGTATTTCACGTGTAAATTTAAATAATAAAAATTTACCTAGATTATAAAATTTAAAAGAATTATAAAAAAATTTAAGAAATCTTAAGTGCCTGTCTATGCCACTTAAAGGTTTTTAAAGTCCAATTTTCGCTGAGGTATAAATGGTTCTATTTTCTGTAGTTTCTCAAAGTATCATTTTGTTGTTCTTTTAGGTAAGCCTTACTCGGTACAATAATTCACTATTTTTTTTATTTAGACAAGTATTGGTATATGCTATATTTGCATTTATATTTTTAAATGATATTATTAGATAAGGATATTACTTTTTTTGTAGAAAAACAATTTCTCTATTGAGTCATGATAAAAAGTTTCTATTATTTTTATTGTAATAAACTCAGATATTCAGATTATAATATTTACTTCACTTTATCTTTGAAATTGTTGTAGTATATTTCTTGAGTTTTCCATGATGTCTACTTTAAAATTGTGTTTCTATAATACGCGTCAACTAAAATGGAACGGTTTTTACATCTTGAACATTTTTAAATTAAAATCGATATATTATTTTTGTATATCACTCCGTGTATGAATTTTCAGCCACCATTCACAAAAAAATGTTTTAATTACCTCGGTCTAATCTTACGATGTCTCTCAGAAGCAAAATTATTGTTACAGAAGCTTTGGAGTGCAACTCTTTCACGAAATGAGTCTATAAGCGACCCTACTTTATAAAAAAATTTGACAAGTTAGTTGAAATTTTTGTCCAATTCAACAATTGGGTTTTCTACGTTGTTTAGTTCTGGATAAGGACGTTGAAAACATTCAGTTGCATACATATTAAGACTTCTTAAATATTATATTCGTCACATGTATATATCTCAGAATACGTCAAAAATTAGAATTACTCCAAATAAAAAAAAATAAAAAATTCCGCGCTTGAAATTAAACAGAATTTAATTGATGGATTCGACCGTTACTTGATGGAAATTCATTTTATGTAACAATAAAACACTGAAAACTTTGTTTTCAAACTTCCACAAAATTTATTTTAAATTCTTATCACTACAGCTGTTTCGGCTGATTGCCTTTCTCAAGTGATCTGTTTTTGGTATGGGTTTACACTTTATAGTCTCTAATGAAATAGGTTGAGGAGGGGAGAACTGTTTGTCTCAAGCTGGTCATTCAGAATTATATCTGTGTTTTTTAATTTGTTGATTTCCATAGATGCTAACAAAGATAGCTTAAGGCCTTTATTTTGAATGTGGAGAATTTTAAATTCGTCATTAAAAGAATGATTATGATCTAGAAGGTGAAGTGCGTATGTGGAATCTGTTTTTCTATTATTGAAAGCCCTTTTATGTTCTGCTATTCGTTTAATAAAATTTCTACCTGTTTGACCAATGTAAGTTTTTGGGCAGTCGCTTTGGGCTTTGTACAAACTTAAATGTGGCGACTGCCCAAAAACTTACATTGGTCAAACAGGTAGAAATTTTAATAAACGATTAGCAGAACATAAAAGGGCTTTCAATAATAGAAAAACAGATTCTACATACGCACTTCACCTTCTAGATCATAATCATTCTTTTAATGACGAATTTAAAATTCTCCACATTCAAAATAAAGGCCTTAAGCTATCTTTGTTAGAATCTATGGAAATCAACAAACTAAAAAACACAGATATAATTCTAAATGACCAGCTTGAGACAAACAGTTCTCCCCTCCTCAACCTATTTCATTAGAGACTATAAAGTGTAAACCCATACCAAAAACAGATCACTTGAGAAAGGCAATCAGCTGAAACAGCTGTAGTGATAAGAATTTAAAATAAATTTTGTGGAAGTTTAAAAACAAAGTTTTCAGTGTTTTATTGTTACATAAACAGAATTTTGTTAGCTGTAACTCTGACACAAAATGTTCTTCAGATCTTATAAGTATTCATATATATTATAAGACAGCGCTCACATGGTTCGCTCTAAAAAATTTTCTTCTTTTCCTTATGTTGACATTCCCACAATTTTTATAAATTTTTTTCCAAAAAGAAAGCCAGAAATTGATTAATCTACGTTTAAATTAATTCCTCTCACAGTAAATGTACCTGTATTACGTGCAGTACAAACCTTATTAGTTAATGTCGTTAACAAGACCCGAATGTGAAAATTACACACTTGAATTAATTTTTTCTCGCTAGTAAATATTTAAAAGAACGCAACCTGTTTTGGCACAAATGTAGCGATTAATAACTAATCTTACAAATAGAAGATTGTCAACAGCTCTAATTGTTGGACCCTTGTCTGTCAAAGAGATCCATAAAGACAATACTTATCAAATACCTACAACTTAAGGCATTCTCTTAAAAAATTGCGAAATTGAAAAACAACAAACCACTCATAAAAAAAATAGCAGATCATTGTATCCATTTTATAATTAGTCATATTCTATCCTAGGAATAGGCGGTCACCATGACAAAGCAGATTGTTTTTGACCAAAAACATTCAATTTTATTTCCATGAATAAATTACGTAATCTCTCTAATGCTTTAAATTACGTACATTTGATTCATCGTCATCATCACCCAGCCTATTGCATACTGCTACACATAGACCTCCCTCATTTTTGTCTATTGTGCTCTATCTTGAGTACTTTTCATCCAATTTCTTGATATTTTTATGAGATTGTCATTCCAATGAGCAGAGGGTCTCCCTCTACTTATTTTGCCTAACCTCGGCCTCCACTCGAGCAATCTTTTCGTCCACCTTTCATCCAGTGTCCTGCCAAGTTTCATTTTAGTGTTGCAATTCGAGAAATTACATATGTAACTCCTGTGCTTTGTCTTAAGTCTTCATTTCTAACTCGCTCACATAGCGATATACTCAGCATTGACCTTTCCATTTTCCTCTGAGCTATTTGCAGCTTTTTTAAAGTTGTAGCTGTCAATGACAAAGTTTCAGGCAACACAAACTGGTCAAATATTTTACGTTTTAAAGAAATTGGTATATCACTTTTAAAGATGTCTTTGAGTTTTCCATTGGCTGCCTATGCCAGGTTTATTCTTCTTCGTAGTTTTCATGTTTGGTTGTGATCTTTATTTCGTGTCCAAGGTATATGTATTTTTCCACCAGCTCTACTTCTTTGTCTCCAATATTGATATTTTCGCTAGGTACTAGGTTTGTCATAAATTTTGTTTTGGAGATGTTTATTTTAAGACCCACACTGGCACATACTAACTGAAGTTTATGTAGCATTGGACATATCTCCTTCAGGTTGTCCGAGAACAAAACTATGTCGTCTGCGAATTTTAAATTTGTTCATCTTCTACTGTCAATGTTCGGGCGTTTCTTTTCGCAGTTAAGTTTTTTACAAGTATATTCTAGTACTGCGGTAAACAGTTTAGGCGATAAGGTATCACCCTGTCGGATTCCTCTGCCGATTGGAATATGATGAGTATTTTTAAGTAGTTTCACCAACATAGTTGCGTTTTTGTATGTATTGTAAATTAACCTTGTATATCGGTAGTCAATTTCAATCATATTTCTTCAAAGTCATCATCATTATTTAGCCTTTATTTATCACGTCCACTGCTAGACATAGGCCTCCCTTAAACTCCTCCATTCTTTAAGATTTTGTGCTATTTGTTGCCAATTTTTAGTGATACGTTTGTCTGTTCTTGGCCTCCAATTTGTAATTTTGCTTGTCCATCGTGAGTCATGTATTCTCAATACTTGGTCTGCCCAACTTCCTTTCAGTTCCGCTATGCTTTTCACTCGCCAAAGTACAAGAGAGCAATTAGGGGCATGTAACCCAACAGGATGATAGTCGGTATTCATACAACAGATCCTATACGGTTTACAAAAGTTTTATCGATGATTTCTAAACAAAAAATTTTCTCTACTAATTAAATTTAATTAAACTAGTAAATTTTTTATCGGTTTATATTAGTACTTTATAACAAATATATTTTTTGTTTTAGAAAAATCAAAATGAAACTATTTATCGCCTTCGCTGCCGTCATTTTGAGCGCCAGTGCTTTGTCAAATAGTGAGCATTGGGAAAGCTTCAAAGTAAGTCAAATATATAACAATTTTATTTATTTAGATAAAAAAGATGTATTTTACAATACATAACGTTTATATAACGTTTTCCAGGTCGAACATGGCAAAGTTTACAAAAACCCAATCGAGGAAAGAGTCCGCTTCTCAGTTTTCCAGTCAAATTTGAAACTCATCAACGAACATAACGCTAAATACGAACAAGGACTTGTAGGTTACACAATGGGTATCAACCAGTTCGCTGACATGACCCCCGAAGAATTCAAAGCTAAGCTCGGTATGCAAGCTAAGAACATCCCTAAGATCAAGAAAACCCCTCATCTTCAAGATGTAAATGCTGATGTTCCAGACTCTATTGATTGGAGACAAAAAGGTGCCGTATTGGCAGTTAAAGATCAAGGAAACTGTGGATCCTGCTGGGCTTTTAGTGCTGTAAGTTTTTGCTTTTAAAACCGTAATATTTCTTTAATTTTTATCTATCAAGTTTATGGACTTTTAATTGTTTTCGTTAAACATTTTTTTAACTATATTCAGTCATTTATTTTAAGGATTGGTCAAAAATATATTTAACTTTTTTTAAGAGAGGATTTCAAGAGTTCCAAAATGCTTGTTCTTAATTTTACTAACTGTAATCCTAATTGTCACTGGAATCCTAATCGAATTTTTGTACTTTTAATACTATTTAAATATATTTTTAATGGATATTTTAATATACCTTTAAGTTATTTGTTTAGTTGAGAGAGTATCTGTTTAATTTATACCCTATATATTTTAGACTGGTTCTCTTGAAGGACAAAATCAAATCATCAACGGTAAATCAGTAGGTCTCAGTGAGCAAGAACTTTTGGATTGTTCCTCAGACTACGGAAATGGCGACTGCGACTACGGTGGTCTTATGACCAGCGCTTTCGAATACATCCAGGACAACGGAATCGAATCTGAGTCTAGCTATCCCTATGAAGCCGAACAAAGAAGCTGCAGACGCAGTGCTGGCAAAGCTGAACTAAAGATCCAAGGTTACAAAGAACCTGCAGCTAATGAAGAAGCTTTGAGACAAGCTGTTGGTAAGTTGATTCTACAAATAAACATTCTACAAAATTAACAAGAAAAAACTTTTTTCTTGTTGACCAAATAATATTGTCCTCTGTAGGTCTCCCTTTTTGAAGTTTTTGAAATATATCTTAGTATGTCTTAGCATTTAACTTCGCTAAATTTCTTTTAAAAATTTATTGCTCTATACATTAGACTCTTTTATATACATATATTCTAAAAAATATTATTCACATAATACCTGAGGCATCCCGCGACTCCATTACAACCAGGTCAGAGCCCCATTTATGTTTCTAGAAGACAAGCAAAAAATAATCTATTTTTCGACTTCTCATTAAAAGGGTTTTTTAATGGTCATTCGTAAAATCTTTTATTCCTTTTAAAGATATAAAATTAAAAAGCCATAAAAAGGTTGTAAATTCTTCCTTCGCCTAAAAATCACTATAAAAACTCATTTACCTGCCCTCAACAACACACAACTATACGTCAAGTTTGCCTTACTTATCGACACTCAATTATTTGTAAAATTAACAGTGCTAAAATAAAATAAAAATCTTAAATCACAGTCTTCCATTTCTTCAGCATAGAACTACACTTTGCTTCAAAACAGAGTAATTAATCAGCGTCGATATTACCACCCAATATGGTTTTCTGCTTATGTTGTAGGAGAAGCACAACTCCACCTTACACGTTAATTATATTTAAATGTTGTTTTAACTAACCCTTGTTTAACTATTTCTCTTTTTTAGGTACTGTTGGTCCAATTTCTGCAGCCATCTACGCCGAACCCATCCAGTTCTACTCACGTGGTATCTTTGATAACAAACAGTGCGTAAACAATGTCGACTACTTGGACCACGGAATCCTTGTCGTAGGATACGGTGAAGAAAACAACACACCCTACTGGATTATAAAGAACTCATGGGGTGCAGACTGGGGTGAAGAAGGTTACTTCAGGCTGCAAAGAAATGCTCATTTGTGCGGTTTGGCTTTGATGACCAGTTATCCAGTTTTGTAAAAAGCCATTAGCTGGTTAAATATGAAATTTAAGATTATATACCTAAGTTAAATAAAAATTGTGAAGTCATAAAGGAATATTTTTAATTCTTTCGAATGCCCACCAAGACAAACCCCATTTCCAATATCTTTTTTTATTTCTTAAATCTGTTTTTTTTTTATTTTTTGACATAAGGAGTCAATCCATACAACCAAGAACACTGTTACCAATTGTAATTTATTAAGAAGGCTGAATAGTACTGCTAGATATTTAGAGTGTTTAATTAGCAAATAAACGGTATCGGCGCACTTGCGCAAGACAAATTTGGGGTTACTTGCAGACAAGATGGAATAATATATTCTTAGGTAAATAAACTCTTATGGAGTGTAGGTATTTCCTCACAATGTTTTCAACTGCAATAATAAGAAAATAACAATTAAAAAAAGAAAAAAAATCATGAGGCCTCCTTTATAGCATACAGCAGGTGAGGTTGAAAAATATAAATATCTGGGTATAATAATTAACGAAAATAATGAGTACACAGAAGAGATTAAGGCAAGAATAGGACAGGCAAGAAATTCTTTCAACAAACTGAAAAAGTACTCTGCAGCAGGGACATTTCAATTTCTTTAAAGATAAGACTTCTGAGATGCTAAGTGTTCTCCGTATTATTTTATGGGTTAGAGGCTTGGACATTAAAGAAAGATGTTTCGGACAGATTAGAAGCCTTCGAGTTAAGAATAAGTTGGGTGGATAGAGTCGCGAATATCGAGGTAATAAGAAGAATGGAAAAAGATAAAGGGGTTTTAAATACAATTAAAGTCAGAAAACTGCAATATCTGGGACATGTCATGAGGGGAGAGCGTTATAACTTGCTGCAATTAATAATACAAGGAAGAATACAGGGTAGAAGGAGTCGCGGAAGAAGACGCATCTCCTGGTTAAACAATTTGAGAGCTTGGTTTAACTGCACTTCTGCTGACCTCTTTAGAGCAACGGTATCGAAAGTGCGAATTTCCATGATGGTTGCCAACCTTCTTATAGGAGATGGCGCATGAAGAAGATGAAGAAGGTGAGGTGACACAATCGAGCCCATGAGTAACAGAACTCTTAGAACCTAATCAAAGGCGACTTAGAAGTCGCCTTTGATAAATTTATGTGCAGTTTTAGTCTAACACGATGAGAGATTCCGTCACCAAATTGCTTAAAGAAAGAAGTAGTGTAGCGACAAATAAAAATGTAAGCAAACTGCGGTTCAGTACAAGTGAAAAACAGTTTTTTCCTAGTTTTATACTTTTTTCGATACATTATGAAGTAAAATTTGTAAAAAGCTAATTTTATTTAATAAGAATCTTTTAATATTTACTGGTTTGCTTCAGAGTTACATTTATACACTTTAGTTTAGAACATTAAATAAAGTATAAAATCAGCAAAATAAAAGATATTATCTACTTATTTCTTGTCCTTTATATCTGTTATTCTCTTAACGAATGTAAATTTTCCTTACAGTTTAAAAACCATTAATTACTGTGTCGCCATCTCAAAAAAATGATTATAAAAGAAATTAGACACGTCAATTTTTTACTATTTAAGTATTAAGTATATATATTTACTATTTACTATATAAGTTTACTATACAATTGTACAAAAATACGAAGTAGATCTACACATTACACTCCTGCTGTTCATATGTCAAACACATTCCCAGATTGTCTTCTGGAGACGCTTCTCGGAATGTTTGTCCAAAGTGAACTCCGACCACAAACGGCGTCACCGTGCTTTCGATTCTACAAGGGTCTTCTCCATCTGGACATAACGAAGAACCGCAATGGATGACGTCACATATGCCTTGAATCACATCGTCTTCTCCTTGCTGAAGTGTATATAGCAATTAGTCATATGGAAGAATTAAAAAATCTAGTATATTTCTTAATATATTATCAATATTATCATGAATAGAATATACAGAGATGTTTAAATCGGTGAAAAAAAATCAGAATTGACTCTTTAAATTTTGAAAATCTTACAAGTAAGGGTATAGAGTTGGCAGATACGAATTACGGTACAATAATCCCACACATCAGCAGTATTGAAGTCCAATAATCCAGTCGATTAGCAATTTCGCAGACAAGTCATCATAGATTAATTTGAGATAAATGTTGTAAATTTATGTTTAACAGAGTTGTAATTTAATTAATAAAAGTGCTGTTACTCTGTTAGTTGTATCTTTAAAAGAGCATATTTAAAAAGTACCTTCGGGAGTGACAACCCTTAAGTGGCGCATTCAGTGAATTAGTCTCCAGAAGATCCTGTTCGTGTTTAAACGTCTACCCGCTACCGAGCCAACATCCAGGGAAAACTACAGCTGTTTAACTCACGGATTTCAGAGAAATTGAAAACATATTTATAAAGAAAGCCGAAAAGAAACTCAAAGAAGGAAAGAAACCCCTACCAAAAAGGAATGCATTCAAACTTCATCCTGTACCTGTAAACAAATTTTATCTATTTCTAATTCGAATATCCTTTTGTAAGTATCATCTGTTAGAATAAGCAATTCTCCTTCAATAAGTACTGAATCTAAAAGTATCAGTTATTTCTTTTGAAATACATTCTATAATACCAAACATTTTTAATAATATATGGTTGCTCAAAGAATCGTGAACCAAATCAAAGAAGAATCACAGAAATTATTTCCGTAAAGATTGTCCGTCAATAAAATCAATTCTTGTCCAAAATTTTGCAGACAAACGTAATAAAAATTCACTAACGTGAATTCGATGAAAAGGTCATATAACTTTTAAATAATATTTTAAATCACATTGAATTTGACACAGAATATGAGGAAAGTAAATAGAACTAAGCTTATTGTCTAACAACAAGCTTTGACCACATTTTTTGGAGATCTAAGAGAACACCTAGGATCAAAAACCCGATACGTGAGACAACCAAATCTCGCTCTTGCTGTCCAATATATTCAGGAAGAAAACAATATTAGATATATCTAAAAATCTTAAGTTGCGAAAACAAAAAAAAATAAAAGCGTTTATGGGATATTTCTAAGACATACAATAAAAGAATATATGTAACTTGTTGCAAAATTAAATAGCAAAAAGGTGTAAAATAACTACATAAATATTGTTAATCATCTACACAAAAATTTGATAATGATATACCTACGAGTAACAAGTCATCAGATTCACAAGGTATTGTTATTTTATCACCACAGCTATCCATTTGTCTTCCTTCAACGATACCAACTTCATCATCAATATCATCAATGTAGTCCCCAGAACCTACTTCCATATAGTCATCGCCGGGATTTGGGCTGATTCTAAACCCGTTTTCATGGCATGGTTCATAAACAATACTGCACATGGCATCCTCTTGTCGAATACAAATGTTGTAGTCTTGATTAGCAAGATGGCGACCGTTATCAGCAAAATTCATAGTTTGTATTATTCCAGTGGGACCTAAAGGATTAAAGATAAGATTACACTTAGAAAGGCTCGCTTTTCTTTTTCAAAAAAGTTTTCTTTTTTTTTAATTTTCTAGAAAATTGTTAAGTTTGTGCTGTAAAGTGGTCTCTATGAATTATTAATCAGCTCGCAAAGCAGGGTTTTCCAAACAAATATACTAGATATAGCTGTCAAGAGAACTGCGCTTGCCTTAAATGCCAGAGCCTAGTAACTAGTTAGCGTAAATACTTACTTTCGAATATAGACACTTAATGGACCAAATTGTTAATCCCTGATGTGGTAAAACATGGTCTAAATGTAGGTCCAAAAGGTTATATTATTATTTTACACAACTTCTTACCGGTCATGGCTCTTTTGAATCAATTAATATTAAGGCTAGGAGCGATAACATCCAATATTTCGACACAAAAAGCGATACAGAACAATGAAGAATACGATGTTACTATCAACCTAGTTAAGCGAATAATACAAAAAAACGAGGATAGAAAGAGCAAAATAGAAACAGGATGGATGAGGTAATAAATATCATATAGTTTGGTCATGTAGCCCTTACGACGAAATAGATCTTTACAACCAGATCTATAATTTTATTACATATTATGTTTATACGACCTCGTATATTCCCCTCTTATCAGCCTACATACACCATCTCATATTTTGTTTCTTAATAATACCGTTTCCTCATGGTATTTTAAGTGGATCATATCGTTTTTGTGTAATTTTTTTTCCAGTTTTTCTCTTAAATTTCCAGTCTGCGCTTCTTCTTTTCAAGTTCTATCTTCTATCGAAGGTACGAAATCATCATGGTTATAGAGACCCTGTAGATTTCCGCTCTAAATAGTTCTGCAGCACTGCATTCAAACCACTCCTTTAAGTTCTTAAGCCAGGATATTCCTTTTTGTGGTTTTCTTTCTGTCTTTCTTTGATATTTTTTGTAAAAATTAAAGCTATCAGACTTTTTATTAAGATCTTCTATTTCCTTCCATTTGTCGGAGAGCCTCTCTTTTACCTCTCGATTTATTTATAATGTTTTTTTTTTTTAATTTTTTTGTATTTATTCAGGTTTCTTACTTTATGTTTTTTTGTTATTCCATAAATTCAAGAATATCAACTATCATCCAAGGTTTTGTTTTTTTGTTTTTCACCAAGTAGTTTAAGAGGAGTTTTTTTTTCAACTGACAAGGACATATTGAGTTGTTTCCCATTTTTTGGTTAATAGTTAAAGTTTCTGCATTATCTTCTTTGACTTTCCTTAAGTTCTCATTTATTTTAAATTTCGTTTCCGCATCTATGTTGTCTTGTTTGAGCTGCCTTGTATCTATGATTTTCTTGGAGCTTGGGTGCTTTACATTCTATTTAGTTTCACTCTCATCGACAAAACTACCGGATTGTAATCGGAGAATATGTCTACTTCTGGATAAATTTTAGATGATAATGTACTTTCAAGACTATAGAGTTATTCTCTCTGAGAGGCTCTGTCATCTAAATCGGATTGTGCTCCCCTTCATGATCATTAAGAAAATTATCGACTAGTGGGTCCATGATGATTTTCAATAAGGATATCCATGCGGATCTTTAATGTGGTAGTCATCCTGTGGCTTTCTCCATCTCGGAGTTAATTTCTCAGCTCCAGGGCAATGAAGTGCCTACCAGAGTCACATCCCTGAAGTAGATCAATCTTTTGTCGGGAACGTTAAAGAGTATCTACCCGCTACCCGAACTGCGCAAAGCATAACAATGTTTCATCAACCGATTGAACTCGTCCGGTATAGTCAAGGGAGCATGCCGCGCATATAAACCATCTATAATAGCATATATTCCTTTCCAGATCAAAATATCTCCAAAAAGACAAAAGCTATAGTGTTTGAAAGTAAATACTAGGTTATGTCTGGATATAAAAATTTTTTTTTTTAATTTTTGGCGGCTCATACATAAAAACACAAACACAATTTAATAAAATTTGCCTTTTGCCTTGTTCTGTTGTCATTTTAGGGAGGTTATGTTTAAAAACGACTTCAGCGTGGCTGAAGTGGAACTGGGCGGACCATGTGGCCAGAACAATGACGGGCGGTGGACCCAAAAGATATGGATATCTTGTAGTTTTTAGTATAGAAAATACTGACATTCTGGGACCTGATAATGAGACAAATATTGTAAGCCTTAAAACCGATAACCCAAAATTTACCGTCAATAAAAAATAATAAAAACTACTTAAGATTGTGACTATCGACTCATTTCCCAAATACTGGTATTATGGACTCACATTGGACTATCTTTTCAGCATTTTAAGAAAACTATGATTTAACTTGCTGGTAATAAGAAAAATAAAGTTAAAGTGTTACCTTCATAATATTGTAGACAACCTGCTGGAGCTCTTTGAGAAAATGGCATTTGAGTAACTCTCACTTCCCATAGTCGCGTTACAGCTTTTCTGCTCATATTCATTTTAATTTCGATGAAGTCGTTAGTGTTATCAACATCGAAATAAACTAAAAATAAATAATATATAATACATTTAAGATACGTAGTTACTGAACAATTATTATATCCTAATCATTGATCTCGAATGAACTAGAACCCTATTTGAGCATCGAATTTCCCTACTCAGTCCCTCTATATATATTATTTCCTTTCTTATTTTTTCTAAAGCCCATATTTTCTATAACTGCTTTTATAAATTTTAAGTCGCTTCGATCTATCAGGAACAGATCACTAATTTATTTTATTTCTTACAGCGCTTGTGCAAAAATATGTTTAGAATATATGTTAAACAACAACGGAGACAGCATGCACCCTTACCTTATTCCTCTATCTACCGAGATTTTCGCTGCCAACTGGTCATTAAACTCTATCAAACGTCTTCTTGTAGTCCACAAAACATTGTTGGCATCTCTGCATCTCCGAATCAGAACTAAAGCGACAAGAGCCTCTGATGTACCCAAAATGTAGTGAAATCTTGTTCTTCACATTTTTTGTCCATTCTGCTATGTACGACTTTTATAAAAGTAATATATAGCATCTTCAGTATCGTTCTTTAAATATTGTATCGCTCTTCGGTCGAGCATCTTCATCATGATGTGGTTTTTCTTTGTTTTGTAATATTTAACATCTATAACTTTTTTATTTTTATTTTGTTCCTTTATATAATTAAAATTAAAGTTCTTAAATGAACTCATTTTCAAAGCTTCGCTTTTTCTTTGACATTTTGTTTTTTCTTCCTACTTAGTTATTTCCTTTTTTAGTTTCCTCCTTACACGGTAAAGTGTAATGTATAATTGTATGTAGATAGTCTCTACAATTTTCCAAATATATGGCAATGCGTAATACCTACACAAATAAGCTGCGAATATTTCATTAAAATATGAAGGAAATTTTCTATTTTTATTGCTGTTTATGTTCAAAATAGACGAACACTTTTCTTGAATAATTTTTACTTGTTTATAATAATGTTGAACTTAACACCCAGATCTTTTGGGTATTTACAGTGACTCAGTCTAAATTTGCTCCACTCTATATTCAATTGTCTCCCAGCCTCCCTGTTATTATTGCTTGACTGCATATAGCCGTATCCTCCACATAAATATATTATGTATCTTTTAATAGTTGGAATATTTGGCTGGTCAGTGGTGTACTGCTTTAAGGCAAACCTTTCTATTGATTCCTCCAACAACTCTTCTTATCTTGCAGTGACACGTAGAATTTTTTTTCTGTGAAATACCCATGTCAATTTGCGTTAAGTGGAAGTCTTTGATAAGATGGTATACCTTGGTAAGTAGTTTGCGATGGTTGACTGTGTTATAAGTTACAGAGAGGTCCATGAACAGCTCCAGTGATCATTCTCAAAAATTCTCGATAAACTATGTGACGTTTGGAATCTGGCATTAACAAGACTTTCCAGATTTAAAGCCAGTTTATTGCGGAATAATCTGTCCATTCACATCTTGGCCAAGTTTCTCCAAAACCAATTTTTCGAACAGCTTATAGAGATAACATAACGGCCAGAAAGGGTGGAAGTTTTTTAAGGTCTATTGGTGATTTTCTCGGTTTCATTGGAGCCACTAAGTGGGCTTTTCTCCAGTTTAAAAAAGTAGCAGCTCTCAGTACTTTTGTTCATTATCTCTAATAGCTATTGATTTGTAAAAGGTCTGAAAAGTTTTTCTCTTCGTCAAGTACTCGTGTTATGTGTTCTTTTATTTTCTTGCATTTAGTCTTATATTGATCGGACGATACTTTTGACAGGTCATGGTGTGGAGGAGCAGTAGTCAATACTAAGGTTTTTACTCCGCTTCCATAACCGCCTCCTGTTTTGCTTCATGTCGAGATCATTTAATAGTTTTGTCCATTTTTCTTTTTTACCCTCAACCAAAAACTACGATTTGTGTGATACTTACTATGTTGCCCGCTGTTAAATCCACATAAAGTGATGTCCCTTGAATAACTGCCGGTAGTCATAACAAAAATATCTTCTTCGCAGATACCATTCTTCCTATTGGGTTGTCCCTAAAAGTTCAGCACGGTTAAAAAAACAGAATACAAAATGTATAAAACATAAGAAAACTATGATTGTCAAAAATCTATACTTCCAAATTGGAAATTAGAAACAGCTTTTACACGTACTAAAATAGAAGACTTACCAAGTTAAAATGTACGAAATCTAAACGTAATTGTGCAATTTCTTCATCAATTTTCTTAACCCTCAAAGAGCAGCTGCTCATATCTCTAGTCAAATCTGGAAAATCTGGATTTACAAAGTAAGTAATATTGTTGGAAATTTCTTGATCGCAGGTAGCTGTAACTAAAATATAATAACAAAGTAATATAATAACAAAAATGGCGTTCTTTAAACAATATTTAATTGTTAAATACGTATTCTCACAATGTGGTTCAGCGTCCATGTAAAAGTGGTTAGAAAGCATGATCTTAAAGCACCGAACACCGAACGTAGTTCGGTGATATTGAGGAGAAGTGAGGAAAAATATATTTAGAATAAATGAATAAATAGAAAACGACAAACACATACAAAGCTTGGGGAATGTTTGACCCTTCCGATTGGTCTGGCTGCTTACAAAAATTATTGCATTAGTTCACTGAGTATCATATATAAATATCAAGAGCGAGAATATAAGTAAAATTACTGTAGGCATATGTACACACATCAAATTTGGACAATCGATAAAAGTTTGATCAAAGAAATGCCTTTGGTGGTGCGAAGAAACAATGTGAGCGTGCATACGCATCGATGGACAAAGGACAAGGCATCGATGCTCTATCTGGTAGTTCTCTGGCCCTATGGAGTTCGATGACTGTCACTGCCACTGTATGGATGGCTGCCGTGATCGTTGCCGTCCGTCCCAGGCGAAGGGTACCAAATAAAAGCGCCCACACACATCGATCTTTGTCCACACCGACCAGAGGACCATTTGCGTGTTTTGGACACTGCTGAAGGTACCTTGCTTCGTAGTTCTGTGTTGTTTATTGTGATTTTGTTTACTTAACAAACCTTTGTAGATGAACAAAGTTTGTAGAAGAAATGTTGTGTAGTGTGCGTGCAAAGAATCATCGACAAAATTTCGATCGAACTTTTATCGACCAAAATTGATGTGTGAGTGTCTAGCCTCACATTTTTTTTAAGCATTAGAGCATCTGGTAAAAGTTACCACCAACAAAATGAGTCTGGCAGTAACAATTATTAATTTTTAACAATATTTTCTTAATTATATGTAAGGATAAGTACTCAGATTATAAGAAAAGTAAGTACTGTTTTTGCCCTGTTTTGTACTGTTTTTTGAAAGAAAATAAGTAACAATAAACTTATATGGAATTGACCATATAATTTATGAAGGCGATCACAAAATTAAAAAGCAAATTTTGCATAGAAAAAAACGTAGAAACATTGATCACAAAAGTTTATATAATGTAGAACAGTTAATAAATCATTCAAGAACCAGACAAAATATGATACAATATTAAAAATTTATAAGAAAATAACCACTTATTTCTTTCTTTCAACAATTTCTTGATTGAGATGTGTGTCAAAAATTTAATATTAAAAAAGAAGCTTTGGACAACAAAGTTTTTGAAATTGCACATGTTTTTCTTTCGAGGGTTTCGAAAATAGATCAAAATTTTGAGCTATACTTCAACATATTACCTTCGATATTAGAAGAAAACTGTCAAATCGATGTTATTTTTCCTATTTGTTACCTTTTATGTAGCTCTTATCTTTATATTGTGAAAAATTGAGGCTTTTTATTACCAGTTACTTCTGCGCTATGGTTTTCATGTAAAAATTACTATTTATTGTCATAAAAAGACTAATTAATTGAAAATATACTTACTGGAAAAATACTTTTGTTAAACTTACAACTTACATACACAGCAAACTCCAAATCCGTAAGCACAAAATCCATATGACTTTCCCCCTTTCATTCTACATTCGTAGGTGTTCATACATACTCCTAAAAATAAGCTGTTATTAAAAAAGGGGTGTAAAATGATTAAGTGACACTTATTTTTGTGTTTAATATTTATTGTAAAATGTTCTTGTTCCTAAACAGTTTTATCCCAGATATCATCAGTTATTATTTGTTGGTGTTTTTCGTTTAACTAATTACTTATAAGAAAATATTAAATATTTTAAAATAGCTTTACCTTTTCGCCGACCATCATTTGCATTACACTCCTCTTCCACTGGAACCGGAAAAAAGTTTAAAACTGGAATAAATGTATTTGGATTATTTTCATTATTAGGGTTACTAAAAATACTAGTGAAAATGTAAAATGTATTGGACACGTAAACTTTATTTGAAATGGAGAAAGAGAAAAATAAATCAATGTCAATTAGTCACTTATTAGCCATCCCGTATGTTCAATTTTTCACGTTCGAAAAACCATGTCATTTTTTCGTTGTAATAATTCCTATCAGTCTCTACCTCAATTTTAAAATCAGTACCCAACACCAACCTTTCCTACTGTTACTTCAACCCCACTCCTTTAGAAATACAGACAGTTGTAAAATAGCAAACAAAAAAGATGCTCCCTCTACTATTGACTGCTACTATCAACAGACGTACTCTTTCGACTGTTGACTGCCACTAGCAATAGACGGGCTCTCTTGACTGTTGACTTTCGCTAGCAACAGACGTCCTTTCTCTCGACTGTTGACTGCCTCTAGTAACAGACATTCCTCCAGTAATCCTCTTTTGAATTGTATAGACAACAAATGGAAATGTGCTCTATCTGTTGATCTTAGTGTTAGTACCCCAATACACATGTTTAGGTCAGATCTCGAAAGCTGATAAAATAGTCTTTCAGAATCAGTGATTGATTTTCTGAGATATAGTGAGTGACTCTGAGATATTCAGCTCACTTTTAACGTTAAAATTCTAGATTTAAAATTTCATTGCACGCCAGTATAGTTAAAAAATTCCTATTCGGGAGATCTCAAAGAATTAAAAAGGCACACAGTAGATTTCGAGTCAGATTAAGTTGGCCACCTTTGCATTAAAAATATTTTTTTAAATAAACGGCCCCGCTCATATCAACAGGGTCAAACCAACATTTTTTTTGATGGAACTCCCTGTATATTTATTTTAACATTTTCGAACTTTTTTTAATGTTCTCGTTTTTTTTTAATACAAGGTTTATTACAAGGCAATATTATACGAGGTAGTTTAAAAGATAATTACGTTTTGTCAATTTCGTAGCAATACTAACACTCTGTAGAATTGTAGAGATCTGGCATCAAAAAATTATTACTTATGTTTAAAAGATTTTTAATATAGTCTACTTTTGTTTAAAATTTTAGCCTAGCGAAATGTTTAATTTTGATATACAGGGTTGGTCGAAACTTGGAATGAATATTTTCTGAGTTTTCTTAAATATAACACCCTGCACTTTAGTATTTTAATGAAATACTAGTGAAAACTGGAAATTTAATATAGACTTCCCAAATTACAAATGCAAATATCAGGTTGTCACTATAACTTTTTTTTGGGGTCGTTTAAATGATTTAATATTCATAAAAATAATATTAATAAATAAAGATATTTACAACAATTTTAGAAGAACTAATTAATAATTATGGTATGTTACATACCTCTAGGCAATCTCGAGTGGTTAATGGCAATACTAAATTTAACATTATTTACAAACTGCTCTTCTTCTTGATCATTTTTATCCTGCCAAATATCCGTCTTTACGGCCGGTTTGGCTAGCACACTAAACTTGCCATAAATCAAAATCCAATGAAAGTAAAACCAAATCTTATTCACTTTCTTCATTTCAGCTCACAATGCACTCCGTAAATATTAGCTAATGATCCGAGTTCATTATCAATGTCTGTTGATTGCGAATGTCACGACCGCACACTGATAACATTTCAGTTGATCTTAAGAAGTAGTGGAGACATCTGGGTCAGCAGGTTGGGTCATAGTCTTCGTACTTTCTGCGATTTTGCGGTATTTAAGAATGTTTTATGAAATCGTTATTATCAGGCCGGGTACATGTTTATTTGACATTTATTTTGAATAAAAAAACTGTAACGCAACACCTTAGCATACGGTTGGGTAAAGTTTTTTAGGTAGAAATTATTCGATGATTTATAAAAAGAAATTGTATTATTTTATATTATTTATTACAGGTCAAAATTATATCAATAATAAATGAATTTTTATTGTAGAAATTCGTAACTATAACCCTTCGGATTTCAATACCAAATTCAACCACGATTTTATCCCTTATATTATAATCATTATTATTATGCCTTTTGTGGCTGTATTTGGACCAAAAATTTATGTTTCGATTAATTACCAGTTGTGTCTTTTTTTCAGATAAGCCAAGCCTCTAAGCTAACCCAAATATCAGAAAAAATAGAGGCCTGAAGACACGCAAAAAGCCATGGAGGTTGTTAGCAATAAAATAATGGGTTTTAAAAATTCCAGTAAATGTTTTAACGTACCAAGATCTTCTTTAAAAAGATTCCTAAAAATTCAGAAAACTAGAGGCTCAGATGTAAAGGAAATAATTTCAACTTCGCTTGGAAGAAAAACAGTATTAGGAAAAGATATCGAAGTACAGTTGGTTCAGTACCTGTCTGCATATTTTGGTCTAACACGAAAAGATATTCGCAGAATGGCATACACATTAGCTACAAAAAATGGATTAACTTATGAATTTAAAAATAACATTGCAGTAAGAACCTAGCTGGAAGCTTTCTTAAGGCGCCATAACACTTTCCTATCACTTGAAGACCCACTGGAACTTCTTTTTCTAGAGCTCTGAGATTCAACGAAACAAACCTACAGGAGTTTCTTAACAACTTGAAAACCGAATAAAAGAAACATAATTTTTCTTCGCATATCGTTTTCGATGTGGATAAAACTGGATTGTCAATTGTCCATAGGAAAGTTGCACAAGTTGTAGGAAGAAACGAAAAATGACAAACTGCGTTAATAACATCTGCTAAACGTGGATTCCTTCTAACTTTAATTGTAGCAATGAGTGCTGCGGATCATTTTGTTCCGCCTATGTTGACTTTTCCCCAAAAAAATCGAAATGACCAGTTACTGTGTGGTGCTTCACCTGGGTCAATATATGCGGATATAACAGAACTTGTTTATAGAATGAATAAAACATTTTATAAATTTTGTAAAATCGACAAAAGGGTCTCCTGATCTTCTAGTACTTAATGGTCATTATAGCAACACGCACAATTTGGAAGTAATTGATTTGGCTAGAGAAAACTATAATCGGCTTCTATAATCTCCCTACCTCCTCGTTCCACACATAAGCTTAAATCTCTTGATAAACCTTAGGTTCCAGGTTCCAGATGTACTACAGCGAGGAAATGCGAAATTTGTGTCTTTTAAATCAACGTGCTTTTGGTTAGGTTAGGCAAGGCATTTTTAAAGTCACAGTCAAAAGAAATTGTCGTGAATAGATTTAGGGTAACGTGAATCTATGCCTTTGGCCGTAATATATTTTCTGACTCAGACTTTATAGCCGAAAGATATGAAGTCGAAAAACAAATAACATGACATCGTTAAACGTCATTATACCCGAAAATAAAGCGGATTTAGGTAGCTCCGATACTGAAACCAACAAATCTTTCCCAAAGGAGCAGTTGGTTCTATGCAAAAGAAGCTGATGGAACCATAGCTTACCTGCTCCAAATTTATTGATATCGAAAACATTGAGACTTCTCCAAGATTTGTGTCACTTTTTAAAATATCCCCGGTATTAATATTTAAAAAAAAACATCCACTTGTGGATGAAAAGGTTCCAAATCACAAATAATTACCTCCCCTCCCTACAAAACTGACTAACAAGATTCTCTTGCTAAAACTCTAAACAAAAAAGTTAATAACATGAAAAGAAAATCACTTGGAAATTCATTAAACGAGGGTTCAACATTGCCGAAAAAAAGAAAAATCCAGAAGAAATCAAAAACATCAGAATCTAGCAGCAGCAATGAAGGCAGTTTCGCAGCATATGAACAATTTTTTCCAGTTGACGATGATGTTGAACTTGAGAAAGTTGGGCAAGACACAATAGACGACCAAGATACAGAATGCATACTTATTTTGTAGGGGCGATTTCAAGTCGACAGAGAGTGCTTTGGTTTAATGCCTTCTGTGTAACTTGTGGGCACATGAACTATGTTCAGGAGCTAAGAAAGACATGTACGTTTGCGATTTTTGAAAATAGTATATTAAATTATGTTTTATCAATTAAGTTTTCCGAAAGATTTTTTTAAATAAATAAAATCTTCCATTCAATCCGGCTCGATTTGATTTTATTTTATGTTATTTTATTTTAGTTTAATTTAATTTTTTTTTATTTAAGTGTATATGTATGTATAATACTGTATACCGCAAGGTTACTGCACGTGTCTCGATATTTCGAGTCACCCTAAATATTATTTCGGGCCAGTGAAAAATATCGTACTGAGTGATAAGAAGTATTCACTTCAAAAACAAAATGAGTGCCCATATTAGGGCTTTCTCCTCTATTATTTGTTCTGATATTTGCACTCTTAGTGTTTTCTTTTTGTTTAACTGATTCAACATAGATTCATTCTTTCTCCGGACTGCCCATGGTATTCTCATACTTTTTCAAATAAAACCTTTTAATAGTATCTATACATACGGTGTGCAATTTCAATTACCGCATCGACAAAATAGCTTACAAAGGTATTATTCTTTGGTGGATGGTATAAACTAATCTTTGTCCACCCTGACAAATCTCCTAGTTCCGGCCCTCCTCCTAAATATTTCTTTATCGTTGTTTTTTGTTTACGTTATATGTAGTGTTGATTGTTTAGTTCCGTCAAAATAATGTACTTTTTTTTTATCCAGTTTTTTTATTTATTTTAAGATAAGATAATAATTGTACATATTTTAAACCAATATTTGTTATTTATTAGTAATTTAAGCATATTATTATATGCTTATATATGATATTATATTTATTTATAACTCGTTTTTTTAGGAGATATAAAATTGGAATATGGGCCAAATAGCTCATACTGTAGAGTGTCTGACTATCACGCTGAAAACCCTGGATCGATTCCCAGCGTCGGCTAAAACATTTTAGACATTTTTAAAATGTCTACGGGGTCCACGTAGACTCAGCCTAAATAAATTAAGCACCTTGTGTCAAACTAGAGTTAAATAGGCAGTTGAAGCGTAGCACTGACCCTGTTACCTTCTTTGTATACCGTAGGTCCAAGAAATAGCAGATTACAGGATCATTATAGAAAATTAGAATATAATAGAACTACTGTTTTTAGGGTGACGACTGTCAAATCCTCGTTTCAGCAACTCTATTGTTAGAGCATCTGTTCACGACTTATCGAACTTCCTATTAATTACTATATTTTAAATAAATAATTTGTGTTTTAAAGGTTTGATAAATTCTGTTGAATCCAAATTATGACTAAGAGAAAACCATATAAATATTAAGTTTCAAGATTCGATATCTGAAATTGATAAAAATTTAATATCTACCTATCTTAATGGGTCTTTAAACAATGGAAGAAAGAAATGTGTCTCGATAGGTAAGAAACAGTTTAGAAACTGTGAAATTTTTGTTTCTTAAAATATTCTCTATAAAGTTACTGCTGTTAAATTTGAGTATCATTATGACCTTTTCAAGTATATCAATAAAAGGGGGCAATTTCAGGAGAAAAGATCTTAAAAATAATTTAAACAACATTATTTGTCAACAAATCTAACAATTTGGTATGTAAATATACAGAAAAAACAGTATCAATAACAGTTTACGTGACTAAATCAACCTTCACTACATTAATGAAATAATAACACGGTTATTCATCCCGCGGGTTTTCCGTGCACTCAAGGTTATCTTTTATATCGAAAAACCAGTGTCGTAACATCCACAAGGCAAACTCAATGAAAACTACCATTATTTGTGCGGTTATAAAAGTGTTCTTCGACCATTCTTAATGTTTGGATACTTTTAAAGGCTATGTAAATAACTTATCACACCACAAACAAAAAAGTTCTAAAAATAATGAATAAAGAAGTGAAAATTATAAACACAAAAAAAAATTGAATTCCTCGAACATATTACAAGTGCAGGGAGATAAACCTTCTCCAACTAATAACCTTCTTCTAAATGTACCCATCTTTGACCCATCTTATTCTATTCACAGCAGCTCGAAATATATGAGTTGACGTTAGACCAGTCCACCTCCTAAGATTTGCCAGCCAGGATATACGTCTACGTCCCCTACGTCTCTTACTCTCAATCTTGCCTTGCCAACTAATTATACAGGGAAATATCCATGAAAAGAAAACCTAAGTGAGTGCTACGTATGTTGGCACTTAAAGAAAAAGAACCGCTCTGTAAGATAAAATTAATAGAAACAAGCACATGGTTTGATTCTGTACACATTTGTCTATTATTTTTGTATATACGTAAAGGATCTTTATATACTTATAATGCTTTGCAAATATTAGGACTAATGCAAAAATAGTTCATTTTCTTTGTGGTATGCGAAAATACGGCTTTAACCAGCAGGGTTTATAATTGGGTAACATAGAACTAGAGCTTTGCTAGACTAATACCAATATGCGTGATAAAAAATGACATCTTACTCGAGGTGTCACTGTTATCGCAAGACACGTTGGATCTAGACCAAAAAAAATCGGTTGCCTGTAAAGTCCGTTTTACGGGCGAAGATTTTACGTGACAACGTCTTTTTCTCGGTAGAATATTTATTGATATGAATATTATTAAATTGCACAATAGTTGTTTGCAGTTGAAACGCGCTGTTTCTTCTCAATCGACTGAATTACGATTGATAACAGAGTGATTTAAACTAATAATTTACTTAACACTATCAACATTTGTCAATAGTATGACATAACCTATAAACCTATAAACTCAGTTTCTCAACTTTTGTGTCAATCTAACAATTAATCAATCAATCATAGTTTACGATAATGAAATATTAGTGTACAATTATTTACCTTTATTGTTGTAGTTGTTGTAAATGACGAATCTAAGCACTCCACATTTTCACTACAGACACAGCTGACGATACTTTAACCACACGTGTGAACTTGTATTATGACGCTTTCTCGGTTTTCCAACGCCAAGAACGCTCGAGAAAGACAGAGACACAAGCACGCACCGATTCAAAGCGCCTAATTCTCTAGTGCTGCGCGCGCAGCGGACCGATCATGTTTGAGTGGGAGAGAGACGCAAAGCATTCGCCGGTCCGGCGGGCCTCTCTCTCGTTCGGTGACTCATCGTAACAGACGTGAGCGGGCGTTACACTTTTTCATGAGTGACTCCGAGCCACAACCTAATTTAAGACATTATCACGTCAAAAGATTGATTAATAATCCAACCTATGTGGTACTGTTAACTCCATTTGGTGGTAAAATTCTACTCACTCGCTCAAAGTACCATCTTATTCGAAGGTTGGCGATCAGCATGATTATTTCCATTTTGTTAACTGCTGCTCTAAAACGCTAGTTAGACGGGCAATAAAACCACTCTCTGAGATTACACAGCCATAACATTTATCTCCTTTCACCACTACGCTTTCATAAAATCTTTCCACAGATTACAGATTACGTATAATATTCTGCAGAAGCTTATATGTTATTCCTCTAATTACGTGATCTTAAAGTATTGTAGTTTTTGTATCTTCATTTCATTATTTAGTTCTGTTTCTTCTTCTTAATGCGTGACTCTGTCTACGTAAAATATTCTCAGGCTTCTTTTGTAAAGCTGCATCTCGAAAACTTTCACTTTTCTCATCAACGCTTTAGTCTAAGAAGCTGCCTCTATACAGGATAGGAGGATACTAAATATGTAACATCTAAACATGCTCATTTTTATGTCGACACTCAAATTTCTATTACAAAAAATTGTTTCATTTTTATAAATGAGTTACGTGAACTTTCAATTCTGGTTGATAGTTCCATTGAAAAAATATTATTCTCATTTAAAGTTCCAATAACATACATAATTTCTTAATATATTTATATTTATCTGAACGTGAGATATTTTGACCATCAATAATAAGTTGGGCATTAACATTTAGACCTATATTAACATACACGGCAGAGACAACTGGCACGGCAGAGACACCTGACATGTCTAAAGAGAGATGACTACTAGAAACAACAGAGATGAAAATACTCCGATGAATATCAGGGAAAAGTCTTGAATAGGAAAAAAAGGAAAAACATAAGAAGAGCATGCAATCTAGAAGACATAAACGGATGGGTGACAAAAGGGAAACAGGAGTGGAACGAACATATTAGTAGAATGTCAGAGGATAGGATAATACGAGTAGCACGAGATAAGTCACCAAATGGACGAAAAAGTATTACAAGACAAAGAAAAAGATGGTGCGATCATTTAAAAAAATTTAGGAGGCTAATAATGAAGAAAAAACAGGCTTTAAAGCCTACATTCAAGAAGGAAGAAGAAGAAGCATTGATATTTGATTTCTTGGTAAAAATTACAAACTAGGTTTTATCTAAGTTAATATTTAAGCCACAATGTAAGCTTGTCGTATAAACTTTTTGGACTAATCTCTGCAAATCTTTAACATTCTCTGCCATTAGCACAATCTCATCTGCATACCTCAAGTTACAAAGGAATGGCAATTGCATGAGCTAAATCACATTTTAAAAAATGTAAAAGAACAAACATAAATAGTTACTGAAGTATATATTAGCCTACTTCATTCAGGCTATAAACTATATGCACGAATAATCGTATATAAGGCCTAATCGGTAATACGGGCAAATACCCTAGCAAAACAAAATTTTTAATGAAAGAACAAAAAATTAAACAGATTATATATATTCTGTTAAAAAATTGTAAAACCTCTGTAACGAAGTTACAGAAATACACATTTCACTTATGTGAACATACTCTTCGTCATAAGTTAGTGAAATAATAAAACAATATTATGTATCTATGAAAGATACGCCGCTGCTAAACAACATTTATTACACATATTATCTCGTGTTTTGAATTTTTCAGTCTGCTGCTGCTATCTACAGTGGTGTCGCGATCCCTTTCGCGAAAGTACATTAAATACAGTCGTTTTGCGATCTCATTCGGTTCATTTTCTTTTTTTTATATATAAAAATGGACTCGAACGAAAAAGTAAACTCGAAAGAATTAGTAGGGCACTGGGTGAAGCAGTTTATGACGCGACGGCGGATCCAAGGATATCAAATCGTCGACGACATAAGTACAATAGAAAACTGCGGATATTTAAGTGATATACATCTAGTGACAGTGCGTTACTCGACTGAAAATAACAAACCAGAAACATTAAATTTGATCATAAAACATGATTTTTACAAGAGCTCGCCGTTAATAGCACTTGCATTTAGAATAGAGACACACATTTACAGGACAGTAGTAGAAACTTTCAATCAGTTCTTAGAGTCGAAGAACTTACCAAGTTTGAATGTTATTCCAAAGTATTATGATAGTTTTACAGATCAAAACGCACAAGTAATTATAACTGAAAACATAGTTAAATTAGGATATAAGTTAATGGATAGAACAGCTTGTGCTGACATGAATCACTGCTACATTTTACTAGAAGCTTACGCCAAATTCCATGCTTTATCTTTTGCGTTAAAAGACCAACAACCAGAAAAATTTAAAGCTTTATGTGGTACAGAAGAATTTTATAGTGTATATATAGAGGAGCAAAAAGATAGTATACGAAAGGATATTGCTGGAATAAATGAATTGTTGAAAAGGAACGGCGATGAGGAACTGAGTATTAAACTAATGAAAGAATTGGAGAATCGTTTTAACGGTAAAATTACTCTAAATTCTGAAGAAGAACAGGCTGTTTTTGTTCATGGCGATAACTGGAATCATAATCATATGTTTCTGTATGATGTAAGTAATATATTTGATTCATATTAGTAGAAATATTATTTTTTACTTCTTACTCCTAGTGTATATCCATCCAGCAGTTGTCAAGTAGGTCTTTCCTTCAATGTTCAGTTGTCCTACGTGATGACCGTTAAACAGGAATGTTAGATGAACAATTTTGGTGTAGGTACCAGTTTTTGGCGTCTTTATATTTATATCATAATACAAATTTACATAACCCTAATTCGTTAAAAATGTTGTCTAATTAATTAAGTACGGCTCCCAAATCTTTAACTGTATTTTTAGAGTTTAAAGTTTCCACACCAACTTGGCAATTAAACAAAATTGGATAAAACCTTACTAAATGTCTCTTTCCAACATTTAATATACGTTACACCAATCACTGAGTGCAGTCAGCTGTTATTATAGACTAGTGATTATGCCCGTCACCATGCGACGGAGGATTCAATCAATTGCATCTATGATAACTTCACTTAATTCTTTCTGTCTTCCTCCTATTTAAGGCTAGGTAAACTAGCCTAAACTAAGTAAATGAAAATATATATACACCCATTTTTATAATCATTTATTAACAACTATTTACAATATTTTCTCAGAATACAGATCACTGTCGGTTTACTTAATCTTAATCTTTTTAAAAAGTCTTTTTCATTACAAAAATTAAAATGTTCAATTCTGCATTAAATGATATATTCTCGCACTAAGTTTATTAACATTAAACATCAAACTGATCATACTCTCCGATTTCATTAAATATTTTAATATCCATCATGTCTCTAACGTACACTAAACAACAATATTTAGATTATATTTTTGATTTCACGATAACCTACAACATAATAATGAACTACAATAAACACAATTTATTTTTTAGATAACTGTTTATTCAGTACTTAATTTAGTAAATAAATATTTAATATTTTATATGTCAGATAATTTTACTTTATTTTATCTGTCAGTTTATCTGTTCAGTTTTCTTTCCTAGGTGACGCTAGAATTTTAAATCTAAACTTACATAAAACTTTAAATTAAGCATTTTGTATTAAATTCTACCTTAAAATTATTATTAAAATTAATTATTAATTATATAAATATGTAATTAATATTTTTTGTATTTCTAATTAAACGTATCGTTTCAAGAACAAAATATGATTGAAATGTCAAATGGTGGTAGTTCAGATTTCTTACCTAGATGGAGTCGTTAGTTTACTGGACAAACGGTGTGACTTGTCATCATAGCCTTTTATATAGATAGACATAAAGCAACAGTCATCCGCAAATAGGAGATCATTACAAGCAATCGAAGATATAATAACATTATTTTTAATCTTCTTCTTATTGTAAGACATCTTCTTCTTCTTCAAGTACCCTGTCCGTTGCGAACGTTGGCTATCAACATGGCAACTCTGATCTTGTTTGCGGCGCTTCTGAATAGTTCGACCGATGTGAGCCCGAACCACTTTCGCAGATTTTGGAGCCACGAGTGTCTTCTCCTGCCTGGCCCTCGCTTATTGTCTACTTTCCCCTGGACAATCAATTGCAGAAAACGGTACTTATCGTGTCTCAATATGTGGCCTAGATATTCAAGCTTTCTTTGTTTGATTGTAAGACATAGTCCGGTTTATTGTATCATCCCAGCTCTTGTGATGTTGATGTCTAGCTGTTGTATCATTTTTTAGAGGGACTTTCTAATGGTGATATGATATATTTTATAAATGTGCCCAAATAAGAATCCTGAGGGACGCTAGAAATAATTTCCTTTTGAATTCAATTCACTGAAGCAAACGAAAGAGTTTACCCTAATGTCTCGAAATATTCAGTGGATTTTGTGAAAATACTATTAGAACAGGTCGATTTTTATTCAAAATGGAACATTATGTTAACGATAAAGATATCTTTTATTTGTCAATCCTATCTCTTTCAGTACCCCAACTATTAAATTTTAAATAGGAAATAGACCATATGTGGCACATATTTTGTTGGAGAATTCAGACATCCATAGTTTTTTTGTTATTAACTCTCTTAGTACTGTTACACCTCTTAAAACTAAATGTAACAGCTAGGTTTTCCTAGTGTTAATTTTGGATAAACAATATACCACATATAATTATTCTCAATATTGTTAAAATCTTAAATATAATATTTTTGATTTCAGAAAAAAGATCCTACAAAACCAGCAGCTGTAATGCTAGTAGACTGGCAACTAGCATGCCTTAGATCACCAGCTTTTGACCTCGCGTTACTATTATTCTTAGTCTGTTCCAAAAACGAACTGGACCAACTAGAGCATCTTTTAAAAACGTACCACAAGTTCTTAACAAATTACCTAAAGCAGCTAGGAAGCAGTGAAGATCTATTCACTTTTGAAGATTTGAAAAGACATTGGAAAGATTATTCCATCTTGGGAATCGTGATAATGATACTGGACTTGAAGATTGTTGTAAGCAATGACTTCTACGGTGGCTTCAACTTTACGGAAAGTGTTGAAGAGTTGTATTATCCGAGAGCGAAGGCGGTTCTGGAGACATACTTTAAATTTAAAGAAAAGTTTTCAATAATACAATAAAAATTTGTTAATTTATTACTATAATTGTGATCTAATAAAAACGACAAGTTATTAGTTTTATACCTCAACTATTTTATGATTCGTTTCCAGAGTTATATTTATCACGATCGTTTAAAGTGTATCAAGCTCTTCACTTCACTGTGTTGACCACTATTGTAAATCTCTCCACTGTTTGCCAGTGTCTTAAAAAATAAACTCGTTTCATCAGCTCTAGAAATAATTGTCAAATTGTTTTTTACGAATTGTAGAGTGCGTATTAATAGATTTGCCTTCCTCATAAATTCCAACGAAATGTTATTTTTGATAATACTTACATTCAGTTATCATTGATTACCTCAATGACCATTTCCTGATACGTCGCTCGAATTACAATTGTTCAAATATGCAAATAGCCAATTTTATCGAAGCATATTCCAATAACCTATTTCAATCATTGCTGAAGTTAGAGATATTGTATCTCTTGTGACTTCTTCTTCTTGTAGTTTCTTCTCCTATTGGAGGTTGGCTATCATCACAGCTATCCGTACCTTATTGGCGGCTGCTCTGAAAAGATCTACTGAGCTGCAACTATACCGCTCTCTTAGCTTTCTTATCCAAGAAATTCTTCGTCTTCCTATGGATCTTTTATCCTTGATTTTACCTTGTATTATGAGCCTTATTATCTCATATTTCGCGCCTCTGGTAATGTGGCCGAAATATTCCTGCTATCTTGTTTTGATGTGCTCTATGACCTCGCAATTCTTCGTCTTCCTATGGATCTTTTATCTTTGATTTTACCTTGTATTATGAGCCTTATTATCTCATATTTCGTGCCTCTGGTAATGTGGCCGAAATATTCCTGCTATCTTGTTTTGATGTGCTCTATGACCTCGCAATTCTTCGTCTTCCTATGGATCTTTTATCCTTGATTTTACCTTGTATTATGAGCCTTATTATCTCATATTTCGCGCCTCCGGTAATGTGGCCGAAATATGCCTGCTATCTTGTTTTGATGTGCTCTATGACCTCGCAATTCTTCGTCTTCCTATGGATCTTTTATCCTCGATTTTACCTTGTATTATGAGCCTTATTATCTCATATTTCGCGCCTCTGGTAATGTGGCCGAAATATTCCTGCTATCTTGTTTTGATGTGCTCTATGACCTCGCAATTCTTCGTCTTCCTATGGATCTTTTATCCTTGATTTTACCTTGTATTATGAGCCTTATTATCTCATATTTCGCGCCTCTGGTAATGTGGCCGAAATATTCCTGCTATCTTGTTTTGATGTGCTCTATGACCTCGCAATTCTTCGTCTTCCTATGGATCTTTTATCCTTGATTTTACCTTGTATTATGAGCCTTATTATCTCATATTTCGCGCCTCTGGTAATGTGGCCGAAATATTCCTGCTATCTTGTTTTGATGTGCTCTATGACCTCGCAATTCTTCGTCTTCCTATGGATCTTTTATCCTTGATTTTACCTTGTATTATGAGCCTTATTAGGTATCTCATATTTCGTGCCTCTGGTAATGTGGCCGAGATATTCCTGCTATCTTGTTTTGATGTGCTCTATGACCTCGCAATTCTTTGAAATCAAAAAAGAAATATGAAAACATACTTGTTATATTTCTTTTTTTATGTATTTTTGTTGTGTTTATTCTAGAAATAAAGTTTGATTTATGGAATGTCTTAATATTTTTGTATACTTCAGTAATGTGCGTACTCTTAAACATATAGATGCGTACTCTTATGCAAATAATTTGTGTATAAGAGTACGCAGTAGCAGCTCCGCAAACAAAATTAAATATTTCTTATTTGAATTCAAACATGGTTTAAAACTATTCTAAAACATCTTTTTAAATGGTTGATTAACAATGTGAGGAATGATAAATAGTCCATTTTCGTAAAAATAAAAAACTGTCGCACTTTTAATATTAAGTGCGTACTCTTATTATACGCCTTCACGCTAATGTAAAATACAATCAGATAAAAACGTATTTTTACTTTTCTTTGACAGTGCTTTAAATATTGGAAAAATTTGCTATTAAATTAATTATTTGGAGCACAGCTTTAATTTTTCAGATTATCGGGGTAAAAAAATGTAATATTATCTATATTCCACAGAATTTTCAAAATGACAATATAAACAAAAGAAACAGGAGTAATCCTAGTCGCACGAAGAAGAAGACAATTTTAAGGACGTGCATAGGGAGTAAGAGCATTTCTTTAAACAGTGTTGCCTCGTCTAACAAATATTATAATTTTTGATGAAAATAATAAACTTATGAAAGTAAAGAAATTGTTAACTGGATATAAATATTTTTTATATTAAACAATTTGTTTGAGTTAGGTAAGGTTAGTAAACTCGATTCGCTAATCCCAGTCCGAACTGTCTAGTGAATTTAGTAATTATTTTTTTGCGAAGTTAGTTACTTTTTGACAGACTAAAAGTGGCTGGAAATTACTATACAACCAAGCACTCGTGCTCATAGCCAATATTAATAGTAAACAAACCAAATAGTAAATAAAATAGAACTTTGCGAATTACCGACAATCAATATTTATTTATCTGCACCATATAATAAATAGTTATGTTAAATTATAAAACTAAATATATATTTTTTAAATATATACTACCCAAAATTTGATGGGTTTAGTATACACTTCGACTATTTAGAATAATTCTTCTTTTTTAAAGAAAGAAGTCTGTAATAGCAGGATACTTGAGCTATTAATACTGAGAAGTAGGAATTGTTGTGTTGTAGGTTTCCGACAATGAATCTGTCAAAATTTGTCCGAGCTAAGCGAATGGAGTTTACATATCCATATGTATTAGATTATCAAAGTGTAGACAAACCATAGAAAATATTTACTCATTTCAACTTCAAGCAATTGCAAACAAAGATAAATGGCAACTATAAAAAAAAAAAACCCTGGCCGCTTAAAACATGGAATCCAAGGTCGCATGATCACTCAATGCAAGCATCGACAGGCGCTCGAAACTAGACCTTATGGGAAGCTGTTTACACCGTCATTATTTGTGTCATGATACTATAACTTAAATGTTTTATGTATCATGATTTGTGTTTCACTTTCGCTGGCTGGTGAATTTTGTGAAAATGTTTAAAATTAATGTAAATCAATAACCTCTAAAAAACGATATAAATACATTATAGCAACATTGTTAGTTCGTTTTTGTTGAGCGGTGTAAACGTGGGAAAAGCGGTAACATAGGAAGAGAAATATTTAAGAGTGCGTGCCATTCACATGATCATTCCATCTTTTCAGCGGCTCAACCAACAGCATAATGTAGTTCAGTGACGTAGGTATAATAAATTGTAGTTTATTGAGTTTATTCGTATATTACAGGTTGGTTGTCTATCCACTATCTATTATGATCATTATCTAGCACTTACGCAGCGTTGTGCAACATGAGATATAATTAAGTATAGTTCAATATTGGTGTTAAAATGGTTTCTCAAGCAAAAATTAAATCATGGGTGATTCAATTTCTACAAGATCAAAAATATGAAGACTACCAAATCGAGTTTAATGGAAAACCTGATAAAGATACTGGTTATATGAGTGATATTATCTTTTTAACTGTGAAGTGTACTCATTCAAATGAAGAAAAATTCTTACACGTAGTTCTAAAACACGACTTTAATCAACAACGTGAAACAGTAAAAAACGCATTCATAATAGAGACATTAATATACCATACAGTATTGCCAACATTTAGGACATTTGAATTAAGGAAAAATGTAGAGGATGTTTTTGACAGTGCGCCAAAATACTTTTATAGTCTCAACGATAAAAACGCACAAGTTATTCTTATTGAAAACGTAACGAACAAGGGATACAGAATGCATGATAGAAGAAAAGCTTTCGATATGGATCACTGCAAACTGATACTTCGTGAATATGGAAAACTCCATGCCATTTCATTTGCATTTAGAGATCAACACCCCGAAGAGTTTAAAGATTTATGTAAACGTTTTCCAGATATCCACGCTATATTTGCCGCACAGAACGATATGCAGGAATACGTGAAAAGTAGAATAGAAGAGATGGCGAATGTCCTCAAAATGACCGGAGATGTAGAACTCAGTGTACGGCTGGAAGCTGAGCTAGAAGATGCGTTTAAAATTGAAGATAAAGAGATTCGTGCAGTAGATGGACAGGATGTTATTTGTCATGGAGACAATTGGAACAATAATTATATGTTTAAGTATTCACTAGTAAGTATACGTTAGGTTTCATATAGACTGCACATTAGATTACAATTCTCCCATCTGTTTGACTATGGCTGATATAGAAATATAAAATATTTAAAACTCGATATCACTTCCGGTAAAACCGGAAGTCGCCAACAACGTATATGTCAAATATTTATATCTTGTAATCTTAAATAGTTTTTTTTCCTCAATCTTTAGTCTTTAATAATGATTTAAGTATTTTTTTAGATTTAAATTTGTTCAATTAAAGACTTCTTCTTTACGACTCATTAATATTAGAATATAATTAAACTGCTCTTTTTAGGATGATGGACGTGAAACTCCAAACTCAGTAATGCTTTTAGACTGGCAACTCTCCGGTGTTAGATCACCTGCTCATGACCTATCGAACTTCCTATTCCTCACTTGTTCTCAAAAAGAACTAGACCAACTTGAAGACCTTCTGCATATATACCACGACGCCCTTACAGACCGTCTCAAACTTCTAGGAAGCTCAACAAACCTATTTACTTTTGATGATTTGAAGAGACACTGGAAAGGAAATTCAACATTTGGACTTCTCGGTATGGTCATCGATTTAAATATCGCTGTCAAAGAGGATAAAAATTCCGATGTTATGGAAACGCCGGAGATTTTGTTTTATCAAAGGGCAAAAGCAGCGATTTCAACTTATTTTAAATATCAAGAAATATTTTGAATAAATGATTTGTTTTAAGTTTTTGTTAAATTCTGTTGAACCTAAATATTGACTAAGAAGAACCCATATATCAAGTTTCAAGACCTGATATTTGAAATTGATGACAATCCATGGGAAACTAAATGTCGTCCTAATTTGTTTGAAATTGGTTTAATTCTCGTAGGTATAAAGTTTATCCCTTTGGCAAAAATCTCACGAAAAGTGAAATTTTTTGTTTCTAATTTACTTTTCTTTGGTTACATTACAAGTGAAACATCATTTGTGACCATAAAAAGTCTTCAAACTTCATTCATTACTTATATGGCTACAAAAAAACTACAAATATGGTGTTTTAGAGCTTTAGTATAATTTCCTGGTATTTTACAATCATTTTCTTCATAGAATATCTTCGTATTTAGCCCAATACTTATATAACTCTATAAAAACCATCAATTTTTTGTTTCAGCATTTTAATTTACTCTTTTTTGGTTACATTACAATTGCAACATCATTTTTAACCAAGAAAGGTCTTCAAATTTAATTCAATACTTATATGAGTACAACAAAACTACAAATATGTTGTTTTAAGACTTTAATATATTGTTTCTTGATATATTACAATCATTTTTTTAAAGACTGTCTTCATATTTGACCTATACTTATATAACTACATAAAACCATCAATTTTTTGTTTCAGGACTTCAATGTACCTTTCCTTGGTTATATGACAAAAACTACAGCATTTTTCACCACGAAAAATCTTCAAACTTCCTCCAATAAAACTGCACATATGGTGTCTTAGGCTTTGAATTTATTGTTCCTTGGTTATATTACAAAAACTATACCAATTTTCTGACAGAATGTCTTTGTATTTGGCTCAATACTTATACTGCTACATAAAAACAATCAGTATTTTGTTTTAGGAATTTGATTGACACTTCCTTGGTTACATTACAACTGCTACATCATTTTGCACCATAGAAAACTGTTAATTTCTGTCAAATGCTTATAATACTACATAAAAACTGCCAGTATTTTCTTTTCAATCTTTATTTTAGAAAACTTAATACTGAAACAATAAAAAATACATATAAGTCTATTTTTTCCCTAGTTTACTATTGACATGCCTCCTCGGAGTCCATCTTAAGGCAGTGCTGTCCACACACAACCTGGGCCTCTTATATTGACTGGATTTTATATGCTCTTCTACTAACTTTGGCGTGACGCATATCACATGGTGACCTTTCCAATATTTGATCATGTTCATGCTTTGCAATGTGGAGATTATATCTGTTTGACTGATGCTTGTCATTTGACTAAAGTAAGAAATATTATTGGATTAGTGACAATAATTTATATGATAAAATTCAATTTTGTCATTAAGCAATTGATAAAACAATCAAATATTACATTTACCTCAAATCTTTTATTGAAATTGTCCCCCGAAAACCCCGCAAAACTTCCAGCAGTACCCAACTCCAATAACTTCTATAACTTAACTTGCCAAGATCACTTAGAGGTTGTTCAGGGCTGCCAACTGTGCCTTCCAGTCGAGATAATTCATAACTGAAAGCTATGAGCAATTTGCCATAACCTTGTCTTTGGTAGGGAGGTAAGGTGAGGATACAGGCTACATTGTTGCCATCTGGAGATTCTTTTTCCTAAAAATGGTGAAGTAATTAAGTAGAACTACACAAAAGCCAGTAATGCAGAGGAAATATAGTCAGCAAATTGTTAAAGGAATTAATTAAATATGAGGAACTGTACTAAAAATGTCTAAAATTATAATTATCTACTTACTTTTGAAAAATATCCTACAATATGTGCACCCTGTTTGTCGACTTCACACAAAATATAAAACAAAAATGGTTCAACATCAAAATATAAGGTTTTGTGGTCCAAAAACAGCTTGGCTAGTAGACATAAATTCTGACAGTATACTTTATGATCCTTTCCATCAACTTCATACACAGATAGGGTTCCTTTTCTATAAATTTCTTTTCCAACTGGCTGACGTTGAGTACATTCACTCTAGAAAAAAAAATTACGCTTTAAATTGTTTAGAAAATCTTGGTTGGGATTTTGGCTGGTGATAGGAGGTGAAGCATCCAAACACATCTTATTTTAAATTTATTTAATTTATTCAATATTTTTTTCAATGTTCATCTATTCCCAAATCTCATAAATCCATTGTGATTTTTTACTGTTCCAAACTGAACTGGAAGGTTTTTTGTATGATTTTCTCAATAATTTTTGCTGTTTTATGTTTCATATCATCTACAGACTGTGATCTTGCCCAGTATAATCCAAATTTGATATTCAAAAACAAATAAATCAATGAAATCAATAAAAAAACATTAAGAACTGAGCATATAATATTTTAACATTTAAAAAAATGGTAAAATGCAGTACCTTCCAATAAAGGAGAGAGAATTATTGAGAAAATAGATGGATTGGCCATTTGAAACTATATTATACAATACAAAACGTTAAATATATAGAATCATACTTTACCATGTGATATCTATAACTTTTTTCTAATCTCATATACTTTAGACAATATTCACAGATCCATAATTTGCTCTGTCTCCCATATTCTTCTGGAAAAGGACTAAAATACCAGGTATCAATTTCAAACCTGCCGATCTGTATTTTGTCTATGTATTTCACTTTTGTTATCTGTTCATGTTCTTTCTCTAAAGCTGCTGTTGTGGGGTCCATTTCAGCATAACTAAAATACAACATATTAAATATTTACATTTGAAAAATAATAACAAAATCGTCAAATTGTTGAAGATAATAGCAGGAGAGATCAAAGTGTCTATTGAAGCAAGTTCTGACAATTTTTCAAATAGTTCAAAACAGTGACTACTGTAAAAAACCTAGACAAAATCTATATCTATTTTATCTAGACATATCACACAATTTTTAAGATTACTCATTTATCTAATAAATCTACTTACGTTTTTTGTATATGATTTATTTCATCATGCCTTCTTTTTTGGTTTCTAGTTATCTTTCTATCAGAATTATCTGATAATAAATCATTGATCAGTGGTCTATCTCTCAATACCTTCATATCTAACATCCCCTTCTGTCCACTTTCTGTCATATTGAACCTGGAAGACATTATTCGTCCTCTTGGTACCTGCCCAGAAAAATATATTTGAATGTCTGAAATTCGGATGTCTAGCTTTATAAGTACTTAATAGCAATATTTTTATGAAATGCAGATCCCATATAACGTTGATTCAAACAAGAACTACATCAAAAACAAATATTTCATTTTTAAGCAATTGTTGTCATTTATTACTTACCCATTCATCCAATCTTCTGTTATATCCTTCATAATGAACGTAATATTCGTACTGTCTTTCTAGTTCATTGAATCGGGATTGTATAATCTCAGCAGGATCTAAAATTATCCAACATTAAGAAACAGTAGTTACTGAAATTCATTTGTTAAATTATGTTTCCCTTGTTTACGAACAATTAATTACAACAAATTAATTCATGAATTGATAAAATATAACACAGTAATTAAGTCTGTCCTTATTAATGAACTTATTTCTTTTATGTTTATAAAAATTACAAGTTTTGTTATTTTAGCCCTTTGTATATTAATTGAAATTTTTAAACTTACGCCAAGTGTCGTCAGATCTTCGCACCAAATAGTGTTCGCCAACATCAAGAGGCTGTTCTTCAGCGCTTTCGCTGTCTTCATCCTGAATATTTGGTTTATTTTCGTTATCGCTTTTTTTCGGCATTATTTCCTCGTTAAAATCTTGTCTTTTAAAATCCGCCATCTTACGTCAATTTGAAATTATTCGGCTTCTTTTCTTAATTAACAACGTAGTTGATTTGGTCTCGACGTTTTATGAGTTCAGTTAGGAAAAAGCACAAAATCTTGAAATAATGGACATTAATTCTAAAAAATCCAAAATACCTATATATCTATGATTGAAGTTATTCGTAAGTTAATATTCTGATAATCACGTGTTTAAAAGATCGTTCAAATAATAATATACTCTTTATATTTAAAAATAACATATTATAACGATCATGTCCAAGTCTATTTTGTTTATTATTTTCCATCTCTACTTTAAACAGATGTTGTGTCATTGACGATTGACGATTGACGCCAACTGACAGTAACAAATGAGGTTGCTAGAGCGAAGGAGGGAGATTAGTGTATAGAGTGTGGGTGTTTGTGTTTGTGGTCATGCTTCTCGATCTTATGTCATATCAGTGTAATCAACTCAATTATTATTGTTTTTAATTAAAAGTACAAAAAGTGTTAAATGAAGTGCGAATCGTACTTCCAATTTGTCAATATATTAGCATTATGTTGAAGACCCGCAACTGTTCCTTCATAAATTAGAATATTTTTAAGGAATAAAACCAAAAGTAAGGGTTTTATATGCAAATGATTTAAAGATAGTGTAGTACTTTAACATATGTGAGCAACAATAATGGAAATCGCAAAAGATGATCAAAATTTAAATCAAATCCTTTTAGAAGAAACGTTTTATGTATTAACCAAGAAAAACTGTGTGTTCAAAGTGCGTTTAACACGACAAGGTCTTCATTTAATAAAAGAAAGTGAAGAAAATCACAAAGAACAAGTTGTACCAATTACAGACATAGTAGGCTGCAGATGTCTTCGAAGTAAAAAACAATCAAAACGATGTGTTTGCCAATCAATTACTCGATCAGGTAGTTTGGAAGTTGTAGAAGAAACTTCCGGGGATCTTGATATCAATGACACTAGTGCCTATTTGTACATTTATGCATATTTATTTCAAAACACAAAATCGTCAAACAAAAAAAGGGAAAGAACCATAATAACTTTGAGGTTTAGATCTTTTGATAAATTCGAAGATAACAACAGGGAAGCTCAGAGGTGGAGAACAATAATTAAGAAACTAATAAAAGGGGAGAATGTTCCTAACACCAGTATTGTCGAATTTACTACCTTGCATAAGCTCAGAGAAGACAGAAAAATCCTAGTTTTGTGCAACCCAAAAAGTGGAGCTGGCAAAGCAAAAGACTTGTTCCAACAGAAAGTGGTACCTGTGTTACAAGAAGCAGAGATTCCGTTTGATTTGTATTTGACCAAACATGCCAACTATGCAAGGGAGTTCATGAGGACCAACAATGTCTTTCAGTGGACTGGAATTGTTACAGTAAGTTCTTTCTATTTGATTCAATTTCAAAAGTGATCATTCCATATTCTATAGAATCATTTCTACCTTAAATTGTAGTCTATTTTGCAAATTAATGATGAATATTAATAGTATGACTAACGTCATATAGAAATTCTTTACATTTTTCTTACTTTTTATCTACTTTTTAAAGTCTTTATTCATTATGAATGATTAATTATTTCTTCATAACAAATAATTTGTTATTGCTATGGAATTGCGAATTTTGTACTATACTCTAATTTATTTCGTAGCATTATTAAGTTATTAAAAAAAATTAATTGCCAAGCTTTGATATACCTAAAGTTTTTGTATCTACTTTATGGTTTCTTAGCATCTGAGTTTCCCAGTCAATGAATGAGTGGCACGGAACCATTAGTTCTATTATCTTACTTTACTGATCATTGTAAAACAACAATTGCTTTAATAGGAGACATCCAAAAAGGCAGCAGTGCAGTATCCTTTCTTTTCAATTACATTTCTTGCTACTTTGGCAACCCTATGTACCTGCTCAATTGTTCCATGCTGTTGCCTAAATCCAAACATATATTCTGTCATTAACTTTTGTCTGTCAATTGTAAAATTCATTCTTTGAAATAATTTTCATACCTAAGAAATATTGCAATAATTTTAGCACAACGAAAAACCTTTATTTTCATCCTCACCTTCATCTTCCAAATAAAATACCACAGACAACTTTCAGTAATATGACAAGATATAATTCAATTGTTTTAAAAATATAATAAATAAGATTTCAATTGAATAAATCTCATAAATGGAGTACATCTAAGGCCATCCTTTTCTTCTGCACACACATTACAGTTACATTCACTTGGGTTTTCCAAATTGCCCACAAGAGAAATCAACCTGTTAACCTTATTTTAAAGAAATTACACAACTGTTCTCGCAATGATATCTCTCACAAATAACTTGGTTGTTAAAAAAAAACCTATTGATTATACACTCAGATGGAAAAAAAAGCAACAGAGAAAATTTTGGTCAAATTCGAAGTATTTCAGTTTTTTTTTCATTTTTAGTTCTATTTTGATGATATTTTTAGCACACTGTGTATAAATTTATAAATTTTAATTTGGTATAGTCAGTTTTTTGATAAAGTTTTATATTTGACTTATTGTACAGGGTTAATTAATATGTGGTTTTATTATCCTAAATTTGAAACATCCTGTGGAATAATTCCGTTTGCGAATTTTCGTAAAACCTTATTTTTCGGTTGCAACCATGTCTCCTAAGCATTGCGTTTTTTGTTTCATGTCAATATATGCCTTGGTTCATTTTTTAGAGCCAAATGCATTTGCCACCCACAATTTAGGACTTTTTTAATCCTGATTATTTTGGAGTTATTTTGTAATACGACGAAGTGGCTTTGGTGACATTTTGTTTACGTATGATTAATCATGGTTCTTACTGTCGAAGATTGTGCGAAAGCCGTTGCTCTGGTTGAAGATGGGCGAAATTATGAATTAGTGGCTAGAGTTCTCATCGCTTTATCATCCAAAGGGAAGTGGAATGTTTTGTACAAACTGAAACAAACAAGCGTAAAGCGGGAAGTGACAGAAAGCGCAAAACTACCGCTTTAGATGATCGTTTTATACGAGTAAACGCTTTGCGGGATCGTCATTTAACAGCGGTGCAAACAAGAAATCAGCTTCAAGAGGTTCGAGGCAATAATGTAAGTGTATTTACAGTTCGTCTAAGATTACATGAATTTGGTTTGCAAAGTTGCGGGCCAGCAACTGGGCCCAAATTACTTCCACGGCACAGAGTGGCTAGACTACAATTTTCCAGGGAACATTTACATTAAAATTTAGAACAATGGATTAATGTTCTTTTTACGGATGAGTTGAGATGCTGTCTTCACTCATCAGATGGGGGAGAACGAGTATGGCGTCGAACTGGAGAGAGATTTGCGGAGTGCGCTTTCAGTCCCCGCGTTAGCCATGAAGGTGGTTCGGTGATGGTATGGGCGCACCTTGAATTGGTATTTATTGAGAGTTCGTTGACTGCACACCGGAATATCGAGTAAATTTTAGCTAATCACGTAGTACCCTTTTCTCAATATATCGGCGATGATTTTCTATTACTTAATGCAAGATAATGCGCGACCCGACTCTGCAATGTGTGTCACGCAATATTTAGAGGAAGTTGGTATTATTAAAATGAACTGACTACTGTGTTCACCAGATCTGAACCCAATAGAGCACGTTTGGGACATGCTTGGTAGAAATATAGAGGTCGCGAAGTCGCACCAGCCTTAATTAACGAACTTTGCTTGGCTCTAGAAAAGGAATGGTAAAACATCCAGCAAGATGATATTCTCAACCTCATAGACAGCATGAGCCGACGTGTACAGGCAGTTATAGAGACTAGGGGAGGCAATACAAAGTATTAAGTTATTTTTTAATAGTTTTCTTTGTTATTTGAGTACTTACGTTAAGTTACATTTAAGTTGTTTTTTATGTTTGGTTATTGTTATCATTGTTCATTAAAACCAAGATCATGTTGTTGCTTTTTATCATTATTTAAATACAGTGCTTCTGGGATGTCGATATGACATTCCTTCGATATCAGTCACCAAAGCCCCCATCGTTATATTACAAATTAATAAAAAAGATAATAATAATAATAGGAAAAGTCGTAAATTGTGGGTGGCAGTCATTTCGCTCCTAAAAATAAACCAATCAATATTTTCACATGAAACAAAAAACATAATACTTAGAAGACATGGTTGCAACCGAAAACAAGATTTTAAAATCCGAAAATCCGCTAACGGAATTATTCCACAGGATGTTTCAAAGTTAGAATAAAAAACCACCTTTCGATTAACCCCGTATAATAAGTCAAATACAAAATTTTATTAAAAAACTCAGTATACTAAATTAAAATTTATAAATTTTTTTACAGTGTGGTAAAAAAATCATCAAAATAGGGCTAAAAATAAAAAAACTGAAATACTTTGAATTTGACCAAAATTTTCTCTGTTGCGTTTTTTTGCATCTGAATGTATTTACTAAATTTGTTATCAACAGACTAAAAGGCCACCAAATTTATCTAATATTGAAACAACTTTAAGTAAACCATGTTAAATTTAATGTAGATAGTATTGTCTAACTTTCATGTTCGTATATTGCTACATTTCTACAATGTTTTTTCTACAACTTGTATAGTTTTTCAATGCTCAATAATTTTCTGAAGCCACTGTAGCTTCCTTGTCGTTATGTGACTAAAACAAGATAGATTTCATTCATTTTCGTCGTTATTCAATTGAGTAAAAATAAGTAGTGTATAACACGTTAAGCTTTAGACATTTTTCTTTGTTATTCCACATGCTTTAACGTTATTTTGCTGCCGATTTGCAATTGTCTTTGGTGCAAACACACAGATACTAAATTAGATTCCAGCTGTAGGTAATATGAGATTCCTGGAGTAAGGAATTCTCATATCCGAAGACTAAGAAGCTCACGTCCCGTAAGAATCGCTAGCTCCTGATCCTTAAGCCACCACCACCCCTTCCTAATCACGTGACTTAACGTTGGGGAGACTCTACGTGTTTTATTCTTGAATACCCTGAGACTTAGGGTCTCACGAACTTAGACTCACGAATAGAACCACGAGACTTAAGTGGAACTGGGCAGGACACTTAGCCAGAACACAAGATGGACGATGGACAAGACGAATTATGGAATGGAGGCCCAGAAATTATAAAAGAAGCCGAGGACGACCACCGACTAGATGGACCGACGACATAAAAAGAGTAGCGGGAAACTGGCTACAAGCGGCCCAGTGTAGAGAACACTGGAAAGAACTGAGGGAGGCCTATGTCCAGCAGTGGACGGGATTGGCTGATTGATGATGATGACCCTGAGAATTGGGGCTTTCGAGAGGTCTTTCTGTGGTTAAGCCGCTTAATGTAAGTAGTGGCGTTGTGCGCCGTTTTTCCTCGTATGCATGCTGTATGAATAAATATTGATTTGCCTCCTCTTCTCTTTGTGTGTCTGTGGGGACTGCCAGCCACGTGCAAGGGCTGAAGATTCTTACTGGGAAACTGGTAATTATTGAAAGAGAACTGACAAAATCCAACATTTAAATCGCAGGACTAGCTGAAATTAACTGGGTAGAACAGCCATTTCAGAACACATAATGGTAAATATGTTTATTTCTCTGTCTAGAATTATATATGTGTAGCTATTCTGATTTCATCAAGATTACAAAATTGATCAGTCGTCGAATTTAACACTTTGACGAAAGGTTAGTTCTCCCTAAACTAGAAGGCAAACCACATGCAACCACACAATTTTCAACCCTTGACGCCATCTATTTCTGTTCTGTCATTCTCCGTCCTATAAGTCTCGTCTTTCCATTGCCTCGTCCTGTAAAGATGCTTCAATAATAACGAAATAAACAGATAGCAAAAAGAGAAAAATCAAAGGCGCAACCCTCTTAATGCCAAATCATCTTAATGAAGAAAAATATTACCCATTAACAGAATGTAACAGGCTCTGGTTACCAATACCAAAAGAAGAAGTTAGCAATAAGAATATACCAAAATTAATGGATTGATAGAAGATCAGAGATACAATTTATCAGAGACTATTTACCTATAAGATCGAGGACAACCATTAATAAACAACGACAACTTAAAATATTTTTTTTAATACTATTTCTTCATCGTAAACTGAAACGCCGAAGACAAATGTAAAATATAATTTATTTTATCATTATTTATAAGAGTAAATACAATATTTAAGGTATAGATATTTAAATTTTTTCTGATTTGAAAAACCTGTAAAAAAAATGTAAGACGCTCCATGAAATGTAAACGCAACAAATACTTCAATACTGGAATAAAAAAAATTAGAATAAAACCATTATGTTAAAGTTAAAAATCTCACGTTGACAATTTTAAAATATTATCAAATTTGTCTAAATTACTTACTTCAAAAATGATATATTCAAGATAAAGTTTTTTGTATAATGCAAATTAATGAAAATTTAATATAAATCAAAGGTTAACAACGATTGTTTATTGGATTAAATTACAACACAGTATTTTATTTTTATTGGTGGCAAGGATAAGCAATGTTAAATTAATTACTTTCAATTTCACATGGTTCCAGACAAAGACCCGTACAGTGATCTGCACGAGTACAAAAATACGAACGGCTTAATTGTCGTGATAATAAATATAAATATGTAGTCCAAAATGGCACGACTATCAACATTGATTGAGTAAATTCCGTTAAAAAATATGTTATTTTCGATAACGGAAAATCTTTCAAGAACACAGTTCAAGAACACGTCAGTCATGATATCGTATAAATAATGAATAATGACATCGGAGGAAGACCATAGTCATAAATACATATTATATATATATATATATATATATATATATATATATATATATATATATATATATATATATATATAAATATATATATATATATATATATATATATATATATATATATGTATATATATATATATATATATATACATATATATGGAATATAATCGGATATAAAGGTGGTTACACATATGCTCCGAATACCGTCTCGAACCCCGTCGCGTACAGCGACGCGATCAACAGAAGTTCGCGACGTTGTTACAGGGGGCATTGAAATAAGTAACGAACCGAACACCGCTCCGTACTTTGTACCAAACATTTTAGCGTTCCAGCAGTAATTGAGTTGAATTTGCATGTGCAAGATGCAAGATTTTCTCTCCGTAATCCGTATTGAAAGAGTACACCGATTTAAATATCTGGGATATACAGTAAATGATAAGTGGGACCCAGATGTAGAGATTAAGATCCGAATTGAAATAGCAAGATCCAAATTCATCAAAATGAGAAAGCTCTTAAGCAACCGCCACCTAAGCGTTAACCTCCAATGGCGCGCCACCAAATGCTACGTACTCTCTACGCTACTTTACGGAGTTGAAGGGTGGACGTTAACAGCAGCAACTATAAAGAAGTTAGCGGCTATAGAAATGTGGCTGTATCGACGCATACTGAGAATACCTTGGACAGACAGAGTGACCAACACAGAGGTATTAAGACGAATGGGTAAAGAAATGGAATTGTTAACAACTGTTAAAAGGAGGAAAGCGTCATACCTGGGCCATGTGTTCCGTAATGATAAGTACAGTCTGCTACAGCTTATCATGGAAGGCAAGATTGAATGTAGAAGAGGTTTGGGTAGAAAGAAGAAATCCTGGCTGAGAAATTTGAGAGAATGGTTTCAAATACCAGAAGCCGCGAACATAATACATGCGGCACAAAACAGAGAAACCTATCGTTTGATGGTCGCCAACCTTCGGTAGAAGACGGCACATAAAGAAGAATCCAGATAGAAGATTGGTCATTTTTTTTACACTCATCCACTGTAATTTGCATTTTAGAAGCAATCTCTTCCCATGCATCGTTTTTTTTTATCTTATTGTAGTATCTGGGATTATTTGTATCCCATAATATCTCTTTTTCCCGATAATTTTCGATTAAGAGTAAACTATTCTCTTCTGTCCATTCCATCTTGATGCACTCAACTTTAAAAACACATTCAACCTTCAAAATAACAGACTGACTATTTTGAATGACTGGAGATTCGATAAAAGATTCGCAAGCTAGTCCAAACATGAATTCGTGGTGTACATTGTCGCGCTCAAATTTCTTTTGATGCGAAGGCATTTTACCGACAACCGATGGATCGCTTCGATGTACGTTGTTGACGCGTCGAGGTACGGTACGCGGTTGCCTGACTCCGTCCACACTTGAGAACGCGACGGGGTTCGAGACGGCATTCGGAGCATATGTGTACCCACCTTTAGGAACACTCGAAGAGTGGTGGGTTTTTCGGTTAAAGTGGAGAAATAAAAGACAAAGAAGGTGGCTACTTCATCTATTTATTGAAGACGTTTCGCTTTCTGCTCAGAAAGCATCATCAGTTCATCTAAAAAGAACAATATGAAAAACCAAACATCCATAGAGAAGTTATAATATGTGTGTTACCTTAAAAAGACGTAGCAGTCAATGATATTAAATGTGTAAAAAAGCTTACGATAATGGACATTTAGAGATAAAGTTGTATAAACAATTAATTGAAACTAGGTACAGTTTACAATTTAACAGACTTGGCACAGCAAAAGAACATGTGATAATCATACATGTATATAAAAAATTATTGTAAAAAACATAAAAATTGATATGTAGAGAACTAGAAAGATCATAAGATGCGCTTCCAACATCTGGAAGTTGAAAGTAGTCGTCTACTTAGTCTCGAGTAACGTCTGGATAAAGACGAGTAGTCGTAGTCGTCTGCTGCGTTTTCGAATATTTAAAATTCTTGTAGCCTTGCTTTTTTCATACTGTAGTTACAGTAACATTGCTACCTCGATTGTTGCACAAATTTATGTATCCCGTTGTTCTCTTTCCTCAACTTTTTCTGGTTAAAATATTTAACAATATTATGAACTGATTGTACGCAAGGAATTGGTCTCCCCTCAACAAACACAGAAAATAAATCTATACACTGTTGTCCAGAATTACCACCATAAAACCATTTTATTATTTGAACCTTTTCTACGGACGTATAAACAGATATGTTGTTTACAAAAATAAATTAAAAACTACGCTCTTACTGCTTTAAACAACCACTGTAGAATGACAAATTATTGGCGACGGGGCAACGGAGGTTCGTGGAAAGTCGACGGCGCGCAGTGTTGCCATTTATAGTGTGTATATCTAATTTAAAACTTAACGTACTGTATGTATAATTATGGCTAAGGAAAAGCTTATAACCTGATCTAAGAAATGCAAGTCTTAGAGATAGATATCCTTGGATGTAGTGAAGTTCGATGGCCCAACTGTCAAAAATTTAATAGACAACTACGTGTTTTATTACTCTGGAATAACACCCCACAAAATCGCAATGGAGTAGCTATTGTCAACGTACAGGATTGCACGTACATTGCAACGTACATAGTAAGAAATCATATCGACTCATCATCAGCATCAACCTGTACGCATTGACTGCTGGACATAGTTCTCCCTCAGCTCTTTCCATCTATCTCAGTCTTGTACCGGCTTGCATCCATTTACTATTAATAAGCATCAGGTCGTCAGTCCATCTGGTTGGGGGTGTCTTCTGCTCCGTAGTCCTTCTTATCTTGATCTCCACTCGACAATACATTGTATCCATCGGTTTTCTGATAATATTGCTACGTGTTCTGCCCAATTCCATTTTAGCGACGCGATTTTTTCGATAGCGTCTGTTGTTTTTGTTCTATTATGTATTTCTTCGTTTGGGATTGAGTCTCTCAGAGAAACACTCATCATCTGGCCCTCCATAGCCACTTGAGTCACGCGAGTGTTCACTGCCTTTTTTGCGAGTAGTAATGTTTGTTAATGTTAATGCATCAATGGAGACCATGGTTAGGAAAGAGAAGCAGAGGAAGACCACAAATGAGATGGGCTGATGACATTAAGAAGACCGGTGGACACAACTGGAAGCAAGTGGCGCAAAATAAAAAACACTGAATTGATTTGGGGGAGGCCTGTGTCCAAAGTTGGATTACTTAAGGCTGAAGAAGAAGAAGATAATGTTTCCGCTCCATTAGTGAGTACAGGTAACACACACCGGTCAAAGATTTTCCTTTTGAGGTAGGTTGACTATATCATTTTAAATCAAAAGTTCCGTACAGATACAGCAGGTGGATATAACAAGTGACTATAATCTTGTTTTAGCAGATAAGATAAAAACTTAAACTATTGAAAATAAAAACTAGCAAGCTGTGTGCTTGTAATTCTGCAAGGGCGAAAAGCTATTTAATTATTACTTGTTAGCTCAATGAAAAACATTTCTTCCATTTTTTTCAATAGTGAATTGTCAAAATAGGTATAAATTTTCTATTTATGTGCAGCTTTTAGAGAAATATGAACCATGTAATAAGTTATGAGGATTAAAAGTTAGCTAAATCTTCGATTTCTTGACTTAAAAGTGTTAATAACTTTTAAACTATAAACTTTTTGTATATAACATATTTACAATTTTTAATATATTTTTAGCCGTACTTTACAACGGTATTAGTTGTAAATTAAAATATTAAAATTTGAAAATTTATTTATAAAAACATTGTTTATAAAAATTGGTACCAGTTTTTGAGATGGGGGGGGCCTATGTATTTGTATTCAGCGAAAAATTTTACATAAGATAGGATAGTTTTCAATTATCCATACTTCCATTCTGTTTGTAGGAAACGTAAAACACATTTAACTTTTTTATTTTAATACCGAATCTCTTTCGATAACCATACCGTTTTTGTTTGTTACATTTATTTACAATATACTGCATTCAGAATATTCCAGTGCAGTCGTTACATTTTAGATATTTTTTTTTAACCGTGGCCTCTTTCATTATCGTATAAAAATAAAAATCCAGTTTTGCTGAATGTTTATTGAACTTTAATGGTATTTTTGACCAACTGGTATAACAAGTTTTTTTATTTATGATAAATACCTAATAAACAATCCATATTTTACGGTGATTTAATTTATAAATCTTTAAGAGTATTTTAATAGATATTTACAAGGATATTCCCACAGTTACGTAAACAAACACCATAGAACGGATCAGTACAAAGTAGTGAATGTCCTGATTACATAAAGGAGCAACAGTGTTAGAACACAGAAAAATCGATATTGGGGAAAAGATGATTTGTGGTTTTTTAGAGTAATTTTCTTAATGAAGTTTATAAGGAATTATATGCAACTTGTTTTTTCCGGAAAGTTACGTAATATGACCTATGAGAAATAAGGTTTGAGAAAGTATCAGCCATGTTTAAATAGCAAGTTTAATAAAATTTATGAGCTTGCAGTACTTACTTATTATTTATTATCTTTAGTAAGTGATGGATTCGACTGTTACTTGATGGAAATTCATTTTATATAACAATAAAACACTGAAAACTTTGTTTAAAAAAGAAAGGAATAACACCAGCTTTTAGAACATACAACAATTTAGGCAAATATATTAAACACAACAAGATCCATAATAAAAAGCACTTACACAGTAGTGTACACAAAGTTAAATGTGGCGACTGCCCAAAAACTTACCTACATAGGTCAAACTGGTAGAGCTTTTAACAAATGTATAGCAGAACATAAAAGGGCTTTCAATAATAGAAAAACAGATTCTACATACGCACTTCACCTTCTAGATCATAATCATTCTTTTAATGACCAATTTAAAATTCTTCACATCCAAAATAAAGGCCTCAAGCTATCTTTATTAGAATGTATGGAAATGAACAAACTAAAAAATACAGATATAATTCTGAATGACCAACTTGAGATAAACAGTTTTCTCCTCCTCAACCTATTTAGTTAATAATAATAAGAATTTATAATATATTTTATGGAAGTTTTGAAAACAAAGTTTTCAGTGTTTTATTGTTATATATATTTTCATTAGTGTTGGATTTCCCATTGACAAAATTAGGCTAAGCAACAAGGCTCATAAAGAAGATTCGGCGTAGTATCAATTAAACAAACGACATCAGGCCACGTAAAGACAAACACACGAAACAAAATGTAAAACAGTGTATACAAAACAACTTAAATACCTTTATTCAGACGAATGTAGCGGACCAGAAGCTTAAAAAGTTGCATGCAGTGTCACATGACATACAAGAGAAATTCCTCAAAAACGAAAACTTGGCAAAAATCGCTGGAGTAAAAAATATTGCATGCAAAAAACTAACTACTTTTACATACTTTTATAAAACAGTGACATAAACATAACACTTTGGGGATTGTATAGAGAAAAAAAAAATAATATTTAATTTAATATATATATATACATATATATATATATATATATATATATATATATATATATATATATATATATATATATATATATTATATAGGAGGTCCAGAGATGTGTTATCAAAGCGTTAATAACATTTCATTTATTTTAGAAAATAGCACATTTTTGTAAAACTGAACCGACTTTGAAAATACCATAGAACAAAGATTCCCAAATTTAGGTACCCAAATAAAGGTTGAAAATGTGCAGGATGACACAACAGAATATTGGTCTTCTTCTAGCACCTATGCAAATACATATCACGTGAAATTGAGGTGCTAGGTGCATGAGACATCTAGCAAAATCACAACCCTCCCATACGATTCATATCGTATATTAGAAATAAAAATTGGTGGTAATTGGCTAGCTAAATCTCCATATTTGAACCCTATTGAATTTTTATCCCTGCCATAGTCGTAGCGATTTTGTCATAGAAGAAAGTTTAGCCTCCCGTCGGCCAATACTGGACTCCGAGCACACAAACAAACAAGAGAAAAGCATCAATCATCCGGAAACTATAACTATTTCGATACAATACCTCTGAAGCTCAAAAGAAACTACTTAACAACGGTCAGAAAACCGGGATAAAGCTCAATTTAAGTACTGCTTAATATCGTCTATTAAAATAGATAAAACACGTATTTAGGTAAATATAGCTATTTTATTAAATTAACTCACTCGTTCACAATGGTCGTAATTCAATCACACCAAAATATTATTTTCGGTTCCGCTGTGTTTATGTGTCATCACCGAACTACTCGTGACCATATAAGGTAATTAGTGTCCCAAGCCAATCACCGTATTAGAAGTTGAGTGTGACTTCACAATGTCATAACAGAACTACCAGTATTCCATCTTAAGCTGATTAGGACATTAGGAAGTTAGTGACTTAATCTGATCAACGTATTAGGATAATAGTGTGACTGCATTAAGTTAGGAAGAAACTGCAGGATTATACAAGCCTAAAGGAGTTGGATGCTTGGCAGACAACCAAGGAAAACCACTATTAAGTATAGAAGAGAGACTAGACATTTGAAAGGAATATGTGGAAGTAACTGCAGATGAAAGGCAGATTATCATTCAAGACACGGAATGCCAAACAGGACCCCCGATTGCCATTGAAGGAGTCACGTCAGCTATTAGAACAACTAAAGACAGCAAAGCTGTAGGACCTGACAAGTTTTATGCAGAATTCCTGAAACTTATGGATAAACAGTAAATAAAATGAATAAAAATTATATTTAATAAAATATATGTAACTGAAAAATCCCCCCCAAAGTTTGTTAAAGTCGACCTTTGTAACTGTAGCGAAAAAAAAACTAAATGTAAAAACATGTGAAGACTACAGAATAATTAGCCTAATGAGCCAGTACAATTTAGTTTAAGTGGCTCATTAGCATTTAAACGTTTTTAAAAGTGATATCAGAATAACAGAAGATATAAAAAATGTGAAGAATAGGCTCTATTCGCTGTACAAGTATGCAGAGGCGCAGGGATGTCAACTGTGACGTAGATATTTGTTTTATCGACGACAAAAAGGCAACGAAACTGTCAACATTAGAAATTCTCAGGGAAATGCTTTGCGGCGATGGCATTCTGAGCATCGTCCACATTATCCTCATTTCAAAGTCTCTAACCGCCTCATAGTGTATATTCTTCTTCTTCAGGTTCCTTCTCCTATCGGAGGTTGGAAATCATCATCGCTATTTTAATTTTATTGGCCGCGCTTCTGAATAATTCTAATGAGCTGCAACCGAACCACTCTCTCAAATTTCTTAGCCAGGATATTTTGCGTCGTCCTGGGTTTCTCTTCCCTTGTATCTTCCCTTGCATAATTAATCTAAGTAATACGTACTTCTCGCCCCTCATTATATGACCCAGATATTGAATCTTTCTAATTTTAACAGTTTTTTATGACTTCACATTCTTTCTTCATTCTTTGTAACACCTCTATATTAGTTACTTTTTCAGTCCACGATTTTCTGTGGATTCTCCTGTAGCACCACATCTCAGGATGTGGTTATTAAATTAAAGGAGTTTAATTTTTTGATTTCAGACTGTTTTATTGTCCACGCTTCCATGCCGTATAGTAAAGTATATATATAAAGTATATATAAAGTATATATATAGTGTATATTACTAACGCCCAAGTTTTAATTCCATATAGTTAAAAAAGTTTGTGTAAATTTCTGGCTAAGGTATAGTGTTAGGGTTGTCAGTCTAGGGCGCTTTTATGCTTGTCATTTTCTTTTCTTCCCTAATTTTTTTCAAGATTTGTTTAAGTGGGACGAATAAGAATTCCGTAAAACAGTCTATACAGAATAAATATGTGGTCAATATAAATTTAATATAAAAATTTCTTACTGCAAACTCTTTTAAAGTTATTAAAAGTGTATTTAAGGAAAGATTTTGAAATTGAATTTGCCATTGAGTTTCAGTTTCAAAAACTTCACGTTTTTCTTTCTTTAAACAGTTACGTCATTGTAATGAATAGGTAAAGATGCATGTATGGCCCTTTAGAAACATTGACAAGTAATGTCTAAATGTATTATATAATTAATTCATCGATATAAGTTTTGTTTTTGCTCAGAAATATTTGGCAGCAATACATTTTTACAATACATAATCAGATTATATTTTCGTATTATTCGTTTTATTGGTAATTATATTATTTGTTTTTCATCAATTTTTATCTCAAATCACATTACCCAATAAATTTTTGCCGATTTTTATAGACAGTCGCAAAATAGACTTGTTCAAATTTGTATTTGTTGAGTAATAATTGTTTCATTTGTTACTGTCTTTGTGATTATGTGAAAATTGTATAAGATATTATTTTGCAGAGTGTAAATAATGATAAAAAATACACCACGTGTTGGGTCGTACTTATTAAATGGATTGATTATTTTTCGAGACCTTTATCTGGGTCATAAATCGAAAGACTTTTTGGACCTTTTCAAAATATTTCTGGAATTTGGATCCACTATTATTATACGAGGAATAAAGTATAACTAGAAAAAAGACAAAAAGGAAGCCAATTTTTTTTTCTAAGGAGGATATTTTGAGGCAAAATACTAAATAATGCTAAAATATCATCAAAATAGGGCTAAAAATAAAAAATTAAAATACTTTGAATTCGACCAAAATTTTCTCCGTTGCGTTTTTTTTGCATCTGAGTGTAGAAAAAACTTTAAACTGTCTGAAACATTGCTAAAAGCAGTTAAGAAACAAAAATTTATGCACAAGAAATGTGGTGGTTACAAAATGTTACGATTAAATCCTTGGAGACAGCACTCGACGAAGCATATTGCACTCGATTGCTAATTTTTTCGGGCTAAAGATGGTAATTTTTTTAAGTCGAGCGATATATCGCTGGAGGGAACTGTATATTTGTAAGAAATGTACGTATTTTGAATCATTTTAATTCTCTTGTAAATTCTTAGTTCAATCGTTTAACCTTCCTTTAAATAAAGAAATCTTAAACCTTGGATAGCAAGTTCTGCATAAAAGTCTCCCCAAATGGTATGTTTTAATTGGTAAAATTTCCTCGGCGAGGTCATATGATAATTTCTTGTCGTTTAGCAACTGTTTAACAAAACAAAAAAACTGTGTTTCATATTAAACTGATACAGGTTACTCACCTTGAGTGTTTACATATCTTTATATATACAGAGCGTGCACTAAACATTTTTAATTATGTATATATTGTCCGATAACTTTATAGATTTTACATAATATGCGAATTAAATACGTAATAAATTTAAATCAGAATCTTTCATTGTTGTCTCGAAAAATAAAATTATCTAGGTTTAAAGAAAAGCAATAAAAAAAAATCTACAATAATAAGTTTGTCAAAAATAAAGTGAAATTTGTAAAAAGCTACAAATTTCGCAGATAAATTAAAAAAATATATGAAAAAAAGTATTTTTAGCCTTTAAAACTTTAAAACCGGAGGAGTCATTAAAAATAATAAAGAATCCGCAACACAAGAAAGATTTTAGAAAAACCAAAGATACTCACTGGAAAATATTTTCAAAATACTTACTTTACTTAATCGTGTCCGGACATGTCATTCATAAAATTTCGGCCCAGTATCGGGCTACGTCGGTTCCATCTTTGTTGGCGAGCCATAAATCTTCGAGGGTACATCGATGAGCACAGTTTCTGCATGTAAGAAGATGTTCCATATTCTGAGTTTCTCCATAGTCACAGTTCACATCATCTTGGTCTATTTTTCCCCATTTTGCCATGTTTGATTTTATTGGAGCGACCCCCGTTCTTATCCGATTCATAGTTTTCCACGTTTTAAAGTCTAGGGACTGGCCGGTCCATTGAACCTGGGGAAGAGGAAAATACTCAGGCGGTTCATCCTGCACTGTTTGAAGGAAGCTTTTCCTGGATTTTAGTCACTTTCGTGGTGTTCGAGCTTTGTAGAGGGCATGCCGCTCACCCGCGATCTGTTTAATTTTCTCTATGTGCTCTGCAACGCCTCTGCGCTCTGCAAAACCCGCTGCTTTATATAGATTTGAGAATGGCGTTGGTTTCATGCACCCCGTTACTATCCTGCAGTATCAACTTGTTTGGTGTGGGCAGATCTGCTCCAAACGGGGTACGCGTATTCAGCAGTTGAAAAACACAGTGACTGTGCCGTTGTTCTTAAAACACCAGGACGTGCACCCCATTTACTTCCCTTTCTGAGTATAGCGTTAGCTTTCTGAGTATGCTGTTCCTAGTTGTTACTTTCCCTCTGGTTTTTATGCAGTGTTGTCTGTAAGTGAGGGACCAGTCCAGAGTTACTCCAAGATATATAAGTTGGTTTGTGTGTTCTAATGTATTACCATTCCACGCAATTTGGAGTTTTCAAGGCAATTTCGAGTTTCTCCTCCACTTCTTCAAAACTATTTGCTTGAGCACATATTTCAAGATCGTCAGCATAGAGGAAGTGCTTGGTTTCAGTCGGCGTAGGTTGGTCGTTTGTGTATACATTGAAGAGCATTGGTGCTAAAAAACTTCTCTGTGGGAGGCCGTTTTTTTTAACTCTTCATCTACTTATTTTACCCTCCAGCATAACGAAAAAACGTCTGTTTTGCAGTAAGGAATATACGACCTTACCCAGATGGTGGTCATTGAGAGTGTCGTATAATTTTGCTGCTGTCAAATCTACGAAAGCAGACCCTGTTATAATGTTTTCTTCAAAACCCTCTTCAATGTGTTCTGTTAGTGCGAGGACTTGACCAGTGCAAGATTTGCTGGGTCTGAATCCTCCTTGTTGTGGGATGAGGTGCTTGTCGACATTTTTTTCTATTCTGGCGAATATGAGTCTCTCGTATAGTTTGAAAAAGTGACACAACAGCGAAATAGGTATGTAGCTACTGGGATTTTCTGGGTCCTTTCATGGTTTTAACAAGGCTATTACTTTAGATTTCCTTCGTAATTATGAAATTTCGTATGCTTTGCGGCACGTATTATAAAGTTGCAAGATCCAGTTTTTTGCTCCTTGGCCTAGATGCTTTATTTGTTCACTGTATATATCATCCACACCTGCAGCTTTCCCGTTTATTAACCTGTTCATACCGTTGTGGAGTTAATGTAAACGGAGTTCCTAGTTGGTTTGTCTCCGAATCCATTCTTCTTCTAGTGTTTGGGTCCTTATATCGGTTCGTAGTTCTTCCATTCATAAGGAGTTGAGCAGCGACTTGGTTTGCTGTAACCTTGCAAGGTTCTTTTGGATCGCTAAGTTTTTTTACAAGGTTCCATGCTATTTTGCTACTATGTTTTATGTCAATTTTTTCTAGATCTCAATCCACTTTTCCTGTCTGGCTTGACATAGCTGTTAGAGTAGTACTGCTCCGCGGTCAACCGTTTCTTGGCTAAAAGGGTCAGTGAAATAGAGGGTTTCATATGTTCTCATTAGTACTTTGGACTCGCTGGACCTCTCGGGAACATATTGTTGTCTACATCCTCTGGGGATAGCTTTTCTAGACACATTTTTGAGTACTTCTACAAATTTTTTGTAGTTCTCTACTTTTGGTTCAAGACGTCAGTCAGCTCAGAATCTAGCAGTCTGCATACTTTTGCCAGTTTGCCTTTTTGAAGTTAAATCTCCTCCTGAATGGAATAGGTTGTGGTCTGACAATTGGAAAGATATTTATACCAATTGGTCTATTCCTATGAGAATATGAGTTTTTGGTATGGAACCATATACTACTTTGGTATATCGGTCTTCGAGGTTATTACTTGAAAAACATATCCGGATTATATCCTCTTTTCCAAACTTTGCTCTCAAAAGATGTTGGTAGTTTAGGATCATGGATTAACGTGAGGCCACTCGTTTTGATCCATGCTTCTACTGCGTCTTCATTTGCGTCCGAATCTGCATAGCCCCAGAGTAAACTGTGACTGTTAAAATCTTCCTGTACAAGCTGATTGGGTTGTGATTGGAAGTTAGTTGGGTGAAAATATAAAAGGCTGGTTTGGGGCTTGTATACCGAGGTTATTGTGCATTTTTCGATCTCAGTGGTTTTTATCTTTATACCGTGTACATTTGTTGTTCCCACAGATGAGACTATGGTTTGAGTTCTCACAAATACCGCGCTCCCATGCTTATTACTTGGTATTTCCTCAATGAGTTTCATACCGGAGACTTTCGGTCTCGCTGCAGTTAAGTCTCTATGGGTTTCCTGGATCCACAATACCTCACATTTCGTGTTCTTGCAGAATTCTGATAGGATGTCTTGTTTGGCTGTAGTGATGCCCTCGATATTTATGTTCGCTACTGTCAGTGTTAGCTCTGAGAAGAACCGTTGTGGCTTGATGTTTGCCATCTGATTTGGTTTGGTCCAGTGTTGGAACGATTATCCGTCTACTAGAAGACGTTTCCAGGGGACGCCGTCAATAGTGTTTACTACAATCTTTTGTACAATCTTACTTCAAATAGTCCCCTTATAACAAAACTGTAATAATAAAATATTAATTTTTCCATGAGTTTTCGAGCTTTAAAAATAGTCATTTTCGCGCTTTTTTGGATTTTAATTTGTTTATAACTCGAAAACGATGCATTTCAAGAGAAAAGTTACTAAGAACATTTTTGCTCAGAATGAGCCAATTAAAAACTTAAATCTTAAAAGAAAGATACTGAAGGGATGATGAGAAAAATGGGCAAATAGAGTTATTTGAAGTTATTGTATTGAATTTTATTTGGGGGCGGATTGTAGGAGAGACAAAAACTCAAAGAATTTAGTGACCGAAACATATATGGAAAACTGACAGTGGAATATTTTCCAAAAGAATACAGAAAAAAAAAAATAGAAATGGTCACAAGCGAACAGAATAACGTTAAATTTAATCTGAAGACAAAAGATTGCAATAATTTCGTCCTAAAATGAGAATTTTAGACTGATAAAACGTAGTATATTTAGCATTTTACGAATCATAACATACTGTTTAACCTTCATTTAAACAGTTTTGTAAATTATTTGTAAACACTGATAGCAATAATGTATTTATTAAAATATCTTTGCAATTCATAAAGTATCCACGTCAAGGATGTTGCAATGTGAAAGCTGTGTTAAAATGATATGATGGTTCGGTAGTTTTGAGAAACATTGTAACCAGCTTGATGCAAGAGAAGATGGCATTGTGCTTCATAAAAGTATTATTAAAGCAGAACAAAAAATTTACCTCCTCAAGGACTTACTAAAAGATGTGTAAATTTTAATTCCAAAATAGGTACAAAAAATTAAGAAAATAAAAATGTATTTGAGAATTTGTATATAGAAAAAAAACCAAAGTGGTGATCTATTAAACGACTACTTAGTCGTTAAGGACACATGAATAAACATCATCATCATCATTCTGGCTTTATGTGAGTCCTAGCCTCCTCAAGTCCCATATTTTCCATGTCTTCCTCTTCTTTTCTGGCCAATGGGTCTATCAAGGAGCGTTTTTTTGAGTGGGAGTACGTCTAAGATTTTACCGATACTGCATTCAAATTATAACTGCATATTCTAAGCTCTAAGGTTTGGAGAACACTTTGAGAAATTTCTTATAGAAACTTATCTCTTTAGTTATAAAAGCTTCATAAAAATCAAAGGGTATCATAAATGCAAGCTTTTGAAAAATTAAAATATATTATGATTGTGTATTTTTAAAAAATATGAGAAAATCCTAATTTTCTTTTGTAGCTCACTCTGTAAAGGAATTGAAAACTTAAATATATTGTTTACCTTATTATGTAAATTGAATACTTATTTATTTCTTCTTTATATACAGTATGTTTATTTCATAGCGATTTCTAAATAAAAATGATTATAAAAATGGTGTGAAGCTTTGTATGGTAAGAACAGAAATTACAAGAGGAATCTAAATATGAGAAAATATACAGTGTATATGTAAAGTTTGATATATTATTCAAGTCTGGAGAATACCATTATTACATTATTTCTAAATCGCTTTTTTCTATATTCTGTGCCATAATCGGATTATCGACCATTGTCTCACTAAAAATACACCCTGTATATTCTTTCTTGAAGTGTTTAAAATAATATATTTACGATTGATTTTGTCCACTTAGATTCACATTACTTAAATATTCACAAAAACAATAAATTATTTTTTAATCTATTATAAAAGCAGCTATTATGGAATTTTACCAATTAAAAGGAAGCGATTATAAAACGTTTTTGTGTGAACGATATGAAGATAACATAATATCGAACGCGATACTATCACATCAATATTCAATATTTTTATTTATCACTGATAAAAATGATTTATGTAATGTATATGTTTGCAATATTTACTAGCCAGGTGAAAGCAATGAACGGGGAGAAAGGTTGATAAATTTTTGTATGGAAGAAGAGCTAACCAGTAAGAATACCTATAACGATTTTCATCTAAGAGGTCCCTTCATTTGGAAATCTCTATACGTAGAAGCGAATAATAGGAAAAACTAATGCGATTCCAGAAAAAAAAAACTAAAAAGATGCTTTTGAGACCCATATTCCCGCAGAATTTATCATGCATTGAACCTACTTAACTGGAAGCAATTTGCACCCTTATATCAATACAAAAATATAGCTTTATCTTCACCTTGGATTATAAAAATTCCAACAGCAATTACAGTCTATTACAATTCCAAAAAAATAGCAACAACACTAATCTTATTATACAACTCTTCAGAGATCTAATTAACTCCCATTTCGATTACACAAAATACTATACAGACGCGTCTAAAACTGAAAATGGAGTCGGAATGGCAATAATTAACAGCACAGAGATTCTTAAGCATAGAATTCCAGATACTGCCACTATGTTAACAGGAGAACTATACGCAATTTACCAAGCGATACTAAACGCAAATGTAAATAAGATGAACAAAATATTAATTGTGACAGATTCTATGTCATCACTATAAATAATCAGGAAAATATACACGCAGCAACCATTAGCTGTACTAATAAGGGAAGAAATTATTAAATTGCATACTAAAGATGCAAGCATCAAGTTTCCGTGGGTCCCATCACATGTTGGAATAGCAGATAACGAAGCAGCAGAATGTCAAAAAAGCTATAAATGACAACAGTATCCCCATGTCACCCCAATCTGTAAGTATGGATCCAAAAAGCTACTTTATAAAGCACCAGGCTTCCAAAGTCTTCCAGGTTGAGAGCTTTTCGATCCTTTTATGTGCTCAGGAGATAATGGATAGGGCTTACTCACAAAGGACCATTTTTATCTGTTCTGACAATCAAGCAGCACTAAGGGCTCTGGAAGCACCACAAATCAACTCTAAACTGGTTCTTGGGTGCAAGAGAACACTGGGTAACGTTGCGCTGACCAATAGATTTAACTTGATATGTTGTCATAGGTATGTCACAGGTGTGGAAGAGAACGAACAGGTTGACGCTCTGGCAAAATGGAGCTCCTCTCTCTGCCTGTAGTGGGACCTGAAACGGTGATTGGAGTGCCCTTCAGTACTGGCCGACGTAGTCTCAAGGAACTTGTTTTGCGGAGATTTCAGGACTCTTGAGACAGGGCCCAACTTCTGCTTTATTTCTAGTCAGTACGTTTACCGGTCACTGTTGACTCTGGTGGCATTTACATCTGCTTGGATTGTCGGATGGCTCACTGTAGTGGGCCATCCAGTGAGATGTAGTGTAATCCCATAAAAATTAATATTTAAGCTAATTATGTTGGTTACACATCAAATTCAAGCACATAGGCAGATTCTAGAAAAGCCACTAGAATATATCATAGATACCATCTCTTCATCGACTTCAAAGCAGTCTATGACAGTGTGAAAAGAACTGCATTATATAATGCAATGATAGACTTTGGGATCCCACCTAAGTTAATTAAGTTGACCCAACTAACAATGCAAAACGTAAACTGATGCGTTAGAATTGAAGGAGAAAACTCTAGACTCTAGAAAACTAGAGAAAAAGAAGGAGAAAAAAAGTTCTTTGACATTAATAATAATGGTCTAAGACAGGGAGACGCGCTGGCGTGTCTCCTCTTTAATATTGCCTTGGAAAAGGCAATCAGACAATTAAATATTAGAATGAATGGAACTATTTTTAATAGATCGACGCAAATTCTCGCATTCGCTGACGATATAGTTATAGTGGGCAGAAGTATCAGAGACATGGTCCTGTGTTTTACAAGGCTTATGGAGTCGGCAAGTGAATTAGGTAAACAATTGTGGTAAACGAGGAAAAACCCAAATATATGTTGGTTTCTAAAAACCCCCGATATATCCAACAGAGAATTCAAATTAACAACCATACATTTGAGCAAGTCAAAGAATTCATATATCTTGGATCGCTAGTAAACGCAATAAACACGACAAGCGACGAAATAAAAAGACGCGTAGCAATAGCAAACAGAACTGTTTACGGTCTCCAGAAACATTTAAAAAATAAAAATATAAAACTTAGAGTAAAGCTCAATATATACAAGTCCTTAATAAGACTGGTTTTGATTTATGGGGCTGAAATGTGGACTTTCTCAAAATGATGAAAGACCTCTTTTTGAGAGAAATTCCTTTAAAAAGATTTTTGGGGCCGTAAATGAAAATGGGCTATGGCGTCGAAGATATAACTTTGAACTATATCAGTTACACACCGATCCAGATGTTATAAAATTCGTTGCAGAGACTTAGATGGGCTGGACACATTGCTAGGATGTCAGATCACGAATACATGAAGAGATTAACAATGTCAAAACCAGAGGGCACAAGAAGTAGAAGACGACCACGAAGGAGATGGATTGATGATGTGGAAAAAGACCTAAAGATTCTAAGGGTCAGAAGATGGAGGGAAGTTGCCAGGAATCGACAGGAGTGGCCACTTCTTTGTGAGCAGGCCAAGATCCACAATGGATTGTCGAGCCACTTATGATGATGATGATGTTGGTTACGCCATACACTCCATCTCATACTTTTCTCTCTGAGTCTCCATATCTGGACAGTGTATATTAATTATAAAAGAAAATAGTTTCAAAATAATATGGCGATACGGTTGATGATTTATTTAATATTTTTAGGTCGGCGGTGATGGAATCTTCTTCGAAGTACTCAACGGCATCTTCGAACGATCCGATTGGGCTGACGTGACGAGGTCGATTCCCATCGGTATAGTACCGGGAGGTTCCGGCAACGGTCTGGCGCGCAGCATAGCACACTATTACTCAGAACCGTACATGACCATGCCAGTTTTACCTTCGGCTTTAGCGATAGTTCGAAATCATTCCGAGTTTATGGATTTGGTGAGGGTGGAAACCACGTCTCAGATCGTCTTTTCGTTCTTGTCCGTCGGATGGGGCTTGCTGTCCGATATCGATATAGAGAGCGAGAAGTTTAGGATATTGGGAGGCCAAAGGTGAGTCCAAATTATTTTTTTAGTACATTCACACATGTTTCTTGTTTTTCCACAATATATTATATATCAAATAATGGTATATATTTTTTTTAATTTTGAGAGGGAGTTATAGGGAATTATGTATACCAGTTTCTATTATGATTTACACCAGCCAGTTATTGCTTTGACTTTCGTAAGGATATAGTGGTGTCATGTCATTCGCTTGATAATTGTTGTCGATTCATGTCTTCCTTGTGTATATTCTGTGCTTCCGAGAATGAGTATCCAGTCATGTTCCTTACAGCTTCATTGAGAATGATACATACAAGTTTATTCTTAATTGATGTAAAAAAGTATTTTCAAGTCCACATATTCCACCAATCAACTTAACCCTTTTTACTTGTCATTGTAACGATCAAAAACATCGGAAAACACTGCCAAATAAGCAAAAAAAGAATTGACACTGACTACGTAAGTGTCGAAACTACACTGACCTTGAGAACATACTAAAATTGGAACAGACAAAACGCCCGATTGGCTCCGAATTTAGCCAAGCAAAACACTGTAGTCCACATCTCTATGCTACCGATCTACAGATATCTACTTCGGCACTAAGCCTATGAAAGATGACGTACTAACTTAGCCAGTATTATATGCGATAAACAGTACTCCGAACATAATGAGAACGAAATCGTTATTCTATTTTTGATGTTTACAAAATTCATTTTGTCCTGTGTAATTGTAGGGGTAACTCAAAATCATATTGCAGGCCTTAGTCTATAGCACTGGCACACCCAGGGGGGGATTTTGGGGGTTAACCCCCCCCCCCCCAGGACCCTATTCCGACACTGTTACTCACACATGTTGAGGACTAAAAATGGAGGTAACATCATAAAAAAATTTCGGTGACCAACCACCCCCCCCCCCCAGAGGCAAATTCTAGGTGCGCTACTGGTCTATTGCCCAAAAAGCCGTACTTTGCCAGTGTCTGGTCAAAGAAATAACCGAAAACGGTACTATGATTAAAAAGAGCTCAAGTACTATTTTTACCATGTATATACCTCACCAAACAATGACTGTCTTGTTAATAATGGCATTGTGTGGTTTTTTTAATGAAACCTCGTGTTTTTCGTTTATAAATTACTTATATATCAAATCGTAAACACTGATTAAGAAATTCACATCCAAGGCTATACATGTTCAACATTAAAATACAATAGAAAAGTTAGCGTGTTGTTCTGATTCGGAGATGATGAAGCGAACAAGTCGTTTTTGTAATTTTACGCCTAATTGCCATTCTCGAGAGTTTATTGTTTTTTAAAATATTCATCGTCACACTCTGTACACTCTTGCATGCGAGGAAATTTTTAAATAGTTCAATGAGTGCTATCTTGCGTTGGAAATCGTTGGCCAAGCAATTGATTTCTCACTTTCTGAAACGTCGGGACTGTCTGAAGAATCGGAGATCTATTATACGTTTGAAACGCTTACAGTTTTACGATCTTTGAATAAAATGGTCCAGTTTTCGGTACAAAAAAGGCATTTCTAAATTAATTACTTTACTTGATGAGAATAAATCATAATTTTAATTAAACATACGTTATATTTGAACTATTTATGAGATGAAATAGAAAGGCCACGAGGTGATATCGAAGTCTAAAACATTTTTAATTAAAATTTTTTTTTACCTCCGAAATTGTGTAGAATCCAACGCCAACAGAAAATTTTGTTGAAAAACTGATATAAATTTGATTTATTTGTTTCTCTATAAGACATATCGATGCTATCATCATTTATCGTACGTCTTACGATGCTGTTCTTGATATTTTTGGTCGACCTTCATGAAATTCGATCACTAAAACTCGTCTGACCAAGCTTAAGGTTTTCATACCGCCGAAATACAGTTGTTATTGCAGTTTTTAGATAGTTAAAGCACTCCTTTTCACTATATCCGTTTTTTTCGATACTGCTTACTTTAATTGAATTAATATCATTATGATTTGTCACATTTCACTGACAGCACTAATATATCAATCATCTGATAGCTACGTTGTTGCCATCTCCTGAAAATAAAGCATAAAGCACTTCTTTTGTAATTTCATATAGAATAAATAGATACAGAAAGAAACAGCAGATAATGATTTTCAACAAGTATACTTACGATAAAAATGCCTCAAAAAATTGTCAGTGAGTTGGAAACGTGGAAACACTGTCAAAAGCTGCGAAATAGATTTAAACGCGCAGGAAAAGTGCCATTGCAATGAAACATTGCCAAAACCGCTAAAAACCTTCTAAAAGCGTGTTAGAGAGCGAAAAGTGTTGGTAAGCGACGGAAAAGTGACTAATAGATCTTCAAAAGCGACGAAAAAATGCGGAAAAGAGTCGAAAAAGACAAAAATATCGTGAAATGTCCAAAAAAATCGTTAAAATGAATTGTAAATGCGACGAAACACGTTCAACAGCTCCGAAATAGTGTTACAAACGAAGGAAATGTGCAAACCACAATGAAAAATTGCCGAAACCGCTAAAAAAATTTCTAAAAGCATGTTCGATAGTGAAAAGTATTGGATAGCGACGTAAAAGTTACTGAAAGATTGTCGAAAGCGACGAAAAATGGCCAATTTGAGCAAAAAAGTCGAAAAAGACAAAAATATCGGGAATTTCGACAAAAAATCGTCAAAATCAATTGTACAAGCGACAAGAAGCTGTCAAAAGCTCCGAACAGTGTGCAAAGTAAAAGAAAAGTGTCCATTGCAACGAAAAATTGCCAAAACCGGTTAAAAATCTTCTAAAGGCGTGTTTGATAGCGAAAAATGTTCGATAGCGTCGAAAAAGCTGCTAAAGGATCGTCAAAAGCGACGAAAAATTGTCAAAAATGAGGGAAATAGTCGAAAAGACAAAAACATCAGGAAATGCCCCAAAAATTGTCAAAATCAATTGTTAAAGCGATGAAACACTGTCAACAGCTCCGAATAGTGTGCAAAGCGAAGGAAAAGTGTCCACTACGAAAAGTTTTGGATAGAGACTGAAAAGCGACTAAAGGATCGTCAAAAGCGATGAAACATTGTGAAAAGTGGGGGAATAGTGTTAAAAGCAAAGGAAAAGCGCCCATTTTTAATGAAAAATCTTCTAAAAGCAACGAAACACTTTCAAAAGAGACTGAAATGTGACTATATGTTATATGTATATAGAAGGAAAGCGATTAAAGTATCGTCAAGAGCGGCGACAAATTGTCAAAAATGCGGTGTATATTATGTAAAAGTGTCAAAAGCAACGATAGTCTCAATAGCGTTGGAAAACTGCCAAATAATTACTTCGAAAAATTGTCAAAATAGATTATAATAGCAACGAAACACTGGCAAGAACTGCGGAGTAATGTTAAAAGTGTCTTTTGTAACGAAAAATAGTCAAAATAAACAAAATACGTTTCTAAAAGTGATGAAACCCTATGAAAGAAAAGAACGTCAAAAGTGACGATACAATGTCAAAAGTGCCATGAAACGTTTTTAAAAGCGCCAAAAACAACAATAGAGTGTCGTAAAGCCTGAAAACAAGGAAAAATGAACAAATGTAACGAAAAAATGATAAAATCGCAAATTAAAATTATCATATGTTTCATAAAATGGTTGTAAAAGTAGCAAGACACTGTCAGAAGCTCTGAACAAAAGCAATTAACTGTCAACAAAACGAAAAAGCCGCGTAAAAGATTTATAAAAGTGACAAAAAATTGCGCTTTATAGGCGTTCATTGCCCCTGATCCATAAAATGGGAGAGCGTCAGTCACGAGTTGCCAGTACATCAAAGGTAGTTTGCTATATTATTAAACGCATTTAGTTAAATTAATAATCTTATTTTAACAATAAAACTTATTTATTTCCATATTTAATATCTGTACAACATTTCAGGTTTACCATTTGGTCCCTGGCGAGGCTTATCGGTCTTCGAAGTTACGGAGGAAAATTGTGGTACTTACCGGCTGAACTTCCTCTAGTAGAACAACAAAACAATCTTGTATTTTCAAGCATCGTAGGCAGCAACGTCGATCTTCCGAGTGAGGTCAATTTAGAAACTAAAGCAGGTAAATTATATACGTAGAACGTTTTTGACATTGACTATATTGTTTTCTACATATATTTTTGATCTTCTTAGCTTTATTTATTGTCTCGTCTACATTAGGTCACAGAAAAAGATGAATTTAATGAATTACAGTTATAGAGCTCAAGATCGGCGTACGAGGGTGAACTTTGGATTCTCCAGAAACTTTCTAGTTGCCCCAGGGTATTAGCAAAGCCTTTACGCCTATGCTGGATCAACAAGGATTTCAGGATCTTATACTTTGTACCACCAATCTTTTCACAGTCAGCGAAAAGGATAAATTAAATAAGAATATGATCCATTGCCTCTTTATGGCTTTCATAATAACATACAATAGACTGCATATTTTTTACTAAAGGGCATCCAAATTAAACATTGATCCTTCGAGACGGATAGCAATATGTTACGATATAATCAAATTTTAAAATATCGCGAGTATAAAGAATGCTTATGTGAAATTATATTTCCACAATGAACAGGAGTCCAATTTTGTGACGGTTTTAAGACTCTCTTAGCTTGTACCATTTCTATCCGTTATCGACAGTTTTTCTTGTACAAATTTCCGTCTAAAGTAAATTCATTTAACAGAAAAGTAGCGGTCAACAAATGCATCCACATAACACGCGAAACCCGATGTTTATATAATTGTACAGGGTTGTATTAAGATTCTAGCAGCCTATACCATCTGAATTTGAAATGAATTAATTTATAATTTTTAGGATTACTGTTAAAATAATAGTAATCAATGATTAATCATTCAAAGAAGTATACTTAAATAATATTTTTGTAAACTGTCATTCACACATCATTAGTTAATTGTGGTATTAATCAAAAGGCAAAAAATAGAAAGTTGTTTTTATACATTTTACGCTTTAAATCCAATATTTGGAAATAATATTATCATTAATGATATAAAAAGAGACCTCTTCTTGTGTAAAAGTTCGGGAAAATACTTATACATAATTATAGGGTAGATAGACTTATACATTTAACATTACATTAACATTAATAAATAAAATTTATTAAGTCGACGTTTCGATATCGATTTAACATTTATTTGTGTCAGCAAAAACGAATGTATATTTAGAAGAATTGTGACATCACTATTTTTGACTTGCCGGTTATGTCGAAGATGGTTCGAGATATCAAAATGCCGCTTTCAGATTTTGATTCAGGAGACAAAACTATATATGAATCCATCGATAGATCGTCCCCAAAGTATTGCATAGGCGACAAATAGGCAGAAAATTGGAAGCATTTGAGATGTGGCTATATCGGAGAATACTTAAAATCCCGTGGACTGACCGAGTCACCAATGAGGAGGTCCTCAGAAGAATGATGAAGAACCGAGAGGTACTGACCACCATCAAATCTCGAAAGTTACAGTACTTTGGACACATTATGCGAAATGAATCCACATCCGGACTGTATATAGTTTAAAAACTTGTGGAAGATGGAAAATCACATATTATGCAGTAGGATGTCCTTTTTTTGTTTTTTGTTGTTTTTGTCACAGGCTCTTACAAGGTTAAGACCAAAAGGTCTTTATTTTGTAAGACCTTTTATTTACATACATATATAATGATCAACATATCACCTCACTACAATGATAGTGTCAAAAGGAAAAGATGAAGACAGACAGTACCCTGGATGTAAGCGGAAAACCTTATTGGCGATATCTATATTATTGTTTTTTAACAAAACAAACTCTTTGCTGGGCCTGAGGATGAGGCAAATATTGTAAGCCTCGAAACCGATCGCTTCTGTAAAACTTTGAAAGTAAATATTAGATTGTGAGTATTGACCTTTTTAATATATTTGTTCAATTATAGACTCACACTTGCAACCCTTCTATCATCATAATAATTATTATAATACAGTCAAAATAATATTAAATTTACTTACTTCAGTTGAGAGAAAACAGCAAACACCTTAAAAATGTTCACAGTTCTAAGTTTATTTAAATAACACTATAATTATAAACCAACACTATAAATATACCAACACATATATATAGAGCTATTAAAAGTAAAAATTATATTTATATAATTCAACAGACATAAATATGATTCGTAAGGATTACTGAATCCATATCTGTTAAAACTGCAAATTATGCGTCTTTGTTTAGAGGTGTAGATTGTCGTTACTTGTGAGTTTCTACTTGTTACTTTTGATACGCTTTTGTATATAATCAGTTACAGTATAAGTGTTTTTGTAACAAGTAGATACCTCTTCAGCATCTCTAGATACTTGGAATGAATATATCACGCGTCCCTAGTTTGTTTATTCTACTTTTCTGTTAGGCGAATATGGTATAGCTTATATTTTTATTTCGCGCTTTAGGTCGACCGCGAGTGGACTCATGGTACAGCGCAAACTCTCGACGAAGCGCTTACTTCTCCGCCACCGGCAGCTCCTATCAATCGACGGCAGACAGCGCCGGCGCAGTGGGTGCGTCGCCGAATCCCGCCGAAAGACCACGAATGTACGGCCCTGCTTCCCAAATACCAGCAGTATTAGCACCTCTCCCGACGAAGTGGGAGTGTATATCGGGCCGGTTCGTCATGGTCCACGCTTCATATCAAAGCCATCTCGGGGAAGACTGCCTGTTCGCTCCAGATGCTACTTTAAACGATGGCAAGATATGGTAAGTATTACTTCCATGTTTCTAGTTGGATTGTGTGCCAATCTCTCACTGTCGGTCGAGAATTTTAGACCCATCACATATATTTTTATTTCTTTATTAAAATATTTGATTTCTTTCTATTCCGGATTTGATTTGTGTGCATATTGCATAATAACTCAATATTTCTCAACACGTAATAATTATTTATTGAAAGTATTACAACTTTTAAAGATTAAAAGCAACGCCTATGTTTGGTTCATGCGCCATCATGAAAAACTACATTCAAACGAATTTTATAGAAAGATTCTATGTAGTGGTTTGGCCCATTGTTAACTTGTAACATGTACTAATGTGTAAAATTACATTTGCAATGTTATGTTACTTGCAATTTTTATAACACTGTGCGCTCTGAAATACTACAAGTGTTGGGATTTTGGAACTGTTCTAATAGTTGGTTCCCACCTCCATATTTAACAATTCCCTGATAATTATCCGTGCCTGGTTTCAGTATCTTGTTTTTATTTGCTTATAATACCATACATTAGTATTAACTTTTGTTGTACCCATATTGCTTTAGTCTACTTTACTCGCTATTACCGCTTCTTGAATATTCAAGTTTTGAGCTCATTGTATGTACAAAATGCTGTCGGTCGGTCCCTCTTTCGCTCTCTCTAAAGACGTACTGTGCAGCTTGATGGTTCAAATCGAGATGCAATTAATTTTTTAGGTTAGTGGTTAAGTGGTATTTTTCTTACTTCAGAAACAACTTACTAGCAAAATTACAGGATGCTACCAAATTCATTTTAATTGCCTAAGTGTCCTTTTGGTAGTCGCCATGTTTGTTTTTTCTATTTTAATATAATATTTATCCCCTCCCCTTTCATTTAACTCATCACACGCTCCAATCGGACCTATAACAACGGATATATGATGTAATGCCCTTTTTGGCAATGCCGCCATGTATGTTTTTTCAGTCTCAATATGTTCGCTATCCTTTTTCCTTTTAACTATTCGACCCTTACTACAAAACGATCAAGAATTAGCATAATGAACCTGGTACTGAATGATTTAAAAAATTGAACGCATTAGCCTCCAAAATTGACTGCACGACTCACCCATAATCACATTTCGCGAAATAATACATGCGCGAAGCGGGTGAGCGTACGTTCGGCAAGGTACTAGGCCTTTTACTAGTAGATAATAAGGCACTTGAGCGCACTTTGACTTCCGCGTCTTGAACCGCATGCGCATGATCTTCGCGCATGTCTATTTTTCGCGAAATGTGATTATGGGTGAGTTATGCATTTAGTTTTGTGGGCTAATGCATTCGAGTTTTTAAATCATTTAAAAAAAGGCAACACTGGTACGGCCGTATTTCCCGTGTAAAATCCCATAAGAAATCGCATTGGTTCATTCTGCATTTTTTGAGCGTTTTGTGGTGGGGGTAGAATAGTTCGTCGGATCGTGATGCATAATACATAACTGGAAAGGGGAGGGCAGAAAAAACGTACATGACGGCATTGACAAAAGGGCATTACATCATATTTCCGTTGTTATTGGTCCGATTGGAGCATGTGATGCGTTAAATAAACGGAGAGGGGATAACGATTATGTAGAGATTGACAATAATTGGCAAAAGAGCAAAAAAAAATTGATTCTCTAATTGAGTTCGTTCATTTGACTTGTGTCAAATGATCGATATTGATTAACGACTTAAATTATTTTTGTATAACTATAGTAATAAGTCTTAAGCTGTTTCACTCTTTTGACTTTTTCTTTCTTTTGTCTTTAATTTTTAATCGTTTTTCTTATTGTTTAATAATCTTATCTATAGTTAATGCCATTTTCTCAATAAATTTACAAACAACGCAAATCATACACTTTCCTCATCTTCAGTGTCATATGATAGTTGTCATTTGACAATTGACAGGTGACAGTTTCTATCGTTCTGTATTAATACGACAGTGAGAGTCATATATCTGATACACCGTAACTATTTTCTAAACCGTAAAATAAATCACAAAATTATTTGGTAACTGACCATCGTATTTGTTATTTTAATAGCTTGAATGATTAAAAATGGCGAAAAGACGTCATTATTTAAGACGTCATCGTGTAAGTTTATTTAAAATGAATCAAATGACAAGTAATACAATACCTTAAATCTCTTGTGTTAGTCTGTATGTTTTGCGCCTTTTAAAAATGGCGATCGTTGAATTGTGACATGTCATATATTCCAATTTAATTAATACTGTTGACAATAAATAAAAAACTGTTTACGTAAATGTGGAAAGCTGAAAAAATATCAAAAATTGGCCCATTCAAGCGTTTTCCATAAAAGAGCAATTAATTTACATTTTTAATGTTCAGAAAATAATTGGAGTTAAGTTTTAATACTCATACAGATTATATTAACAATAATAACAACGTTCCAATAATATTGCGCTGTTTAGTAAACATAAAATAATTTTTTTTAGGTTACTGATAGTTCGTGCCGGTGCAACCAGATCCCAACTCCTCCAGTTTCTGCTCGGCCTCAGCACCGGCGCCCATGCCACCTCAAAATCCTTCGACGGCCTCGTAGAACTCATCCCCGTACACGCGTTCCGAATAGAGCCGGACATGACTGAAGAGGGCTACATAACCGTCGACGGTGAACTGGTCGAGTACGGTCCCATTCAAGCCGAGATGTTCCCGTCTTTGTGTCGTGTGATGGTTCCTTGATCCGAGTACTCCTCTAGGAGTGGCAACGGTAAAGTTAGAAAGAAATCCAAGGTTGTGATGTTATCGTCGTTTGAGCCTTTACTGATTCGACTTGATAGCTTTTAAGGTTTTGAAGATTTGACAGTATTTTCGGGTTTAGGAAGACGGTCAAGAGAAGATTTTTACTGTAGGAGTTTATTTAATTAATCTAGAAAATCTAGGTCAACATTATATAATTATTTTATTAAAAATGATATTTAAACATATACAAACATTCCATGACATTTTCGGCTGTTTTGGTCCATGTCATATATCACTGAAGTGATATATGACAGTTGGTAGAAGACCAGTGACAGTTGACAATTGCTCTCTGTCAGTGCATATTTAGTTCTATTTTCTAACAGTCTCGGTAAAAGTGAATTTTTCTCTTCGTTTTGTCTTAGTTTTCAAGTATTGTTGCCTCTACGATTTTTATTAAATATTGTGGTTAATATTTACCAGACTAATTAAATAACTCAAAGAATCTTCGATCTAAAGACACTCTTTTCCATTAGGTACTATCATTTTGTCAATCAATTTACAATTAATGCATTGCTTTTTTCAACGAAGTGACATAGTTGGCAGTTGTCATTTGTCAAGAAGTGACAGTTGACAGTTTCTTTCTATAATTGTTAAATACAACAATTTCTATAATTGTTCAATCTGTGGAATTTTTTTCCTTTTGTCTTAGTTTTTAATTTTTGTCGATATGGTGTTCCTCTATAATTTTTGTAGTTGTAGTAAAACATTCAGTTTTAAGATATTGAAAATGCATTATTGGGTGTTAAATCATCTAAAAAATAGATACTTTGGCAAAATAAACAAATGTATGACAGTTTTTACAGTACAATACAGGGTGTGCAAGGATTCTTGCAACAAAATATAACTGTAAAACACAACAGATGATTTAAGCATCTCAAAAAGTCGCATTTAAAGATCTGAAGCATAAAATCAGTTTCATAATTTGCAGTTTATTTTGTGGAAACCATTTTTGCACATCCTGGATATATTTATACCTCTCTCTTGTTTATTTTTATTTATTTTTTGTAATCATTAATTGTTTTGATTGAGTTTTATATTTGTGAAGATCTTCCGACCGCTTTTCTGAACTCCGTATATTTTTGTTCTTGTCGTTACATAAGTGATAAATATGGCTTTTAAAAGTTGTGTAGCTATAATATAGGCCGAATGCTCAAGTTTAGCTCTAAGTCAATGCATTTAACTAGTTAAAAAGTTCAGTTTTATGTAACTTAAAAGACGAAACACTTGCCATACACTAATTAATATAAGATTGTAAGAAAAACGTTACCATTTAGAATATTTTTTTAATTCTCCGTCATTAAAATCGCGTGATTTCCACAGTGGATTGTGTCAACAGAAGAAAGCTAGTCAGACAAGCGACATTTGAAGTTGACTGTTGACATATTCATGTATTTAATTGTCTTCCTGAAGCTAACGATACACTACCGATAAATGTTGCGCTCAATGTAGCCTTGTTGCATTTATAAAAGTGGTGGAGGGTAGACTAATCCACTCTTACGTAGACTAATCACGTCTACTCTTAACTGTATAACTTATCGAAGTTTGAGTCTCACAGCTAATACTCCGTTATAGTAATAACATTAAAGTGATGAAGATAGGTTTGATTTAATTGAACCGTAGATAAAAAGATTGATGCATAATAAACCCAAGGTTTGACTGAAAAGGAGGTTCATAGTATCATAAAAGGAAGGTTGGTAGTGTCAAGTAGAGCTAATTAGAAAAACCTGACGAAATGGTTTAGAAAAACATTTATAATATCAAGGATTGCATTGTCAGGATCATGTTTCTACAATATTCGTAATTCCTCCCATAACAATAGTTTTTTAATTGTCCCCCTTACGTTTTTTTGTTTTGTGTTACTTTTACAAATTTAAGAGATTTTATTTTTATATTTTGTTGTTGAAATTTCAATCTAGTCAAAGAAGATACTAGTTTTACCCGAAAATAATTCCAAATTGTGTACAGCAAGTGATTTCTTTTAAATAATATGTTTGCATAGCTATAGTTTTGCCTGTTCTTTCCTTCTTCGATAACGTTCCGAATTTTTAGAATTATTATAATGATTGAATTAAAGGACTATGATAATATAATGAAATACTGCAAATATTATTATTATTTTCGAGATTATGAAAATGTATCATCAAACATGCACATAAACATCTGAAAAACAATTTGCAACACCAAAATAACATGAATATTTAAATATACATCTAAAAAAAGCATAAAAAATAATAAAATCTATATTTCATTGACGAAATGTAGTATTGGTTGCCTATATCTGAAACAAATTTAACAATAATTAAAGGCAATTGAGCGAATTATATATGAAATCGTGGTATGGGTTGTCTATATGGGAACCACTTTTTTTTCAAACTGAAACAGGAAAAAAAGGTGGTGAAATGATTGTGAAAAGTAATATTTTTAAGTACGATGAATCTGTAAATGATTGAAAATTGTAATGAATTACTCATTAATTACCAAACAGATTTTATTGTCACCTTGTTCAGCTCACTTGCTGTTCACCTTGATCAGCAACTGATCAATTTTAAGATGGTTAGACTTGGTGTAAAATGCAACATAACTCGTGTCAATAATTTTCTTGCTTTTTTAATAGAAAACCTTCCTAAGGAAATACTTTCTTCTTCTTTTGGTGCCTATTCGTTTCGAATATTGGTGAGTGTCCAGGATTTAACTCCGTAGTATAATATCGAGAAGATATAACATCCTAGCAGCCTTACTTTTATCTCCAGATTAAGGTTGTGGCTTTTAAAGAGTTTGGCTATGTTGTTGAATGCACTCTTAACCTTCTCTATTCTACATTTTTTTACTGTTTTACTCGGTTCACTGGTGTATTCTTGATAAGCAGTTGGACGTCACTAATTTTATTTTTGCTGATGACCATAAATTTAGTTTTTGATATGTTTGTTTTTAGTCCAAATCTTTCACTTACTTCATTTATTTTATGTATTAGTTGCTGTAAACTGTTTAAACTGTCTGCAGAAATAACGGTGTCATCTGCATAGCAGATGTTGTTTAGGCGTTCTCCATTTAAAAGTATTCCATGTTCGCAATTTTCCAAGACTTCACTAAATATTTCTTCTGAATATAAATTGAATAATATAGGTAAAAGTATACATCCTTGTCTAATGCCTCCCAGAATCTGGATCGCTTCGGTCGGTTCATCTCCAAGATTTGTTCTTATTGTAGCTGATTGGTGAAAGTATAAATTTTGTATTATACGCCGGTCTTTATTATCTATTTGGGCTTTTGTTAGAACATCTATAATTTTTCGGTGTTGAACTCTGTCAAATGCTTTTTGGTAGTCCACAAAGCAGGTGTAGATATAGCAAGTTATATCTCTGCATCTTTGAAATAATACCTGTAGACTAAACAGTGTATCTCTTGTACCTACGCCTTTCATAAATCCAAACTGTGTGTCTTGTATTCTCTCTTCGTATAGCTTGTATATTCTGCGATGTATAATTTTAAGAAAAAGTTTTAGTGTATGGCTCATTAGACTTATTAGCCTATATTTTCTCCACCTTTTCGCTCCCTGTTTCTTTGGTAACGTCTTGTATCTGAACAAGTACTCCATCTGGTCCAGGTATTGGGGACTGGTCCTACATCTCAACAAAAAATAAATTTCGTATGTATTTTTTTTAGGTTTTATCAATACTTTCATTGTCCACGATTACCTCTCCGTTGTCATTAACAAGTTTACTTACTCCTCAGTTTTTACATTTGCCTGTAATTTCTCTTACCTTTTTATGCACGTTGAAGTCGTCGTATTTACTTTGTAGAATTTCGATTTCTTGGCATTTTTTCTCCAGTTATTTCTGTTTGGCTTCTCTGATCTTTATCTGTATATCTCGTTATAATGTTTTATACATAGAGTTATTGTTCTTGTTTTTCCCTCTTTCTTCCATCAGCTGCAGAATCTCTGTCGTCATCCATATCTTATTCTTACCTTCTTCGTTCTTCATAAAACTGTCTTTAATGTCGTCTATCGTTTTATTAAGGGATTCTATCTTCTCTTCTGTGCTTTCTGTTGTATTATCGATTTATTTGAAGTTTCTATTGATTGTTTTGATGACTATTTCTTTTACCCCACTACATTTCAGTTTTCTCATGTCACGTTTTTTTTACAGTTTTTCAGCTTGTTTTCGTTAACTTAGTTCCATACACGCCCACTAAAGGATTGTTGTCACATTGAATATCAGCTTCTGGGTAGGTTTTAACACTGTTGAAGCTATTTCTATATCTTTTGTTAACGAGTATATAGTCTATTTGGTTTCTTATAATAACGTCTTCTCAGTTGCCTCTAGATGATTTCCACATATACAGGCATCTAGGTGGTAGTTTGTAAAATGTGTTTAGCACGATTAAGTCATGTTCAGCTGCAAAGATACTCATTGGTTCTCCTCGTTGATTTCTCTCTCCTAATCCATAAGGACCAATATGTTGCCCTTTTTTCCGTTACCTATTTTACCATTGAATTATCCCATGACTATAAGTTCATATCTCGGTATATCTCTTATTAGGTTGATTATTTGTTATGAAGAAAAAGAAACACTTCAGCAACAATAAATAATGAAATTAAAAACTTTGAAGTATTTTACAAAGTAAATGTAAAATTTTAGGTAAATTCAATTATTCCTTCGAATTGGCTGTAATTTATTTGCTCAAAACAAATTATTTGCTCATTAGAAGCGGGGAATATCGACAGCAACTTATCCAGCGGAATACTATTTGTAGAATTGAGAGAACAAATGTTAACATCTTGTATCAGCTCATAGTGGTTATAAAGAGATAAAAGTTTAGGTGGACACTTATTCGAACGATTCCCTTGGAACTTTATCGAGATACGGAAAGAGCAGGTCCTAGTCTATCAAGAGAAACGTCCTAATATTTTATTAACTTAGTTTTGTAATTTGAAACTATAATAATTAAGGTGTATATATATCGAGGGTAGTGTGATGTGATGGCATCTGAACGTTTTTAATATTTATTTACTATTTAAATGTTGTAAAAGATTTTTATTTTTGTAAGAAAGGTCGGAATATTATGGATTATTAAAAAAATAATACGCCTGTAAGTACTATATCATCAGTATCATTTTATTATATCTCTTTTGCCTCCGCTTTTAGAACGTAGCATTTAGAACGGGTATTAAATGAGAGTTAAAACAATTTTAGTTAAAATATACTAAAGGACTGTCTTAAGCTACATATCTTACCTATCTTAATGACTTAATAATCAAAATTTTATTTTTAAGATACACGACTGTTTATATTTATCTCTAAATATCTAATAAAATTTAAGCTACAAACACTTGAAATATATTTAGATACACATAACATAATTTTGAAACTGAAAATTGTGTCCACATTTTTTTCCTATTAAATTTTTGCCTACGTTAAATTTGACTGTGAAAAATATTTTTTGGACTCCCTGTACATAATATATAAAGAAACTTGCTAATATTGAGATTTTTTGATACGTTCGGACTATAAGATTGAAAATGTTGCTTTAAATACTTAAAATATAGCTTTAGCACAAAATAATAAACAATCAGAATGCCCAATCTGCTTTAAAAAATAAGTATGCGCATCTCGTTCGTGCAGACGGAATCAGCCATGTTTTAGTTTAAACCAGTGCCGTTCAGGGACATTTTATCTTGTGTGCATAGAAAAATTAACCATGTTTAATTTATTTATGGCAATTATAGACATAATACTTATGCATTATTTTATTCGCACTTTTAGTTGAAGAATAGATTAAATTATTTCAAATGTACTAAATTATAAATCTCTAAAAATTTAAATTACAGTTCTGTCGTAGCTTGGGGCCATTCTGGTTGTTATTTATTCTGTGGCTTTAGTTTCCCTTTTATGTGATACCGTTTTTTATGACTATTCTTCATCCTGAACCCTTATTTGACATGTCATATGTCAATGTCAAGAAAACTGTTTTCAAAATATTGACCACCCTATCAGTAACTTTACTTCTCGTATAGAAATCAAACTACAACAGTCATTCCGGCATAATACTTACCTATTTCATTCCAAATTTGTTAAAAATATTAACAAAAAAATTTTTCTATAATACTTTTTTGTCTACATCTATTAGAAATAAAAAATATTAACAAGTTTACTTACTGTTGGTGCACGCCATATTATAATCCATAATATTCTCGGTAAAAATAAATACAATAATATCAAAACTATGTCATAGTTAATTCAATACAAAATTTTATCGTGAAATGTTATTGAAAATTTAAAAATTTTAATCAGTAGATATCTATATTAATAGTAGAAACGTACGAGTAAAATTTAAATGAAAATGTAGTTTTATAAATATAATTTGGCTCAATAAAAATCTTCCAACATTATTATGTTTTTTCTTTACTCACAATTAACGTCAAGATGTAGGCAGTACAATATACACGTCCTAAGAAGAATGCAAAACTGTTTAGTGTGGAGCCAAGTGGCAGGCAACATGAAATACACGTAGTAGTATATGTATGCGTGAAATGAGGTTTTCAAATATTTTGTCATGTAACTTCTAAACTGATATCTTGAATTATTCCAACAATTAAATAACTGCATTGCAAATTCTCTCTATATGTGAAGTCTCGCCAGCTCCAAATTTAAACTGGAAATTACTACATCATACTTATGATAGTGATCACTGGCCTATAGCAATGAAAAACTATATAATTATAGTTTAAAAATATTGAAAGGTTCGTTCTAGAAAAGTGGAGAATTGAAAATGCAGATTAGAAATTCACTATAGTGATGATAAAAGCTGCATAAGAGACTATAGGTAAGTCAAGCAAGTCGAACCGTAAACAAATTCCTCCATGTTGGAAAGAAGAATGCTAAAAAGCACTGAAACTGAGCAAATATGCATTTAACGTATTAAAAAATTAGCACACATAAGAAAACTAAGGCGAAATACATAATCAAAATTATTAAACGTATTAAAGTCCTGGACACACTACATGTACGCAATACTCTATGATATCCCTTTATGTGAAGTATGGAACAAGATCCGCAGAATTAAAGGTACTTCACCACAAATAACTAATGACACAAATAACAAATGCATTTCAAACAAATGAATGACTAGGCTCTCGGTTCATACATCGCCTTCCGATTTCTAGTCCTAGCGCTAGTCTCTAGGGGTCCTTATTTTCCCATAGGTCTTCTTCCAAATTTATTTATTATACTCGAAAATCCCATAAATAGACTAAATCATAATAAATTCTTAGGTTTAGTAGAAAAGTAACTATTTTATCCTTGTAATACTTTCTTGGGAGTCCGTCCATGGCGTTATAGTAGTTAACAGTTTTTTATTTATTAAGTAAAATAGCCAATCTTAAAAGTAAAACTCAAACTCGACTTCTGTCACTACTTGTGAGTTTGGTTCAGTACTTCCAACTAATGTACACTCGCGATCATAAAATCCGGGTCATCTTGAAAATTTCAAGTTTCTTAAATATTTTTGCCTCTGGTGCAGTAATAATCTTTCTTTTGGCTAATGTATTTTTTATTTGTCATCGATGTTTGTTTTGAAAGAAAAAAAATGGTTTTTTATTGTATTTATTGAAAAAAACAGAAAATAAGTCAAATTGTTGATAAAACATACATACGAAAAAATATGGAAAATACAGAACGTGGTAAAAAATCAGTGAAATTTCAATGATCAATATCGTGTATTGCCTCCTCTTGCTCTAATAACCTCTTGCAGACGACGGGGCATACTCTCAATTTTTCTCCGGATTACATGTTGTGGTATGTTATTCCACTCTCTCACTAACAGATCCTTAAGCTCCTGTGCGTTGTTAGGAGGAGGTGTATGGGTTTGAATACGTTTTTTCAAATCGTCCCAGAGATGTTCGATGGGATTCGGGTCCGGAGACCTAGCTGGCCAGGCTACCCTCGTAATTCTAACTTCGTCCAAGCATTACATACTGATCCTGGTAACGTGCAATCGCACGTTGTCCTGCATAAAAACGGCGTTTTCTCCAAGCCCTGCCATGTTGGGCATAACATGTTCTTCCGGAATCTCCGTAATGTACCTTCGTGCAGTTAGTGACCCATTTTCGATGAAGGGTAATTCTGTGTGAAAGTCGAAAGATATACCTCCCCAAGCCATGGCCGAGCCTCCACCAAATGGCATTCTTGGAGCAATGCAAGCTTGTGAAAATCATTCACCGGTTCTCCTCCAAACTCTTACACGTCCATCGGATCCAGTTAGGCAGAAACGGGATTCATCTGAGAATAACACTTTGCTACAATCGTTAATTTCCCAATGCGCGTATTGTTAAGCAAAAGCTAGTCGTGCAACTCGAGGCATCCGGCGAAGTGGCGGTCCTCTAGACATTACCCGAGAAGATAGTCAAGAAGAACGAAGTCTTCTTCTGACTGTTGCAACACTAAAATTGCGATTTCGTACTTCCTCTAGACGATTTTGATGCATAACCGCTGTTGAGGTCCGGTTTCGTAAAGACTGAAACACAAGGAAACGGTCATCTAGTGCCGTCGTCGTTCTCATTCGTCCAGAGCCAGGTCGCCTGGTTAGCAAACTTGCCTCCTGAAAGCGTTGAAGCACACGTTGAACCGTAGAAAGGCTTAGGCCAACAGTTCTTGTGACTTTCCGTTGAGTGTGACCGTCTTCCACAAGTGCAACAATTTGTGCCGTTTCAACAGTCAAAGGCATTTTTGTCAAAAAATAAACACTAATAATGGTACTAATAAACACTAATGGTGGCAATAATAAACGTTTGTCCGTTGCATTTGAACAGAAAGTCGAAGCACAAACGAGACATTTAAAACACGCGGAGTTACAGGTAGCGTTCATTTTGGGAAGTGTGCACTTTACCGCGAAATCGACACTATTGGAATTCTTTCTTATAAAGGAAACCGCAACGATTCTCAGAAAAATGCATTAGTTTGTATTTGTGTTATTATTATTTACGATTAAGCTCGTTAAAAATGAAATATCGGTGATTTTCAAGGTGACCCGGATTTTATGATCGCGAGTGTATTAAAGCCACAGCATCTAAGTGCTAACTCTGATAATAATTGCGCCAATGCAAGTACCTTCATAAAACGCAGTTTTGGTGAGATCATTTCTCCTTCTACAGATTCAGCACTTTTATCACAAAATCCGTTTACAAAACCAAAATCTTCCAACGATCTATCTACATGCAAAACTCTTGAAAATTTTATAGATAATCATACACCACCTTTCGTTTTAAATTACCACCAATTGTCCTTAATGGTTGATAATCTCCAAGGCTCAACAAAAACCAAGTTTACAAAACTTCAAAAGAAACCACTTAACCATTTAGGGAAAGATATATCTGACTTGGACAGTGACTCCTCTGTAGACAATCGTTCAGTATCCTCCAACTCCGAATCTGTTAAGAACATTCAACTGATTCTTCAGTGGAACATTGTTAGTTTTTGCCATCGGCTCCTGCAAACAGGCTTGTTTACTGGAGACAAACTTAAAGACCAATAAATTGTAAAATTCTGAACCTTTCACTTGTTTTCGCAAAGACCGTACAGATGCAAGTCGTGCAAACGGTGGTGTAGCGACACTAGTAAACAAATCTAGCGAGGCGGTGCAAATTCCAATAGTTAGTGATTTGGAGGCTGTCGCTGTCAGTTTAGTGTCTATTTTCAATTATTACCTTCCTTGTGATATATAAGTAAATTCTGATAGCCTTTGTAGGTTATTAGAGCAACTGTCACGTCCTCGTATAATTCTAGGCGACTTTAATGCTCACAACATAATATGGGGGTAAGATCACACATCTGCCAGAACACATAAGTATTGCTGATATCTTCGATCAACTTAGCAATGTAAATTTTCCTAATGATCGTAGCCCCACAAGATTAAATATTTCAATAGGGTATTCCTCATGCATCGATTTAACTCTTTGCGACACAAATTTGGCTCATTGCCTCAATTGGGAGGCTCTAGCCTATTCATATGGTAGTGACCATTTCCCAATTCGTATTAGAAACCATAATTTTTCCTTATCAGGTCCCATATTTATATCTAAGTGGAGAATAAAAAAAAAGTAAAATTTAAAATGGTAAAAGCAAGGGCACAGCTAACTGCTAAAAATTTTTCATAGAATAAGTAAGTATCGGAAATTAATAGCAATACCCCTCTCTCTGATATCTGGAATAAAGTTAGAAAAATATCTGGTTTACATACTTCACAATTTCACGGGTTTATCAATCATCGCCGGCCACTCATCGAATCAACAGTACTTATACAGCCAATTTTCTTAAAGCTTAAGAATTCGCCGAACAAAACGTTCGGCGAATGGAAAACTCCATTCATCCATTTGAACTTTAAAATAATTCCTTAAACCATCCTATCTCTTTCTAACACATAAATTATTTATTTGTTCTGAACCTGAAGGATTCTAGTCCCGGACCTGATAATATTCCAACAGCATTTCTGAAACATCTTACCATTTTACCCTCTGCATTTTCTTAGTGGAAGCTTTCTTCTCTTTTAGTGCGCTCGCCAAGTCCATGTTTCCCAATCAAATCTTCGCATTTCCCTTCGTCTACTTTGGCATTGAAATCATTCATTATAATAAGTATTTTATGGATTTTAACATATTTCAGTAGGTACTTGTTCAATATGATCGTAAAGTTCTTCGATATCCTTGTCTTTACTATGTTCTACTTTTTGTTCATTCTCCTTAACATAGATTATTTCTGCAGGTCACCTTTGTTTAACCTTATACAGAAAGGAGATAAGAGTATTGAACATTTTTTGTGACTTTCAATATTTTAAGTTTTTTGTCAAGTAGTCTCCCTTTTTGTTGTATGTAAAACTTCTTTATTTGTAGAGTAATAGCTCCATTTTGCATGCAAAAAAATACAATTATATCAAACTTTATAGATAAAAAGTCTTAACCTTAAATTAAAACAAATATATCCAAAAAGTTAAGATCTTGGAGATCGAAACGAATTTTTATCAGTTTGATAAAGCGCCTCCTAGATAACATTACGGGCCGCATAAATGAGTTTGACAGTCTAAATTGTGGCGAATGCGCTATCCCTTAGTCTAGTTTTTATGGGTGGACAACAAAATGTTAGAAGATGTGTATAACTGGTTGCATAATTAGTAGAAACAAATAAGTAATCTATGGAGCTTAAAATATTATACCAGTAATTTTCACTGCTTGGTATTTATTATATTTGATTTCGTATTTCTTTGTTTCTTGTACTGACTACAAACCTTGTTCTCTACAACAACATTAACCTAAAATAGTCCTGTTAGTTTATAGTTTTAGTCTTTTGCCACCAATTATCATTTGAATGTTTGGTTATTACCTATATTTATAATTTTTGCAAAACATATATATATTAGTTATTTTGTTATAAAATCAGTCAGAAAACTGTTCCACATATTGATGTTTTTATCAGTGTATTCTTATTAAATGTATTTTACTTTTGTTGTTATGTCATTTATATTTATATTATTAAACTTCACCATATTAATAATTCACCAGTAAATGTTGATTGGATTGTATAAATGTTTAATCCGATTTTGATCAATTGATTTAATATTTAATAATTTAATAAAACATAAAAATAAGCTATTAAACGTGAAAAATAATAAGAAACTATTGCCAAACAACATTTATGTGCTTTTATAAACTTAAATTAGATGTGATGATGTAAGAAACTATTCTATATTGGCGAGTTGGCCAGTCTTGTAACATATTCTGTATAAAATTCTTTGTGCCCGGTAGGTACTGAAGTGTCTTCTTTAAATTGCTTACCTTCTATTTCAAAATGGGACACTTCGATTGATAAGCTTGCGTAGTAGGTAGTTGAACATCATACTGCCCTGGATTTTTTTAAAGTAAACGTACTCCTTATAGCCCTACCACTAAAATTACTTTAATTACTAAATTAAAAACAGACCTTTTGTTGTTGAGTCAAATACAAATTTGTTGTATTCTGAATTTTTAAAATGCTTTGTACTTTGTTAGAAATACATTTATTAGAATTGGCAACTTTTTTGCAGAGAGCGGGCCACTATTTTTGAAAATCAAGAATGTCTGTAGTATCAACTAAATTAACTAAAAATTTATGTTTCTTTCCAGGACCTAGTATTAGTTCCATGACTTCTTTGGCAGTGTAATAGCGATCTGTCCGATGTAATACACACTTAACCAGACCAAAGTCTCTATTATTCGGGAGGAATAAATGACCTCTTAAAGGCAATCTATAGAAAAAAAATTTTAATCGGCCCATATCTGTCAATGCCAAGAGAAAACGTATCATCGAATGATTTTTGTTTTATCCTGCACAGTTGTCACTGTACATATACAAATTTTAAACGCTAAAAAAATAAATATTCAAGTAATCCAATAGGAATTTGGAACTTTCTTAGCAAGGCCTTCATGGTATAGGTAAAACATAGCAGTTTCATCACCAACATTATGAATTGAGAATGTAAGCACGGATAATTGCCTAAAATAGTACATTTCCTGGATAGGAATGCATGGAAGTGAAATATTCTGCATATAGTCGAATGTTGAACAAAGTGATGTGTCCTTACTCGCTTTACATAGTTCTGTTGTATCCCTGATAGATTTGTAAAATTTGTTACTTCGTCTTTTGTGAACAAGCAATTCGGCAGCAGCAACATGTTTTGCAATATCGTTATGTGTTGTGTTTTTAGTCCTAACGTTAGTCTTTTACATTCACAGCACGTGTCGACTTGTGGCCGTCCAAAGCGGTAGTTAAACCTCTCTTTAAAAATTTTGTAATAGAATACTTTTGTGTCAGGGTACCTAGTTTTAAAAAGATCGTACATAATTTTTATGTTCAGGGTTGAACAAAGATATTCGACTTTTTGCGTAGAATAATGGCTTTTTTAAGGGAAAACATTGAATGTGATTCATTATTTGAGCAACAGTGTTGGTTGGAATTCCTGGTATTCTGCTGCCCTCTCTTATCTTCAGGAGTTTTTCCCAAAAGTTTTTTACTTTTCCCAATTGAACGTTATAAACAAATGAACAGGTTCTATCTTTAAATGACCTTTTCCTCTTGTTCTTTAATTTTCTTGGTCTTCGATTTTTTATAGGTATGGCCTCGATTAGACCTTGTAGGTAAATATCTTGTTCGCTGATCTTGAAGGAATATATTTTCTTCAAAATGTCCTGACGCCATTCTTCCGTAATTTTAACCCAGCATTTCATCTTGCAGCAACCTAATTTAACATAACTTGCCTATGTATATTAATTATAACTGTTTACCTGAACGGGTTTTCAGTTTTCTTGCACGTACTATATTGCCTTTGCAATTAACATACTCTGCTGCAGAAAGTATTGCATTTTAATTCTGTTGACTTTATAGTCGTCAGTGTATAGTACACTTTTTCTCTTCTTCCGTTTAACACTGTCACTATACCTCATTTTTGTTACTAAAATACGAACGTAAAGCAACAATAATGCTTTAGCAACGACAGAGGACAAACAAACAAAAGTTAGGTTAGAGGTTGTATATATTTTGTCAAATTGGTAGATGAACGTTTATTTGTGAAACATATTAAGTCGGCGACTTGATATCTTATAAATTAACTGAATGATATACGATCTGTTAGTGAGGAACATGTATTAGTACTTAATATGTTTCCTCAGCAAATGATGCGCCTATGTGTAAACATTGGTTTTCTGTCAAAATATCAATTTCTGGAAATGGGTGACTTAATATATTTCATAAATAACTTATTCATGTAACCTTTATAAACGAACCAGAAGTAATTCGTTATCAGTCACAATACCAAGAACATACCCTACTATCTTCTGCTGTCTATCCAACATTCAGTTCCTCCAGTTAATTTACATTCAATCCCTATCAACGAAAATGTATATCTAATTATAGAACCTGATGATCCTGATAATCAACTAGTACCCATTTATGAACCTACTGCTGAAGCCGCTTTTATCTGAACATCTGCAATTAAGAAGATCTGAACGAATTCGACGTCTCAATTCGATATTTCAGAATTAAATTATTATTCTTTTGTATTTTTATGTTCAAAATAGCGTGGGAGACTATAATATCCTCCTTTATTATAGGATCACCCCACAATGTTTATGTTATGTCGTATGTGAGTACAATTAACAGTTGTCATATTATGATTATAAAAATCGTCTAATTATTTTATCGAAAGATATAATAATCTAGAAGCTGAACGAAAGTGCTTATTAAATGCTTATTATGATAATTTCATGTTTCAATCCCGTATTGGGAGCGGCCCTAGTACTAATTTTAATAATAATCATTATAAAATCCTTTTATTTCTGATGGAATGTTTGCCGTTCTTACTTAGAGCATCTTAGAGCTCCTTGATGCGCTTATTGCGGCGAATATCACTCCGCATTATCCTTGTGTTTATTAATACAAGAAAATAGTAATATCTTATTATTAAATACGTCTAGAAGTGTGCAGAAAGTTGCTATTTGGGTAAATTGTTTTTATTATGCATTGCGCGAAACATGGAATAAATAGCACTGCAATTAAATAAAATACAACTTCGCATTAGAAAACGGTGTAGAAAGTAAAAATTTCTTATAAAATAGAAATGTGTAATTTTCTAAATGTCTAAATGTATGAACAGGAAGTGATTTAAAGGTATACATAATTTAACCGGTTTGATTGGATTATATTCAGTGCTTTCAACCCTTACAAGAGCGAACTCTCGACAGCCGCAACCCTCTCAGCGCAGGCGTCCATAGCAGTGGCGCGTCGGCGTCCCGACGCTCGCGATCGACTGTATCAGCCGCCCTAATCTTCAACCCAGTCTCGTCAGGTGCACAGTACCTGCAACAGACTGCCCTATGGCAGTCCTTCCGCGTAGTTAGACCATATGTGATGTATTCGCTGGAACACGGCGTGAATCTGTCGAGGCGGGCATGCAAGACAGGCTACGTGTTGTTGACTGTGTTGTTATTGTTGTTGTTGATCGGAAACAGACACTGCTTTGCCAAACCGCCGAATCATGCTGCCGACAACCACAAACAGCCCTCGGCTAACCTTGACACTAACTCATATGACTTCAGCAGTTTGTATAGGGCCATTCCGACTCCCTCCGGCCATAGAACGAACCTCGTACCGGTGGAAGATGTTAAGGACAATACGCAGGAGGAGGTTATTACTGGGCACGTTACCCAGAAAACGCCGGATAAAAAGGAGGTGACCAGATATCCCATCATTTCAGTCTCTTTTCAGAGAGTCGAAACGCCGTTCATCATTGCTTTATGGATTTTTTGTGCCAGCCTGTCCAAAATAGGTGAGTGTTATTCGCATCAGCTGAGAGAGTTCGAGCTGACTGGATGTTTATGTGGCAACCACAGGTACAGGCGTTAGGCATTATGTAACTCACGGAGAAAAGAAAAACTAGCTAAAATCCACTAAAATATTACAATGAACTCATTTATCAATTATAATGTCCTGTTAATATTCAGATAATTTAGTATTCTGGTGAATTTTCATTAAAAAATCTGTATTCAACGATTTTATTTTAATTATTTATATTGTACCGTCGTCAAGATGATAATATTTGTCTGTTAATTTAGGTAAAATTTAATACTTTTCAATAAAACTGCTTACAGTTTATTTGTTTTTCGATAATGATTGAAAACTATTATAATATAAACATAAAATAATCTAAATCTGCTACTTTTAGTATTTCCAGAAAAGTTATTAATTTAATCATGGCACCAGTGTATGTTAACTGAATTATTTCATCATTCATACTATTCTGAGCATTTTTTTAATGTACTAAAAACAAATTTGCCTGTTATTATTTTTGGTCTTTTACAGAAATAATACTTTACTCTTCTTCTTCTTCTTCTTCTGCTTTTTAGTAATACATTATTTTCCCTAGGAGCCGTAATGTTGGGTTTTCTTAACTGTTTTTTCGGTGAACTATTAGTCAATTATTTCATTTCTCCTGGTTCTTCCTCTGTTGTTGCCCATTTCGAATACTTATTTGGTACATATTTTACTGGATCTATCTTTCGTTCTATTTCTTGTTCTTTTTCCTTTCTATGATTTTGACCAGTCTACTGTCAATCATTCTGTACATGTGACCGTACCATCTTAACTAGTTGTTATAAGCCAGTAAAGAAAAAAAGCTGAAAAATTCTTATACAGGTTTTTGAAGGTTCTAAAAAGTATATGCGAGAGAGCTGATGACAAATCTTTCAAGATTTAGAGCTAATTTGGCTTTTGAGGGTTTCTAAATTAAAATATATAAAAAATTGCCTGAGATAATTGCGAAGAATATTTTATTTTTATTATTATTTTTGCAGTAATTTATAAATGTTAATAATTTTGTTTTTTGCATAATAACATGTAATATAGCTACTTGAAATTATGGCAATTATTGAGTTATTAACTAAATTTGTAAGCTATTCATTTTGTTTACCATAGAGAGCAATTATTTAGACAATTGTACTTGTCTAATCAGTGACTCTATATGTATTTAACAGATCGCAATCGATTCTTTGAGGCTTCAATTTTAAAATATATTAAAAAAATTTCAACATTTTATCAAAATTATTATTAAAAAAACCGTTTGAAAAAGGACTGACTTTTTACCTTATAAACATTTATAATAATTTTGAGATTTTTTGTATGTCACTATTCATATTTATGTCATTATTTATTAAGATTAAGAGCTGAAAATTAAACAGATTATAAACGAAAGATCTAAGTTCTATGAACCATTTTATAGATAGCATATATTATAAAGTAGTAAAAAGAGATAACCCATTAAAGTGATGGTATTCGTAAAATACCGCCGGTCAGAGCTCCGTTTTTTTAAGAATGGAACTTCAAATTATTGGGGCCCGCTGAAAAAATTTGCAATACATCGGTTTCAATAACACGCAGAAACTTAATTTTTTTACATTGCGGTAGCTTGACAAAATAAAAAATCCCCGCTATTTTCCTCTAAAAATCGAACAAATCAATTAGTTAAATTTTTTCATAAAACAATTAAATTTCTATTATTTCTTAAAAAATATATAATTCTTTATGTATTTGTTTATAAAAAAATATACTTTTATTATATATATATATATATATATATATATATATATATTTATTTATTTTGAATTAATAATTAATGAAACAAAAATTTTTTTGGGCTAGCTCAAATTGGTCAATAATCTCAGGGTTTTACGTCATTCAATCACAGAAATGCAAAACCAATACTCAGAGGAAATTCATGGATAAATAAAATTCAAAAATAAAAAAATGTTTCTACCAAAGAAATAAACACAAATTTTAATGACAGCATAAATTGCAAAAAACAAACAATCTATGAAAAGAGTAAGTAATTAAATATAAAAAGGCATAATAAAAATACCGCAAGTTATTTTAAAAGAGAACATTACCCAGTATAGATACAATAATGAATTATGGTTGCAAGAAATAATTTAAAAATATTACGAAATTGTTTATGTAAAAGTTCCTGTCAAAATACACTGGAGTCTTTATGCGTCGATGAAACAGAAGTCCTCGCAATAGAGAATATTGTCAGAAAGAAATATAGAGGTATATCTGAATACATTGGAACAATTTTTATTTACGATGTCGGATACTATTATGTGAGTACTTACAACTGCTATCACTTATCACTCAATTTAATTTTAACTTTTCAAAAAATATAACTTTGTACTTGTTACTTTTACGGATGCCTTCAAGGCTTATGGTTTACGAAGACCGACACTTTTTTCTGTTTTTTTTTTCTTAAACACAAAACTGCTCCTTTCAGCTATCGGAAATCAACTCCTTACACTGTCTCTACACTCACTGTCGTTTTCTTTTATTCCAAAAACTCTTTTGGCTTAACACCCCCTTCATCAATAAGTTTCCTTCCTTTTCATTGGTCAAAACAAATATGCCTCTTTCTTCATTTCAACGTCTTCAAATTTCCCAGTCGTAAGTACTTTAACATATTATAAAATGACAAATGGTATTTATGCAATAGACAGATTTTCTTCTTCTTCTTCTCTGCCTTTATTTATCTACAATAGTATATTATTCGTATAAATATATAATATTGATTCTTAATTATTCTTGTAAAGTACAAAAAGATTAGTTCCAAAATTTATTTTGGAACCATTTATTCAAAGAGTGTTAAAGATTTTTAAAAAATAAGTCGTTTTCTATTTTAATTTAAATAAACACATTCGGAATATGAATTTTTAAATTAAAATTATGTTTATATATAAAAAAATATACATAAGTTATTAAAATTTAAATATTTCTTATAAAATAATAATAAACTGTTTATAGAAAAAATTTATTTATTTTCCGGGATTTTTCGATTTTTACGGGAGCTAAACATAACCAGTTCCTATTATTTTCTAAAGCTACCCCAGTTTAAGAAAATATATGTTTTGCGTACCATAGAAGGTCATATTGTGCAATTTTTCCCGCACGCTTCAATTTGAAGTTACTTTCAAAAAAATCGCAGCTCGGAAAGTTCTTCCCTCTACTTTATCGTGGAGGTAATTTACGAGTACGATAACTTTAATGGGCTATAACTTTTTACACCTTTTTTTTAGATGTGGTCTATAAATTGGATTATAAAATCTACATTTTCATTTATAATATGTTCAATTTTCAGCTCTTAACCCTTTCAGTCACTGTGTCGTCAATTGACGACACAAGAATTTTAACTTCGTTTAAGTAAATATTACAGTTAGTCACAATTTTGTCAATTGACAACATCAAAAACGGGCCCTATTTTATTAAAAAATATGCTAATATTCCTACCAAAAGTCATTACCTTACAAAAGAGTACCATAAGTGGGAATAGTTTGGAATTATTAACAAAATATATTTCATTACACTAAAAAAGCGTGACCGAAAGGGTCACGCGTGTTAATAAACAATGGAAATATGATTTTAAAAAAAAGACTTAACATAAAAGTAATAACTTCTTATAATGGTATATTATTTATTAAAATAATTTAAAAATTTTATCAAAAATGATTTCAAATCTTCAATACGTTTTCGGTCCAATCGGGCCATCATTAGTGAAAAGCGTCGGTTCATTCTCCGACTTATTTTTCCGGATGGTTTCCGACCGCCGCTCTGGAGAAGGAACGAATGTTTTTCGCTTCCATCCTCTTGCTCGCGGAGTTATACGTCCGTGACTTCCACTCAGCGAGACGCTCTGTCGTCAGCAAGGTGCCACCGGCAGTGTAGAATACTTTAACTTTTCGAATTTCTTACGTGAATCGTATATATATTTATCTTACATGAATTATTGGTTAGTATTCTATGCACGATGGATGCCTTGAATCTCACAGAGACGCCGGCCTTTCAAGCCTCAGCGTGTAGCCAAGTTCACACTCCTCGAGGTATAGGAACGCCGGCAGAATGTTGACTCTTCGATTGCCCCTGAATTGCGGAGTAATTGTAAGTCTCTTCGGGTCTTTTATTTATCCCGCAATCACGGTTGATATCGAAGGGCTCACTCCGTACCGCCACCTCTTGTGAAATAATTTTAAGTTCCGTAAGGACCTTTATTTATTTCTACCGAATGGTTTGGCGTGGAAGTGTTACTTCTGCTTGGCCAATGATTGGGGAGTAATTCTAAGTCCACCCGTGCTTTTATTTACTCCTAACCGTCGGTGGTCTAGTGGAATGCTGTGTCTTCGACAGAATCCGAAATAGCAAAACCCTTTGTTATTGGCCAGCCAGGGGCCAATGTTCGCTGTGATTGGTCCACTCTGACTACATAAAAGTAGTTGAAACTAACTACGTAAACAGATGCAGAAACCCTTTTCTTACATGAAAATCATCGTGAATTATTATATATTTATGACACTGGGTCCATGTTATAAGATTTAACATGGAGGGAACATACATCTTCCCTGCTCGAAAGTAACTAATAGAAGTCGGTTGTGTGATTTTTTCACTGTTTTGATTCTACTTATGTCTTCCTCAAATTCCTCTCTTGTTATCTCCAATAGGCTTTCCACTACTTTATCTTCCTATAACTATTCTTCTGCCAGTTCGATTTCAAATATATATGTATATTGTTGTTTCCAAATTCTAATGTTTCTATTTTGTTTCGTTCTCTTAAGCAACTACCAACTTTTTTCCAGCTTTCTTTTTATTTGACTTTTCCTTTTGCTATGTTTCTCTTTGTAATAGATTCCTTATTATCGATTTTTATAGAAGTTTGGTTGCATTTCTTCCAGGCAATTTGCTTTTCCTTTATTAATGTTTTTATTGTTTATTCAACATACTTCTTCCGCCTTGTCAGTTATTTTTCTTTTGAATATTTTCTACTTTTTTTCGAGGTTTCTTTAGGTTTCTTCACATTATAATTTTTGGTACTATATAAATCTATTGAAACTTTAGCATTGTTTTCCTGCTTAAACATGCAGTTATCTTCTATTCGTTGGATTCAATAGATGTTCCAATCATTGATTCATTTCTCCTGTAGAATTCGATCATCCTTATTCCATTTCTGTTTATGGTTTCTTATCCATATTTTCTCATCTTTCTGTTATGATCTTTGTTTCGTATTCTTCTTTAGCTTCCTCTAGATCATTTTGTAATCTGTTGTAAAATTCTATTAGCTCGTCTTCTGCTGTTGTTTCGACTGGGTCTTATATTTGTATTGTATATTTTTTTCTGCTAATTGTAGTCCCATCGTAATTGTACTTAAATTATTTTTATATCGAAAACTATCGAAGGACGCTACAAAAATCTTAGGATCACGACTGAAAGATAAAAATCTGTTGGCTCCAGGAACCACATTTTCGTAGTATAGGCATAGTGATCAAGAGTTTGCGGAATATTTCTATTAAGAGGGTTCACTGGTGGATTGTAATAATATTCCTGAAGTAGTCATGAGATAGGAAGTTGACAATTACGATTCTACATTATGGCGGATATTTATTAATTCTTTTAAGAGAAGTCTGGAGGGTGTCTTGTTGCACAATGGTAATACTTATGCCTTAGTGCTTGTTGCTCACTCTGTGCATTCCAAAGAAACATATGAGAACCTCGAGCTGTTAATAAATAAAATAAAGTATAGCGAATATTGTTGGCAGCTTTGTGGGGAACGTTAAATAATATAAATGCTTTTGGGTCTGCAGTCTGGATTCACAAAATATCCATGTTTTTGTGTAAGTTACGTTTACAATACGTAAAGAAAGAATGACTACTCAAAGAAAAACTCGTACCGAGACAAAAAATGTGCACTGTGGTAGGTTAGTTGACCCAAAATTAGTTCTTTTGACGCCCGTTCACATAAAGTTAGGATTGATGAACTAGTTTCTTAAAAACAATTTATTTAAAAATTCTTTATAAAAGGTAAATAATTAAAACACGTATAATACACACACTTTATGGTGGAATATAAATTCCGAAAACGTTCTGTGATGTAGCCCGATTGGGTGTTTTAATTATATACCTTTTATAAATGATTTTTAAATAAATTTTTTGTGATACATGGTATACCGCCAGCTACAAAAACTTAGTTTCCTTGTGGATTTTAGTTTTTTAAAGTTATAAATAGACAAGGTGACTGCTTTAAATACCTGTGCGATAAATTTCCAGCACTGTCTTAAACTAAACTTAAGAAGGAATTTTTGTAGGCCCTCAAATTCGAACCTTAAAAATCGGATGGCTTGTTCTAAAATACAATGACCCAGGATGAATCTGAAGCATCAAGTTCTTTCGTAAAAGTCATAGAAGGTTTCCTTGGAAAAAAACTATTCTTTAAACTTCAAAAAAATTGTAGCCAACTTGGTCGAAAATTGGGATACAATATGAGCGTCAAACTTTATTTTCGGGATTCCCATGTTATAACTATTATTGGAGCTGCCATCGAGAAACAGGGAAGGAAATTCCATCAAGACATAAAGGAGCTGGAGAGACGTTACCAAGGAAGATGGGATATTAGAATGATGGTTGCAGGACCTAAAAGAGGAACTCGCTCACAAAAATCTACAAAAAGAAAACTACAAAACGCAGTTTCACTGAAAAAGATAATGATTTTATTCAAAAAAACTAACGATTGTCTAACATAGATTATACCTACTGTATTGTTTTTGTGTTATAAAAAAATCAATTTCGCAGTTTAATTTTCTATTAAATATAGTTTCAATAAATATTTTTTCAGTATTTTTGGCAGTATCTATGAAAATTTTTATACACTTTCCTTGAAACCCTGACGTGGTGGAACAAAACTAAGTAAGTACAGACTCGTGATCTCGTTACTATAAGATACCTATTAAATTTGAAACACTTTTTCATGAAAAAAAAAATGTATGCTTGTGTAATAGACTAAAAAATTTTGATCTTGATTATTCAATGTTTTTCAAGTTTTTTGTTAAGTTACTATTTATTTTAAACTTTTTTTTGAAAAGTCATATCCGTATATATCCCCTATATTGGCCAGTTAATCTATTTTTAAACCAAACAAACAAAAAGGCTTAAGCTCCACACCGCCCGGCATAATTAAAACCCGGTGGTGCAGCTCACGTTCTCTCCGAATAATTGTTACAGCCTCGTGACCCGTTACCGGGTGTACCGTACGTGGGGAAGTTCGATAAATGTGAAAATTTTTTAATTATTCTGTTTGGTTAGAAAAAGTAAGCATTGATTTATTGAAAATGTCGGTCCGAAAAGTGGTATAAATGCTCGATTAATCCTAGCAACGTGCTGTGGATGCAGAAATTACAAAATGAATTTTCACTGCGCCTCAAGCGAACTACATTTATGTAAAATTATCTTTTACAAATATTAGCAATTTTTTAGATGCATAATAAAATACAGTGATTTTTTTTCTTATTATAATTATGTGTTGTTTATCTGATTTTTCTTTTCCGTATCTTGTGCATGGCAATAGACTAAGAATGTTGTTCTTGGTGTATTCAATTACCATTACCATTGATTTGCTTTTGCCAGTGTTTACTTCCATGTTAATTTCTTATGTCGCCAGAAGCAACCAATCTCGACGCAGATTTTCACTAAGGCCGGCCAATAACATACAGTTTTATTAACTGCTTTGTTATTGGCCTCCCGGTGCAAGATCGCTGCTAAATTGCAAACACAAAGTGTATAAAAAAGCAGCACATCTTTCGATTGGGAGCTCGTCACTTTACACCATAAGCCCCTGGTAGACCTTGTTGGCCGAGTGCCTTTTCTACAATTCTGCTATTTGTTATTACCTGAGTGAACATTTCTTCGATTTAAGAAGACTTCGAAGACGATTCCAAAAGCTTTTTAGTGTTTAAATAAATACGAAGCCGCGTGGCTACGACATTATTCAGGCCTACAGGAAGGTATAGGGATCATAGTATCGACTATTGGCCATTCTTTTGTCGAGGTGAAGAAAAGTTTAATAGTAAACTTGTCACATCACGAAAGAAAATATCAGCTAGGAGTGAACATCCCTACCTGGTTAGGCATCGATCTTTGAGATAGGAAAGACAGTGTACCTTATACCTATCTCAGATCTTGCCGAACTGGCACAGTGTTTGACTGGTCCACCGACGTTTAGGAGTGAATAAATCCCAGGTGAACTTAGAATCGTTCCTCACTCGATGACCGAGCTGAATAATCAACGTCTTTATAAGACATAAGATTGTTTCCGAGGCAAGTAACGTGCAAGGCGTAGCAGCAAGGTCGAAGTCGCCACTCCGACGGTGTTCTTATACACCTCGTGGAGTGTGTGCTCGAACTCACGTCGAATCTCTGTGAAGTCCAGGGCGTACACCGCAATTAGAATACTCATGTTCAATACATGTAAGAAAATAAACCACTGTCAAGTGAGAACCATCGAACTGTTAAAGTATTCTAAATTGTTGGTGGGCCTTCGAGGACTACAGAGCCACCGGTGAACTTCACGTGGAGTATGGTACAAGCACACACAATAACCACAAGGTCGAGGATGGAGGCGAAGAACCTTCGCTCCACCTCACGGGCGGCGGCCGAATTACATCCAGATACAGAAAATACCTTTGTGAATGCTTCGACCGTACTACACTTAGTTTTTTTATATACAGGGTGGTGCATCGAAAACGAAACAGAGGTAGGAGAAAGTGAGGTAAAGTGGAATAGCTACCTTTTAATTTTTGCAATAGTTGATTTTCAAATCCAGAGCCATGTCATCAATTCTACGTTTTACTGTGTCGTTTGAGAGAGAAGTTTATTCTACTTTCTTACAACTGCCTTCACTAAGTACGGTATTACAAGCAGTAAGTAAACAAGGTTTAATTAGTGACTCACCAATAGTATGTGGTTTCTTGTCTTTAACTATTACATGCTATTTTGTATGATGCTTCCACAGCTTTCTCATTTTCAACACGAAAATTTGCAGTAGAGTCAAGTTTCATACGTTTTAGGCTGCTTTTTTGGCAATAAAAAATTCTGGGCCTTTATCTTTCAAAGAAGAATGGTTTGTAATTAGATGCCGTTTCAAACGTCCGGAGCGCATTGCATCATTACTAAGAACAGCATGGCAGTTGACACACTGAGGTAAATGACTGCCATTTTTCTCCATAAAGGTAAAACTATACTTGATATAATCGTCTGAATACAATCTTTTCTTTGGAAGTGACTTAGCCATTTTCAAAGCTGTTACACAACACTATTAAATAATTCACAAACAATCACTCTGTTATTAAATATATTAAATAACGATTACACTGATTGCTACAAAGAGCACACAGGCGCTGTCGACTGAGACTGACGCGTGAGACGGAGTCACTGAACTGGAGCCAGGAGTGCTTGCAATACAGTGTTGGTAAATATACTTTGCGCTCCTACGATGTTGCCATACACAAGACTGTCGTGTTTAACTCAAGTTGTGTGTTCGAGTAAAACGATATCACGTTTAAATAAAGAAATATTTCTAAACAAAATAAAAACACGAAATACAAAATATTTTGTTTTTTAACAAAATATATATTTTTTTATTTTTTGTTCTTTGTACCCTCACGCCTCCCCTGAAATTCTCTCACTACCCCCCCCCCCAGAGATAGGCGCGCCCCCCAGGTTGAGAACCACTGTTTTAGAAAAAGGTAAAGTGGAAATATGTTATGACTTTAAAAGACTTTTATGGTGTTATATTTATTATTATTTAAATCAAATTGAAATATATTATTTTATTTAGGTTCTGTTTATCTTTTTTGTCATTGATTGCGTTGGTATTTCTTTTTATTTGTATTGATTCGTATATCTCCCTCTTCCTTGTGTTTTGTTCAGTTTTTAAAATTTTGATGTTTTCGAAGTCAAATTTACGCTTCTTCTCATTTTCATATTTTGTGAGAGCGAATGATTTTTTCCTGAGTGGCGGGTGGCAGGTGCCTCAGACCTCTGACCCTGTTTTTCACCGAAATTAGTTACGATCTTTCACATTTTTGCTTTAGTTATTACAGTCTATTACTTCTCCATTCGTAAATATTGATACAATTCTGCCTTCTTCCAATCATCGGGAAATTTTTCTGCTTCCCATATTCTAAATATTAGATTGTAGATGCTCGTTAATCATTTTCCCCTCCGTTTTAATCGATTGTTAATTAAACATTTAAAAAACTGTTTACTCACATTGCATAAACAACTTTCTCGTCAGTCCATCTAAAAGCTAAAGATTCACTGCCCCTTTTTCTAGCGGAATGTTGTTTACCAAAGTGGGCGAGAAACTACACGATGATTTATCTGTGGCATAAAATCCAAAAGTTTTCTAGCAACCTTGACATTATATTCCCATTTTTTGCGATACTCGCAGTTTCGTAATGCTCGGCCCTCTTTAACAAGGTCAGCAGATTCGTGATCTGATGTGTATGATGAGACATATACTCCCGCTAGTGCGGCGCCTGGAGTACACTACGAAAACGGGCTAAAGAAGTTCTTCCAGGGATCGATACTTTTATGAGGCAACTGAATATTGAACATATTCTTTTACCTTCTTTATAGAAAATGTAAATTTTTTAAAGTATCACTTCGTTTTAAGAATATGTTTGTTTACAAGAGTTGGATATTGCTTTATTTTTTCAATAACTATCATTGCTTTAGATGATTTTTAATAATTTTTGGATGACACTTCGACTTTGATATTCCACAGCTTTTAGTATATAAATTTCTTGTTTGGTCTGTCGAATTTGTATTTAATAACAATATGAAGTAGGAGGTTGAACGTGGGGCTAAAATTAGATAGATGGGAGCGAAAGATACTTACGGATGTTTAAAAAAAGAGAATGTCGGATAAAGGAGAGACAACAACGAATTATTGAGATGAGATTGGGATCTAGAGATAAAACTTCTCATTTACCACACATAGTGTGTTGTACTCTCGTTCCGAAAATACCATAACGGTGTCAACATTTTGGATAGTTCTGACGAAGCCCAAATATATATATATATATATATATATATATATATATATATATATATATATATATATATATACAAAGTTAACGTATAATTTGCTTAAAATTTTAAAATGTTAATAAACCCACTGTATGAATCTGTTCATTAACCACCAAATAGGCCTTAGAAATTCAGAATTATTGAGCTTCTTTACTCAAACAATCAACACTTTTTGCAATTTGAACTTAACGTTGTGATAGTCAATTTTATAAGTTGAATTTCCTCGTACCGCCCAAACCTATTTCATAATACTTTTTAATTTCATTCAATTTTTACATTTATGATTGGCGTGTTCCACGAAGCTCTTTTATGATGTGCCAGTCCGCAACGGCTAGCACTTTCCTACAGCCCCCATCAAGGTCGATAAATTCGTTATTCTATTGTATTATCAGACATTCCTATCGCGTTTCTGGCCACGGGCCAAAAGCTCCGACGAAATAGGACATGTCGGTGCTGGAAAATTGGTGTTTTGGTGTTCCGAAGTGATCAAGCTCGCTAGATAATGATCTTGGTGGAAATATTATATGTAATTTAGATAATGTTTTATGTAGATTTATATTTATTTTAGCTTTAATTACAAAAAACAAATATAGAGTCGGTTAACAGTGGATAAAAATTAAGGAAAATGTTTTAAAATCTTCAATAACGTCACGGATGTGCCGGAGGAACTGTGCTTTAAAGAAGCTACATCTCAATCTCTGCACAGTCAAAATAAGTATACAAATGTTTTATTAGAATTATCATATGTAGACTGTAAACAACAGTGAACTGTATCATCAAAGACAAAACGCTGGATTTCGCTACAACTACAGCGCATAAAAGTCTTCTGTCTTTTTATAAAACGTTTATATTGGTCAAATATTAGTCAAAATTCAAACTCGCCCTTTATATTATTAAACTATGGAAGGAGACATTTTTTAATGGATATTTGTATGTTCAATTCCTTATAAGTCAGCGGAGTGTAAAAGTTAACGTATAATCAGCTTTATAAACTTTATAAAAATGACTTATGATATAAATAATAGAGAATTGCCAAGAAAGTCACTGTTTAAAGATCTTGGTGTAAATTTTCAACAAAACTTGCGCTGCAATGAACATTATCACATCATTACTAATAAAGCTTTAATGATATTAGCGTTTATAATTAGAAACACAAAACATTTTAAGATGATAGATAGCATAATTAAATTATACAACTTTTTGGTTAGACCACACCTCGAGTATGATTCTGTAGTTTATAACTAATAACTATTTAATAGAAAATATAACTGTTATCCTTATTTGGTGTCTAACAGAAGTATGATTGAAACTTTTAAATTTGTAACACTAGAACAGAGACGGAGAATGCCAGCAATGCTGTTTGTATATGTTGTCGTGAATAACTTAAAATATAAAGATTTATTGTTCATTAACTACATAAAATTCTTTGTACCTAAGATTAACTTAAGGTTAAGTCATCGAGGGCTGTTTTGTATTTGTGAGACAGATTGCTCGCCCACAAACAGCAAGATAAGGCAGTGCAATATATTTTTAAAAAATAGCAACATAGATATCTTCAACACCAATACCAAACCCATCAAATCTTGCTTTCTACCTACTTCAACCACTATATCTTAGTGGGTATATCTGGCATAGACACACCGAGATATAGATGTCTTTATCTACATATATATGTGTGTCTGTATATATATTTCTATATGTGTGCATGTAAATTTCATACTTGTTATTACATTTTTGTCTGTAAAATGTGTTTGTCTTTAAAGTAAAGACGATTTCTACAAGATGAATGAAATACTCTCTGAAGTTAAAAAAAAACTGTGAAATCTTTATACTAGGAGAATTAAACCGCACAAAATAACAGAGTCGTAGAAAGATATGGGGTATAAATAACCAATGGCAACGGAATGCGTCTTAGAGATTTTTGTGAAACAATATCTCTCAAAATTATGAATGGGTTTTTTCAACATAGAGACATCCACAAATTTACATGGATACAACCTACTAGGAATCTGCGTTCGATAATCGACTATGTAATATAACGTCAAACTTACGTAAGAGTATACCCTGAATCAGAATGTGGATCCGACCATCGTTTACTTATGGCCAACGTGATAGTTAACTATCGCAAAAACAATAACACCCGAGCACAGAATATAGAAAAGGGACAAGAAGTAACATCCCCTAAATATAACCTTAGAAAATATAACCTATAGAAAGCTTAAAAGAACATTCAACGAAATTTCTTTACAAATTTCGACTGGCCACAAAATTACAAAATGTGGATCGAGAAAAGTGCTACTACAAGTGAAGCTTTGGGGTATAAAGACAAACATGAAACAAAAAATCAAGAATGGTGGTAAGAGAATATGGAAACGTTAGTAAACAAGAAGAAAACTGCTTATCAGAAATGGATGTCAACGTGAAAGGAGGAAGATTACAAGATATATAAAAAATTAAATCGAGATGTAAAAAGAGAAGAAGTGAAAAGCAAAAATGAAGTGGGATCGAAAATGTGGAGAGGTGGATAGGTATATGGGTGGAACAAAAGTTGGGCAAGCGTGGAAGGTGATAAAGTCTCTCCGGAGGGAAGAAAAGTAAAAATCTAACTTACAGTTAATAGATCTGAAACAGTGGAAACATCATTATGAGGTCCTGCTAACAGAGGATAGATGTAAATTCCAAGAGATCGAAATGGAAGAAATATCCGAACATACGCTATCAATATGAATATGTCCAAGACAGAGTATCTTAAAATAGGAGATGATGAAGAAGATCCAGAGTTAGACATAAAAAATTCAAAAACATGCAATGAATATAAATATCTCGGATCTATAATATCTAAAGAAGGCACTACCAAAAGAGACATCGAAAACAGAACGCAGCAGGGAAAAAAAGCGGTAAACATTCTAAACTCTCTACTATGGTCTAAAGATATTAGACAAGAAACGAAATTGACAATCTATCGAACCTTGGTAGAGCCTATTATGACTTATGGGGCAGAAGTCTGGCAGATCACGAAAAAAAGATAGAAAAAGAATAGAATTAGTAGAAATGGATGTTCTTAGAAGAGCGTGTGGTGTATCCAAAAAAGATCATATCATAAATGAGGGTATTAAAAGGAGGACAAATACTTCCAGTGTAGACAGAATTGAAACTAGACAACTAGTGTGGTATGGTCACGTGAAGCGAGTGAATGAAGATAGATGGCCAAAGAAAGCTTTAAATTACATACCACAACAAAGAAGAAGAAGGGGAAGGCCTTCAGTTGCCTGGGAAGAAAATATACGGCACATAATGAGAGATAGAGTTATCAAAGAAGACGAATGGATATATTAAGAATGGAAATAAATAAATAAAAAATATAAAAAAAACATTCCATCTAATAGACAAAAGCAGATACGATCATTTATCAGATATACCACCGAAAAAATATAATAGTAACCAATAGTTTTGCCTTAGATCTTCTAACGATAGTTTTTCTTTCTACTTTTTGTTGCTGTGACGTAAATCTGTAGCCTCAAATAAATGTAATAATTGCGTGCTAGCGTTGATTGAATAACCCAAATTGGGTTATTCAATCAATGGTGCTAGTCTTTTTAATCCAAAGCCTGGAATTCAGCCACACCTACGTCCTAATCAATTCTTCCCTTGTGTATCGAAATAAATTCAACGATCTAGAAAATTGCAAGCTCAGTTTATGTACAAGCCCGCCTTCACATTCCTCCTACTCGTCATTCATAATTTTAATGATTTCCCTAAGTATATTCAGGATTAATGTAATAAATTACCAAATAATAAAAGGATTCAATTCAACCAATAATTCTTTTCTAATTTAGAAAACGAAAATTATTAATAATTTTTTGCATTTCACCCAAAAGTTTCGCTAGCTTGGCTAGCTTAGCTATTTCCACCAAAAGTTTCGACTCTGATACAATTATTTCTGATATATAATATTTTATCGAGAAGCGATAGTCGATAGTCCGAATGGTAATTTAAAGTATATGTAGTAGTTTTATAGTTTTATTTTACCTTTTCAAGGTTTTTGTACAAATTTGTTATTTAAAATGTCCAGTTCTATAGATTCTACGGAGGAAGTTACTCCAAAAAAGCGATCAAGAATACGTTTTTTTAGTTGTGCGGAAAAAAGTGTCATTTATAATGTTTACATCGACAATAGAATCGCATCCGAAAGCTTTGGTATCGGAAGTAGTGAAGCAGAGAGCTGAGAGCTTCTTCTTGTGGAGTAGGTGAAGGTTCTGTGTAGAGAATTGTTAAAGAGCAGAAAAATACCGGAACATTTTTATTTTCCGAAAAAGGCTATACCCAGAAAAACTATATTATACAAAATTGATGATACGAATTGTGCACCAATTTTTTTTAACGAAATACTCACTATATAAAGATCTTTTAACTGTTAACGAGGACGGAAACTTGCCGAATTTTAAAATCACTACATTTTATAATTTTCTCGAATCACTTGATTTTAAATACGTACGGAGGGGCAGAAATAGTGCTTTGTTATATCTAGACGAGGACATTTTGTGGAGACGAAATTTCTTGAAATCCATAAACAAATTTCGGTAAACCAAATTAAAAATTGATTATTTAGACGAAACATGGGTAAATTCAGGACACACAATGTGCTATGTCTGGAGCAGTATAACTTTAGAAACTTAGAAACTTTAGACAATGAATATTTTTAAATGTCAAAACAGATTTTATTTATTTTACACACTTACAAATTTTATTAACCCTAAAATGAATAATATAGACGCTCTTTACATAAAAAAAATGTTGTCTATATTATAATCAGCCTTGTACAAAGCTTAACACAATGTATTGATATGATTATGTTACTCTGCAATTTAAAGTTTGGTCTTTACAATAATATAACCCTTTTTATAATTACAGTCAATAATTTCGCATCAGTATTTCAAAATTTATAAATTTTATTGCAGCAGCTTTAAATTGGGTCCATTTTACACATCTCCAACTGTATGATTTTAGATTATTCTCTGATTTTAAATTGATTCTGAAATTTTTATAACGTTTCTATTTTTATCATATTTTTCTGACAACTTGACAACCTGGACGACCCCTATTTTTTCCTCACTTGATTTTCTTTTATATTTTAAAGATTCTGTCCTTAGACAAGGAAAGAGAGAGGACAGGTAACGTACTTTCCAAAAGTGAAGCCAGTTTCGATGTGGCCGCCATGTTTTGCTGCCTGTACGTTGCCCATTACTACCTCTTGCAGAATTACCAGGTCTACTGATTTTTCAGCAGATCTACTGATTTCAACTTCAATTTACTGAAACACTTTATCGATCTACTAAAAAATATATAATGATAAAATCATGTTCCAAAAATGATCATAATATCAGTATTCGATTATAAATTTTGAAAAAAACTTATTTATTTATATATATCCATTATTATCAATCTAGTGAAGAAATAAAATATGACATGGCAACCTTTCTGGTGCCGGTCAATTCTGGAGCTGGCTTCAGTCATTTCCATACGATTACACCTCTCTTTCCTTGTCTAGCCGGTTTTCACGCTACGTCTTATTGTACGTTTTGTTGGATAGGACAAATCCTATACAATAAAACGTGGCATGTAAACAGCAAAACGTACGTCTTGTCGTTGGACGTGAAATGATGGGAGAAGCATAGTTTTGCGAGAACTGATAGGATAAAACGTTACGTGAAAATACATGTTCAGACAAGTCGTCCGATCTTGGCGTATTTGACGATTAGTTCCACTGCAGTTCGTTTCATTTTTTCCCCAAAAAAAAGCCCAATAATGTCAGATTTGCGGCAATGCACCTATGATTTTCTTGGGGAACTTATTGAATTGTATAAAAGTTTTTAAGTAGTTATGTTTTAAAACCAAGTAGATTGCATTACAGGTTTCAGGAATTATTTGGCTTAACGCTGGTTTGGATATTATAATTGTGAACTCCAAGTCCTTGACGCTGCGTCCTGTTGTAAGATATCTGAGAGTTGCTGTGAGTCTTTCATGGGGTGTAATGGCTTTTCTCATGAGGTGTCTTATATGGTGTCCATTCGCAAATAATTGCGCCAGTCATCTGGTTCGCCTCTTTTAGTAACGAGACGTGGGAATAATGGCTTCTTTTTAGAAGCCCACTCTCTTGATCATCTTGTCTTTTCCCTCTTCATCCCCTTTTTCCTCAGTCGTAGTATCTTTATAGTTGAAAAAATAAAAGAAAGTAGCCGTGTTTCCTCCATAATAAACAAAAACACTAAACAAACTTCACACAACTCAAGACTCTGAATTAGAAATGAGGTAGAAAACGGAAGGAAAAACGTAGTGTGTATACACTGGACAAAACGTACATTTTGTCGTACGTTTTATATGACCCACAAAACGTACAATAAGACGTAGTGTGAAAACGGGCCTTAAAACTAGCTACAATGTCCGACGTGAATTTGACAGGTGATTAATTATTTTTCGATATTTTAATTTTAAATAGAATTTTTAACCAAAAATAAAAACACAATAACTTTTAGTCCTGAATGTCGTAGTAAATAACAAACTAGTTTTCCAATTTACAGGAATTTTAATATGAACCAACTCGTTTTATATTCACCGATAAATATAAACATTTCTGAATTCCTATTTTTAGATCAAAATTCAGTGCAACAGGTGCCTAGACAAAAATAACAAAGTCTATTTTGATGCAATAAAAACAAGAAATTGTTCATCTAAATTTAATTACTGTTTGTTGATAAACAAAATATCTAGTTCTACCTATTCTTAGTTTATTTTTACCCAAAAATAAATACACAGTAATTTGTATTACCGCCACAGCAGTCCAAAATGTCGAAGAAAATAACAAACAAGTTCTCCACTTTATGGCCTGGCAACCTTTCTGGTGCCGGCTTTAGTCAATTCTATACGATTACGCGTCCCGGCGTCCCCTCTTTTTCCTTGTCTAAGGTTCTGTCACATAAATGCCATTCACTAAACATTTTACATGTACAAACAAGTCTCTATTTCTAATATCATTATACTTTTCTTTGAAATGTTAATAAATATTCCTGTTTATTATTATTTTATTAATAAATCATTAAATTCATATTTTATTTTTAACATGAAAGTTTCAAACTAGCGAAGAATTGAATAATTTTCATACAATTAAAACGTTTAATCGACTAAATTTTACATGTGGAATTTATAGAATAACAATAAATTCAACTTTTTGTATTTTAGCCTTTTGTATTTTAGCACCTTTAGCCACGTAATTGCATACAAATAAAATTCGACTTTGATAATTAAAACTTTTAAACTTCACAAAACTACTAAAAATCCGTCTCAGTACAGTCTTGACGGATTTTTGAGGACTTCTGCAAAACAGAGATGTTGCTTCGTCCCCGTCTAAATTCGCTCTATGTTGTAGACGGGATTCGTAAAACTCTCAACAGGGCAGAAGCAGCAATATACGTAATCAGTTAAAATATCTGTATCCCTGTACAGATATATTTATTTGTTAACAACCACTATCGCTTCCTGATAAAAATACTTTAGTTGATTTTACTTATTGCGTCTAAAAAATATTACGAAAATAAAATGTCGATCCTATAGATTACGTTTATCTTGTCCATCGGTCAGTCTATCCAGTCTTAAAGTCTGGGCACATCCGTCATGCAGCCTTCCTGTCAGGAAGAAACCAGCCTTTCCTAGTAATTTTAATCAAGGGGAAATTTTTCGTGATTTTTTATTGATTATCGTTTACAAATTCAAAATCAATAAAATGTTATTTGTGATCGACTATTAAGAAACCTTTTAGTGAAAATAGAACGATAAAAATTACAGGCGTGTGGTTTAAAATATTACTTTATTACCATAAAAGGAATTTTAGCCTAAATTAACTGACCCCTGGAGTTTTGAGGTTCAGATATTGTGTCAATAATATATATAAAAATTCTTATTTTTATACGTAGACATAAAAGAGATAATCGGTTCAAATTATGGGTTTTATAGCGACGTATTGGTGCCAGAAATATTTATTCAAAAATCTTTTCTTGTAATAGATACGAAATAGTCTGTGATTTATGACTTAAAAGACTTTTAACGAATTCTTGATCTTTTTGCGATAAAGATACATTTTTAAAAAAATACGGTAAAAAATATTATAGCAGAAAGGCGTACTAAGAAATATGTTAGAGCCGTATGATGATTAATGTTAAAGCTGTAAAACCAATAATGAAATAAAATGTGTACTCAAATACTAAAAAAAATATTTTTTTGCAGGATTTCACATGGCGCCGAAGCTGAGCGCGATATTTCCCGAATCGTGCCTACTGATCTTCGTGGGCGTGGTGATCGGAGTGATCCTGGTGCATATAACAGATAGCGTTCACATGTCACCATTGACACCTGATACGTTTTTCTTTTACATGCTTCCACCGATCATCCTTGACGCCGGCTATTTCATGCCTAATCGACTGTTTTTTGAACATTTTGGCACTATTCTCTTGTTTGCTGTTGTTGGCACTATTTTTAATACTTTAACTATAGGTAAGTGTCTATCAATATTTCGAAATTGTTCGTTTAATGCATGCTTGAAAAAATATTTCTCAGAATGTCTGAGGTTCCACACGGGTTGGATGGAACCTCAGACATCTGGCAAGATCACAGCAGAACAACCTTCCTAGAAGAATCCTTATGTCACAACTTGTGGGAAGTAGAAGTAGGGGTAGGCCAAAACTCAGATGGAGGGATGGTGTAGATGAGGATGGTAGACAAATAGGCGCAGCAAACTGACAGCAGTTGGCAATGGATAGAACTGACTGGCGTAATAGACTTGGGAAGGTCGAGGCTGTTTTATAGGGCTGTGGCACCAATGATGATGATGATGATGATGTTTGAGGTTACTAATTACCGCAGTCTTCAGAGAGGAAAATACCACCGAACCTCTAAATATCATGCAATTTTGAGACCACAACGATGCAAAAAAATTTGCCACTCCTACCCCTGAGTTTCCCCCTAAATCCCCTGTAGTAGGGGAGGGGTAAACGGAAAACATTGATTTACCAGGAATTTGTACGCCGTAGAAAACAATATTTGAAACAAGACTTTTCTTCAGACATTTTTCTTTTGACATTGAGGGTGATAGTGCAGTGTGTACTGCGTGTGGTTAAATAGTGAGCTAACTCATAAGAATTATACAAGTTGTTCATGTAGACACTATGTCCAGAATCTAAATAGTCCTCCAATAGATACTGAACCACTTTACTCGTATGACCTTTTCCTCCCGTATTGTCGGTTGCTCCAATATACACCAAAGTTTTTAAAATTAAACCGTTTGGTTCAGTTAACATGTATAACTTTATTCTGTATTTATGGCGTTTGTTTTTGATGTAATGGCGAAAAATCAGACTCCCACGTCATAGTACCATTAACTCATCAAGATACAAATTTTTTTCGGGATAATAAATGGCTCCCATCTTTCTGTTGAAAAAATTGATGATTAGTTTAATTTTTATCAGACAATCTGTAGAATTTTGTTGGTCATTATTGGTAAAATATAGACATCTTATATTTAATAGAAATCTGTCATGATTCATGTGCTCAGTGAAGCATTTTATATTAAACAGATAGTGACCTTTTCAGCAATCTTGTAATCTATTTAACGTTATTGTTTCTGTGTGCAACACTAGTGCTAAGAAAGTCAACATGTCTTTGAATGTAACAGGTTTCCATCGTGTAACTCTGGACTTCTCAGTAATTCCTTCCTAACAAAAAAGCTCTTCAGCATAATGATTAGTTTCCTCAACAAATAAATTTATTAGTTTATCATTAACAATAAATCTAAAAAAATCGATAGGTTCCTTATTGCCTGGAATTGTTTGTAGAATTTCCTTTTTTTTTAGTCAACTGAAACTTTTTCATTTCCCCCGGAAGATACCATCAATAACACCATTTGTAACCTCCGACTCTTGAATGGATATATCATCAATTGCTCATAACATTTTTTTTTGTAACAATGTACCAAAAAATCAATTACCTTCCTCATCATCTGTATGCTTTTCCGAATTCGATTCACCCCAACCGCAGTCCCGACCACTTATATCAAAATCTGAATAATCACCATTACCATCATCATCGGTATTCTGCAATATGTTTAAAAGTTCTTCTGTTAAAGGTATTTTACGTTTTTTTTTTGGTTTTGATAGACTTGCTACGAGCCATGCGCATCTGACAAAAGAACGATGCGGCTCACATGAGAGTCATGAGCAGTCAAAAAAGTGTTAAAGGTAAAGAGTGCATATTTGGTATGCAATTTTTGCATTTTGCTACAAATAAAGTCAGTTTCTTAAAGAAGAATGATAGAATTTTTTTTTCTGTAGAGATTTACCTATACCACCATGTAGAAAAGTTATGGGACGAAAAGAAAAATCGCGTGTTTTTGTGTTTTTTTGCTTCGTTTTTTGAATATATTTTTGTAAAAAAAAATGTTTGACCTTAAATGGGGCATTTAGAGAGAAAATTTTCTGTAGATGTATATGTACGATAAGTACGTAGAATTCGCCGTAATGCACCCTAGTGCATAGAGACTTATTTCACCCCTTTCTCAAAAACGCATCCCTTTAAATGGTAATAGTCATTTTATGAGGAAAACCTCATTAACGTTATAATTCCTTTCTAAAAAGTATATAATCAATAGCCTATTGGCACAGCTCTTCTGATTATATTTCTACGCGTGATAAATCTTCTACTGTAACTTATTCTGTTGCTTTCATATGTTTAATTTGCGAACAATTTTACATTTTCAAATCATTATTTTTTAATTATTAAAATTTTTTAAAACCGTTTAAATACGCGACATAAATTTCCATACATTTAAACAGGAAAACAAATCGACGTTTGTTTTGTAAAATATTTATCTGGCCCCGGGGAAGACAAAGAGTAATTAAAAAAAACTGATTCAACAAACATGCAAAGTGAACCTATTTAACATGACATGCTCGGTGAAGCTGTTATTCGATTTACATTCTTTATATACGGAGTGGACCAAGTTTGGAAACGCCTAACTATCTCCTAAATGGATGGTCTGAATTATATAAAAACAAGGAAATATCTATTTTACACTACGAAGATTTGAAATTTGATGCTCAAATCTACACCTACAAAGAATCTACTACCTAAATCTATGGATCCGCCCTTACATTTAAGACGCCTTTTTTTAGCTAAAAAATTCATTCCTTAATTTCAACAAAAGCAAAAAAAAGCAGAAAGTTGATTCTACAAGGCAAGATTGAGGGTAGGAGAGACCTAATAGAATAAGATGAGTCAATGTGGTCGCCAACATCTCTAGAAGATAGGCACATTTAGAAGAAGAAACGTCATTCTTGCAATCAAACTAAGTTACCACAAAAAATATGCAACATTTCTGTTTCTAATCTTGCTAAACAAACAGAAATTCTCCTATTCTGGTAATGGCATATCCCAACGTTTCTCAGCACCTAAACACTCCAGGTGAATTAACTTTTTTTCAATCGCATTTCAATGTCTCTTATGCCGAAGTCAATGTTTGGTTCCACAATTTTCACAGAGAGAATCCAGTTAATTTTCAACATCAAATAGCCAAGCTTGATAATCCATGCAGGATTTTCACGAATGGTTCTAAATTAAGATTGGGAGTGGGTTGTGCTATATACTCCATATATGCTCCATATACTCGCAGATGTATTTGCAATTTATCAAGCTCTAGAATGGACTGTCAACAAAAAAAATTTCTAACCAACAAGTTGTAATTATATCAGTTTCAAAGTCTGCGTTATTAGCTTTAGAAAACCAACTAAAGCTGCTGGAAGGATACAATTTTGGAAATTTCGTCTGGGAAAAGGGATACTTATGTACAAAAAAAAATACACAAAGAGTGCCTAAACTTTCCAGGGGTTAATCCGATTTTATGTCTTAGCACTGTGAAAAAAGATTAATATTTTAATGTTTATTAATATTTAGTATTTAGTATAAGCATTTAGTATTATTTGTCTATTCGTTGAAATTGCCTATTTGAAGGATATGTATATAGCAGAGGAGAACAAAGAAATGTTGGACGAAGTTGGAGTGTTAGGAGAAAAGTGTTAATGTGGTTGGGAGGAAGAGGAATGGTTGGAGATGTAGAATTTCTTGAAGAAAAGCTAGGACGAGTAGGAGAATTTAAATACCTTGGCTCCTATATAATGGAGAATGTACTTTGTGATCGAAAAATCGGGGAAGGGCTGAAAGGTAAGATATCCAAGAGTGTGATGAGACCTTCATTGATGTACGTTAGTGAAGGTTGGCCTGTAAAGAGATCCAAGAAAAGAAGATAGAGATAGCCAAAATGAAAATGTTACGGCGGATGAGATGTTATGGTGGTGAGACTAGAAGGGACAGGATCAGAAACGAGTTGATTGGACTGCGTAGCAGAGGACTTGGGAGAGAGGTGTAGGCGAAGAAGACCCGATGGACAAAAAGGAGTGGCGACAACGAGTAAGTAACAGCGACCCCTGAATTAGAAGAAGCGAATAATTCCCGCACTTGAGGCTCTGTACTCAAATCATCAAAATCTTCAGCTACCGAACAATTCGCTATGGTACCATTAAGATGGAGCACCACCGCATTACGCACGACATGTACGTGAATACTTAAATAATATTTTTCCAAATATATGAATTGACAGATTAGGATTTTTAGAATGGCCAGCTAGATCTTCTGCTCTGTCCCCACTAGATTTTTCTTGTTGGGATAACTTAAGTCTAAAGTTTACGTTAACCGGCATAATGGTATTGATGAACTTAAAGAGAGAATTTAAAAGAGAAATTTATTTAATGAATGCTGATACCCTTAATATCTATGTAATACAAAAAAATGTAATAATTATGAAACTTTAATAAAAAGTTTATTGTACGAATCTGAAAATTGGTTACCTGTAATTAATTGTTTAATTGATCTACCGATTGATTTATTTATTTATTTGAATCTAGTATACTGTGTTACAGTACAGGTACTAAATAGTTATTGTCATGTTGCAGGTGCTTCCTTGTGGGCGGTCGGACTGACAGGTCTGTTTTCCTGTGATACTCCCCTGTTAGACATGTTCCTGTTCGGCTCTCTGATCTCCGCAGTCGATCCAGTAGCAGTTCTAGCAGTATTCGAAGAAATTCAAGTTAACGAGATTTTGTACATAGTTGTGTTTGGCGAATCGCTTCTCAACGATGCTGTGACAGTAGTCCTCTACCATCTCTTCGAGTCCTACACGGAGATGGGACTCAAGAATATCCTGTACGTCGACATGATTTCGGGATTCCTGAACTTTTGGGTGGTCGCCATCGGTGGGACGGTCATCGGGGTGATTTGGGGCATCGCCACCTCCATAGTGACTAAGTTTACGAATGAAGTGCGTGTTATAGAACCTATTTTTATATTTGTTATGGCCTATTTAGCATATTTAAACGCCGAGATATTTCATATGTCCGGAATTTTGGCGTAAGTATTATTCTAGACGTACCAATATCTAATGATCAAAACATTTATTGCTTATTTCAGAATAACTTTTTGTGGCATTACAATGAAGAATTATGTGGAAGCTAATATATCTCATAAGTCTCATACTACCATCAAATACACCATGAAAATGTTAAGCAGTTCCTCCGAAACCATCATATTCATGTTCCTGGGAGTAGCTACTGTAAACAAGAACCACGATTGGAACACTTGGTTTGTCATTCTGACGATAGTCTTTTGCTCATTTTATCGAGTTATAGGTAAGTAGGAATTGCCACTTATTATTACCCAAAAAAAAGCTTTATGCAAGTGTCTTTAATGTAAAAAATATATAAATATAGATGCGTTCTTGTCTCAAATTTGTAGAAGAATTTATAAAAATAATATAGCCAGCCCAATAAGCTTCGAATACAAAATAAAATGTAAATGAGATAGCTTTAAGGTTATCCAAAATTGCACACTTAGTGGCGGTAATCATATTGAAATCTCCCATTGTATTTTATGAAAAATATTTTCGAGTAAGAACTACTTATCATAATAAGTGATTTTATTGCCAAAGTGGGACAAAGAGAAGAAAATGTGAATGAAAAAAACTCTTCCCAATTGAAGAAAAAAATGATTTGTTTATGATGAACAAATTTTTGGAGCTACTTCGTACATATTATTTAGATGGAAATCTCCAAAAAATGTTGGTCATATAAAACCAAATCGAGAATATTTTTGTTTTTTCTTGTTCATTGCTAGTTCTAGTCTCGGTCCACGATAGACCTCTTAGGTCGAGTGGAAGGGTGGCAATTGAATCATATTGAAATTGGCCTAACTTAGCCTCAGGTAAAATAAATCTTTTAATTTATAATTTTTATAATTTTAATTTCTAAAGCTCATACATCACCATCATCATAAGTGGCTCGACAGTTCGTTGTGGATCTTCTCCCGCTCACAAAGAAGTCGCCACTACTGTTGATTCCTGGCAAGTTCCCACCATCTTCTGACTCTTAGAATTTGTAGGTCTTCTTCCACCTCATCAATCCATCTTCTTCGTGGTCATCCTCTGCTTCTTGTGACCCCTGGTTTTGAAAATCTCTTCGTGTATTCCTAGTCTGATATCCTAGCAATGTTATCAGCCGATCTCTAGTCTCTAATTTAACGAATTTCACAATATCTGTATCGGTGTCTAACTGATATCGTTCGTTGTAGTTGGAGTAGTTTTGTTTAAAGAAGACACAAAACCTTTCCAAATCTTTTTGTCTATTGTTTTTTGACTTTTCTTAGTTTTTACAATGCTACTTTGAGACTTCATATAATTTTCAAAATTACCAAATCGACTATAATAAATAAATTCAATATATAGAAAATATTATGTTTAAAAAAATCTACGTCTACGTCACATAAATAAATAAAAATCCGCTGAAAGCATTCCTCAGCCAATCCAAACCATATTTGAAGACCCGACTCGCGATAAATCTTTTCTTAAAAGAAAAGTACGCACGAAGGAAAATTAGGACCGCATAATAATTATCTCCCTGTGGCTGCACGTGACTTAATACTTCAGTGTCGCTGTGTCACGTGACGCGTTGTTTATGTAAGACGACAATCGATTTGTTGGAACGCAGTTGTTAGGGAGAGAGAAAAACATGTTTTGATGAATTGATGAATTAGACGTTTCTTGTAAGCAAAGAAAATTGGGATATAATGAAGTATGATTTGAAAAAGATTTTTTTACAGCATAAAAACCTTGACAGTTATTTTGTTATCACGTGGATAAATATAATTACGATAAGACAGGTATTAGAACACGTGCTACAGTCTGTCCCAAACCCTTCTTTCAGTGCGTCACTAATTTTGACGTCATAAAGGATTTTAAGAATGTCGAGAATTATTGCATGACATTTTAGTTAAATTTGACAGTTGCAGGATCGTAATGTCTCTTTTTCTAATTGAAAATAATTTAATAATTTTAATATTAGTCTTTGTTCTTTCTCGATATATGTCGGCATATTATAATATTTTTATGACAATAAATACAAAATTAAATTTTCACTATAAAATGTCTGATAATACTAACCTGAAATGACAATTATCATTTTATCAGTTGACATTGTGAAAGTACTGTCACGATCGTCAATCTGCGTCAAATTATATTTATGCGCATCGTTGATTCGATATCTATTTAGCGTATTCTAAACTCCAACCAATTATACATCCGTAAGTAGAATTAGCTTTACGATAAATAATTTTCTAATCTCTATGTATAATAATCACAGACTCACGTTTTTTTCTGTCACTTCTAGCTTAATGTGTTAGAGAGAATTCGATCAACTATGACGCACTGAAAGAAGGGTTTGGGACGAATTATAGGTGTCAACTCAATGGTACTAATTAAGATAGCTATTCCAAGACTTTTGCGGTTAGTACTATCATGTATATATATATATATATATATATATATATATATATATATATATATATATATATATATACTGAAAAACTTGGTCTTAGGTACGTGAACGATACTTTTATAATCTGGACACATGGAAAAGAAAAACTAAAGGTATTTTTAGCACACATCAATAATTTCCACCATAAAATTCAGTTTACTATGGAACTGGAGAAAAGGAACAACTACCATTTTTAGATGTGTTAATAATAAAGAAGGAAGACGGACATATAGAACATACACTGTATCGAAAACCCATACATACCGACTGATAACTATACGCAGATTCATATCACCATCTTGCACAATTACATTCAGTCATTAAAACCCGGATGACAAGATCCGAAAGACTGACAGACGAAGAACATTAAAATAAAGAAATGCATAATGTGAAAACAGCTCAAAGAAAAAACGTCTTCTCAACATATACCATTGAAAAGGCTCAGAATACTCAAGAGAGAATTAAAGACCAAACAGAAGACGCACAATCGACTTCAACAGTCATTCTATCATAAAGGGTACAATAGAGAAAATAGGGAAAGTGCTAAGAAAACATAAAATAGAAATGATATTTAATACCGACAGAAAAATCTAAACTATTTTACCAAAATTTTACGAAAATCAAAGAATATATAATATTCTATGTGGGGATTGTGACAAATCGTACATCGGACAGAACAACCGAAGAATCAATGTTAGACGAGAAGAATATCAAAATACCATCGAAAGGAGAGAAAAACGTCGACTCTTACACGACATGTCTCAAACACAGGACATTAAACCTGAACTAAATTTTTCTTTTTTACTTTTCTAATACAATCCAATGTATCTCTTTGTTCTTTACACAGCTTTCTTATTTCGGCGATCATATCAAAAGTTAACCCATCATTTTAAGTATATCCTTATTTTGAGGACTGGTCCTTCAAATATCTCTTCATCTTTAATTCTTCCTCTATTTCTCTTTTTCCAGTTCTCTTCACCACTGCTGTAGTATTTCTATCTAACTGCATCTGTCTTCTTGTATACTCCGCTATTGTGCATTTTGTACCTTTAAATTTTATACAGTACTATGGAAGCTTGAATAACAGACCTATTCCTTTTGTTGATATATTTATCGCTCGTAATCGACTTTGACCTTTATCGTTACGGTGATTGGAAATACTAAATTCATAATTTACTAATATAACCCAAAAAAGAAAACCGATTGTCTTACTTACTCTCATAAAAATCCTAGTTAACTACACTTTTGCACTATTTTTTAAATCATACCTGAAGCTAAGATTAATATTACTGAAAAAATTAGTATCAAACTCATCCGGTTTCCGGGTAGAACCTAGTCGAATTTGAGTACACCGGGCTTTCGATATATCTCTCTGAAGTCTTCATTAGGGCTTTTGGGAGCTCAGCTTTCTAAACCATCAGAACATTTCACTTGTACACGGTTGACTATTAACTGTACTACTGCTTGGTGCTTTGGGACGGTCCATTTGTACGGTCGATGATTATATGTTATGAAAGTAGTCGGGTTCTGTCATCTGTTTTATTGAGACAAATCAGGTATTTTTCGATCTTTATGGCTTCTCAGATAATTATTGGTTTCTAGAAACTAATTGCTGTTCATTTGCAATACTATCTTTGACGTATCAGACAATAGATGAAAGTTTTATTGAGGAGTAAATATTGCCTTTATTCCACTTGAATTGAAAATTTTATCGATTTTGTCATTAACACCTTTGATGTTAGGAACAAAATCTTACAAATACAATTTGGAACAATTTAAATGTAGTTTTCAACGTTTTGTGTCTAAAAACTACTTATAAAACTTAAAGTAAATATAACCAATTTTATATCCTAGCGTGATAAAATCCATTATTTCTGTATGAAAAAATTGTACATAAAGAATAAAACCCTTTTATTTACCAAATAGTGAATAGTGTCTCTTTTGTGGTTTCGACTAATAATTTTTCCATGAAAGGGTAATCAAACTTATCAAACAGAAAAACTCTAACGGCAGTTTTTAAATGGTTGTTGTGCACGCTTATAGTTTGCAGTTTGTAGCTTGTAGTTTGAACAAAAATCTTAAGGTGTTAATAGGAAACGGTGTAAAGTTAATATTCACAGATTTATATCACTGTGGATATGTAGAGAGACAGCCAAAGTTGAACAAATCTCTTTTTTTAATTACATAAAAGATGGTTCACTGAGAACTCATAATGAGTTCACGTCATTATCACGTCCACTGCTGGAAATAGGCCTCCCTTATTCAGCCCTGCAACGTCACTCCCAGCATAGAGCGTTCCATTCGTCTCTGTGCCACTCTAAATTTCGTAGTGTTGGTTAGAGTCATAGTTTCCGCCCCATAGGTCATGACCGGTAATACGCATTGGTCAAATACTTTTCTTTTGATGCTAATTGGTATGTTGGCCCTAGTATCTCGCAGTTTTTCAAAGGCTGCCCAAGCTAAAATAATTCGTCTTTGGATTTCGCATGTTTAATTATCAATGCTGATTTTTATTTCATGACCCAGATACGCATATTTCTCCACCAGTTCTAAAGCTTTGTCTTGAATGGTTAAATGGTTATTGGAGACCATCTTTGTTATAAACTTAATTTTGATCAAGTTCATTCTGAGGCCCACCTTCGATCATGCAAAATCCAATTCATTGCGGTGGCTTCTACTGAATTATATGTGATGAGGACAATGTCATCTACGAAATGGAGTTTGTTAAGCTTTTCGCCGTCTATTGTTACTCTTCTGTGGTCCCAATTGACCATTTTAAAGGCATTCTCTAATGCCGTTATGAATAGTTTCGGTAAGAATGTATCTCCTTATCCCACGCTTATCCTTATCCTACGCCTTATCCCACGTTTTATTTTTATTGGTCGGGTTTTATTGTGTACTTTAACAATCATAGTGACATTTTTGTAAATATTGTAAATAATTTTACTATACCTCTGGTCAATCCTGCTGTCATTCATTGCTTCTATAAGGCTGTCTATTTCGATCATGTCGAACGCTTCATGAAAATATATGAAAGTGAGGACAAAAGGTTTGTTGCATTCTATAGATTTTTCAATGAGTGTCTTTACTGAGTCCGTTGAAATAGAATAGAATTGAGTCCGTTGATTTTGCAACACCAAGTACTGTATAAAATTTAAGGAAAGAGTCTAAACAAGTACCGTCCTTCCTGGATGCATAAATTCAATAATTTTATTCTGATTCTTCCAGGGGTTATAATATTTACGGCATTGGCGAACAGATTCCGCTTGAACCAGCTGAGCACCGTCGATAAATTCGTCATGTCCTACGGAGGCTTGAGGGGTGCCGTTGCTTTTGCCCTGGTGCTCCTGATAGATCCTCAAACGGTCAAGTTGCAGCCCATGTTCATGACCACGACGATTGCCGTTGTGTATTTCACAGTATTCTTTCAAGGCATCACGATCAAACCGTTGGTGAAGATTCTCAACGTCAAGACGGCAGAGAAAAAGAAGCCTACGATGAATGAAAGGATTCATGAAAGGGTATGATATATATCTATTTACAATACTTGTTTTCAAAGAGTTGAAATACTTCTTTAAGAGTTATATGTTTTTGATATATTAGGTTAGTCTGTGATTTTGAGAATAAGATTATTTTATGACACAATTCTTTTAGCTGATGGACCATGCCATGGCGGGAATTGAAGATATCTTAGGACAACATGGCAACTACCACATTCGAGACAGGTAAGTGTTTTTATTTATAATAACCATATGATATACTAAAACTAGGCACCAAGCAGAAAACTGATTTAAATAATTGTATAAATAAACTTAAATTGATACTTACTATGAATATTTTGATATAATATAAATAGACTTTTAACTGAAATTAATTTGTTAGAGATATAAAAATGTGAATTTTTTCTGCATTTTCTGCATGTTTGTGCTTTTCTGAAGTGTTATTCGACTTTAAAGGAAATACAAGAAAGAATACAGAATTTATGATACAGTTAGATAATAACTGTTGTAAGGAACATAGCTTGAGAATTTAAGAAAAAAACTCAAAAGCTCGAAAAAAAAACTTTGACTATAAGCAGGTCAAGACAGATCAATTCATTTTTGTACACATTGAAGATCTATTTGAGATATTTGCCAAACATGACAAGTGTGCTATATATCTGACAAATTGGTGCAAAAAATAACAACTTTACAACGAAATTTTTATTGTCAAAACCGTAGCAAAATGTCAGCAGACCGTTCAGATAAATACGAACATTACAACTACGAATACGATAAAGAGCTCTACTGTGGCCACAGTGGAAAACAACGATCGAAGAAGGAGGTACAACAGCATACTAATCACTTTGATCCATCAGGTCATACCAGAAAAATTGCGACTAAGATTATGAATGCAGAAGCTAGAACGAAGAAATGAGAATATTTATCATTTTCCAGAGAAATAAGAAAAGGCAGACAAGAGGTATAAATGGATTTAAATTTTGATTTTTTGCTAATATTTTGATTTGAATAAACAGTTTAAAAACTATTATTTATTTTGAATTCTAATATGCTGCCGAAAAAGTTTATAAAGCAATTTCCTCTTTAGAGCTCTTATAGGAATTTGGTATTGGTAAGGATATAAGAATAATAAAATATCTGTATTGGAACGAATCAGCAAATATCCTCATTAATAAAAATCTTTTAACGGACACTTTGGAAATATTAAGGGGCATCTGACAAAGATGTACACTTTCTGATTTTGCTCAATACTTATGTTCAGAAAATATTTCAACACTTAGGAAATGACACGCAAGGTATCAAAATCAACGGCGTTTCAATAAATAGCATTTGTTATGCAGACAATACTACGGTAATAGCTAATAATAACTACTGGTGATAGTAGACAACAGCAGAATACGCCCCTTTTTTTAAATTCGTCACGAGGTTTACTTTCTGCGAGCTACATTAAATGTATGTACGTTAAATGTTTCTGTACTACTTGAGGTATATCAAGCACTATACAATAATCTTTATACTGCCCCTGTTTTTTGTGATTATGCTAAAGCTTTTGATTGTGTAAATCACGTCATTTTGATAAAAAAACTAAATTTCTATGGAATTCGAGGTATTTCTTTAAATTGGTTCCAATCTTAATTGAGGAATAGAAAACAACTAGTTAGAGCAAATGATACTGACTAGTCACAAAAGCATTGTATGTGGAGTACCACAAAGTTCAATACTGGGTCATTTACTTTTCTTTATCTTTATAAATGACATCACTAACTTAAAAATCGGTGTGAAGATTTTCTTTTTGCTGATGATACCAGTATCACCTGGAGAAACTCTAATATTGCAACTCTTCGTACAACTATAACTTCTCATCTACTTAATATAAGAGCCTGATTTGATTCCTTTAATTTACTCTCTTTTAACGTGGATACGACAGTAGCATTATCCTATAAAGGAGCCCTTCAACCCTTGCTTCTTAATAACAGCCAGACCAGTATCGTTGATTCTGTAAAATTTCTTGGTATTTTTATGGACAGCAACCTTAAATGATCCCTTCATATCGACTTGTTAAGTAAGAAACTAGCCTCAGCCTGCTATGCAATAAGATCTGTTTCGAAAGAAATCAATCTTCCATCTTCCAAAAATAACATATTTTTCTTTGTTCGAGTCTCATCTTCGATATGGTCTTCCTTTTTGGGTCTTAGTACAGCTGCCCAATCTTATGTTATATTTAAATTACAAAAAAGAGCAATGTGGTTTCTTTTTGGCCTCATAACACATTGCAGAAGCTATTTCAAAAATCAGTTAGTAAAAAAAGAATATATTATATTCGGCAAAAAAATTATACAACCATTTCCTTTTGCAACTTAAATCTGCAACTTCTTTCCTTAAGTTCCGTAATATGACAAAAGATGTCTATCTAAAAGACTATAATATTCAGTAGAAGAGTTTCTTAACGAATAACTAAGAACTTACAGTACCTTTATGTACAAATAACTAAAGTATTTTTACATATATTTGGGCATCATATGCAGCAACTTATGCGAACTTATTAGTTCGTAAAGTTTTCTTATCCAATTTGCAATTTGTTTAAATTTTGCAATAGATTGTGTATTCACACTGTCATATGCCGCTTTAAAATCGACAAAACGATGGTACATATTTGTAATAAACTCTTTCGCTTTCTCGAGAATTTGTCGTAGTGTGAAGATTGGGTTAATAATTGAAGTCCTGATATTTTCCTAGGAACGCTTTGGTATAAGGCTTCAACCTCTCATGTAAGATGTTAAACGATATCTTGTTTGCTGTATTTAGGAGACTTATTTCGCTGTAATTATTGCATTATATTTGTGTTCCCTTTTTGTGTAACGGGTACATTAAACATAAGCTCCTTTCCTCAGGCATTTGCTACTCAGACCAAACTTTACAAAATATTTATTGCATTACATTAACGATCTGCACTCCACCGTGTTTGAATAACTCTGATGGGATACCATCGCTGCTTAAGGATTTGTGGTTTTAGAGTTTTTTTTATACATATTGTAATTTCCTCTGCCAAGGGAGATTCCACAAATTCCTCATCTTGGTACTCCAGTTCTATGTTGTTAGTTGGTTCCCCTTCCAGCAGCTCTCGAAAGTGTTATACATCGTAACAATTTTGTGAAAATTTCATCAGTATCTTATTCCTACGAAGAACAAACAAAAAGTTTAAAAATCGTATCCCCTACCAATACCTTTATTAGTTGTTTTTGTTATTTATTTAAATCTTTAAGGTACTACTACAAATTAGAAGGCTAAAAATATATATATATATATATATATATATATATATATATATATATATATATATATATATATATATATATATATATATATATATATATAATAGTCTCCCGTTTTATACCGCTGTCGCGGCTTTGGGAGTATAGCAGGGTAGTCTGCTATATCTAGGGCCTACGGTATACAAGGAAGGTAACATGGCCAGTGCTACGCTTCAACCGTCTATTATTACCCCTGGTTTTATCCAAGGTACTCATTTTTATTCAGGCTGAGTCGACCTGGGGCCTATAGACATTTTTAAAATGTCTAGATGTTCTTGCCGGCGGTAGGATTCGAACTCCGGACCACCGGCTTGCGAGGCAAGCATCCTACCGCTTGCGCTACGCAGGCCCCTAAAAAATACATATTTTCAAAAAAAAAAGCTTAAATTCTTAGCTCTTTTATTAGATATAAACATGAATTTTTTTAAATGTTATATAATCTTTGAGTTGAAAAAAAACATTTTTGTTTTTAGTTCCCATAGATAGCCCGGTTTCCAGAGGGCGCCTAAGTCATCACCTTAAAAAAAGGAGTGTCCTATGACTGACATTTATTTTCAGGATTTATACATTTTAAATAAAAAAATCTTCCAACTGGATTACGAGATTGCGTAAAAAAAGCATCCTTGAAGGACAACCAACCACTTTTAATTGAAAATTAAAATCAAAAAACAAAATGGCGATTGAAGAACAAGTTGAAAAAAATCGATTTCTTTTACCAGACTTTTTCATGCCAAAATGAAATTTTCGACTTTTTTTCTAAAAAGTGGTTAATTTTCGTGTAAGGGCGCTTTCTTTAAGTAATCCCGTTGGAATCTTTTGTTTCAGATGTCCCAATCCTGAGAAGTACTATCCGTCATGAGACACTTTTTTTAGACGTTGTTAATTGAGACATCCTCTAGGAAACCCTCTAGCGCAATCCTTTCAGTTTGACTCTAATATTTCATGTTGGTATCTAATAAAGGAGCTGAAAAATTTTTTCTTGAAAATATCCATTTGGTTAGCTTTCTGTACAGTACCTCAATTGACAATATTATTAGAATATATCAAGCAGTGGTTGAAATTATTCTTCCACGGTATTTCGCCCTAAATGTAATGTAAAATTTTATGGCATTTTTATACGAATTTGCATTACCACTTAAACTCTATAAATCCATTTTCCCAGAACTCCAATTCAATTATGCTAATTTTTATATTTTTCAAGTTGTAATCAGAATAAACGGATGTTTACCTGTTTATCATAAAAGAATACTGTACCACGGGGACAATTATTAATGCATTCATTCTCAGTGGGATGGAAAACATAATATTTTTAAAAGAATTACTTTTCAAACTGCTTTAATAATTCACATTTTAACTTAATTGATCTTGTCACCCTAAATAACCACCTTGTTTCTGTTGACCAATAAAAAGTCTATGTTAATATACCCCTACAAAATTATGTCAAGTTCTTAAAAATAACAACAAATCAAAGCTTCTCAGTAAATAAATAAAGGCTTATTCCTCACTTTATTAAAGGTATATATTCAAAATCCATTAAATACCTAACACAGTAAATGCTAAATTGTCTTTCTATGCCCAATAAATTAGACATAAAAAGACAATATACGCATTGCTATATTGTTATTCGCAGATAGATGACCAGATGGTAATAGCAAATCACTATGAAGATATCTCGTTCATTAAAAAATACAAAAAGTAGGTGTTTAAAAAACAATTTTGAAAACTGAATTTCCTAACCGTTGTAGTAGAAGGTCATGAGGTCCTCTAAATGTAAATAACTCGTTTAGTAAGCATTATATCCTATCAAGGAAAGCTGCAATCAAAAAACTAAATTTAATTCTTTGGTCAACAAAAGTTAAATAAGAAAAAAATTAGCAATCTACAGGTGCATTCTAGAGACAAAATTCGATAGGAGCATCGTAAGTATTAATTTTTATGCCTCAAATGAAAGTTAACGAAACAAACAATAGTTCCATATTAAAAAAATGAACGAACGAACCAATCAACACTACAATATGATAGAGCCAAAATTAACACAAATGACTATTTTGAAGAGTTATATTTTAACCTCCAGCGCCAGCTAGTAGTTTTTGTAATGTCCTTAATTGGAAAATGTGAAGACTAAGCTCAAAAACCAAAGATACACATTTGAATATTTTTTGAAGATACAATGTTATAGGTTGATACAACATACACATATTGTATAAGCTAAACGGAGACAAAATCGATGCAATTTGTGCCAGAAAAATATATTCGTGAGCTTGTTTAGTGTTTATTAATAGCTTGATTAGTTTTTAATAAAATATTAGTCTTAATTATAATTTCTACGCACACTTAACAATACCTAAACCTCAATATTAATTTAGTTAGCGATGATTCTCCAAAATATTAACAAAATAAACTTTAAAATTCGCATAAAAGCGGTTGGGGTAAGCAATACGAATCCTTGAATAAATTTATTGGGTTTTATCATCTCTGAAAACTACCCGAATACATGTAAATGCAAATCTACGCTTCTCCAACGTCCTAGGTAGGTTAAAAGGGAATATTATACTGATTAGATTTTAGACTACGGGAGTTGAACTGGATAATTTTTAGCTTTAACCTTTAATAAAACACTTAAAACCTTGTTTTTGAAACTTCCGTAAAATTTATTATAATATATCACTACAGCTGTTTCGGCAGAGTGCCTTTCTCAAGTCTCAACCTGTGTAGCTGCTTTTACTCTCCCAGTATGCGCAGAAACGGTCTGAGCGGAATGGTTTGGGGCGGGGGTCGCTGAAGCAGCGGCCGTCGTGTTGCCGGCAGTCCTTTAGCGTCATGGCGCATGATTAAACTGGGCGATAGTTTTTGCTAGGATGCTATATGATGTTGAGCTAGGACTGAAGTATTATCGAAATGGTTTACAGATATAGAATGTTCGTAAATTCGGTTATGGATTCGTCGGTTTGTCTGTCCTATGTATGTACGTGGGCAACTGAAACAAGGTATCTATATAACAGCGCTACAGGCCGTATAGGCCCCTGGTGCTGGTTATATTCCATCATTTTTTCAGTCCCTTGATTTTTCTCTTTAATCTCTCACGCCTATTTCTGACAAATCTTGCTTTACTACTTTAAATCATTTTGTCTTTAGACGTCGTCTTCTTTTTTACCCACTTCTCCCTCCCTTATTATAGCTACTAGCTCTTTCGGCTAGTACTTTTGCCTTAATTATTGGTTTTCCATACATCCTCAATATTTATTTATTTGTTCATCTTCTTCCAATATCTCTCTCTCTTCTGTATTCTTCCGAAGATGTTTCTGAGCACTTTTCTTTTCCAAATCTTTACTTTCTTTTCGTTCTGCTTGTTCATGATCCACGTTTCGCTGGAACATATAACCGTGCCTCTGTTTACTGTCTCGTAGACTTGCAATTTACCTGTTCCTGACACATTTTCTGCTTTCATTATTAAATTTACTGTTACTTTCATTATTAAATTTACTGTCACTCTGTTTTCCTCCATTAATCTTTTGTCTATTTATTTTCCTTCTTTTTATGTGTTCGTTATGGTTACTTCTTAGGATTCAAACTATACTACTTTTTCAAAACCATAGACAACCTCAGCTCCTTTCATGATGATAAATTTGCTGTCATTTCGTATTTCTCCTGCTGTTTCATTATTTGTTATTTTCATATATTGCGTTTTTGTTTGGTTTATTATTAGTCAGTATCTTTTATCTCCTTCTTCAAATTTCTGGAAAACTTTTTCTAGATGTTTTTTGGTTCTCTGTAGTATCATCACATTATCTACGTACGCTATGTACTTTATTTTGTGCTTATTTTTCCATTTTCCATAATCGTATTACTTTCTCTTGCCTTTTAGTATCATACCTCTTCAGTTGCTTTTCTACTACTAGTTTTTGGGGAACTTTACTCTGATATCTTCTTTTAATTGCTGTTTTTCTTCATCCCATATTCATTTCTTCTCGTTTACAATCAATTTCTTATAGCCTATTTTTGTGTTTTTCTTTACCGTTTTCTTTTTTGCTATTTTATTGATTTCAAACTTTAATAGAATTAGCTTTCAGATTATTATTGTTTATTAAAACTTGTTAAAATAGTTTAATGTTATTTTTTTGATGTTATTTTATTGATTCACTACTATAACCTGTATGCAATAACTTTTAAACACTTATTTTTGAACTCTTGAATTTTCTAACTTATAATTATTCTCCAATTATTTGAAGATTATTACCAAGCGAAAATCAACTGAGCTACTTTTGCCACTTGCAGTATACTAACACAAAAAAAACATTTGTTCCAGATTCAAACGATTTGACAACCACTTCATCAGGCCTTACGTACTGCGCAATCACCAAGGGGCAGAACAGAAAATCCTGGAGACGTATTCGAAATTAGCGATGAGGGACGCTATGGAGTACATGCGCCGCAATGCCTCTACCATCGGCAACATTTCTGGGACGGAGAGTATGTCAGCCATATTCAAGAACTACACTGCAGGAAATATTAATAGCAGGTAAATAATTTAAAATAAAAGTATGGAATATATTGATGGTGTACACTGCATATATTTTAACGGCTTTTTCGTATTTTTTATAAAATACATATTATATAGTGTTGCAAATTGTTTTACATATATTACTTAACAGTAAAAATACTATATCTCTGCAATATTAATTAGTTAATACAACAGTTATTAAGTTTGAAAGTGTTCTCCATTTATTAGCTGTTTTCATGATTGATTTTTCTTCTGATAATTGCTTTTTGTAGTATTATATATTGTTTTCGGTATCAGTCGTTTTGTAATTTGCCAATATTTACCACAAATATTAACATTACAAACCAATTTGTTAAATTTACCCGAATCAAAATTATTTTCATAATATTTTAATCAAAACATTATCCAAATATAGGTCCGGCACTGATTCTGATGAGCCATTGAGGGAGAGGTGAGTCGAAACTTTCCCTCAATTTATGAATGTTTAAAACTATTTTTGTATGTATTATTTAGATTTGTTCCCGTGTTTATTTCAAATGAAATGGCAAATATCATTTAATTTTTCTAAGTTAACTTCCCGAATTGTTTCTGTATTCAACCACACCAATAACAGTACTTTCACAGTATTAAAAATATAGTATAAGAGTATTATTCCCAAAAATATTACTAAAATCACTTATTTGCCATTTATATTTAAATAAACAATGAATTATATGTGTCTTGTTCATAAAAAATATGTGCAATCGACGAAAAAAGTCACTCAATGTTACGTCAGTAAAATTCAAGTATGTCCCACCAATGGTAGATGACAACAACTGACAGATGATTGACATAAATATGTGGAATTTTAACAAAGAATTATATTTGGTTTAGGTTGTAGTGAAGCCTTAATTTATACATTATCTTTTTGTGGTCGTTTAATACTAAACGGTGTACAGTATTGTAGGTAACTGATATGTTTCATTCCAATTATGGCACTAGTTTTTCAATGCATGCTTTGTGGTTTTTATCTTTGTAGCACTTCCTTGTTGTTCATATTCATAAAAATATAGATGTGTTTCTGTGCTTCGTAGATGGAAAAAAGGCGTTCAATCATGTGAACCATAAAAATATGCTGGAACGACTTAAATATATTAAAGACGCTAATATTAGAATTTTAATAATAACGGTAAAATCTCAAGCTTATTAACATAAGCGAAGGAATAAAACAAGGATACGTATTGTCCCATAAGCTATTTAACATGTATTTCGAGTTATTATTCACAGATATGAGCTACTCCAATGCATTTTGCAAGGTTAAATTGAAGGAGAAAGGGCCCCAGGATGAAGAAGAATATCCTGGCTTGCTAACCTGAGAGCATGTTATAGAAAGACTTCAACACAGCTATTCCGTATAGCAACCAACAAAGTCATGATAGCCAACGTTCGTAAAGGACAGGCACCCTAAGAAGAAGAATTCGGAGCACCGGAAAAAGTCATCAAAATATTAAGCAGCAGATACGCAGGTCATGCAATATTCATCGCAAACTCTAATGGTAACTAGAAAAACTCTAATAGGTTTAAGCGATCTTGTCTAAAGCCATTAGAGTGGCTGGTTTCTTTTCGATTTACATCTTAATTTTTAGCTAAAACACAAACTTCTAAGATATTACATATAAATGATCAATATTTCTTTATAGACTGGAAATAGATGCTTAAGACTGAGAGTCTAAATTAACTGATCGATAGGTAGAAATCCCATGTCAAAAATGTTGAGCACTTAAGAAGAATACCGGAAGATTTTTCTCGCAAGAGAAATTAGAGAAAAGGAAATCACTTGTATTACATTCTCTGGGTGGATCAGGTCAAAGGAATTATTGGCCATGATCTACACGACACTTCACTAGCAGCCGAAGACAGTGAAGGGTGGAGAACCACAGATATCATGAAGCTATACTCTTCCGAGAGTCAACAGACAGAAGAAGCTTACGATATGTCTTGATCATCGAAGATACGGTATACAGTACGTTAAACCAACTTACACCTATAAAAGTTTAATGGAATTCGCAGAAAATTTTTAGTTGTAGTTAAAGATACGGTAAACTGCACTGGAGTTCTCCATAATCTTTTAAATTACTTACTTTATTTAGAATATTTTTGCCTGTATTATCAGTTAGAGTTAATTTGTATAAAATGAGGAGCAAAAATTCAAATGGAATTTTAAATATACAATTATTTTGTAAATAACATTATAATAGTATACTTACTGAATATATAAATTTATAAATCATCCTCATCGTCACTAAATTCACTACCGCTATAATTACGTAAATCTATAATCACTGGATTAATTTCACTAATTTATTATTATTAGTGAATTAATTACAATTAATTTCACTCTTCTATTAATTTTTCACATTTATTTACAGTTTTGCCTCTTGCCTCATCTTTCTAACTGCATCGCCACTGTATCCACTGCATCCAATGTAATTATCATAATACGTTTTACATATACCCCAGATGTATTCGATGGGATTAAACCGGCAGTGATACGGCGGTAACCGTAGTACTTGATGTCCATAACTTGATACAATATGGTCAACTATATAAACTGTTGGTTTTTCATTACGTTTCGAAATTTCCAGTGATTTGAAGTCTAAACTCTGATTTGAAGGCGTATTCCAGAAAATTGATATTATTTTTAACTAACCACTTTTTTACGCTCGGTACGTTCCACGACTGTTTTGCTTGTTTCTCCAAAATCTCCGAATGGTAAGGTGCATTATCTAAAACTATAACTGATGGTTCACTCAGACTATCTGTATTCATGTTTTCATGGTAATCAGCAGATTTTGATTTTGAAGAAAAAATCAATTTTCTATAAAGCCTTCTTTCCCTGCTGCATGAAGAATAATATGTTTTTTGGCTTCGCCATCTGTGTGTTTTATTGATATTATGCTATCGTCTTGCCAAATTCTTTTAATTCGACCCTTTGCAAATATCCATGTCTCATCTAAGTATACGACTGCTGCATTTTCAGATTTAAGTCTAGTATAATCTCTCAAAAATTTAATTCTTTTGTGAACCACGCTGCTCCTTTCGCATAATTCTTTCCAAAGGCTAGTCCTTTTAATTTAAAAAACTTGTCTTTCTCTTATTTTGGCCAGTAAAGTATCTAAACTGACATGTTGATTGTTTTCTCGAATTCGATACAAATTATTACGAATTTCAAATTTTTCTCCATCAGATAAGTCAATGCTCCTAGAATGTTTACGAGTTGTTTTCTTGTCTTCGTGATACTCAGTCACAGTAAGATCTTCTTGAAAATCTCTGACAGTCTTCGTTACAGTTTTTAGCTTCCATTCATTTATCTCGAGTTGATTTATACATAATAATGACTTTAAAGGTCTACCATTGTCTCTTACCATGGTAAAGTATTTATGCACATTTGCAATTAATTCATCAATATCTAACTTACGTCTAGGCATGATGGTCACTTGAAACTACACGTTTGAATTACAATATTCTGAGTTTAGATCAATATTACATAAACTTTCTAACTGTTGTGCTTGAGAGGTAAAATATAATATAATCATTTACAAAGATCCTAAACACATTAAGCAAATTAGCCTAATGATCATTAGGAATGCTTATTGTAATTTAATTATGTTTGATAAAAAGTTTAGAAATGGTTGGAAACCGAACATAAACAAATTAAATTGTTTCCCGCAATTATTTTATTTTTAGTACTAAGTATTAAGTATTTTCATTTGAAAATAAAATGTTAAATCTATTTACCAAAACCCTTACTTTTACCCGTAATTGCAGACGTCTCAAAAACGGTACACTCTAACAGACATATGGTCAATCTAACCACCATTTAAATTGACAAAATGTTCTAGTTTACTCCGAAGTATTTTTTAACAAAAATTAAAAGGGATATTTTGGTGCTTTGTATATCTACTTTGAATATAAATTATCCTTAGGACGGTAGTATTTGTTTCAGAAAAAAGTATTAAATAAGTAGGTGAAAGAAATTTACGTTAAATAACATTGTGCAAGACTACTATTTATTAAAAAAATGTACCAAAATATGCAAAACTATAAACAACGGGTTAATGACGCATATATTTATTTTATACCTAAAATTTAGCAAACTGTTAAACATTATGGAGAACACCAGTGCAGTTTACCGCGCCTTTTACTACAACGAAAGGTTTTCTGCTAATTCCGTTAATCGTTTAGAGGTGTAAGTTGGTTGAATGTACTGTAAATGACTATATAAAGAAAGACAGCTTCACAACTAATTATGCAGGGTAAAATAGAAGAAAAACACGCTACATTGAAAGAATAAGGTAGCGTAACACGCTACATTGTTCAGGATAAGAAATATCAGACAATTCATCGGTATAGACTTCTAAACACTATGAAAAAAGTTTTATCAGAATAATCAATAGCCTTCTTTAATGAAGACAGCAATAAAAACACGATAGAGATTATAGAGGGCCACCAGATGCACATTAAATACAATGTATGAATAAACCAGAGCATAGATAAGCCGAAAACAAAAGGAAGGTGCTGGTTTTGTTCTGTCTTTCAAAAGTTAAGAAAAAGCATCTTAATTGTAAGATTTATATTAGTCATTAATTGATGTTGTTTTGTTTCAGTACAAGCTTTAGTCAATTAGATTCTAGCACGTGGAACATAGATATGCAAGAATTAGAGTATAATCCTTCGAAGAAAGATTTAACTGATGCAAAGATTCATCATTTGCTGGCAGAGGAACTAGGAAAGCCTTATAGAAGGGTAAGTTAGTTGTTGAAGCGAATTATACAAGTCAGTAATTGTTTGTTAAGCAAAATAGCCTCTGGCCCGAAATTTTAGTTTTTATATTATGTAAAGTGAAAAATAAAATCTTATATGTACCACTGGTGTTACCGGATGATTACACCCATCGAATAACATTCATCCTTCGGTCCAGAGGCACTCTGGCTGGATTATGTTGCTCTATAGGTGTAATAAGTGCACCACCCTTGGTGCATCAATTACTAATAAACCATTGTTTTTTGATTGATTTTTTTTATCGTATGGCACTTAACACATTTACATTTAAATTTAAATATATTTTGTAAATTTACATATATATATATAATTTACTAGCTTATTTATATAGTCTATCGACTCTGTAGTCGCTATTAAAAAAATCATCTGACCTGCCATGATAGGATCTTGTGGGACACTGGTTGTCCACAGATGGTTTGTGGTTGTCCGCAGTCACAGAGTGGGGATGGTCGTTTACCTCATTTGTGCATCATGTAACCGCATCTTCAGCGTTGGGTTCTGATTCGGTTCAGCATAGTCCATGTATTGCGTGGTAAGTCAAAATCTGGTGGTTTTTGTGTGATGCAGGGTAAGCTGCTATTTTGTTGTTTCATCCATTCTCGAGTCCAAGTGGCCGTTAAGTTGAACTCATTTTCCACAGCAGTGCTGTGGAAGTTTGTGCTGTGCTGTTTTTATTGGCGATTGTCTGGAGCGTAGACAGTTACCATTGGCAGCATCTATATCTTGATGGATTGGCAGGATCTCGTTACTAATTATTTTTCTGTACTCACTAGTGAGGAAGTGTATGCGCCGTAGTTTGGGTGGTGGAATGTGGCTCAGTACTGAGAGCCATTGCGTATTCTGCGGTTGAGAAGACAAGACCCAGGGCAGATGATCGCAATATGGAAGCTAATACTCCCCATGTTGTGCCGCACAGCTTCTGGATGATGTTGTTTCTGGATTTATGTTTGTTTTTTCGCTGTTGTTGACAGATGTTCCTTAAAAGATAGGTTTCTGTCAAGAGTCACCCCAAGGTACTTTGATGTTTTATTGTAGGCGAGTGTGGTGTTTTCGAATTGAATATTGAGTGTTCTTATTGCAAGCTTGTTATTTAGGTGGAAACTGGAAACCTCTGTTTTGGTAGCGTTTGATTGGAGCCACCATTTACGGAAATACTTTCCCAGTGGGTGTAAGTCCGTCGTGAGGATTTCTTCTGTTTGTTCAAATGACTTACACCTTGTTGAAAGGACCCAGTCATCGGCGTAACCAAACTTCCTTGATCTGGTTTCTGGTATATCAGCGATGTACAGGCTAAAGAGAAGGGTAGCTAGGTCAGATCCTTGAGGCAGTCCATTCTTCAGTTTTCTTGGGGAGCTGATGTCGGTTCCCATGACTACTTGAATCGTTTGGTCGGCTAGCATGCTGTTGATTATTCGAGCGGTGGATTTACAGGAGATTGTACGGAGGTTCTTGCATATCGTACCTTCTTTCCAGACTGTATCGGAGGCCGTTGTTAGGTCTATGAATGCGGCTGCAGTTTTAAATTTTCTTTGAAACCCTGCTCTAATAAATGTAGTAAGTGAAAGAATCTGCGCAGCTTCCTTTCGGTCGCAAACCTGCCTGATCAACCGGTATTAATTCAAGTAGCTTTGGACTAATTCTGTTGTAGACAAGTCATTCTAGTAGCTTGAACGTCGCCGATAGTAGGGCTATTAGTCTCTAGTTCTTAGAGTTGTTATCATTCTGGTTTTAATATGGCAATGACCTTCGAGCGTTTGAATTCCTGTGGTATGGTACCGGTCTTCATAATGTATGTGAAGAAGTGAGCCATCCACTTGTTAATTGATAATGAAGCGCGTATGGCCTGGCGGGCGCTCATTTGTACAATGAGAATTTAAACAAGCACAAATTGGTCCTCTAGATCTGGTTTCCCTCCCTTATACACGCCGCATCCCCAGCGCCCGTCCTGTTATAAGCGCTTCATTAACGATAAAAAAACAATGTTTTAAAATAAAATAGACACAAAATACTTATCGGCAAATAATAGAACTTGAATTTAGGTTCTTGGTGAATTCAAAAATAATGCTTTTAATTTGTGTTTTAGTGCCTTGAAAATCGTAATTTTGTGTTTTTCTCAGTTTTAAATTATTTATAACTCGAAAACGATAAAGTTTACAAAAAAAAACTACAAGAGACTTATTTTGTTTAGAATGATCCAAAAAAAATTTGTCCGGACTGAAGAAATTGATTGTTACAATTTGTTTAAAAAAAAATTGGTTGAAAAAATTTTTCGCCTAGGCGACCTCTTGAACCATTTTGGGGTATCTTATGAAAGGGATTAAAGAAAAACATCTCATGGGAATATTTTTCAGAACAAACGCAAGCTTATCGCCTAGTCTTATTTTACCGGATACTTTTTTTAAATGTTATCGAAGCCTAAAAAATCCGGAGATACCTTTCGACTTAATTACGCCCACATAAATGAATTTTATGTTATTGTTACATTAATTTTTAAAATTTTATTCCTTCAGCACAGTAGACGAGGCAATTTAATAACGGTGAGTGTCGCGGTACTGCTTTTTTTGTTGTCAATTCGATGTTTTTTTTAGTTTTAGTTTTGTGTATCACTAAAATAAAGCACCACAAATTGCTATAATTTGGTACCAAATTTGTTCAACAAGTAGTTTTATTTTTTAGATTTGCATCTACGTTAGTATAGACTGTCATTTAAAGACGTGTTTTTATGCTTTGTTAATTCACATATAGCGTTCGACTAAGTCCAGCATGGAGAACTAATTATTGCAACCGAAGTGAACTTTGTAAGGTTTTACCTATACTTTACATTTAAAACATTCATTATCAGAAGGCACACATAACATCCATATAAATAATTACGAATAACATTCTAATATAAAGAAAAGCAAGACCAGTGGCGGATCTAGACATTTGCCTTGAAGGGTGAACTTCTAACTTGCAGGGAAACTTCTCCGGAAACACCAACCAAAGGATATGAAAAAGATAAACCCAAACTATATAAAAGACGCAAATAATAGGTTTTCTTTAATTTTGGATGTTCTTGGAGAGAAATTTTCCTTTTTCCCGTGTATCCACCCCTGAGTAAGACAAAGACGAATTTTGTCACCGTCGTTTTTTAACATATAATGAGAAAACATTTTTAGTGAAGCATTCAAAACTGCAATTTGCGAAGTTTACATAAAAACTGGATACTGTGCACTGGAAAGTGCACAGGATTATGTAAACATTTAAGGGAGTTTGGACCAGCTTGGCCAGCAGTGAATAAATTTATAAGCTGAATGAAGATGATGATTGTTTAAAGCTGATCAAAGAGTGGTAGAATGGAGTACATATAAGTCAAATACGACACAGTATTAACAGAGAGTAACATCATCATCAATCAGCCAATCCCGTCCACTGCTGGACATAGGCCTCCCTCAGTTCTTTCCAGTGTTCTCTACACTGGGCCGCTTGTAGCCAGTTTCCCGCTACTCTTTTTATGTCGTCGGTCCATCTAGTCGGTGGTCGTCCTCGGCTTCTTTTATAATTTCTGGGCCTCCATTCCATAATTCGTCTTGTCCATCGTCCATCTTGTGTTCTGGCTAAGTGACCTGCCCAGTTCCACTTAAGTCTCGTGGTTCTTTCGATGACGTCTTGAACTCCTGATCTTTGCCTGATTTGTCAGTTTGTTATGTGGTCTCGGAGGCTCACATTCAGCATTGCACGTTCCATGGCTCGTTGTGTAACTCTTAGTTTATTCGCAGATTTCTGCGTGAGTGTTAAAGTCTCTGCTCCATAAGTTTGTACAGGCAAAACACATTGGTTATAAACTTTTCGCTTGAGACACATGGGAATTGAACTTTTTAGAATATGGCTTAGTTTGCCAAATGCTGCCCATGTCAGGCCTATTCGCCTCTGTATTTCATTTGTTTGATTGTCTCTGTTTATTTTGATCTCGTGTCCCAGATATTTGTAAGTGTCTGTTTGTTGTATGGTATTATTGTCGATAGTTATATTTCCACTCATTACGAGATTTGTCATAAGTTTAGTTTTCTCAAAGTTTATCTTTAATCCTGCTCTTTCAGACAGACTTTTAAGCGAATGTAGCATAGAAACCGTATCCTGTAAGTTATCTGCGATTAATACGACATCATCTGCAAACCTCAGATGATTTAATCTTTCTCCATCTATATTGATGCTCATATCTTGCCATTGGGTGTTCTTAAATATTGACTCTAGAGCTGCCGTGAACAATTTTGGTGAAATATTGTCTCCTTGTCTTACTCCTCGACCTAAGCTGAATTTTTCTGTGTCTTCGTGTAGTCGTATACTTGATGTAGCGTTCTCGTAGATGTTTTTGATTAGTGACGTGTACCTGTAATCTATTCGGCTTTGATTTAGGGCTTCCAGTACGGTTTCAAACTCTACAGTATCAAAAGCCTTCTCGTAATCGACAAATGCAAGAACCAGTGGTATGTTGTACTCGATGCATTTTTCAATTAAGATCTTTATGGTGTGCAAATGGTCATTGGTGCCATATCCTCTCCTAAAGCCTGCCTGTTCTTTGGGCTGATAGAAATCTAGTTTAGGTGTTAGTCTCTTTGTTAAGATTTTCATAAAGAGTTTATACATATGTGTCAAGAGGCTGATGGGTCTATAATTTTCTAATTTAGTAATATCACCTTTTTTGTGTAACAAGACTATCACTGCATTGTTCCAGTCTTTAGGAATCGTACCCGCATGTAAGCATTTATTAAACAGTTAGCTTACTGATTTTAATAGAATTTCTCCTCCTGCTTTTATTGCCTCAATAACGAGTCCATCGTCACCAGGCGATCGATGGTTCTTCATTTCCTTTAAAGCTGATCTTACTTCTGACACAGTAATGGGTAAAAGTATTTCCGATCCCTGATTTATGAGAGTCTTTACTCATGTCGGTAAATTTTCTTGTGATCTTTGGCTGGTATAGAGGTCTTTATAAAACTCTCTAGTTATTTTCAGAATGTTTTGTTTATCTGTTGTTGCCTTTCCGTCTTTATCTTCTAGCTTGTATATTTCTTTTTTACTTTGTGTGAGTTCTCTTTTCATTATCTTTAAACCTTTGTTCTTTTCTACTGTTTGAGTAATTACATTAGTATTATATCTTCTTATATCTCTTCTAATATCCGCTGAAATTCTTTTATTTAGTTTTCTATATTCTTCTTTGTTTCCCTTTTCTTTCTCGCTTAGGTTTCGTCGTATTTCCATGAGAGCTTTTGTGTCTTTGCTAATCTTTTCACTTTTGGTGTAATTTTTCTTGCAGAATTTGAGTTGTGCGTTTCTAACCGAGTCTGTAATTAATTTATTATGATCGTCGATACTTAGAGGTTTGGGATTATTACTCTGTAAAGTTTCTGCTATATTTTTTATGTACGCTTCTGGCTGATTTGGTGAATTCCAAACTATGCGTTTGCCACTGTTTATCATCTTTGCTCTTTCTTTTTGTAGGTTTATCGTGATTCTAGCTCTTACTGGTCTGTGGTCGCTTCCTACTTATAGTTTATTAAGTACAGTGACATCTTGAATAATTTGCTTTTTGTCTGTTATTATATAATCATATTCGCTCTTAGTTCTTCCATCTGGACTAACCCACGTCCATTTTCTACTCTGTTTCTTCTTAAAAAAGGTGTTCATTGCATACAGTTTGTGTTGCAGTAGAAAGATGGTAAGTATTTCGCCTCTTTCGTTTCTTACTCCGATTCCAAAATCTCCGATTGCTACTTCTTGTTCGTCCTTTTTCCTTCCGTGTTTCCCGTTAAAATCTCCCATTATCAGATTGTAATGGGCCGGTTCCTGCTTTTTTGCTCTTTCGATTTCCTCATAGAAGGCTTCAACAATCTCATCTTCGTAATCGCTGGTGGGGGCGTACACCTGGATTATTTTCAGATTGTATCTCTTATTTAGTCTTAGATTTATATACATAACTCTTGAGGAAATGCAGCCAATGCTCTGTATCATTTTCTGTAATTTTTTGTGTACTAATAAACCTACTCCTCCAGTTGTCGATTCTGTTTCCCCATTATAGTGGAATATGTTGCCTGATTTTAGTTTGACCTGATCTTCACCTCTTCTTTTGACTTCGCTAATTCCTATAATATCCCATTTCACATGTCTGAGTTCTTCCTCCAGTTCCATCATTTTTTCATCTTTGGATAAGGTTCTTACATTATACGTAATTATGTGCAGCGTTCGTCGTTCTTGGTAGCCTCTTACATCCCGGAGATTCTTTGCACCCTCTGCCCGCTGTCCGTGAATCCTACCGCTACCTTGGTTGGGAACTAGCGAGCTGCCGGGGACTGAGGGCCCTTTTCTTGAATGTCTATTCATGCTGAGGGGTTTTGGCATTTAAACACCACGCTTGCCAGGCGGGTTGGTGAGTTGGTTTGGGAAATTGGTAGGATAGTAGGTATTGGGTAGGAATGGGTTTAGGACATGATTTCTCTTCATAGGAGTTGAGAGACAATCAAGGCTCGCGTAGGGCAGGGTCGCATCCCTGAAGTAAGTCTATCCTCCACTGGGATTGTGGAGGAGTACTTACCCGCTACCGCGAGAGAGAGAACATAGCATAGAAATATATAAGAAAAGAGAATACACGCGACTAGAATATGCAGAAGAAAAAAGAGAGAGGCTTTGAAAAAACAAGTACAAGAAATTCTAGAACATAACAACAGACACGAGAGCAGAAAATTCTATAAAAGAAAGCACACAGTCATTTACACCAAAATTGACGATATGCAAAGACAAGGACGGAGAACTACTAACAGAAAAACAAAAAATTATAATGAGATGGAAAGAATTTTCTTAAGGTGCCCTCTCCATTACTGAAGGTTGGCTATACCTACAGCAAATTGCTCTCTATCTTGAGCTGTTCTTAGTATCAAATGTGTGTCCATGCCTGTCCAGTCTCTTACATTTTTCAGCCAGGAGCATTTTCTTCTTCTTAGACCTCTTCTTTCTTCCACTTTTTCTTCCATTGTCAGTCAGTAGGAAGTTTTTTTTCTCCTCTGTAAATATGTCCTAGATAACTCGTTTTTCTGGTTTTTACAATATTAAGGGGTTCTCTCTCAGTCCTTACTCTTCTCAGCACTTCGTTGTTGGTCAAGTGCTCTGTCCAAAAGATCTTCACCATTCTTCGAAAAACCCACATCTCAAACTCTTCTACACGTCTCATACTTGTGATTCCGAGAGTTCATGTTTCCACTCCGTATAGCCATATGGAATAAATGAATGTTTTTTAAAATTGGTATCGGATATCTAACAATAAGGGAGAGTTTATTAGGAATTTTTTCATTCTTTGAAAAGCGGACCTAGCATACTCTATACGAACACGCATTTTAACTTCGTAGTCAAGATCGTTTGTTATCCAGCAACCAAGATACTAAAATTTTTGTACGGCTTCTATCTGTTTCGTGTCTGAGTATCGTCTGAGTATCTTAAGTTGTTTACATATTCTCCGTTAATTTCTATTCCTTCTTCAATATTTTCGAGAGCATTTTGAAAGATCTTTTCGGAATATATATATTAAACAATAGTGGAGAAAGTACACAGCCCTGGCGAACTCCTCTTTTTGGAAATCGTACATGCTATGCTAATAAAAAAATTGATGACATTTAAATTATAATATAAAGACAAAAGAACCAAAATGACTATCTACAGAACTTTGATTAGACCTAATGGTTGTGAAACCTAGGTAATGACGAAAAAAGAGGAAGTCCAACTCAGGACATTCGAGAGAAAGATACTGAGAAAAGTATATGGCCCGGTGCAAGAGGAAAACGGCACATGGAGAATCAGGAGAAACGACGAGATTAATGAACTGAATGAAGGGTATGACATTGTAAGATTTGCGAAAAGTCAAAGACTGTCATGGCTGGGACATGTTCAGCGACAAGAAGACACGAAAACGACAAAGAAAATGTTACAGTGGAAGCCGGTAGGAAGGCGGAAAAAAGGAAGGCCCAGGACGAGATGGTTGGATGACGTGGAAGACTACTTGAAAACCATAAATATAAGACAGTGGAGGAAAAGGGCCCAAGAGAGATCTGAATGGAAGGACATAGCCAGACAGGCAAAGACCCATCCAGGGTTATGATGCCAAAAGAAGAAGAAACATAGAAGAACAAATAATAGATCCGGTAGATTCAAAGAGGAATCAAACAATGACATATATGCTAAAAAGAACAAATATGCAAAACATATGTGCCGTGGGGAAATGTGAACTTAAAAAAAGTTCAAATATAATTAAAAGTTCGTAGAATTTGGACAGGAAAATTAAATATTGAATGGAAAAGGTCCGAAATTCATTGTAAACGAAAAAAAAAACATAAATTTATCCCACCGGTCATGATAACAATGTAAATATTACAGTTAATAGTTTTATGTGAGATGTCACGTTGCAATCTATGTCATTTTTGTGTTGTTTTTTTTTTGATGATTTCTCAATGATTACATCGGCTCATTTACTCAAGGTAGTTTAGTATATTTATATATCTTATTTGTTTGCATCTTCATGTTCTACCTCACATAATTTTTATTCTGCATCTTTATTAATTTATTCACCTTCAGCTTCTGATTGTTTTCTTTCCGAGAAAATACCTTTCCCTATTTCCACCTCTACCACTTCCATAGGAAGTAGCCGGACCCTCTGCCTGTATATCGTAAAATATATTCTTCTTTCCTTTCGTTTTCTTATGTCCCTTCTTGCAACTTTTCAACTTGGTACGCATACTTACAGCAGCGCAAAGACTTCTGTACCAAAATGTCTCTTCTAATATAATTATCCACAGCTTTTCCCTCATTTTTACATTAAAAGATGTGGAGTTAAAGGTTTTAGCGATTTTGAATATATTGAATCCTTTTTCCATGTTTGGTTACAACGCTAACTCTAGCCTTTCTCTATTTTTTGGTATGTATTCCAATTATAATCTGCTTCAATGGTTTCTTGTAATATGTGGTAGAATTTTTTTCTCGATTTACATTGGAACAGAGTCGTGAAGAATCCACTTACAGCAAGGGATTTGTATGTTTGGAAGTTATTTGTTGTACTGTTCGGCCGTCTGCTGATTCATATGTGCTTAGTTTATGTCAGGAATTAGTCCACTTCCTGGAAGGTGCATGCTTTAGACATGCTTTATGTAGTCCATATTATATATACAAAGTATACGCTTTCGAAGAAGCTGAAGCTGTTTTCACTTAAAGATCCTTTTTGTGTCGGAATCATTCCATTCTGGGTTTGGTTTTACAATTTCTAGTGTGACTTCGCTGTTTCCACTACTTTTCTCCATTCTTCTCTTTCTCTTTGATGGTTATTCTTATTTTCATAATTTCCATACTCCTTCAGAGTCTTGATAATCTCCATCTCCATATCAGTTTAGGTCTGCCTCTGGTTCTTTTACCTTTTACCTGGTTCTTTTACCTCTTTTCTCATTATATGTCCATACAATCTAATTATCTGTGCTTTTATTGCTCGTAGTCCACATTACTGAAAAGAATACAAGCCTGCACTATACTCAAGAAATTGTAGATATTGTGTCCTATTATCGTCGTATTTTCTTCAACTCTTGCCTCTACCGTTGTTGTATCCACTTTGTTCAATATTTCCCTCTTATATACTTTATTTGTACCATAAATGTATCGTACTAGTAGATAACCTAGGTCGTTTTTGAACCAGGAAGTGGCGTCACACAGCTCATAATAACTACGAACTCGATAGTCGGAGGGCAACGTGTAAGCCACTGATAAAAAGGGGATTGATGAAGAAGTAAATAATAAGGGGTTGAATTCCAGATGTTGATTAACCTAAAGGACCTTACACTTGTAACCCTGAAAGAGCTCAAAATGAAGGGGTATTTAATGGATTCCAATATAAGTGGGGAACAACGGCATAAAACAATCAAACATGACAAAGAAGAGTGAAAGAGTGTAGGTGATCACTTGAAAAGATGGGGAAAGTTTAATGCCTTATCCTTGCAATGAAAAATAATTATACCTTGCCTTTTTTATTTGTGTCGTTATGTAAAAATTGATTTTAAAATATCTTTAATTCCTTCTTTTGCACGCAGGAAAAATAAGAAAGGCCTTTATTTTCTTCATTAAATTTACTTTAAAAACTAATTTTATCATTTAACGAACACTTGTATATCAGAGTTTAAAATATCTATAAAAAAATATATGTGAAATAAGTTTGTAAAATGCTCTAGGTTCGCGAGTACCGATAGAAATTATACAAAAGTCAGACAATCGCAATTACATCAATGTGTCCCCTGGATAACTACTTATTAATTAATATAATTAATTAATTACATATATCGTAATACATAATACGTAATACGTAATTACATATACATTATATACGTAATAATTAATTACAAATATCCTGGATATTTGTCGCAGATTGCTTTAGGTAGCTAAAAATTAGGTCTCCTGACATCGTCACACCTCCTACATATACTAACTTACAAAATTATTTAAATAAATTAGTTTAGGTTTTTTGTTAAAACTGTTGAAGTAATATCTCAATTTTGTCCCTTCAGCACAGTCGAAGAGGCAACTTACTAACGGTGAGTGACGCGGCTTTGATTTGGTTTTTAATTGGATGTTTATTTTGTTTTGTGTAAATTTTTTTATTCGATTTGGAGTGTTTTGGCTTTACGTTTGTTTTTTTAAAGTTATCACAAGCAGTATAGCACTCTTTGAAAAGTGTGAAATGTCTATTAAGCTGCATGCTTTAGAGATGTTTTAAATTTGATTAAAGATTATTTGTTTGTTAGCCATTTTATTTTACAATTGCTTTAAAAATTTAAGATTTTTAGATATGTGACACTTGACACATGGTTATTTTTTATGTTAAATACTAATCAATATTTGATTGTTCCACTTTGTCATGTGGTTGATTGTTTTTTTTTTAAGTAATTTTTTAAGTCGTAAACTCTAGTTGCAAAAATACAATAGGGAACTTGCACATTTGTGTTTTATTACATAATATTCTTCAGTTTCGTTTGAAAATAAGATTTCCAAATTTCACGCCTCAAAAACACAAAATAACTTAGCAATATAAATTTAAAATTTTCTGTGTATTTAAATCGTTTCAAACGATCGAAAAAGCGCGCGAACACTTGTGACGTCATATAGTGATATTCTGAATGACAGGTCTTCTGTCTCGTATAAAAGTATAAACCATTTTGTTTGTACTGGTGTGTGATACAGTTTTTGAAGAGATAGTATTGAATTGTATAGTCATTGTACTTACATTGTTACAGCATCGCAAACTTAGCTATAGTAGACATGCAGTCAACGATCGAGATCTTTCGACCCAAGTCAATTACAGGATGCACTTTAACATGAGGAGGTTGGTGGCAGATAAGAAACACCATCATAAAAGACACAGCAAAAAGCTCAATAAAGTAAGTGCCAGATAATTAATTTTTTTTTTAATTTTTATAAAGGTTTATAGATCTACCATCGATTTTCTTACTCGTGTGTTTGTTTACCATGCATTGACATTGTGGAAACTACTTTTTTTAAACGAGACGTTGTTTTTTTGTCTCTGACAGTTTCAATTTTTTGTAGGGCATTTTTCTTTTTTTTTTTGCTTTTTTCACCAATATGAAGAGTTTTATTTTCATATAAGGTGCTGAGATAAAGAGATTTATATTTTTTGCATTGTAAAAGGTTTAATATCAGAAACATAGTTAAGTGTAATGATCAAATTAGGACAGACCAGACTATTTTATTAATTTATTATTAATTCATGAAAAATGCCAGAGAATGTCAGCCAGAATATCTGTTTTTACAGAACGATATCCTGAATTACCTCCTCCAACTAATAAACCCATTGATGAAGAAACCACTACGAATAATTTGCAAAATTATGGATCATGTGGAGCACAGAATATTAGATATAAGGCAATTGGCAATAATGAAGATAATAAGGTAAACGGTTTGGCATCTTTAACTGTATAATTCAACAATATAATTTTCATCAATTCAAAGAATTTGAAAAAAACGTAACTTGAAGCCAAATTCCAGATAATAATAATGCGGATCTAAAAAAACAGATTAATTTTTGTGACTAGTTTATTATACAGAAAGATGTTTTATTAATATTATTGGTAATGGTGTTGCAAAATTTACGAATAATGTCATGGTCATGATTGGCATGACAGGCATAATTGTCAATACTGGGCATCCAAAAAATCCCTTAAAAAAGCCAAGAACATGTCAAGAAACATAGTTTTTTATTAGCCTTTAAAAAACTAGCCAGAAAGAAATCAACCGGAATAGATAATCTCCCAGCTGAACTATATAAAGAAGGTAGCCATGATACCATAATGGCATTACAGCAGCTTATAAAAGAAATATGGACACAGAAATCCCTCCCCAATAATTGGAATATTGGAATACTTTGCACCATATACAAAAAAGAAGATATCTTTAAATGATTTAACCACAGAGAACTTACGCTTCTAAATGCAGCGTATAAAATATTTTCTACAGGCAACATATGCAAAACGGAAAGAAGGAAAATACCAGGCTAGTTTCAAAGGTGGCAAATCGACAATTCATCAGATTGCAACCCTGGAATATGGCATAGATACTCATCATCACCTATTTATACACTACAAAGCAGCATACGACTCTGTGAATAGAAGAAAAATGTTCAAAGCAATGAAAGAGCTATGAATACCAAATCCGTTGGAAAATTTAAAAAAACTAACTCTTGAAAAAGTTGAATGTAGAGTACGAATACAAGGGAAACTGTCTGAATCTTTTAAAACAAATAACGGGCTACGCCAAGGAGACCTCCTCTCCTATATACTGTTTAATCTGGCTCTTGAAAAAGTAATGCGTATGTCATAAGTCGCAACCATTGGTTCAATATAATAAATCAGTGCAAATCTTTGCTTATGGTGATGATATCAATATTGTTGGGAGAACGGAAAACGATGTACGAGAGGCATATGTAGCATTAAAAGAATCAGCTACAAAAATGGTTTTAATAATAAACACCAACATCAATTGTTATAGAACATGACGTCATCGAAGCCGTGAATGAATTTGTATACCTGGGAACGCTCCGTAACACTGAAAATAACACTACCGCAGGGATAAACTGCAGAATTTGCTATAAATTGCCAATCTATGGAGCTGCGAATGACAATGGTGTGTGGAGAAGACGATACAACTTTACGAAAATACCGGGAACTTAATATCGTAAAACATATTTACCTCTGAAGCAGATAGGCCATGTAATGCGGATGTAGCAAAATTACCTAGCTAGAAAAACGCTCTTTGATAGACCCATTGGTCAGAGAAAAACAGGAAGACCCAGAACAAGGTTCCTTGATATCATCGATGAAGACGTGAAAAATATGGAAATACGTGCTTTGCGGAGGAAGGCAATGGATAGAGACGACTGGAGAGAAATTCTTGAGGAGGCTAGGACCCACGCAGGTTTGTTAAGCCAGAATGATGATGATGATAGTTCTTTATTAAGTTTCCTGTAATAAAACGTAGGTGGGCGCAGCAGTTTTGGTAGGTTCTTGAGTACTCCATATTTGCCATGAGTTTTTTAATAATTTTTTTAAGCGATCGAATTTTTAAGCCCACTTCTAAGATAAAAATTTTACTGAACAAGGATATTTGAACATTTTAAGAAATGTGGTTCAACCAAATTTGGCCAATTTGCCAGCGATAGAAAGAATTCAAGTGCGATACCAAGAAGATGGCATAAAATCAAACAATCCCAGAGACGTTGGCTAATGTCGGAAAAAATATTTAATGAACGATAGAAAGCACACACAGGTCGTTTTCTGCGGCCTCCACGTTCTTCAGATCTATTGCCTTTAGACTTCCTCATTGTTTCTTAACTATAATAAGTTATACTTAAAAATACTACAATTAAGAAATGGAGTTAATTTGTAACATAAAAGAGATAAAAACCAGGAAGAATACCATAACATGAAAAGAGTGATAAGTAAGGTTGCAGAGGAATAAAAAGCGAAAAGAACAGATCAGAACAAAAACACAAAGGTGGAAAGTCTGAAAATAAACAACACAAAAAGCAGTCATTTAGCCTTGATTTATTTCCTTTATCAGAATAAACATCTGCAGTTGAAAATACACCAGAGTATCCAACTTAGATATACTACTTAATAATAAACTAACAGACAGAACTGTAGTTATTACAATAGAAGTTGTAACAGCACTAACCAGAATGAAAAGTGACCGATTCGCAGGTCCTGGAAATAATCCGATCGAACTATTAAGAGCATGAGCTCCTTGTCTATAAAACAGAATAACACAGCTAATGTAAAACTGCTGTCAACAAGTACAGATTTTATCACGCACTCAAAGAAGTTACATTTATTGTTTGTGGAATTAGAAAAAACATACGATAACGTTCCAACATCAAAGTTGTGGGAAGCCTTAAAAGAACTAAACATTGACGGGCAATGGTTACAGAAAATTATATAAATATGTATATAGAGGCAATATCGTACAAATAACAAATTAATCACAATCTCACGATCTATTTATGTCTGGTGAATACTTAGTAGCAAGCCGCAACGCTAGATTTCAAGTGCTAGCTAATGATGACGTAAATATAACTCAGTGGAGAAATTCAAAAATATTAGAGTATATTTGGTAGAACGAATTGGAGAAGCAGAAATAAAATTTACAATTCCAAAAAGCGGGAAAATCTTAATTTCTTAGAAAAGAAGAACGGTATTTGAAGTAGTTTGAACATTTATAAAAATACCCGACTAGCAATATCATTAAAAAATATTTCATTGGAGAACATCCGAAAGAATACAATGGGGTAAACCACGAAGATCATAAAATGATGACAAGAGCGATGACTGATTGAAATTTACGAGAAGAGGTTGGCTTGAATAGAAAGGGTTTGACGAAAGATGATGGGGAGAGTTTAAATGTATCTTGTACTCTAACTATACTCGTAAGAAGAAAAAAAGTATACATTTATAGGAGCTTCTTTAATTATACCTTTGCAAAATAAATCACGAACTATTTGATCCTTCCATTTTTTTGGAAATTTTGAAAAAGATGGTTATTTAAGAATAATGGTGAACGGTTTTTTAAAGTTAAGAGGATCTTTATTACAGATTTAGTCATAAAAATGTGTAATTTTGGAAGTTTATGTTATAAATTTTAGATTTAGAATAAGTTTCGAATGAAATCATTATATTGTTTTAGGACGGAAAGCAAAACCACGTCAGTTTCCCAGAATTCCAGCAAAATGGAACGGCGAAGCAGTTCTGTTCGGGTAACTATTTCATTTTTTGTCAACTACACCTCACAAATTAAAATTTTGCACACCCCTAGCAATATGATTTTACTCGTAGTTGCCTTTTTGTTACAAAAAAGCTTTAAATCAGATCAAATTGTAAAGTTAAAGTCTTTGATAAACAAATATATAAATGAGTCAAATTTTTAAAATAAACTGACATAAATTGCCCAAAGTTTTATTGTTTTTATAAAAATCTATCGCATCTTATTTATTTATTTTTAAGTATTCTCCATTAGACGCCTTCCAGTGCCTAATTCATCTTGTTCCAGAGTTGTCAACTAAACACTTCAGACGTGGGTGAAGTGCTTGTTTATTTTACTTATTGATTTTTTAATGTTTACTGCTTTTACTTTTCGGTCTATTACTTACAAGAAGCTGCTATCAGCTTTTTTTGCCTCAACTGAATATGTAAGATTTGTTGTTTTTCTGTTATTTATTGTCGTTATTTTTGGTGCCCATATTTATCGTACCTTCAAAATAGTTATACTTTTGGAAAAAGTATTCTGTGTTTTCCTTACTTCCAGATATAATGATCCTTTGATTATGTTAGAACTTTATATCTATTGTCTATTTCCACTACCTGTTTTTCGTTTGCCATCTTCTGGTAGATATTTTCTTCGAATGTATTTCTGAATTAATTTGGAAAACATGTTTCAACCAGAAATAGAGAAGATAATAACGAAAACAACAGAAAAGACATTAGGAAAAATAAACAACGCAAACAGTACAGATTGGTTTGATACAGAATGAATGTAATTTATAAACCAGAAGAAAAGCTAAAATAGAAATGAATATTTGCAAAGAAAAAAGACAAAAAAAAACAAAAACCAGGAAGTAAAGCATGGAAAATCATATGATAAACAAAGAGATTTATAATTTTTACCAAGAAGTCAAAGTCAATAAAGCTAAGGGTCCCGTAATTGCCTTACCAAGAAAACTAGAGTGGTGGGCAGAATATTTTGAGAAACTGCTAAACGCAGAGGAAAATACCAAGAAAATACAATCACAAACCGGACCACGGGAAAGCGATACTGAGGCCGAAATAAACAAATTATTAGATCGGGAGATAGAGGAAATAATAAAGCAGCTGAAGAATCACAAGAGTTCAGGAGAAAACGGTATAACAACAGAAATATTCAAGGAAGGGGCTATTACTTAAACGACTAAGCAACCGAATAAAACGAATTTTGTTTTTAAAGTGCCTTTTTAATTGAGCTTGGCCATTAATATGGTAAATTTTTGTCTGTCCTCTGCTTGATACGTTATCTACTTGGCTTCCTCTTGTATGAATACACTATTTTATGTTACGCAGCCATGATTTTTACTTTCTCTCTGTACTTCTTTTTCCTTCCACATTTACTTATAAAAGTTAATTAAACTCTCTGTGCCGCATTAGATGTTATCCCTTCTGCTCTGTCATAAACTAAATGCTAAGTTCAAGTTTGCCGTCTTTGTTTAAATGTGAACACCTTCTTTTGTGCTTTCTATGTCAGATACATACTACTTAAATTCATACAAATACCAAATTCATACATAAAGAATGAGAAAACAAAAAAATTGGCGATATGACAAAATTCTATATTTTCATTCAATAGATTACATAACAGAAGTTCTCAATGAGGACGAAACAGAGCCTTCTTCAAAAACGACGAAAGAAGACTGGGATAGTCCCATTACCTTTACGGCAAAATCATCACGTGAGTATTTAAAAAATTGGCTAATTTTGCATGGAAAATCAAAAGTAATTTTCGCGTTTTACAAACAATTATTAATTAAAGAATATTGTACAGTGTAGGACGGTATTTTGTAGGGTTGTGACAGTATGGCAGAAAATATCCTTAGTTTTCAGAAGCTAAAAAATGTAAAAAAGCTTTTGAATATAATGTTTTGAGTATCAAAGGATCATGTAATATTAAAATTTTTCATAAATTTAATTAAAAAAGGTATGTTACTGTGAGCCTGACATTGTATGCCATAAGAGTTACTAGCTAAGCTATGGCCACAAAATATATTTTTTGGGCGTGGATATCACTGAGTAAATATCATTCAAATAAATACATTACACAGTTCAGTGGTTTTTTAATTTTAATTTTAAAATTGAAAAAAGGCCAAATTGTCTCAATAAAAGAGATGACGGCATACGGTTACCTTTGACTTGGAGACCTCTCATAAAGAAAATATCATCCGCTCCACACGTCAATCAGAATCCTACTGTCAGAAATGTTTGCGCCAAACCCCCAGCCCATCCCAGCGCCAATCACCGCGCCAATCCCCACGCTAATCCCCACGCCAACCTCCACCCAAACCACGTCACCATCGATGGTATAAACGAACCGTCCTCTATTCCCAGCACCAGTAATGCATTGGTTAGGGATCAGTGTAGAAGTATCTGGGGGTTCGGGAGACTGAGATCTCAGAAGTTATGAAGAGGATGTCGAAAGCTCAGCGCAATGATAATATACGAGTTTCAACTAAGAAGACTGTTAAGTTAAGTTTAATATTAATACCTGTAATAGTATTAATCTTAGCTCTAGGTTATAGACACATAGCTTATACGCATTTTCCGCGGTAGTAATTTGTGCTTTCTGTGGTTTTCCGGGTTTGACTCCGCGTTGAATAATTTTGGTTTTGAAGTCTACTTCAAGCATCAGCAAGAAGCGTTACGAAATTGGCAAGTTCGACCTTCGACACGTCGTTAAAATATTTAGCGCCTATCTATAAAATAAAACGATTACCAAAATTTCCTTTGTTAAGGAAATTTTGTGTTTTCCATAATATAATAATATGTATATGGATATTTGATCAAAATCTAAAAACCTTTTGCCAGACTGTACAACCATTCGAGAAAGCAATGTATGCCACGCTGTATCGTAAAATTGATAATTTTTTGCTTTTTGTGCAATTATTAAAATACACGGAAAATAAAAACTCTGACAGGAAAACACCTTAAATTTTTAGAAAAGGACTTAGAAATAAAGAAATATTATTAAACTTGTAGTCTTCATGCTTTATATTTGCAATAGGTATCTTCCCATTTGCTTTACTTATGAGTAATTTGGACTTAATTTAGTTATAGTAGAATAGTATGCTACACTTTTTGCTGTTAAATACAGAAACTTGTATGTAAGACACTTTTTAGTTATTAATAAAACGTATAGTCTAACAAGCCTATTTTTAGAGTCGTAGTAGTAGTATAGTAGATCGAGAAGATTACTTTTTTCCCATTCCCTAAATCGCGACCCCCGGTAGTAAATGCCAAACGTCACATTTCGTGTCAAAAGGTGACATTTTCACATCACAACGTTGCCTGTCACGTCAAAATGTCACAGGTTACGTCAAAATGTCATACGTCAAGTCAAAACGTCACGGTCACATTTTGACGAGATAACGTGAAGTTTTGACGTGACGAGTCACGTTTTGACGTGATGGGTGACGTTTTAACGTAAAAACTTGACGTTATGATGTAAAATGTGATAATTGACATTTGCAGCCGGGGGTTGGGGTTGAGATTTAGGGGATGGGCCAGAAGTAACGTTATCTATCTACTTATGATTTTTTCTCAGATTTTCTATGCCTTCATGTCCGTATTCGTGAAAAATTGTATTTGCTTCTATTTTGGATGTTGCGCTATCCTGATAGAAATTTTTGGTTCAAGGTTGTCCAATCTACTAGTTGATTTCTTTGTAGTAAGCTTTTCCTGTTCCATATTTTCTTTTTCTTGTCTAGAGTGATAAAGTGGCTCATTCAATACATATTCTCAAATTCTTCCATTCATCATCTATATTCGGTTTCGTAGATTGCTGTTCCAGATACAGATTTAAGTGTCTTTAGTAAAGTAAAAATCACACGAGACAATTCAAAGAAAAAAGAATATTTACTTTAAAATAAAGTTGCTATATTCAAAATTAATGAGGTACCTTTTTCACTTTTTCACCACGCACAACAATTACGACCAAGCATTTCTGCATTCATATAAAAAGGAATCATTTAAGCACAATTTCTTTGCCCCCTGTACTGAACTGAAACTGCGCTGCTAACTAAACTGACAATGTGAAAGGCCTAAAAGACTTGCTATAACTGAATATTCGTAGTCGCTTTTTATTATAGATAATCTTTATATTTGTAATCAAAATTCCCCTAATTTTTTCATGTATTTTTACATTTGCAAGATCAAGTGATCTACACATTCAAATGCTTTTTCGAATTCAACTTATATATTTTTTATTTAGTAACTAATGTCCTATTTCTATCTTTAAATTATCTTTTCTATGTATATTAAACAAATAATAAAATATAACGAGAAAGTAATTTCTGAACCATTTTAAATTAATAAAACTAAAAAATCTACTGAGCAACTTAATTACAGATACCTACAAAACGAAATACAAACAACGAAATACAAGACACATAACTATACGATTATATCACATGTCAAAACTTCCAAATTGACTAACTTAGAAACTTGGGAAAATCAAAGCATATTGGAAAAGTTTTACTAGAAGTTCTTTGTTGAATTTATATAGTTCAGATTTTCTTAGCGCGCGTATTTTTAATTTATAGTTACTTGAGCTTTTAAATGTAATGTGCAAAAACTTTTTTGTACATTTTCTAGTTGATAATTGTCATTTTTCTTAGTTACAGATGAAAGTGTTTATTCCGACAGCGCAAAAAGATCTTCAAAGGGATCTATAGACGGTAAGAGATGTTCCATAAGGTAAAATGTTTAAGACTATCTATTAGATATCGGATTAGAAGATATGATGAACTTCAAGAAAATATTTTGACAGACATGCCAAAAAATTGATATTTCTAGACCTTCAACCGTTAATTTTGCATAAATTATTGGGTAAAATTTAATTTCTTCTTCTTTAAGTGCCGTCTCCCGATCGGAGGTTGGATATCATCATCACTATCTTTACTCTATCTACTGCTGCTCTGAAGAGTTCTATAGAACTGCATTTAAACCAGTCCCTTAAATCCTTCAACCATGGCACTCTCCTTCTTCCTATACTCCTTCCTCCATCTATCTTTCCCTGTATTATCAGCCTTAGCAGTTCATATCGCTGTCCCCTCATTACGTGTCCCAGATATTGTAACTTTCTTATTTTTATTGTGTTTATTATTTCGCATTCTTTGACCATTTCTCGCAATACTTCGTGTTAGTTTTCTTCTGTGTCCATGACATTCTAAGCATCCACCACATTTCAAAGGACTGTAACTTATTTATGTATTCTTGCTTTAATATCCAGCTTTCAAGTCCATATTGCAGTATCGAAAATACGTAGCATCTCAGTGCTCTTACTTTCAGTTCTAATCTAAGGTCCTTGTTGCAGAGAATTGTTTTCATTTTTACAAACGCATTTCTTGCTATTTCTATCCTGGCTCTTATTTCGGTTGTTTGATCATTAAATTTAATTTAGCACAGCTCAAATTAAAACTTTATTTATGTTATTTTATAATATTGTGCTCATTCTACTTTAAAATATTGATTTGATACAATAAAAATAAAAATAATCAAAAACACCGTTTTTGCACCGTAAAATTGTGCTAAACAAAGAAATAGAAATAATTATGCTTCTTCGCCCTCTAATGTTTGGTTTAACCCGTTTATAAGTTAAATCAACATAAATATAAAAAAATAAAACCATATCTGTTTGCTAGCAGGCGATTTCATGAGAGTGTCTACACCAACGGCGACGGAGATGATGCTTCCCTGGAAACGGGAAGAGGAGGGATGCGTCCCTATTCTGCAAAGCGAGTTCCCTGGATGGGCATCCAATAAAGAATACCTTGCCTATAATTCACCCTCGGCCACCTTTTTAGGTAAGTTGAAAATATTTAAATTGCTTCAGAAAACTGACTTCGCAACGATAAAATTTTTTATGTATTTTTTTTTATTTTAGGTTTGTTTTTAGGTTATTAAGTATTTATTTATATGTTAGGTGTTAACTAAAATACAAGTATTAACATACTACTCGTACGTTTCTTTTTCTCTATGCCATACGATGCCTCGTCCATCGTACTTATTAGTAGACCGCCAGAAGGCCTTCCGGCATTACAAAATGTCTTATTTTGTCCTTCTGGCAGGACACCTTTAAAAAAGTATGTATATATATTATATATACATATTTTGCTCGTTGATGATACTCGCATAAGGACAAAAGTGGTACCATTGGATTGGTCAAGAAATTTTTTCTATCTAATACGCTAATTTCGACTTTCTAGCAAAGAATATAGACGCATATGCGTCTATATTCGTTGTTTCTAGCACGAACATCATGCGTAATGATAAATACCGACTTCTGCAGTTGATTCTACAAGGCAAGACTTCTACAGTTGATTCTACAACTCTAAATTGAGGGTAAGAAAGGCCCTGGAGGTAGACGTATATCCTGGCTGACCAATCTTAGAAAGTGGACTGGTCTAACGTCAACTGATCTATTTAGAGCTGCTGTTAATAGAATAAGATGGGTCAATGTGATCGCCAACATCTCTAGAAGATAGGCACATTTAAAAGAAGAAGCATCGGTATTAATGAAGTTATGGCAGTTGATGTATTTTAGAGCAGGAGTACGTATCTATCATAGGCGTAACCACTTAGACTATGCGTAGTAGTTTAGCGGAAACATGAATTTTAAGTGACCATGTTTAAGCCCAACACGACAGCTATGATTCAACCAATGGACCAGAATGTCATCCAGAACACAAAACTGCGCTATCGAAAAACTTTACTCTCCAACATTCTTCCTGACGAGCAAAGTGGAGCGGATCTGGAAGTAGCATTGAAGAAAGTTAATCTCAAGGATGTAGTTTTCAATTTGGCAAATTGTTGGTCATCCATTTCACAACGTTTGATTCAGCTTTCTTGGAAAACCTTGAGCTCAAACTTAGTGGCTGTTAACGACTCTTCATTTGACAACCAAGAAATGCTCATAAATAAAGAAATTGTAAGGGCCATTCAAAATGAAGAAACGGAAGAGGAGGATGTCAATGATGAACCACCTGCTTCAAAAACTTCTGCTGTTGAAGCTGCTAAAACCCTGAACACGGTCATCAGTTGGGCAGAAGACAACTTCGACAGCAGCGATGAGATCATAATGCTGAGGTATATAAGAGACAGAGCGTTTAATCAGCACGTCGAATCTGGCGTTCAGAAAAAAAATACAGATTTTTTTACTGCTCCCCATTGAAATTTATATAGCTAATATGTATTTATTAAATATATTGTTTATATATTTGTATATAATAATATTTTATTAATATACATAAAGCATTTCTTCTCCCAATAAAAAAAGTCATAGGTAATCCGAACGATGCGATCATCCGAACAACCCGTTTCCCCGATTTCGTTCGGATTAACGCTACCGTACTGTAATATTTTTATTACTTTTATAGGTGGTCTAGAAAATCCGCGCTCATCAGTCATAGGCCTCTTTCGACGTGAGAGCATCGGCTCTGAGCAATCCTGCAGCGCCGAATCTACTCCTCAAAAGGAAAGAAGGAATTCGTCAGGACGAAGTACGTCTCTTCTCGTAGACGATAGCGAAAAAGAGTCGGATCCGTTAGGTGTGTTACAGAAACCGCTGATGCCGATATCTCCTCTTCCTCAACCTCCCGGACAGAGACGACAGGCTAGAAGAGGATCGATGATGGAGTTGAATAGTGGGTAAGTTTGATTTGAATACTCATCCATTTTATTTAATTTTTCTACAGATAAATTTCCTGATGTATGTATGATGTATGTTTCTTCTTCTACTTTTTATGATTTACGAAGTAATTTTGCCCACAAAATTTATGAAACAATCATCCGTTTTTATCGCACAAAACTAAAAATGAAATTGTTTTTTTTTTCTAACAGGACTCTTTTTTAGATCCATCACTAGGGACATAATTCCCGAAGAAGCTTATGGAACGTCGTCGTTGCGAAGGCCTTCCTGGGTTAACTCCAATACAGCCCAACGGCGATCGAGCTTCACTAGGCAACCGACGACCTTGGGAGCATCCCTAATGACCACAGTTTCGTCCCCGTCGCCGACACCTTCAGACGACTCGACCGACGACGCCGATATTGACTGTTTGATGAAAGCTGGGTCCTAGGGCTTATTTATTTAAATATTAGCGACTGAAAGATTATTGTGATTGAACTAGATTGGGTACATAGCTTAATTGGAAGATTTAGGTTTCGTTATTGGATACTAAACTCCCTTTTGTGCATAACGAAGGTAGTAATGCTAGAGTTACTAAAGCAAATATAATAGTAACTCTGCATGCTAAATTTAATTATAAAACGTTATAGTAGATTAATTTACCAGCCGTTCAACAAATTCGAAGTAAGAATTTTGCCATATAAAAATGAACTAAGGTCTACTTTGTTTATCTTTCCCGATCTTTAGCTGTCGATAGTCGCTGATGGGTATGGGTTATGGAAAATTTAAGTGAACTTATTTTGTCTTGAATATTTGCAAGCTTTTCAAGAACATTGCTCAGAAAATATTATGTAAAATGATGATTGTTAAAGAAATTGTCAAAATTCACCTTTAAAAAAAAGTCTGAAAAATGTTTATGGTATAGTACCGAGCGCCCTGACTTATATATTTCACAGCCCAGATATATAGAACGTTCAACTCGTTCTCGCAGCTCTGTTCGTCTCCCTCTCCGTGGTTTTGGATTTCAATACCATTTAAACTGTTTTATCTAAGAGATTTTGTCCTACTAACCTTAAAACTTTCGCTATTATTTACCACTATTTCCTTCAGAATATTGTCAGATGGTTGAGGACAACGTCTTTGGTACCATAATCTCGACACGTACAACTCTCTCTTCAAATGCTTTCTTGATTTGCAGATTTGCTTGTTCTGTACAATCGTTGGCCATTGCAATAGCTTCAAATTGTCTAAGATTAACGGAGCAAGAAGACTTTTTATCAAACGATGGCTGTATGTTGAATTACATAAGGCAGGGCTTACCAAACTCTGCGTCGCTGCGTTGTCCCAGAGGCATCGCGTGTCAGCGCGATTATTTGATTTTAAATGAGTATAAAATATATGTATTAATAAATAAATCAAATAAAAAATATAACATCAAGTCGATAGACCCTTGAATTATCCGAAATTATTCAAAAAATTGTTGGTCCGATGGTCCACGAAATTATCCGAAAATCAGATAATTATCTGGACATTGGCAACACTGGAGTCGAGTGAGCGCCGGGCGCATTCTGTTTCGCCGGTCGGCTCCTCTCCTTCGTGTTCCCTACTATCGCGCGTGTTATGTCGTTTAGTCAAGCTTTTGTTTTGTTTTTTGTTGTTTGCCACAGTGTTGGTTGCTGAAAGTATGCTTCCTAATAAACTAAAACGGCATTTGGAATCAACTCACAGTCATCAAGGTTAACAAGAGACTTTTTTGTAAGAAAATTGCGAGAGCTAAAACATCAGATCACGGCTTTGGTTTCAAGAGCATCAATTCCTGTCCAAGCATTGCTCGCCTCCTACATGGTAGCTTACCGTGTAGCAAAATGTAAAACACTACATAGGATCGCTGAGGAACTGATCTCACCTGCAGCGGTTGATATGGTAACAGTGATGATAGGAGAATCGGCAGCTAAAAAAATAAAAAATGTACCTCTTCCAAACAATACGGTTAGTATTGTTTGAATGCCGTATTCACGACATGACAGAAAATATTAATGAGCAAATTGTGGGGAAATTTTCAGGCTTATTTGCCATTCAGCTAGACGAGGCGACTGATGATGATACTCAATTGGTACGGTAGATACAAGAAAAAAATATGTGAGGATTTGTTATTTTGCAGAAAAATATGTGAAAGTTGTAAAGCTACTGATTTATTCGAGATTTTAAAGTCATATATGACTGAAAATATTATTAACTGGGATAACTGTATAGGCGTGTATACGGATGGTGCCCGAGCGATGTCTGGACAGTATGGAGGACTACAAGCTCTCATCAAAAGCAGGACTCCAAGAGTAAAATGGACACATTGTGTCAAACATAGAGAGGCCTTAGTAGCAAAGAACGTTACACCTGAATTAAGTGTTGTGATGGATAGCATTATTAAAGTGGTGAACTACATTAAAACACGACCCGTGAAACAAGAATTTTCCATAAACTTTGTGAAGAAATTGGGGCCGAGCAAACCTCTTTAATTTATTGTTGCATTTCTTGTTGGCTGTCCAAAGGCAACGTACTCGCACGTGTATACGAATTAAGAAACGAATTTTACACGTGTTATCATTGGGGGAACACTTTGAGAAATATGTTCCCGAAGATATAGAACAATATGACTGGGCCAGAAACCCTCTCCTGTCATCCACGCCATCGACACTTTCAACAGAGGAAGAAGAACAACAGACAGATATGTCCTACGATTCCAGCCTAAAGCTTTAATACGATAAGGACAAACGGTTTGAATTTTGGAGTTCACTTTCTCATAAATATCATGCCATGAGCACTGCTGCATTAAAGGTTTTGTTACCATTTGCGACTTCGTACTTGTGCGAAACGGGCTTTTCTGCAGTTGCAGTAATTAAAAATAAGTACAGGTCAACCATAAACTCAGAAAAAGGAATAAGAGTAGCAATTTCCAAACTGGAGACCCGGTTTCATAAGCTGTGCTCAAAAAAGCAAGCCCTCATCCCTCACATTAACTAGCCAGTTACATAAATAAATATCCTTTATCATGTTTGTGCCTATGTTTTGATTTCATTATTAATGTCTTGGGAAGTCCTGACATAAGGTGTTCCGATTCTATTTGTGTCCATTTTTCTTTCACCTTAGGATCTGGGCTTACCAAGTCTCGTTCTATTTTATTTGGTGATATATTTGTCGTTGAAGTCCCAATAGTTATCATAATTTATATATGATTTGTTTCCTCTTCTGGGCCAGGTACAGTTTTCTGCATTTCTTTTAATGTTTCTTTCGTTATTGTAGGAGATTCTTCTTTTAGAAACTTAGGTTTTGCTAGGAAACGCTACAATTTTTTTGGAAGTTACAATCTCCATCACTGCTTCGTCAGCTATATCTGGTTTATCTCCATTGTTGATAAGTAGTCGTTTCGGTTGTTCTTCTTAAAACCACCGGAATTTTCATGCCATTCCTCAAACTGTTGATGTAACTACTTTACGGTAAGATGTTTTAGTTGCACGATTGATCAGTATCAGTATTCACGAATTTTGAAATGTTTTAAATAGTCTGTACTGAAAACCGAATAAATTACGAACTGAATTTTTTATAAAGTCGCAAAGAGACTTCAAAAGATTAATATTACAATTTCTATATTACAATTTAACTTTAGTTTATAAATTATTCAAATGAATATCCCACTTCTGACACCATGTTTGCCTCGTGGTGACTTATTGTGACGTAAAGATTGTCCTGCGCTGTGAATTGTATTAGTCAGGACGCTTGTTACAAGTTTTACATTATGCATAGAGAAAACGAAGATTATTAAATTTGGATCCAATAACGAAATTTAAACAGAATAATTCTTGGGTAATGAAAATACGATTAAGTACAGATAAGAAAATATTTTGTTAACGTCCACTCCATGATAGTTTGCTCATGCTAAAAATTCATCTGTTAAAAGAATGATTCGTCTATCTTGTTTGCCTAAAGCTAACAATCTTGATTTCTTATTGATAATGTTTATGTGTGGCAATTTTTGAATTACCAATAACATTTTAACCGATAACGAAAAACGAAATTTACTTCACTATGTCATTTTTTTTTATTTTATATATACATGAAAAAATAATCAAAAGTCTCAGTTTTAGTAGTTTTCTTTAAACTGGAAAACCCGTTGCGTTGGGAAGGTAGCAACATTTTTGAGAACTCTCGATAAATATTGGCATTTATTAACACACACATTTAAAAAATTATATGCGAGAACCACGTGAAAAGATCTGCACGTAATTGTTTGACTGTTGACTGAAGGTCATTAAGTTCCAGTTTACTGGTTACTCTTAAAATTCTGGTGTACGTTTTAAAAAATTAATGGTCAGTTTTAATTTTCAGTTTTTCTATTTTTTATGGTATTTTTCAGTGTCAGACCCTTTTACAAATTACAATACATATGATTGTATTATTTGCGTAGTATTAAGACAACCATTAGTTGTTTAGTTAGTATACTTCAACAAGATAGACAAATCCCAGCACATTTGCGAATTTAGCGTTAAAAAGACAATATAAGAATCGATATTCTGTTGATAAATTGTTATTCGTAGTCAATAGGTGTAGTACATTCGCTAGATTTACTTCTATTTTGAAATGTTTTGAAAGTTATTGTATTCCATTTGTACTATTTGACGTTTGTATAATTCTAATGACCTATTGCCCGCACATCTTGTTCGACGTGTTTTTCTAAATGCATTTTTTTTTTTTTCATATCTTCATCCGTCTATCTATTATGAAAACTATTTTTACACCTAACTGTTATTTGTTTTTATTTTTATAAATTTATCCGTTCTATTATGTTTTTCTATTATTTCTTAACTACTTTTTATGTATATCTGAGCGACTTATTTGTATTGTGATATGTCATGTAGTGTTTACTATGTAAAAATTGTCAATAAACATATATATCGCCTAGACATCATACTGAGCACTTGTATCTTAGGAATATGCTCTAACTACTCATTCCCTGACATTATTCAACCCAATTTAGTATTTTGGTGAGCAAACTATCCTTCCTTCGATTTACTCCGTCCAGTAATATCAAACTATATTCTTTGGCTAATAATAGAAGAATTATTGAGTCTGTTTTATTAAAATTTGTATCCGCTAAAACTATGTTCCTATGGTTCCTTTCTTTTATTTGTAACTCCTTCTCTTGTAGATTCTTTGTTATTCGTCATAGCACAAGTGCTTCGGTCTTTATTTTAAATTCATTTTTGAACATGATTCCCAAAAATTTTTCATATTCCTGTTTGTTCTTTCCTGCTCTATATCCTGCATTTTTTCGTCTGCTTATCTTTTATTTTGCCTTATCACTTTTTTAGCATTCTTTTTTAATGTTTCATATTCTTCTCTGTCTTACTCTTCATCTGAATCTTTATAGCCTCTCTAAATATTTGGAGAAACTAGAGCAACGACTTAATAAGCACCAGTGTTTCGTTAAATAAGGTTTCATAGTTGTCTAGTATGATTAAGCAGTGGACAACACAATTTTTAGCAATGTAGAGGATATATGAACATCTTTAGATTATAGAGAAAGAAATAGAGACCTCAATAATCAGTGAATTGACAAAAAAAGTAACAAACAACATATCATCTTACTTGGGAATACTTTTAAAGTAAAATATTTGCCACTTGAATCACTCCCCCACTTTAATAAATCGAATTGAAACTAAATCTAGTGGATGTATTTAACCGACCGTTTAATCCGTTGTTTCTGATTTCACAATTTTCTATCGTGGATGAACAGCACCAAAAATGATATCAAAATAAGATGTTTGAGGTAACTTAGTATCGACCTAAAGTATCTAAGTACTTATAGCAAGTTTTTTCGAATTTCTTTCGTTTGAGTCTGGTACGTTTACATTAAATCGTAATTTTCGCGATGTTCATTTAGTATCTTTGACATTATTCTTATATAGTCTAAGATTTAACCACATGATTACTATGTAGTTTAATTTTTTCAAATAGAAATTCTTGTTAGCAATTCATTTGATCCATTTTTTGCAATATTGATCAAAATAGACTATTTATTTGATCATTTTAAAAGAAAAAATACTTTGTATATTTCACACTTCGTCGTTTAAATTGTGAAATAAAAGAGTAAAGCAGAAATAAAAAGCTGAATGAAGTTGATAATGCTATAGCATTATCTTTATTTGTTTTTCTATTCTGAACCTGTTTCTTTAATATAGCATAATAAATAATAAATAGTTTACGCATAGTCTTTAATCATTTTTCCCATTGAGTAAACGATAATTTATATTTTGAATAGCATAACCTTTTATTTTATTCCAAGCACCTGTTCTATTAATTTTCCAAGATCACCTGAACTACGACTATTTTGTAAGGTAATTTACAAAGATAGTGCCTTGATTTATGCATAATTTTAGTAGGCCGTAGATCAAGCAATAAACAAAGCGGGAGTTTAACCCTCTACTGCATGAATTATTGCAAACATGATATAAAAATATTTTTAAGTATTGTGATTTTTATTAAGGCTAATTACTATTTAAATGGGAATAAGCCACAATTAAAGGTTAAAATACGTTTATTGACGTTTCAATTTCCACTTCGGAAATCGTTCTCAAAATACTAAGGCATATAAAAGGCATTAGTAAATATAAAATAACTGTTTAGTCCTATATATAAAAGTTTTTTGTAAACCCATGTATGATTCCCTATGCAATAACTACAAACTGGAATATTTTTTGAAAATCCATGGTTTCGCATGCATTATACGAACATATTTTAATAAAATGTTAACATATAAAAATACATATTAGTTACGAAATTTTGATAGAAAATTCCTTTTTTCACTACAATATAAAAATACACTTTTTACATTTGGTGTACGTTTTTTTTGTACATATTTGACACTGTCGGCGATATTTTTGCCATTCTGGCATGTGCCCAATATTGTCCGTACAGAATTTAACGGTATCACTTGATATCTTGCAGGAGTTTTTCTTGTTCTTTTTGTTGGTGTTGGGGTTGTTCCATTGGTTAACACAGATGGAGTTCCTTGACGACTAGACGTTGGAGTTCCGTGATGACTAGACCTTGAAGTATCATTTTGTCCTACTGGACGACCTCTCTTTCTTCCCAGTGACTTCCCAGATCTACATAAATGTTCAGAAACGACTTAAAGTCAAATAATGGCATATAGCAACTTTTTTCAATTTTTCTACGCCAGAGTATCTATGCGTTCACAACACATAGATCCAACATATGAAAAAAAAATCGTTTATACCATTTTCTTGATATTAGATGGATTTTGTAAAGCCCCAGTATCGAGTCTAAAAGGTCCACTCCTTCCATCAGCTGATTATAAACTTCAACAACTTGAAGGCATGGAATCTACGTTTGTGGTTCTAGGTTCACTACCGATGTAAGTTGATAACATATTTACTGGCTTATGATCGAACCAAGTTATTAGACTTATGTTTATGTCTTCAACAAAGGCAACTTTTTCCACAATGAAACCACGTTCTTTTTTCTTTAGTTTTTTTCCGGATAGTATTTCCGAATTTGGAACACGGTTTAATCAAACTCCGTACCTAAAGGCAACAGTCCATTTTTTGCAAGATAAATTTGTAAGTTGGTACAAGAGTTTGATTTTTTATGAACCCACTACAGCAGCTGCTGGTGAGTAGCAGGAAGTAACGAATGACTGTGTCGACGATGAGCGCTGTGACTTCCATTTAAAAAACTATTTGTTGCATTAACTACCTAATATGACAATCTTTGTCACTTAGGTAAGGCCTATATTATTATTTTACAAAAATAGAAATTCATTCAGAAAACCATTGTTCCTTTACTTTATTTACATGCAAATCATTTTATGTCCACAACATTTTACATGCAAAACGACTTCTTTCCACGTTCGTGCAATAGGTCTTATTTTTAAACTATTTTTTAGCTACCCTAACTGAAATAAGTGTTTTTATCTCATGTTTGGAACCGATACTATTGCATAACATTGATTAGAACTCATTATCCTTTTTCAGAACAAAGCTACAAATTTTTCGCCCTCCCTGAAAAATTACTATTTGTGACTGAAGTTGTTTGCATTTTACCTCCTAATATATGGTTTGATAATAAATGACATAATAAAGCTAGATAATAAAGTGAAATTTGATGTAGAAAAATATTTATACAATAAAAAATAATACTTACTTTCTCCAAAAAATTTTATCCAACAAAAAAATTCACCATTTCTATTGGTATTGTGGTATTGTGAAACCATGAAAGGTTTCGTATGTGGTAGAGGGTTAAGACGAAAAGGCTCTAGCTTTGAACTTTTAAAAGGGCCGTACTAAGACCAAGGACCGTATGAATTTTATACGAGATATCCCGATTTAGTAAGAGCATTAGAGTTATAAAACCATTACCAATTTTTATAAAAAAAGTCTCGGAAGATTGATATTTGAAATTCAGTTTACTTCAACCTAATTTTTTTTGTTATTTTTACGCGTAATACCGATGGTTTTTATTATTATCATATATGTTATAAATATCTTGAAGAGATGAGATTTTTTTTTCAAGAATGACCTCCGAAACAAAAAGGTAATGGTGCAATCTAAGTGGTTCAAAAACATTGAATAAGAAAAGCTTGTCTCCCCTCTTTTTTTTGTATTTATTGCTATTTTGCAGCAAGGGTAATAAATTTAAACATTTTTTGCTATTTTACTTTATTACGACTTTGCTCCAAAATTGTTTTAAAGTTCTAAGCGAGAAAAGTAGAAAAAAATCGATGTTTTTAGTAATTTTTAAATATTTTAATTTTTTTATTAATGTTCTCGACCTATTTGAGAACGAGGATAAATAAATTATTATTACTGAAGTTACCACCTATTTATTGCTGTAAAAATCCGAATGCCACTTCTCACGTCCTCCTCAAAACAAATCCCCCCAGGTCTATTTACTTCCGTTGCTTAACTAGCTCCTCAAATCTAATGATATTAATAAACAAATATTCTTTAATAAAGCTCATGTTGATTGACACTGGCTGAAAGACAATTTCGAAGCCAAGAGGAAAAAAAAACAAATAATCATACTATCTAAAAAAGGATTCGAAAGGTTTTGTTCTTTGATAAAAAAAATCTGGAAATGAAGTAATCATGTGGTCAAATCTAGCTCGAATAGAAATAGAGTAACTATTTATAAAGACTATTGAGTTACCAGTTTGCTTTGTTCTAGGCAATACGTTACGTTTGTAGGTTCATGGAACACTTAAACTAAATAGGTTATTATTTAGAAAACGCCATAATGTTCTAACTGAATCATTACATTAAAAATGCGTAAATATTTATTTTGCTTTTGTATGGACAGCAATTTTATTTTGATGTAAAGTTTTCATAAATTAGAGAGACCTTTATATCATCATAATGCCACTGGCAATCTTTTTTTCGTTGGTTACAGTATTAATTGAAATTATTAGGTTTTTCTATGACCGTCAAGGACTGGATTGTTATGAAATTCAAAAGGGATCGTTTTCTCTCGTTAATTTTACTACATGAATACCTGAAAGATCTTTTCTTCTTCTAGAATCTAGAACGCATCAGGAAGTCTTTTATATATTTAGAAAATTACTTGATCAGGTTCGAAACGTCCTGTCCCAGTTATTTAATATGTTGGTGTACAATTATCCTATAGAAACAAATAATGTTCCGAGACATAATCCTGTTTCTATGAGCATTATGGTTTTAAAGTCTACCAGTAGGGTGCTAACCTGGTTAACTCCGCAGAAATAGGAAGCGATCATAAATTGGTATTGTGCAAAATCCGAATGAAAACACATATATGTGATAACAAAACACCAGAATATATCACAAAGATAAAAGTCAAAAGCTTACAGGATGACTCCACAAGATACCTATTCCAAAAAAGAATAACCGAAAAAATAAATATATCACAGAAAGTGATGGAGTCGAAGAAAGCTGGGCAAAAATTAAGTCTAATATCTTAGCCTCGTCCAAGGAAGTTCTTGGTGAAAAAAATATAAATGAAAAATGTAAATCAAAGAAAAAAGCTTACCTGAAATACATGTCAATCAAAACACAAGAGGCATACCATAATTACAAGACAATTAGAAACGAAACACATGCACTTGTAAGAAAAATAAAAAATGATCACTGGGACCGATTTTCAAAAGAAATGGAACATGATCTTTACGGTCTTCAAAAGGAAATATGGCGCTTCATAAGAGGTCAAAGAACTACCTAAAAACTACCTAAAAAAGTTATATGCAGAGGAAGAACAAACGACGCTAGAACCGGAAACACCATCATTACCACAAATGAAAAACATAATATAAATGCACAGGAAGTTCGGAAAATACTTGAAAACCTAAAAAATAGAAAAGCAGCAGATAAAGACGGGATACCAAACGAGTTACTAAAATCTTGTGGAGCAACAATCACAGAACAATTAACAACATTAATTAATAAAATTATAAAACACAATAAAATACCGGAAAAATGGAGAACGAGCAAACTAATTCTGCTATTCAAAAAAGGAGATAGAAAACAGTCACAAAACTACAGAGGTATAAACTTGTTAAATACTACGCTAAAACTTACAACTAAAATTTATTAAATTTACTAAATTAAAAAAAAAAGTACTAATAAATCAGAGGATAAGTTTAGCAGATGAACAACAGGGTTTTCGTAGTGGAAGATCGTGTACAGATGCAATATTCGTTATAAAGCAAATCACTGAGAAATCACTAGAGTATATTCGACCAGCATTTGAGACTCAAAGATGTAATCCATAAAGAGAATTCCAGTATGGAATGTAATGGAGAAATACTCAACATCATAATGCAAATGATACAGTTGTGTTTGCTACAAAAACAAGGGAGAAAGGGCTACAAATATTAATGAGTCGCATGACAGAAGTAAGTCAACTATTCGGACGAGGTCTGAATATAAAAATACAGAAATAAAGGAAGGGAAAATGGTTTGGATTCAATATGCCGACCGCAGATCTGTTTCGAGCAGTTCAAAATTTTCATGATGATCGCCAACATCCGGAAATCACCTCAAGAAGAAGATACATGTCTCGTATGTGTGAAGGAGAATTGTAGTTTCCGTGGTACCACGTTTTCTTCCCAGTATTTAAAGGATTTATTTCTCGATTTAAGTAAATACTTATTAAGTTACTCAGAAATAGACAACTTTTATTACATTTCTAACATGTTTTTTTGGTTGAATAATATTAACACATCAAAAAATTCAACAAATGTCCTGAAAAAGCTTTTCACTGTTTGGAGATCGTTCCTCGAGATAACGTCTTTGTTCTTATTCCTCGTGGGTGAGAAGCAAAAGAGGGAGTACCCTACAACGAAGTCAGTTAGTTACTAAAGCTTTTCTGCTGCTGGATTGTCTAATTTATCTCTGGGAAACTCTCTTTAAGGTCACTCTTTTGCCTCTTCGGGCAGTGTTTTGTCGTTATGTTACTTGAGTTTTTCTACCGCCGGTTCTGAATGGTTATGAGAATCTGAAGTTTCTCTTACTTACGGATAAGCTAGGAAGAGTAAGAAAGAGAGAATATGAAGATGTAAAAACGGTTCTTTTAACTGTTTTTTCTTTTATTTACTTACTGTTTGTTTTTCTGAAACTCAGTTGAGGGCAGTTGTGGTTGTTTTACCTCTCCATGGACAGCCATAATTATGTATTGTGATTGAGATCAACAATTCGGTAGGCACTCGAGGGAGTTTTTTTTTGGATGTATCATGCACGTACTACAACTACATGTTTTATTTTTAAATTTTTATTGTTATGTTGGAATATTTCATTCCAAAATTCGACACATAAATCATCAAACTAAAAAATACTTTCAGTGATATTCCTCCCATTATTTATATATTCTCGTATAATGTTTTCATTGGCAAATGGATACTTTAACATAAACAGATAAATACTGAGATTCCATACTGTGGTAAAACTAGAAAAAAACTACAACATACAAAAAAATAATAAAATGTTAAGTTGTCCTAAAGATATTAATGCGTTTTTTTTGAGAATATAAAATATTAGTGTTCTTAATGTAATGATCCACAAATAGACATAGAACTTTCTTTAACACAATTACCATGTTTACGTAAAATGTAAAATAAAATAATTATAATTACATGTTTTGTTTGATTTTAAAAATTCCAAGAAGACCAAAATGTAACTTTTTGTCATATTTTTATTGTGTCTTTCTTTATTCCATAGAAGAAGCAAAGAATATATGTCCATATACAAGGCGATAGGACATTTGAATAGGGCGATTTGGTCACGGTTATTATACTTCAAAACATTCCTGAAGGGAGCGACTGCATACACTCAAACCGTGGCCGTCGGTTTAAAAACATATCATGAAAGATATAGTTAGGGGGAAGTGGGAAACGAGTACGAACAGAGCTATTTAACTTCCACGCTTAATAACATTTCGAATTGTGGATTTTAATATTGGTCCACAAAAACCCTTCCCGCAAAACACGAAGAAAGAAAAGCTACTAAAAACGACGACACGCCCCCTCACGCCGAAACCAGTGGAGGGGAGGCGAGTAGAAAATATAAATATGGCCTCCGCAGTACAACGTGGCGTCAGTTTCAGCTTACACGCGAAGCAGTAACATCTCCAGAAGATGCCAACCCCTAGTTGGCGAAACGTCGAGAACTAATCTCAGAAGACAACGGCCTAACAGCCCGAACAAACAGTTTAACAAGTTAGAGTGAAGGATAATGAGGACCTAACAGCTTTTTCAAAAACCACATTTCGTAAGCTACTAAATGAAATGGGTTTTGAATATGGTAAAAGAGTTCGAGATTCGATAATGATGGAAAGAAATAGATCCATATCTTGGAGACACAAGTACCTCAGGCAATTAAAAACATTGAGGAAAAAGGATAATGTAAACCTTGTTTATACCGATGAGTCTTGGACTGACGTCGGTGCTTCAGTCAAAAAGGAATGGAGGGACACAATCCAGAAACCACGAAATGCCTTCATAAAAGGGAGGTCCTCGGTTTGTTATATGCAGAATGGTTTGAGAAGACGTTAACTCCAAACTTGCCGAAAGCCAGAGAAACCGTTGTCGTTTTACAACAACTGCGGAAAAATATGGAGTTAAAATTTTGAGACTGCCGCCTTACCATTGCGAGCTGAACCCGATTGAGATAGTGTGGAGTCAAGTGAAAAGGTATGTGGCTTCAAACAACATCGATTTTAAGTCGAGTTCTGTCAATAAAGATCCTGCTGACTCGAAAACCAGAACATTTAACTGATCCAGGTCTTTAAAAAGAACCATGTTAACCTTGCCTAACTTGCCTTGCCTATACAGTATTTCTTAAATAACCTAAACCATTATATAACGTTGTTTCGATACATTACCTCAAATTAGTCGATTCTCCACCTGCTTACACCGATTAATTGTAAAAAATAACTATTCGAATGAGTTAAACTAATCTGACGCTCAAAAACTTTTTTTTTCGTGTCAAAATCCTTCGTATCTTCAGAAGTAAGGTTAATAAAACAACAATTACAAATCAAATTACGCTTTAATAGGTCATTTGAGCACCATTATGGTGTAATTTGAATATTCACGTGATATATTCAATCATATAATCTATTTCAAATATAACAACTGGAAACTCACAACACACTGAAATATACAAAATTATAAATAGTTTTTCGAAAGAACAAAAAACAACTACCTCCTGGAAAAACTAAAAAATGAGTACGTACAGTAATGACAGTCTATGAAAAATCTAAGAAAACGTTTCTATTTAGGTATTAAGTGCAAGAATTTTTTATCGAGTTCCATAAAAAACGTTTCCTTAGATACATCTAAAGAAAGTAGTAATTTTTCGTCTTTCTGATGATGTAGAATTTAGTAACTTCAATGACGAGTCTTTTGATCAAGATGAAAACGAATTGGATGAATTTTTAATTCAGTCACTATTATCACTACTCTGAACCGGTAGTACGTTTGACTTTCCTCTGCCTTGGGCTCTGTGGTTTGCCTTTTGGCGATTTTTGCAGCTTTTCCTTGTCTGTAACAAACATACATTCTTGTAGTTTGGATGTGTGTGGTGGTAAGATTACAGGTGAAGGTTGTGGATGCATAAGATGACATATGTAATGTTTAAAATGATTCAGGCACTAGTTTTGTGGTGTATCTAATGTAGAAGTTCTAATTCAGGCAACATATATTGTTGATGGCTATTGAAAATCGCAGAAAATAGCAGAAATAGCATCCAAAGTAGAAGTGCTAAATGTGATAATATATTTGCATGGGCTGTTCAAAGTTACTTAAGACTGCTACAATGAGAGCATTCTTAACATTGCACTGGATGATAGGAATAAAAAAATCATAGGAAATCCTGAAACATATTTATGTTGAGGAATATGCAACAAAAACAAAGTTACCTTATAACCCAAGAGTTCTATATCTTCTTTGTTAAGTGTTAAAGCGATACAACAAGTAAAAATCCTACTGAGACCAATAGAACCATTTAAAACAGATTTTGGACATTAAGAAAAGTCAATATTTATGTAAAACACTTACATAACGAGTTCATTTTTAAGAGGAACACAATGTTCATTTAATCATTGATATTTTTTACAGAAAACCATTGTAACATTCTCCGGTGATATTACGTCAAAATACAAAACTGTAAATAATTTCACAAGGCATTTAGAACGAAGTAATTGTATCAAACATGTTCGCGGCATTATGCAAGATTGACATGATTTTCCCAGAGTTCCCATAATTTGTTCCTGGTAGACAAAATTGGTACACCAGGCACTGGGAATTTGGGAATAATGAAGTTGTGTGTTTCCACAGTAAAGTCGTTGACAGCTTCAACATGGGTGACTTTGGGGAATTAACACGCTAACAGACATAGATACACATTCTAGGATTTAGTACCACAATTGATATGATAAAAAACTTGGAAAATTACTGTAGGAGTCAAATACCACATGTGGAAATGTCACATTCCACAACAAAATTTCGTATTATATGTTATGCCTAATGTCAAAATATTATGTTCCACATATAAAGGTTCCATTTTAGAAGTAAACTGTAGGGAAGGAAACTGTACACATACAAACAGGTAGCCCTAAACAATTACTACTTGACAGTGATTAGTTACTATTCTCTCAATAACCAAATAAAGTTTTAAAAGAAATATTAAGAGTGATATATTAGAGTTTAGCTCAGAAAAATACAACAAAAATAAATAAAACCCACTTTAAAAAGTCAGGGATTAGAGATACGGATATTTTATGAAAAGAAATGGTTCATTATTGACAATTAATACAAAAAGTACTTACTTAAGCTAGCTAGTGTTTGTTTTGGCAACCAATCGTAGTCAACATTGTTTGGATTGCTAGTTCCAGTCTCAACAGGTGCTGATTTCCTGCTGCTACCACCACTTCCTCCACTGCGCTTCTTACCAACTGATAGCAGAGTTTGTTGTCCAATAACCAAAAGCAATACTACACCAGCAGCCAAGAAGACATAGAGGAAGAACGTTTCTCCATCAAGCCCTGTATAAAACATATCAAATGAAAATTAATTGTATAAAAAACAACAAATATTAATTTGAGCTGAAACTATGTGTGTATTTTGGTTTCCAAAGCTATGAAAGTAAAAAAATAAAGAAGAAGAAGACCTACCTTCTTCTAATTCAACAATTTGGACTGTTTCATTGAAGACAGCTTCTTGGAAAGCATTTCCTGAAGCATCATGATAGTTCAACAAGATGTTCAATCCAAATGGTCGGCCTGCATAGGCTTCAGCTGGTAGAAAACTATAGAGGAAAGTGGCTTCTTCTTCAGGTTGAACAACTTTGCTGTAAAAATTTACTCTTCAGTAAAACTGGTATTTTTTACAATAATATATAAATAATATGTATTTCCAATGTACACCATCTCTATAAACAGCAAAAATATTTATCATTTAGCAAAAAAAATATTTACCTATATCCAACAGCTGAAAAGTTTTGGATGAAGAAGTTGAAGTCCATTGGATAGCGGAAGGATGCTTCGAGGGTGTCTACAACAAAATCTTGATCACCTTTGTTGCGGAATCCTACTAAGAATTCAACAGGTAGACCAGCAGGAATTTCTGAAAGTAAATGAATATTTCAATAATGAATTGATAAAATGTTTATTAACTTATTAATGAATATGTCTATTACTCATAGCTTATGACAGTTTTAATTATATTTCTAATTCCATCTGGTATTATAACATCTACAGTTATGTAGAATGTGCTTAATATGAAAAGAAAACCTAAAAATTATATGGTAAGTTTCACTGATGATAATTCCATAGCAGAGTTAGTATTTCCTTCACAAAATCTTCATCTTCTTTCCTAAATATGTACTTTTCCTTTCACAATAATGATTCTTACATTCTTTATTTGTATTAATGTAATCTCTTTAAAACCTTCACATCCACAAAAATTTCTCTTTGCTATTTCAAAGAAAATTAAAACACAATAAAACAACTTAAAAATGTAAAAGAAAGCTACACTTGATTCTATGGTATATGTGCAGAATATTACAGTTATCCTCAGAATCATTTTGAACTGATAAAACTCAGTGAAAGTTACACTTAATTAACACTAAGAAGGTTCTTAGCAGCAGCTTAGAGCACAGAATTTGACATAAAACACTTCTCCCTGAAGTTAATCTATCTTTATATTAAAGTCATATTCATCTATAAAGAAGTACAAACCTAGTTGAGAGGCTCCAGTAGATTCAGGCTTCACAAACAACAGGGTAGTATCAGCATATGGTGACGAAAGTGACTTTGTATCTTCATCCACTTCTTCTTCTGTAGTCGTTGCTTCAACATCAGAGTCTACTTCCCCTTCAACTTCTACTTCATCCTCAATGGGATCTTCTTCAGCATATGATACCATTTTTCCTTAAATAAATAGAAAATGTGTCAAAAAGGAGTTACTTAACCTCATTTGAATTTTGAGTTTTATAAGCATTTTCTTGAAATAAAAACAATTCCTACGCAAAACCTACGTTAATTACAACATTCTACAGTAAATTCAATATGGGACAAAACAAAAATATACTGAAAGTAGATTCAAATAGACAAATTTATTTTTGTTAAATTGGAAGGTACTTACCATTTTCGAAAATGAAAATGACTGCTGGGAACACTAATAACGCTAAAAATATTAATTTGTTCATGTTTACTGAACCACAAGATCTCACAGCCTCACAAAACTTGCTTGTATTTAACAAGTCTCTATTCCACTAAATGACCGGCCACCTTTCTTGACTTTCTACAAGCACACGGTTGGTTTCGACGTGGAACAAAATTTGTACACATCACATTGCCCACCACTTTTTTTACTATTACGTCACATGACAGTTCAGCATACGACTGTTCTGACAGCACACACGAATAATACACATTTGCCACATTTTTATGCGTGTGATTTGTTTGCAGTTATTTACAGCATTTTATACGTATTTTACAATTAGTTCATTGATCAATCGCACAATTTAAAAAAAAATCTTTAATATAAAACAAGCAAATCTTACTTTATTTTACATGTGATGTTGCACATTTGCTCGTAAAGAATTTTCAATCCAAGAATGAAGTTGCTAATTGATATGAAAAATCATATATTTTCCCCCTTTAAAATTATAAAATAATAGAAGAAAGATGAGTAAATTAAGTTATGATGTTTTCAAACTAAAATTCCCATTTATTTTAGTCACATGCCGTTAACTTGGCAACGTATTTCAGAAGTGCATTAATAAGTATATTTTTACTACGATATAGGCAACTCTATCTTCACTAAGTTAGATATTTGGCTACATTCAGTACAAAATTGAAATAAATAATTATTATATTTAATGGATATTTTATTTATTATATATGTATTAAAAGGATATAAAATGTGTTATTTATAATATAGGTTTAAATAAGCAGCATAAACGTTGTGTTATGTTTCAGCTTTTTTATCCATGTTGGGCAAGTAGTTTCTAATTTAATTGTCTTGTAGTTCTTTCGTAGCTCTGCTTTCCCAAAGGATAAGACAATTTCTTAAGAATTAAGCAAAATCAATGTGATGATGGCAAATTTTCATGTAATCCATGTACTCACGTATTAATAATTAAAAGAATTATATGTGTAGGTATTAATGTGTATTAATATAGACTTAAAATTTACTCATATAAAATAATTTAATGTGTTTACTAGACGTCTCATTTATCAATAAATTTCAACTTTTATCTCATTTTTCTATCTTCTATGGTAGTAGTGACAATGGTGGCAGCCATGGACAAAGATATTGTGCCCGCACGGTAAAGGTGGTCCATACCAAGCACCCGGAGGGGCAGAGGGTGCATAATTCGTTGGAGGCGGCGCATAATATGTCGGTTGGTGCGGGGGAGATTGCGGTGGTGGTATATGTTGATCGTGGGAATAGTGGTGACGGTCGTGGTGTCCATGGTGATGATCTGAATGGTGACCGTGGTGATTACCCATTTCGAAGATTATCTACAAGAGGGGATTATTTTAAGTAACGAATTTAAACATGTATAGCTTACCTATATTTTTTTTTCGACTGTTTAAATAATAAATTATTTAGAAATACATAGTTTTTACTTGTATAAAGGAAATATAGGAAATCAAATTACTTTAAAGGGTTTATGGCGGGATAAAAGCAGTGTAGCGATAGATGAAACGCACAAATGATGAATTTTACAATACTTACAAAGGGCTAAGAATATGAGAAACAAAACACAGCACTGCATTGGATTGAATACCTGCTAGACCGAAGTAAACACAAATTTTTTAAATGGATATAATTATATTCACAAAAAAGGAGGTAAACCAAGATGTAGCTCGAAGGTGAGATGTCACAGATACAAAAATAAAAAAAGTGAAAAAAGAAACCGGATTGACACAGAAAAATTGAAAAAAACACACACAGCTGCATACCCCAAAACAATCTGTATCTACATTTACATTCTTATGATAAAATTTTACTCTCCAAGTAACTAAAATAACTATTTATAGACGTTTCACAAACTCCGTAATCGACTATTTAGTAGTATACCTATGCACTATATTTAAAAAAAAATGTGTTTTCACTTACAAATCATAAGGAAGCACAAGACTGGATAGGTACTTTACAATTTTCTAGTAGACAAACCACCAAACTAAGTATGTTGTTTATTTGTTGTAACGGGTCGCTTATCTTGAATTTTTAATAATTATTTTTAACGATAACTTCGTTTTTGAAAATATCCGGAAATAAAAGTGATTAAATTTTTAATTAAGAAAACATTTGAGTCGACGCGACGGTTAGAAGAAGTATTATACGTTTTTCACTAAAATGTTAATCATCAGATCATTTACGAAAGGGATTGATAATAAATTATTAAATAAATTGATTATGGCAACTTATTCAGATCGGCAGTAGATAAAGCAATGTGATTCAATATAACAGCTTACATCCATAGAGGTCAGGCACTTTAAGAAGAAGATACACCAAACAAAGAAGAAATAAAAGAGAGAGAAGAAAAGAAACGGAAAACGAAAGTGCCTAGAAAAACAGCAAAAAGAAAAGTTCCAGCAAAGACGACGGCAACCATCAAATTAGTATGTAGAGGAGAGTGGGGCATATTGATGGTACTGGGGCAAAGTGGGGTTTTTCTGTTTTGCAGAAATGCCTATAAATCTGATAACATATCTCAGTTGAGTCGTTGTCAGGTGATGCGTGACCTTCACTAGCATCATTTGATTACTATTCGATTTAAGTTTACGCACCAAACAAACTACCACATTGTCTATTTCTGTTTGGAGTCTGGTTTGTATGAGTCCTTCTACTAATTTGCTGACTGCTCGAAGTAAGCTAATCGGCCTGTTATTTTGCGGAAAAATGCTGTTCATCCCTGGTTTGTGAATCATTGTCATATGAGCTTCTTTCCATCAACTTAAGAAGAGCCTATAGCTCAGTATTACATTTGAAGGGTACAGGAAAAAAACAAGATAGGTATGTCATTTCTTTTCACAACTGAGTAAATTATTTGTTCAAAACCAATTATTTTTATTTCAAAAAAGGATTATAAACAGTAGTTTACATAAAACAGAAGTAAACATTATTATAAAGTATTATAACTACCGTTTTTTGGTTTACAAAAACTAAAGTCGGCTTTATTGCAACAAAAACTGCATGACCCACGGTTTTGGAGAAACAAAAGCATCAATGTCACCTGAAACAGATAAAAACCAGCCGTTTTTATTTTTGGACTAAGAAAATTAATGTATTTTTAATGTTTATTTATTTATCAACATATAAATAATTTAAAATTACTGTTAAAGATGAGCCAGGTTATGGAAAAATGTCACACCTTTAGGACTTCAAAACAGCATAAGACTCATTAGGTGGTTAAACTTAGCCTTTGGAATTGTTAAAGGACCTGTAGCAAAAATAAAAAAAAATGAATAAATCTCATTTTTATTTAAAAGTTTCTTATAATTTACCATCGTATACCGGTACAGGAAGCAAAAATTCTCCACATCTTAAAGCTGAGTTTTGGTCAAGGCGTTTTCGTATTGAACTGAGTTTATTAATCTAATTTATTAACTTTATTTATTACAAAATATTCTAACACTTAGTTTATTAAAGTCTTTATTTAATTTATATATATATATATATATATATATATATATATATATATATATATTTATATATATATATTCTTACACTTATCACTAAAAACTAGAACACAACTACTTTAATTTATATTATTCCATTATTCAGACTAACTACTAACTACGTTACAGACTAACTGTTTTCAATAAAAAGATCCTCTATATATTAAATAGTCGTTATTCCAGAGTTCCGTAGAATTTCGGCCGGCGACCCTTGAACTGTCTCGAACAGCATGGAAAGAAGACCGGTGTTATCGTAGGGGAAACTACTAGAAAAATACTTATTAGAAAAACATGTTTACAGTTTAGGCATGAGTCATATTTATCGTAACAGTATTAATCCAGATAGTACTGGTCCATTGTATGTTGAACGGTAGTAAATAAGGCGGCTATGATCAGTTAAGATCATAATATTTGTTAAATAAACCATTCATCATTCCTTAATATTTTTTGAAGCCTCCATATTTCTTTCATGTTCTGTCTTCGTTCTTCCATTTCTTTTACGTGCTCGTGCAATTTTTGATTTCTGTATTCTATTAGTGCCTGTTTTACTTACCGGTTTAGTCGGTTTGCCCTGTTTCTGTCTTCCTGGGTTATTATTCTTTTCTCTTATCATTTCACTTAGTTTAGGGATTATTTCCGTAAACCTACCCCTATGAAACGTATATTCTTCTCTGGTACAGTTGGAGCTTCTTTTATAATTTATTCGAACTCTATGACTTTTTCTTTTAGATCTCGTGGGTTTTCTATTGTTGGGATGTTTCCAATTTCTTCGCCCACTAACCTCTTGAAGTTTGCCCAATTTTTTTTCTTCCTTTTCCTTGTTGTTGCTTCCTAAAACTTTTTGGTTTCTTATCAATAATTTAAATTAGCCAAAAATTGCTTTTTAATAAATGCTGATCAGATTCTGTATTAATAAACTATATAATAGGTGTAAAATATGTGAAAATATAGAAATATTAGTCATCAATTTATATATAAAACATATTTCGTTCCAAATAGTTTCACAAAATGACGTAAATATAGTAATGAGTCATTGAAATTAACAAATAAACAGATTCAAATAACATTATTATCAGTTTTTAGAAGCACTCAATAGGATAAAAAGTTTGTATTTGTCATATTGTTAATACATAAAACGAGGTGATAAGATAAAATAGCAGCATAGGATATAAACAATGGATATTTATGATACTTGAACACTTTATCTGTGGCATTTTATCAAGGTTTAGCCGTTTTAGTAATCGTTAAGGTGATTTGGTTTTATTTAACGCGTAATAAGGTAAGTGCATTTTAAACAACTATCATTTTAGATCATTATGCATTTAAATATTGGGCATTTCTCATATTTACGTACTAAACGTCATAGCTACTACATATTTTGTTAACTTTAACTTTTTCTTTATTTAAACATCGCTCAAATTATTTTCTTAGTAAATCTAGGTGACTAATGTTTCTATTGTAGCCGATTCTTATCTATTTTTTTATATAAGCCATCACTGATCATACTTCCATTGGTTTCTATAATATAGAGTTATAGAGTTGTTCAAGTTCAAGTATGCTTTGGATGGCGTATCTTATGTAATCCTCCTCCTTAACTTCTAATAATATTGTGTTATATATACTTACATGATGTGAACTCATAATTCCTTGTTATTAATGTAAACTGATGGCCAAAAAAAAATGCAACACTTTGTATACGTTTATTTATTTGGATCAAAAGTATTTCTTTGTAAGTCTTATCTAAAAATATATACGTGATAAAGTTTTTGCCTCGCTATTTTTTCTTTAACTGAATTTTTTTTCTTTTTTTTTCGCAAAAACAAAAAAGATAAGAAAGTTTATTTCTGTGAATTGAACTTAAGTTTATTTGTAATTTTTAGTCATTTCGGATTGGTTTTGATTTACCCAAAAAACTTTAACATCTTTACACGTTCTGTTTCCAACGTCATAAATTTCAATACATTACAGACGATTTCATGACTTCGTGCACTTAAAACCTTATGTTTACTAGCGAGTTAAGTTCCATATTTAACACTTAAATTCTGCCACAGATGGTACTAGTATTACAATAAATGTTTGTTCCTCTGCGACGCTATGTTTACGGATGGTACCTTCTCGACAAGGCAACGTAACAACGAGGTTTCAAACTTACAAGACAAAGTGAAATTTGCGAGTATGTACTAGATTTCTGGATAGACCTCAATGATGTTCTTCTTGCTGACACCTTTTTGAATTCCGCCGTTCAATTCAGATTTCTTGTATAGTACTTATTAAAATGTCATATAAAAAGTAAATAGACTAAACATTATGTGACTTAGTGTTAATTTTCTAAAATTTGTATTTTTTTCTTTATAGGAAACTGACCTGAATAAAACAAGAAAATGCCGCACCACCACGATCATCACCACCACCATCACCACCACCACAATCGTGGAATAATTGGTGAAATCATCCACGACGTGCTACATCCCAATCACCATCATCACCACCACGGACCTCCTCCACCACCACCAATAATTCCAGTACCAGTTCCAGTCCCGACAAATTACGGACCTCCTCCTCCTCCATATGGACCACCAATGCCTCCGCCACCATCAAGCTGGTATGGACCATACGGACTACCACCTTGCGGTCATTCGGGCTACAGCCATGGGTGCCACCACTGCCACCACCATCACCGTCGTCATTATTGCTGAAAAGACTTGGTTTAAACAAATGTCAATTGTACAATAGTACTTAAGATTTTAATAAAGTACTATTTAGCAAATTAGGTGTTGAAATGTATACTTTGTTGTACAGAATTCCATGTATTGAATATTGTATTGGAGTTTCCTTAGACACTATGATTTTAACATAGCAATTTTATAAGAAAGGTTTTTTTGGCACTTCAAAGTTTTGTACTATTTTTTTATTATTTAAACTTACTTTTACCTTGTAATAAATTCATCTCTGTGATCTATATGTCGTATGATTTGTACTGCATTACCAAAAGATCTAAATAGTTTCAGTTTTATTGTTCTGTCAATTTTTTTGTTGCAAGTTTCCATTTTCTCATTTAATTTATTTATTTAATCAGATCTTAGTGCTACAGCGTTATTATAGAAACGATTGGTTTTAAACATCTTAAAAAAACAAAATTCAAACAAAAATATGAGAATTTTTAACAATTATTACACAAGCTTTCAATTTTAGTTCACTCACCACTGTGTGTGCTTTCAAATTGGTTGAGTAGAACTACTAAATTATAACATGGCTAATAAAACTGCTAGTTATAACCATGTGATAGAATATTTCCCTGACACACTTCCTGCTTCGTTGAATAATTATGAAACATTTTTTACATTGGCTTAAAAAGTCAACCTAATAGTTATTTATGTACTAAGAGCATTAAGTAGATGTTTATATCTCAGGGCGACTATTCACCTAGCGTTTGCCTCTGGCCCTAGTGTTTGTAAGACGCCCGAGGGTATACACATCTATTAATGCCCACGGTGCATATAAACTTTAATAAGTTAAGATAAGAATTGACAGCATAGTTTCCAAAGTTGTTATTACATATTGTAGTATTGTTTTATATGTGATGCATGCTGAGTCAAATGACCCATTAAAAACCTCCAATGGGCTTATAGACTATTGGATACCTCAGCGATCTCGCTGAAACGTTTTCTCACAGTTCCTTATGATCCAAATATTTAATGATAAAAAAACTTTAACAGTAAATAAAAATATTAACATCGTTAATTACCAAATTACCATAAGTCAAGCGAATGGTAAAAAGGATACCAGCCAAAAAGTCTAAAATTCTGTCTAGAGAAGATGTCTTAAAATTTATCCATGAAGCACTGAATGAGACATTTTTAATTATCAAGTTGCATTCATATTTGGTGTATTTAGCGAATGTCGACGGCAAGAACTGGTGAATATGATAATTACTCACGAAGAAGAAAAAAAATCAGTTTTTGTGGTAAACGTACCCGTCAAAAACACAGAAAAGGCGCGTTTTTACCATTATTGGCGAAGACAAAATAAATAGTTTAAAGCTCATAAGAGATTCCATGTCTTTACGGCTACGTGGCTATTCAGAAAAAATGTTTTTCTGGCCTATAGATAAGATTACTGTACTGTATAACCGGTTGGAAAAAATACATTTCGAAAAATCCCCTCTATCATTGCAAAATATCTAAGTTTGAGTGATCGTGACAAATTTACAGGTCACTGTCTGCGTCGAACATTAAAAACTCTTCTGGCAGAAGCTGAAGCCAGTATGATATGGTACCGTTGAAGCGGCATGGTGGATGGAAGAGTACGTCAGTTGCTGAAGAATATGATATATTCGTATATTCTATATTATAGAGAGCAGTATATCTTCAAAAAATGAGGTTTCAAGGATGCTGATACGCATAGCTTTTGATGCTGGATGTGGCTTTTCCTTACATAAACTTAATACACAGATAATGTAATAAAAGTTATATTACATACAATATTTGCTGCTGATAATCTATCTGTCACCGGATCTTGTTAGAATTGCCAGTTTGTGAATTCCATTAAATAATGTTATGTAGTTATAATAATTTAATTCCATATTTTGTAACTCTAATAATAAATGTTATTAACAAGTTAACAAATTTTTTTGCAGTGCCGTACATACCGAATGGTACAGGGGTGATAAATCTAGCGCGTAACCTTTGATTTTAACCCCCATTCGTTGAGGATATTGAAAAATGCACAGCATCAATTCCAAATGATTACTTGATGAGTAAAAGAATTTTTGGCCACTATGCCGTCTGAAAGTTGTGGTTCTTGCAAATTTTTATAAACAGTTATCTGTATTTAGGAATAGAATTGTTGTTTTTTCGATAAGAATATTATTTCTTGCATGGTAGTCACTGTTTTGACAAAATATAACTAAAAACTATGAAAATAATTCATAGCCGGTTATAATAAATGGTACAAAAATTTGAAAAAAAAAAGCAAAAAACAAAAATTTGTGCTGTATGTTATGGTATATTTTAGTTAAGTAGTTTAGTAGTTAAGTTATAAATAAAAATAACTAAAACGTTTGGAATACATTTTATATTGGGCCTTACAACTTTTTTTGTATTTTTACAAAAAAATTACATTAAACCAATGTTATAACGGGTTTTTAAAGAATGATTTTCACTACAAATTTGTTTAATTTCATTAATTTCTCTGGAATTTACAGTGCTCTGAAATTGTCCGGGTTCTTGAATAGGTAGGCGGCATCTTCGAATAAGGCGTGCAAATAATTTTCGGACTGTATCTCATAAACTAGCAACCTTACAGAAAATTTTATTCGACAATATTATTAGTAAATTAAATTGTCTACAACTTTATTTCTATTACTTTTTAGTGTAAAACAGAAAATAAAAAGGTTGTTAACAAAAATAACTAAAAAATTTTGATAACATACTTTTTTTTAATCATTTTACGATAAATTGACTAATTTTAATAATATAATAATTTTCACTACAAATATTTTATTAATTTTTCTGGGCTTTACTACGCTCCGAAGTTGCACGGGTTCTTGATTACTCATGAATATGATAAAAACGAACCATTAGACTTAGTTTTCTATTATATATTTTTTTCATATCATGTTAGATCAATTTATCAATATTATTCACATGTTATTATTAATTTATTTTCAAACTTTTCCGCCACTACATAACTTATTATTAATCATTATCTTAAGATAAATTTCTTGGTCTTCAATTTAGGTATACTCCATTCGCTTAGCTCAGGCATATTTTGACAGATTCATTGTCGGAAACCTACAACACAACAATTCCTACTTCTCAGTATTAATAGCTCAAGTATCCTACTATTGCAGACTTCTTTCTTTAAAAAAAGAAGAATTATTCTAAATGCTGGAAGTGTATACTAAACCCATCAAATTTTGGGTTGTATATATTTAAAAAATATATTTTAGTTGCTATAATTTAACATAACTATTTATTATATGGTGCAGATAAATAAATATTGATTGTCGGTAATTCGCAAAGTTCTATTTTATTTACTATTTAGTTTGTTTACTATCAATATTGCCTATGAGTAAGTATGCTTGGTTGTATAGTAATTTCCAGCCACTTTTAGTCTGTCAAAAAGTAACTAACTTAGCAAAAAAATAATTACTAAATTCACTAGACAGTTCGGACTGGCATAGCGAACCGAGTATAACTGCTTGGCAACCTGAAAAATAATAATTTTAACTATTATGTAGTTGGTAACTATAGCAACACAAACTAAATAATTAACTATTATGACTTTAAGTAATTTATAGAGATGTCCAAATGAAAAATTCGAAATGTCATATATTATACCGAGGTCATATACTTACAATCAAAATTAGAATTTAGCCAATAGGTACCTAGGTATGTTGTACAATATATAAATTAAAGTTTATTAAATAATTTTGTGTCTTTTAGACTAACTGACAACTACCAAACTATTATAATTTAGAATTATGTATAATATAATAATATATTATTTTTGATCAAGTTCTATCGCATCCCTTACTAATTGTCTCACGCTACGCCCCTGATCAGCAATAGTTTAAGGGTGGCAACATTGAGATTTCATTGTTGTCTTGGTTTGTTTTCTGTTTTTATTGAAAGATCTAATAAATGTAAATGTTAAATATGGCAGTGGAGTTCCAAGAAAATAACCAGCCATTTTTTGCCATTCACAAATCTAATATATTATTATGTAGAATTTGTCTAACTAGAGAAGGTTTGAAATTGTGGAAAGATTACGATAATTTAAAACGGTTGTTTGAAAATATAACTGGTATAGAGGTAAAAGAAGAATGGCCTTTTAATGCCGGTTTTTTTTTATTTATTTTTTTTTCTAGATTGAAGGTGGGATAGGGGTTGACAGATATGTTTGCACAAAGTGTATTGAATGTCTTCAAAATATCTGTAAGTTTATAGAGAGAGCAACTTATAATGACATTAGGATTAAAGAAACATTGCATTTTTGTGATATTACACCTTTAGTGAATACACAGGTAAGTGTAAAATGTTTAGTGTCATATCTATTTGATATTTGATAATTCTGTCAATAATAAAATGTTGATTTAGAGGTTAGGAGTTGTTTATGTCATGATTTGATATTTAAATGGACTTTAAATGAAGTTTTACCCTCCGAACTCTTAATAACAGGGTGTTCTAGAGAGTGTACTAAAATATATAGGTATAATATGTACCAAGATAACCAAAAACTGGTCCTAATTAGAGATGTATTTTGTTTGGCATGTCTTCTGTCTTATCCTAAATACTAATACAGTATTACAGTATTGATTGACTAACTTCTCCATGCAAGTAATTAATTATAGTGCAGTAAATACCAAATTATCATTAAACTACATTAGGACTTATGAGAGACTCAATAATTTGTTTGAATCTTTAATTTGTTGTTTGTAAAAAGGGATGCAATTGATTAAGCCTCACGTTATGTAGATACCTGAAAATACTCACTGTAGATATGCAGAAGAAATCCACAAATCTACACATTAAGACAATAAACAACTTTCTTTTAGTGTCTTTGCTTCCATGGTTGTTACTTAGTAAATAGTCTGACAAAATTGTAATTACCACTATTTTTTTTAATTATTGTATTTTTTTAATAAGTCAATTAGTCAAATAGTTTAATATATCTATATTAATATTGTAAATTGGCTGAAAGACCTTGATCTATGGCCTTTTGGTACATAGCATCCATAAAGTATATTTCTTTCTCTCTAGCAATTTTTTTATACAATTCTTACATGCAAAGATTCTTGTAGAGGCTGCTTGAAACAGATTATCGTATTAAACGATCAAAATAAACAAAGGGCCAATAATACATGACATGAACACAAAAGATATATTAAAAAAATCGTACTTGATATATGAAATTAATAAAAATGTAAATCATAAAGAATAATAATGAAAAAATGATCTAAAAAGGAGTAAGTATCTAAATATATATGTAGCAAAAATGGCAGGCTTCACATGGACCAATGCTTAAACTGCACAGCAAAAGAATGGGAATACAAATGGAAATCTTATTTTAATAAATAAATGTGAAATATATATACTGAAATATTTCTTGTAAGTTTACTAATTAATAACTTGTGAGAATGTCAAATTTGCTTAGGTTACTATTTTCACTTTTAGATAGAAATACACCATGATGACAGAGACAGAAACGATTTTCATCAATCTTCTCAAAATAATAATTTGAATGGAGCTGAGGCCAATGTAGACTTGACTGAAGATAGTATTGAAGAAATAATAGAGATTAAATGTGAAAATGATGATGATGATATTAATGAAGTAAGATCATCTGATGCTGATGATCGTTTTATAGAGGAGAATTGTACAATTAATGGTAAAACACTTAAAAATACTTAGAATCATTAATTAAGTATTTGTTAGATTGTAGTTGGTCTGTTATCCTAACCAACTTTCACTATTTGTTTCGTATATTTAGTAAATGATTCACAGTGGTTAAAAGGAACATTTTTCAGCAGTTTCCTTTCATCATCTTGTATAAGACACCAGAGGCATAGTTTCTGGATGGCTGAGGTTGTGTTGTTCTTATCTATTGTTTGCTTCATTTGCTTCTGATTCCTTTTACCCCACTAGAAGCTAGGGAATAGACGAACATAGGTGTCAGAGTTACGCCATCGATAGCATCTACTCAATTATACTCAATGCACAAAAGTAGCTATCACTACTGAGCATTAAGTGCCCTTCCATCAACCTAAGTCTCTTGGCTCTCTGAATAGGTTTTTACCCTGGCTAGAAGCCTTTTTGCTATTTTCTTATTCGAAAAAGTCTTTAACTCTTATTGAATTATAAATAACATCACCTTAAATATATTAAATAAATAAGATATTTAAGATTTACTTAAATATATAAGATCTTGGAGGTTCAACATGTGCAATACAACTCTAGTGTGTGATTATTGCAATAAATCAGTATTCAATTATGCAATATTTGAAAGAAAAGTGCTTTTCATAAAAGCTGTGCTGAAAGGGCATTCAAATAGTAAATAATATTGTCAAATGATCAAAGGTAAATGTAAATAAAGCAAGGTTATGGTACCTGAAAACAGTGTAAACTTGCTTCTGGAAAGTGTAGTAGTGGCAGAAATGATAATATCCCTGTTATTAATGACTCATATGATAATAACGGAGTCATGATTATATCCGGAAGAAGAAAAGTTCTTTAACATTAAGGGTTATCAGTTATTTTATATAAACAGAGAAAAGCGAGTTGGAGGTGTTGGTATTTTAGTAATAAAATATCTTTAGATACTTATGACATTACTCAATATGATGATAATATGTTCAATATTATTTGTTTATATTGAAAAAGTCAATATAATTGTTGGTGCAATATATAGACCATGAGATTTTAGTGTAAATGAATTTAATTCTATTCTAGAAGACAAACTTGACATGTTGAATGAGTTAAACAAGAAATGTTGGATTATGGGTGATATTAATGGGGACTATCTATCAAGTACCAAACCAAAAAATGACCTTGAAGTGCTTCTAAATGTTTTTAAATGCTTTTTTTTGTAAATAAAAGTATACCTATTAGAGTCACAATACAAAAACACTTATAGACTATACATTCACCAATACTAAAACAGATCATGAACTGGCACTTGTAGAAGAATGTATCAGTGATCACCAAATATCATATGTTTAAAAGACTAAATAAAGACAGATTTAAGTGTGAGTTACTTCAATTACTGGACAAAATCTGGGACGACCCCAACATTGTATGTGATGAAATAATTAGAATCTTTCAAAGAAACCTCATACAAGTTAAACTAAAAAATCATTTTTGAAACAATATTGCCACCTGGTTTAATGTTGACATACTTAAATTAGTACAAGAAAGAAACTATCACTGCAAACAGTCTAAGATGTACCCTAATAGTAACTATTTAATTCAACTTTATAAAACATCTCAGAAGACACACAGAAAACATTGAACAGAGAGAGAATTTTATCAAATGGAGATAACAGCAGCTGAAAATGATCAAAAAAAATTTGGAGCATACTAAACATCATAATACATTATAAGAAGCTAACAAAAAAACCAACAACTATTTCCAAACTTATACATTTTTTCTTGGAGCTTCACAGTAAAGGATGAAATTTAAGATATAATAAATAAATTGAAGGGTAAAACTGCGAGTGGACTCGACAAGTTATCAGTTGCTACTATAAAGAGTTCAAGAGTGAGATATCAACTGTTTTAAGTACTATAGTAAATTAAACATTACTACACGAAGTGTTCCCACTGCCCTAAAAATGGCAAAAGTTGTTTCAGTTGACCCATTTCACTTTTACCAGCCTTATCTAAGATTCTGGAAACATATGTAAATACACCATGTAGATAATGAACATTTTTGTTGGTTAAAAATTTAGATAGTGAAGTTTTTTATAAAATATCATTTGAATTGGTATCTTGGACAGTTATAATCCATGTTATTTTCCATTTTAGAGTAAAGTAGCTTAGCGTTATTATGATAATACCTTTATCTAATTTAGTATATAGATAATGTTTGAAATTTCTTTTAGATACTGATTCTAAACAGGAATCTCCAGCTGCAACGATTTATATGGACACAAATCAGGCTTTCCAACCCAATACACAACCTAGTAAAGGGAACATTAAGAAAACCTGGAACACCAACATAAATAACGATACAATGACCTTAAGGCGTAAAAAAACTAAATCTAACAAGCACCGTGTACCTGACCACTTACGACCGTTCGAATGTTCGTATTGTTCGCGTAGGTTCACCCAAAAAGGAAACATGCACACCCACATGAGACTCCACACCGGCGAAATGCCGTTCCAATGCACTTTTTGTCCGGATAGATTCCGCCAACTCAGTAATCTAAACCAACACATCCTTACTCACACTTCCAACGAAAAAGCATGCACTATATGTCTAAGGAAATTCGATACAGACGAAGAACTGATGCAGCACAGGTCTATGCATGCGATGGAAAACAAACAGTATGTGTGCTACGTGTGCTCGAAGAGGTTTAGCTACCAGTGGAGCTTGAGCAGTCACTTGGAGATACATAAGAAGGATATTATTAAAAATGAGTGTAATTTGGAAGGAACGGTGGAGGTGTTGATAGACTGAAAGCTTTCTTGGAAGTACTTGTGTTATTAAAGTCTTAAGAAGCAGGTGAACGAGTTTCACAGACTGTTTATACCAGTAGAAGTTTTTTGTACAGTTCAAATGAACTAGCAATATATGATTTTTCCTAAGTGGTAGTCAAACATTCCTCTCTCTTGCCATTTCGCAAGATCAAGTATTATGTTTATATGGTAGATCTACTTTAGCCCATTGTTTCAAATGTTTAAAACATTTAAAAATAATTCTGTAATAGCAAGGCTTTGAAAAGCAAAATCTATGTTCTCTTGTGTATATAATACTCAAAACTGCACATTATTATTAGTAACGTCACTGCTGTATAACTGCTAAAAATTTCATATACTTAGACATATCACTACATTGTGTGGTTATTTTGTTACTGTTAGAATTTATTTATTTTCATACTTCATTATCAATACTCTCAATAAAATCTCTGGGGAAGTTGTTTAAGGTCCGAGTGGCTAGATACTATTTAACATTTAGTATCTAGCCACTGAAAAAGCATTAATTCAAATTTAATAGCATTGAACAACCAGTACGCTAATGGATCTTTAATTTATAGAGCAGAAATTAATAATAGTTCAGGAACTCTTATACCGTTTATAGAGTTGTGGAAAGTCTTATTAACAACAGAAAGCTTGGTATAATACAAACGAATGTAAAATGGTCTGAAGCATTTTTTGTACTGCTTCCTAAAAAGTGCTTACTTAAATAACAATTTATTCTCAAATTCAATGGTATAAATATCTAGAGTCTTGAGAGATCCCCAAACATTTTCGGTGAAGAACTGTTAACCTTAGTATGGCGATTTAGATGTAGTATGGAACTTTTCTATCCTACATCCCACAACAGTTGCTTTTTCTTAAAATTTGAAAAAAAAGACTATTAGACCAGGGCAGGGCGGATCTGTTTTGAGGTGGATGTAAGAGTTTTTTATATAACCTAAATTCTTTGAAAAATTCAAATATTTCTTTGTGCTCAATTTTGGTCCAAAAAATCTGAAAAAAAATAAGTGTTTTTGGGCATGACAACATTTAAATGATAATCACCACTTGAAAAAAGGAGGGAGAGTAACAAAAATCGTTATTTGTCACATTTAAATGAGGTAATGTGCATAAAACATGGGGAAAATATAAAAAAACGGGATTTTTCAAATCTTGACGATTTCCCGGAGAGCGAAATTGAAAAATTTAATCTAGCCATTCAAAAGAACGAAAAAAAAATACACGAAAAATAATTATTTACAAGTTTGCCAAAAATTACGTACAAACTAAAATTTTTTTGAAAAATTCAAATCTTTTTCCTGAGCTCAATTTTGATCCAAAAAATCTGAAAAAAATCGGAGAGTTTTTAACATTAATATGTATATTCGTAAATTTTTTAGATTTTTTAGAGCAAAGGATAGTCTAGGAAAAATGTTTTTCGAAAAAACACAATTTTGCGATAGAGAACCACAGGAGTCACCTAGATAGCTACAAATTTGGCTGAAGGGGTTTCTAAATATGTACTTTCAAGAGCTCAACCCCAAATCAAAAACCCAGCCGAGTGCAGATTTTACCATCTTATTCCTATATAGCCTTTAGTCTCTCTTTCACAGATCCTCCTGGTCTATATTATCTTCATTATAAAATAATTGAATTTTGCATAGGACATTTTAAGTACAAATTTTAGAAATCAGAGTAACAAATTATCGTTAGTAAAACAGAAATATCTAAAATTCGTGACAAGAGACGAAACATTTTTTTTTTTTTTTTTTTTGATAATATAGTAAAAAACTATTTCACGAATAATACCTTTCGAATATTTTTGTTTTTCTAACCTAAAAAATTCGGCGTGACGTCACAATAATATGGCGGACTGGATAATTTTTGTCCTACTAAACCTACTAATCTTTCTGTAATATTTGTACTTGTATATTTGCTTGGTGTAGTATATATACGATTTGGAGATTCTCTTTCATTCTTATCTTTTTAGTGATCAATGTGGTATATAAGAAAACATTTTTGTTTTATTTAAAAAGTATGAACAAATAAATTGTTAATTTCATTTTGTTCTTGGTAATGAGTCTGGACGTTTATGTTTGTATGTAGATCGAATACTTTGGAATAAATAAAGAAATAAATGAGTAAAAACAGTTTTTTGTTTATTTTTACCAATTTTCTACCGTCCATAGAAAATCTAGAATTGAGAGAAACGTATACAAAATAATAAAAGGAAAAATATAAATAGGAGCAATAAGTTAGAAAGAATTTTGAGTAATATGAGATAAGTTAACAGATAAACGACACCGAAATAATAAAGGTGAAAGTTAAATACCAGTACCGATGGTTTACGATAATGAAAAAAGCTTTAACAGAGGATAATTAAAAAAAAAACTATTAATAAATAGTTATCGAAAAGTACAATAATAGAATGTGAAAAAATGTTCAAACATTTTCTAAAAATATTGTATTATGTACTAAAAGATAGTACGTAATTCATAAAATGTGTAATCAGTTCAAAAATTGTATAAAATTAGTAATATTGTTGTATTTGTTCCAAATCAGTATTATTTGTTATGAGTTGTTAATTTTATCTAAATATTGTAAAAAGTTAGTAATTTTTTTACTTCAAAGGTGTATTGTGGGTGGTATATCCACTAGATTAATTGATGTTTATATGGAAATTTTTTTAAAACATCTGGATTTGCAAAACTCTCGCCCAAAAGTTCCTCTTATTACGTGAAGTACGTTTTGCTACCACAACCAGAGGTTCATATGGAAAAAATATGTATAATATATTATTTTATATAAATTTTTGTTATAAAACTATATAAAATACCTATAATATGATAAAAATCAGAATTTAATTTTCAGTTTGGATCGTAACCGAAAATCAAAGTGTTAAGTGGATCTTAGGAAATAGTGTTAAACTAATACTCCAGTCGTCAGATACGAAAATACCACTGAACCTCTAAAAATCATACGAACAAGCTGAATTTTGCCGAGCATATTAATTTTGGGACCCCGAAAAAGATCCAAAAAAGTTTACCACTTTTACCTCTAAGCTTCCCTCTAAAACCCCCCTCGAAAGGGAGTAAAAACGCAAAAAAATCAATTTACCAAAAATCTTTTAAATAAAAAATTTAGCTGGGACAATTTTAAACAAAAAATGTTTTTTGTGTATATTGGGAATAAGCCACAATGTAAGTTAAAAATAATTTTATTTTGACTTTCCGATTTCCACTTAAAGGGTTTAGTTGTTGATTAGGATTCTCTGTTGAACATTTTTGTGGCTGAAGAACTACAAAATGATTGCCCTGAGTACGGCGCCTCTTAAATGAGGCAGGGGTGTGATGAATCTCCCGCTTGGTTATCGGAGCAAATAATTAAGTAAAAGTATAGTTTATTATGCTGTAATTATTTATTTTAGGTCTATTGTACCATACAGTTATAGGAAAAACTTACTAGCAATGAGTTAGAGGAGATAGCCAGAAAAATAGTGGAAGAATCTGATGATGAAGACATGGGTGGTATTGATCCCGATGCGTCCGATGAATGTATTGAATACAGTGACCATGATTTCACTTTAGAGCAGGAAGGTGATAAAGAAGTGTAAATAAAGAAGAGTATGTAATCATCAAATGGACGCAGAAGAAGAAAAGGTATCTACAAGTCGCGACGAAAATATGGTGTGGAATAAACATCCTATTATAAGTAAATTTGTCAAAACTCCCTCAAAAAATCTTGTGAAAATTTTCCGCGCTAGTCGATTCAGAAAGTGTTAAAGATGAGCTAAGTGCATTTTTTTAATTCGTTACCAAATAAATGATAGAAAGTGTGACATCGTACAAAAATATTTTTATTAGGTACAACAATTCAAGGAGGGTACACAAGGGACAGATGCAAAATTAACAACGCCAGAGTTAATTTTTGCACTTCTTGGAATTCTCTTCCTTGCTGGTGTAAAAAGTTAAGCCGTACTGATTTTAGAGAGATGTGGGCAACTGACGGCACAGGAATCCAAAACTTTCCGGCATGTATGGGATATAAACGTTTTCTGTTTCTCCTTGGAGAACTTAGGTTTGACGACAAAAGAAGTCGTGAAGAACGGAAGCAGACAGAAATTAGCGGCAGTGCGAGAAATTACAGACAAATTCACAGACAACTGTCGGAAAAATTTCTGCCAGGTGAATGTATTAGAATTGACGAAATGTTAGTTCCATACCGGGGTCGTCGTAGTTTTGTACAATATTTGCCTAAAAAGCCCAACAAATATGGAATACAAATATTTGCAAAAGGCTTATTGCAGGAATGTTCTACATCTCCAACACTGTTCAAGATATTCCTCGAACAAATATTAAAACCATGGAAAAGGAAATGTGAAGGGATGGGAATACCAATCCGGGACAACTTCTTGTACACATTAAGCTTTGCAGATGACCAAGTGGTAACGGCTCAAGATGAAGAAGATCTGTGCTATATGCTCCGAAAATTAGAAAAGGAATACACAAATAATGGACTGGAAATAAATCTAGAAAAGACCGAATATTTTACAACAGAGCAAGGACCAGTGAGAAACTTGGAAATGGACGATAATGGGGAAATTAACATCACTGACAAATTTAAATATTTAGGATTCATACTCTCAAAAAATGGAACTACCGAGCAAGAGATAACCAGCAGATTAGCACAGACAAGAACATGTATTAAACAAATAAACGGGGTACTGTGGGATAGATAGATTACCAGAAATACAAAGAAGAGAATTTATATCACCTTGGTACGCAGTATAATGACCTATGGAGCAGAGAATTGGATAATAAATAAACGAAACAGGTCCAAAATCACAGCAACTGAAATGAAGTTAATGAAGAAAAACGTTTAATTTGGTATGGACATGTGAGAAGAACAGATCATACAAGGTGGATAGCAAAGATTTCGGATTGGAGCCCAATAGGAAGGATGAAAAGAGGTAGACCCCGAAGATCATGGAGGGATCATCGAGGGAAGTGGACAAGGCCATGAAAAGACGAGACAATGGCAGAACAGAAAGGACTGGAGACGTTGGCTGAAAGAAGGAAGGCGGCGACAGCTGTAAAAATCCTTAAATAGATAGATAGAAATATTTGCATTGTGTGATTCAAAGATGTTTTATGTCTCACATTTAGAAATTTACTATGACAAGCAGCCCAAAGGAAGATATAATCTACCAAACACTGCAACAGATATTGTACTCAGATTGGTCGAGCCCTTCAAAGATTTTAAAACAAACTTGACCACAGATAATTGGTACACCAGTTATCCTTTGTCCCAAAAGTTTCTTCATCGAAAAATTACTTTGGTTGATACTTTGAAAAAAAAAAATAATAAAAGAGAAATCCCACCCGAATTACAACCAAGCAATATTAGACCTATACACCCCTCAATTTTTGTCATATTACTTTCTACACGCTGATGATTTTGTAGATAAGAAGTTAGGAAAACCAGACATAGTACTATTCTACAATGAAATTAAAGGGGAATCGATGTAGTCCATTAATGGTGCAGCAAGTACACTGTCCAAAGACGAACTAGACGGTGGCCATTGGTCGTATTTTATCAGCTTATGAATATTGCAGGAATAAATTCCTAAGTCATAGACATTTCTTAAAAAATTTAGCGGTTTCTCTAATGACACCCTGTTTGTAAAAGATGGCAAATATCACCAACCTATCTGTTGGCATCAAAAGTTACTTAGCTCCGTAGAAGAGTTCCGAGAATGAGACTCTAAAACTACAAGAAAAAAACAGGATGGTGTACCCAGTGCGGTCGAAAAAAAATATAGAGCAACCACATTAAAGTGCCAAAGATGCAGTAAACCAACATGTAATCACCACACACTTTTTCTTAGAATGCCAGCATCATGAAAATCAATCAGAAAGTCCTTAAAATTAATTTCCTTTTTGTATCTTTTTATGTCATCTGAGAAATCTTTTAAATTTTTATATTTTATACTTCATTAAAGTTTTTACATAAAATTTGTGTTTATTTATTCCTATGTATTTAAGAAATGTAAGGTGTTAACTTAAATACCTCCTTATTTTTGTCTGGCGTACAAAGTACGCCAAGCGACCACTTGTGTAAACAATATTCTAGGGCCATTTAAGGGATAGTAATAAATAATACAAACAAATCAATCGAACAAAAAAATTGGAGATAGTAGAAATATAAGATTATATATGAATAAGAAGAAGACGGACTTTTACAATAGGCGTAGAAAATTAAAGCTAAAACAGCTAAGCAGACTATTTGTACCAACATCAGGATTCTATCAACGATACATTCTGGTAAACAAACATTCTAGACATTATACCATTTTTAAAAGACAATATATCAAAAAACTTTTCTTCCTCATATCGACCAATAGCTCTTACCTGTAGCATTTGTGAAATAATGGAAAAGATTCTAAGTAAAAAATTAAAATGGTACTTGAAAAGAAAAATCTCCTTACATGCACCCAAAGTGGATACAGATCAGAACGGTCTACAATAGATAACATTACAGCATTAGAATCTGAAATACATGAAGCCTTTATACATAAACAAAAATTAATAGCAATTTTTTTCGATATAACAAAAGCATTCGACACCACATGGATATACCACATTTTAAAAACAATGAAAAGCTGGAAAATAGATGACAAATTCCTAGCCATCACCAAAAACTTCCTGGAGAAATGATGTATAAAAGTTAAAACAAACGGTGTCGTATCAAGTACGAAGTCATTGTAAAATGGATTCCCTCAAGTATCTGTATTAAGCCCGCTGCTGTTTTTAATAACTATAAACAAGTCTCTAACCATTTTTTACTTCCAGTAAAATCACATCTTTATACGGACGATCTTGTAATATATATGAGGAGTAAAACTCAAATGGACATCGCATATAAATGAATTAATTAAATCGTATTAACAGAGAATAAACCTTCTAAAAGTCCTTTCTAATCACAAATGGGGTACAGACACAAGTATTCTTCTTGGATTATACCAAGCTCTAATTAGAAGCAAACTAGATTACGGATGTATAGGCTACGAAACTGCTACTAAAAAAACTCAATTGAACAAACTGGAAATCACCTAATCCACAGCATTACGCATAGTTTTCGGAGCTTTCAGAACCACGCCAATTAGCAGCCTTCAAGTCTTAGCCGGAGAACCTCCACTATTTCTTAGAAGGCAATATTTTTCAATGTGTTGTGCTAGTAAATATCTTAGTACAAATGAAAATGAAAATCCCTTTATAACAAAGTTAATAAAGACATACTCTCCAAATCTCTACTCAAATTACTCCCCTAGAAACTTACCTTTCAACGGATGCATAAATCGATTTGAATATGATACATATCAGTTGAGAGCCACTGCTGCAAACAGATGCCAGTGTCCTCCCTGGAAAGTTCAAATACCAAAAGTAGTTTTACCTTACTCGCAGCTATCCCAAGAATTCACACAATCACTTTGAAATTAAACAACAATTCCATTCTACCATCTCCAGATATCCTGATTTCAAACTAATTTTTACTGACGCCTATAAAAACAGCAATGGTGTGGCTGCTGCAGCTATTTTCGAAGACAGTACCTTTGTCAGTGTAGCATATATACGGGAGAACTGCAAGCAATTTGCAACGCACTAAATCTATGTATCAGCAAAGATATAAATTTTCTCATCATATCATATTCTATGAGTGCCTTAAAGGGTATCAAACAGATGTATCCTACTCATGCCAATTTAGCAAAAACAAAAGATATGCTTTACAATGACCAAACAAGCGGCAAAAACATAAGATTCTTATGGGTGCCATCCCATGTCAGCATAATAGGCAATGAAGCGGCTGATAGAGCAGCAACAGAAACTGTCAATAACATAACAATTCCTATGATGCAAAACATACCATTTTCAGACCAAAAAACATTAATAAAAACCCAACTTCATAAAACCTGGAAGGAAAAATGGAGCAAAACTAAAAATTATCAAACCAGATGTTGCTTCTGCTTTACTACCACTCCCAGCTAAAAGACGTGACCAAGTAGTCTTCAACAGATTGCTGCTAGGACATACAAAATTCACACATGGATACATCATTTCCAAGAACCCTTAGCCGCTGTGCTACAACTGCCAATTACCATTGTCAGTACAACATATAATAATAGACTGCCCAGTGTATTCAACAGCAAGGTAGACAGCTAAAATACAATCCAACCTAAAAGAAGCTTTAACAGAAGACAGTAGTAAAACAATAAAATATCTTAAAAATTGTAAATTGTATAACAAACTGTAAAATTTCACAACATACTTCGTTGTGAAAGATACATTCTAGAATCTATAATCTAACTCGATGTTTCTAAACTAATAACGCAACACATGAAGAACACAAACGATATACTGGTTGTCAACTTCTATAAAAGTCGAGACTAAATTCATGTTTCAAGAATTAATTTTATATTTTTATTTACTTTTATTATGCAGCAAAATAATAACGTTTAATTATGTTTTTTTAATTACGTAGCAAAATATAAAAAACAAAATTAATTTGTTATTATTTTGTATATTTGCATACCTAAGAATTCTGGCGCCATCTATCTTTCGTGTAAATATTTGTTGAAATTATTACCATACTAACCCATCCGCTTAAATCGACATAAATAGTACAAAAAATGCATGTACAAAAAACTGCACAAATACAAGTAATCATTGGAAAAACAATTGAGCATCAATAAGATTCGGAATTCACTTCGTGCTCCGAGAGGCCAAACGAACCGTGTATGCATTCAATTTCGGCGATCGTTTAGACGCGGTAAGGTTGTTTACAGATTTCTTTTTGCGATTTGTACCGGCATTTTGGTAATTAATTTTAAATTTGAAAATCAAACGAGTTCTTTTAAAACGGACAATTATTGTAGTGGAAACAACAAAAGGACTATAAAGTGCGATACAATAAATGTAGTGAACTGGCATTAATAATATCTTTCCATATTATTCATATCTACTTTGATTTTGTAAAAGGTAAGTGATTGAAACATGATTTAGCATTAGAAAATAATCATTTTTCGTTCTTAGTGAATTTGTTTGAAATATATTTGTATTTTTATGAAATTGCATTGCAAATATTACAATTTTTTATAACATAGTAGGTACAGATTAGAAGTCTAGCAAACTTCGAATTCCTGGAAATGGCGTTTATTTGACATAAATGCATTCTAAAAACATTGGAGCTCTTGCTTTGTTAGTGCGATTTGCACACAATATTTGATAAAAAATTAATTTAAATGAAAAAATTCATAATACAAAGGGAAAGTAAAGAACTAAGAGCAAAACTATTAAAAAAAAATGATTTTATATTAGTTACATAGCGATTAAATTAATTATTCCATTTATTTTAATATTTTACATTATTTATAAAGTCATTAAATGTACCGGTTGTTTATTTTCTTAATACTTCTCTTGTATATTAACTTTTTGTGCAGTTGGCTTGTACAATACTTACCTTATATGACTCTTCTTTTTCTTGTTTATTAATAAAAAAAAGTTATTTTGTATTTGTTGCATGTTTCATTGTTAAAAATATTTTCAATGGACTTAGGGACATCTTAGACTCCTTTTGTCTTTCAGTTTGCAATGTAGTGTTTGTTTAGTGAGTCGATTTCCATCCATTCCGTTTATTTATTGTTTCTGGGTCGTTCCGTAATCTTCTATTCCCTCTTTCCTCCTTTGTAAATCTACCATATTTCTGGTCCACCGTTCATCTGTTATTATATCTGGGATGAGTATTAATAAGCAATTTAAGTTTCAGGAAAGGTAAAATGTCAATTTTAAATGTAGGTAAAATAAATTTTTGATTAATAATAACGAAGTTTCAAGTAAAATAAAAGTAGTATTTTTTATTACTAAAAATATTGTGTTGTCAAATGTTTAGTAAGTTTAAATTTTGAAGGAGTTTGGTCTTTTAAAAATTAAAAAATAGTAATTTTTCTTGGAGATTGGTCCTGGAATAAAATATGTATTTTGTAAAATTCATTTATGTATTTAAAAAATAACATAGCTTCCTGTAAAAACAAAATCTTTGTAGTTTTACTATATTTCTTCCTCTAAAGCAGGATAGTCATCGGCATCTAATGTTGAAGAAGGTTTTAACTATTTAAAATACGTTTTGTTATGATCACTAATGTACGGCAACAACTGCATTAAATCACCATATTTTTGGTTGACTATTGGTAGTTGTTCAAAGTTTAAAGGTTTTACCTGCTCAGAAAATGTAAGATTTTCTCGATTTCGGATGGATTCCCCTCATCCCCTTCTGAGATCCACTTTTTAAAACCATCATGATTATCTCGATTTCGCATGGATCCCCTTCTGAGATCCACTTTTTAAAACCATCATTAAATTCAGTTTTATAAAAAAACTGATATGGAAGATTTTTTTGAAACTTTATTTGTTTGATTTGCATCGACGGTACCAAATCCCTGTCTTCATTTTTTTCTCTGCGCATTAAATCTTTTTTAGGACATCTCCATAATTTAAAAATTCTGCTGGACCAAACTTAACGCTTATCATGATTTTTCTATAAACTGCTTTAATATAATTTTTCCAGTCATGTGGCACCTTGATTTTCATGGCAGTTTTTTTTTAGCTTTTTCAATGGATGCATATATCATATCGACCTCCATATGGGTGTGCCCTGGCTCCATAAAGTAGTAGGTTATCTCAAATAATGAGTTTTTGTCTGGTATCGCCTTTGAAATCTTGTAGAACATTGTAGCAACATAAATGTTTCTATTCCGACCAAAACATGAATCACTGTACAAATTAAGAGTTTTAATTTCTTTTGTCCAAAACAAACTTTCTTAAACAAGAAGCTATTTCTTGACCTTCACGTCATGCTATAGCTTTGTTCCATAAAAAACAAATCCATTCATTGCCAATATGATCTGTTTTATAAGGAGTTAGATTGTAGATCCACAATTATCTTTTGTAAAACGATACACCACTTCTCAAGAAGAAGGTCGGCACCTTTTTCAAAATCAAATGAAACAGATTTACTCATTTCTTTATCTTTCTTCTTATTTTCATAACAGCTTTGAGCCATTTCCAAATGGTTATTTAAATCTTGTTTTATTGTAATCTTTTTATATACCTCATTTTCTGTAAGGTTTGGTTTATTATAATATGACTTAAGGCAAAGATTTAGCCGTTCACAGTTTGCACATGTATCATTTTTGTAAGATGATGAAAAGCAAGATTAAGTTCTTCATTAAATATTTTTCTTTACTAAAATTCTTTAAGCGAAGCAACTTTTATTTCGTTGCAGTTTTCAGTATAAGTCTTTAAATACTTGAAATATTCAAATCGGGGCTAAGATAATGCCTAGAAGATTTTTCACGGGAATAGTGGCTGGTATATTCTGGAAAACTTCTTAGGTGATCGCGAACAATATCTTTAACTCTTCAGAAGTTTGGGTTGGCTTTTATGCATCCCTTTTCCATCTAGTGGACATACCCCACCACGGGCCCTTTTTTCTCTACAATCACTCTTATCTTTTTAATAGAAATGTCATAGGTGCTTAAGTACATGCTTTGACAAACTTCTGTTCGATTTCCGCTAGAATCTTTTAAAAAATGTTTCCTATAAAAAGATCTGCTATCCATTTTCTATAATGCCAGCTTTTGCCTACCTTTGAGTTTTTCTTCCACACTTTGCGCTAACAGTTGATCTTCAGCGTGTCTACTTAATTGATAAAATCGCGAAAATATACTTCGCCAAAAAAAGTATCGCATCACTTATAAAATTCCAAATATTTCTGACAGCATTTGGTTAATTTAAATTATTTCTTTCTGGCCCTTAACAATATTAAGGCTAGAATAAATAATAAAAAGAAATTTATAAATACAGCTTACTGTTTAAGAAAAAAAAAATGTTAATTGCTACATATTTTGTCTGGTTTTTATATTATCAGTCCTTATTTAACTTTTGTAAAAAGTATACAGTTTGCGTTTAATTTAAAATTTCGTTTTAAATATTAAGTATGGAAGGTCGTGACAATATAAATTTAAATTTAACGAGAGATCAAGTGGTTGAATAATTTCCCTCATTGAAGACGGAAGGAGTCAGCGATATGTGGCCAATTTAGTGTGTGTAAATCAGTCGACAGTATCACGAGTGGTAGTAAGGTAGCGAGAGACTGGTCTTTATGAAAGACGAGCTATAACAGGTCGGTCAAGAGCAACTACGCATGTGGACAATAGATTTTTAGTCCTTCAGGCTTTGCGTCGAAGACTCGAAATGTACGTGTGTCTTCAGAAACTGTTAGGCACATCTTAAGATAGTCTGGAATTAGGGCCACTGCCTCGAGACTTACAAGGAAACACCGTATAGGACGTCTAACATTTGGAAGAGAGCACGTAAACTGGAATATCGACGACTGGGGTAACATTCTTCTTCTTCTTAGCCTTCTGTCGTCCATGTTTTGACATAGGCCTCTCCCAACTCCTTCCATCGGTCTCTATCCTGAGCAACATATTTCCAATTTGTTCCAGCTATTCTTTTAATGTCATCAACCCATCTCATCTGTGGTTTTCTTCTTGGTCGTTTACTTTCGTAAGGTCTCCAATGTTGTATTGTAGTATTCCAACGTTGGTTTTTTTGTCTAGCAGTGTGGCCCGCGAAGCTCCATTTAAGTTTGGCAATTTTTGTTGCTATGTCCTCGACTTTTGTTTTGGATCTTATCCAGTCGTTCCTCTTTTTATCTGACAGTCGTATACCTAACATTGCTCTTTCTGTTGTGGCTAGTTTATTCATGTTTGCCTTGGTTAGGGTCCAGGTTTGACATCCATATGTCATGATAGGAAGGATGCATTGGTTCAACACTTTGCTCCTCAAGTATTGGGACATTTTGCGGTTCTAAAGTATCCAACTAAGTTTTCCAAATCCTGCCCATGCTAGTCTTGCTCTTCTAGTAATTTCCGCACTTTGGTTCTCTTAGTCAAGTCTCAGGATTTGGCCTAGGTAGGTATATTCCTGGATTTGTTCTATCTCACTGCCATTTATAGTTATACGTCTGGGGTCATCTGTGTTTGTCATTATTTTTGTTTTTTTCATATTCATTTTTAGGCCAACGTATTGCGAGCTGGCTGCTAGTTCCCTCATCATAATTTGGGGTAACACACTCTTTACGAATGAGTCAAGATTTTGTTTATACACTTCGGATCGAAGAATACCAGTTTATAGACGAGATGGCGAGCGTTATTTTCAATGCAACCTAAGACCGGGAACAAACTTTGGAGGAGGATCTATTATGCTCTGGGACGAAATATCTCTTAGAGATCAAACCGAATTAGTACAGCTAGATGGAGGATCCTTAACTGCTGATAGGTACATTAGAGAAATTTTGAAGATGCATGTTGTTCCTTACGCCCCATTTATTGGCAATGACTTTGTTTTAATGCATGACAATGCATGCCCACACGTCGCAAGAATTTTTACCGAGTACCTTCAAGAGGTAAATTTACAAGTTTTGAATTGGCCAGCTCACAGCCCGGACTTAAATCCAATAGAACATGTTTGGGACCATCTTTACAGAAAGGTGAGATCTGGTAATTTGACGCCAGCTAATCTTTAGGATCTGCAACGGTTGTTAACCTTAGAATGGGATAATATCGATCAAGATTATCTAAGAAGATTAATTGGAGGTATGCTACAACGTTGTCTAGATGTTATAAGAGTTAGAGGAGGCAATACGTCTTACTAAATTATCTTACTAAATCTTGATTTTTATTTTTTTTATTCAATGCTGTTTGTGCGCTTACTTCGAATTTATGAAATAAATTAAATAAAACCTTTGTTTTTTGGACATTCTGCATTTTTCTTTTAATACTTGTTACGTACTTAAAAAAAACAACAGTACAAAATCTATGTTTTAAATTATTTTTAATACAAAATTTGCAGTTTCATAGGTGATGCGATACTTTTTGGCTGAGTGTATATTCTTTCTTTGAGCATTATCAATCTTATCATAATACTTTCGCCTACAGTAGCATGCTGACTCTAATAATTTAGCTTTCTTTACCTTGCCCTTTTTAGTTTTATATTCCTCGTTTTACGTTTTTGTACCTTCTTTTAAGTTGCTTCCAATCTTGAATACGTTTCAATCGTTTCCTTAATTAATTTATTTCCACTTTAATTTTTAAAATAAGTTCATCATCTTCGCTATCGTTTTTATCTGGACTATAATTAAGACCTTGATCTACTTTCTGGTTCCTAAAAAAAATTTAAAAAACAATGTAAGAGGAAAAAATAGTTTTTTCCTTTTAAGAATGTTAAAGAGATACTAATTACTACGTTGGAAGTACTTACGTTTAAAGAAAGTTAATGTTTTTTTTCTTTTTCATTTTGTTGATTGCTTTCATGGGTTTCATTAAGTTGCTCTCTAAGCAAATTCATTGAATTTAACGGCGGAATATTCTAAAAGAAATGAATCGACATTTTAAAACTATAACCACCTAAGCGTTATACATCATCATAAGTGGCATTACAGCTCGTTATGAGCCAAAGCCTTCTTCAGAACAATCTTCTATTCGCCACTGTCTCTGGCAATTCTTCTCCATGCTTTAACTCCGATGGATTTTAGATCATCTTCTATGTTATCGTGATACCTAATTTTTTCTGATCGTTGCATCTTCATCTCGCCTAATTACATGTCCTATCCATCGAAGGCGTGCTAATTTAATACATTTTACAACGTCAGGTTCCCCAAAACTTCTGTATAGCTCAAAGTTGTAGCGCCTACGCCACAAACCCTGTTCTTGGACTCCTCCATATATCTTCCTTAGAATTTTTCTCTCGAAACGTTTAAGCAATTCTTGGTCGTTCTGTGTAAGTGACCACGTTTATGACACGTATGTTAACGCTGGCCTTATTAGTGTTTTATATATGGTAACTTTAATTATTCTGGGTAGTTTTGGGGCCATCTGTTTCCTCGAGCCATAATAGCACTTATTGGAAAGCACTATTCTTCTTTTAATTTCTTCTCTGACATTGTTGTCTTTGGTCAGCAGCGAGCTCAGGCAGACGAAGGTGTCCACACCTTCCAGTTCCAAATCATCAATTAATAGTCTAGCTATCTGGTTGTTTGATCTAGTACAATACATATACTTGGTTTAGCGTTATACATAGGTACAAAATATACAACAGCAAGGTAATAAAACTTACTGTATTATAAAACCAGTAGGTATTAAAGATTGCAACAAAACGACAAAAACGACATCAGTATCTATTACACCTTCTATAGTTTCTTGACTGATCCAGCGCAATATTATCAGATATCTGAAATTGCATGTCTACATCTTGTGGGATGATTTCCACAATAACAGCAGCATTACTACAACCAGGCTGGGTAAAAGAACTTGATATGGATTCTTCAGTAGAATGACCTAAACCCATTTTTTATATTAATAAAATACCGCAATTTGCATACCTATTTTATTTTAGTACGAGTACTTACCATTTTCGTTTCTATTTCTATCACCAACTTGTCCGAAGTTATTAATTAAAAACAAGAGCCTTTTAGTTCGGTTTGAATACATTTTTTTGCTTTACTTGCAGTAAACTCACTTAAAATAAAACACATAAGGGCTTCACCGGTCATTACAACAACAATTTTTTTAAAGTTATGTTTTTGTAAAGGCTGATCTCCAATGACAAGAATATAAAGGCAAAGGCCAAAGTTCAATGCTCACTGGATATTGGCTCTTTAGTCAAGTAGAGTAAGCAGTTCTATGTGCACTTTGGCCGTTTTAATTCAAACTGATTTGGAGATAAGCCCGAAATTAAAACTAAGCAATCGGCAATCATTCATACAAGATTGGTCTTTTTTGTTTTAAAAGTTTTGAATATTATAATTTTTGTGATGATACTAACTCAATAAAGGCAAAAATGGAGTTTGGCCCTTTTAATACTCAGGTCCAGATATAAATCACATCGAACCTCGACTCATTTTGCGCAGGTTACTTAAATGTGCGTTAACTGTCCTCTCTCTTTCCTGTTCTAAAAATGATAGCGAATAAAACCAGGTTGTCAAGATCAACGGTGTACCTCCTTCAAAGTACTCCTTTAAGAGTAGAGTACCTACCTAGTAATAAGAGTAAATCACTTTAAGTCTAGGTTTATGTGGATAAGGAAGTGGATACAAAAAAAACCTTTTTAAAAGAGCTATATCGAACTCAACGGAGAAGAAGACAGAGATAATAAAGACATAATTTAGTAAATAATTTATTTTGTACATTTACACAATTTATTTTAAAAAAGACTAATCTGAATCAGTTCTAGTTTTATAAATCTGCGCAGAAGAAAACGATATTTCTTCCGCTGGGTTATAGTGTTCAAATATCACAATTTCATTATTGCCTTCTTTTAAAAACGGCGCAGGCAAATATAGAGCTTGTTGTGGTCCAATTTTGGAGTACCTCCCCAACACGAAGTTGTTCACAATAGCTATACCTTTGCACCATTTGCTCATGTCCAAGTAAGTGTCTATAGGTTTCTCGATATAAATATTTGCTTTGTATAACGCAGGACCTACAGACCAGACTTTAGATGGTTTGTGCCATCCGGACAAGTTTTGGTTCCATAATTTTTTGAACTCTAAGGGAAATATTTCCCAGTTATTTATTCTTTCGTTGTTTAAGTAAACGTCACCTTGCCAGAGTCCCTTGAATTGATTAAATTGATCGACGGCCCCAAAACCACTTCGACCCCAATTTTCTACAACGAGATCCAGAACCGCTTCAGCGTAATGATTAGGACCTAAAGTAAGAGTAGCGTCTTTTACTTTCCAGAACCCAAAACTGTTCAAATCACTCGCTTTATTCAAAGGTTTCGATACCAAATTACCGTTTATCAATACAACTAAAGTATCACATACTCGTCCTTCTACTAGCAGGACTGAATTAGCGGGTATGTCAATAAATCTTTTTCTGTACACTATGTATCCATAACTTTGTCCTGAATTATTGTTGATTTGAAGATGTTCCATGGGTAGGACGAAAGGACTCATGATTTTTGTTTCTTGTTTTTCCAATAATTCAGTTAGTAATATCTGACTTTGTATGGGTGTTGAATTGTAAGCAATTTTTGGTGTTTCGGACGGAGTTTGAGGAATTCTGAAATATAAATTTGTATTAATTAGGAATTCAAAAGAAATTTAATAGCAGAAGGAATATAAAACTTTTTTTGAGAGAAAAATTCTTAGAAAGATGTGTGGGGCCGTAGATGAAAATGAGCTATGGCGTCGAAGATATAACTTTGAACTATATCAGTTATACACCGATCCAGATATTGTGAAATTCGTTAAAGTGCAGAGACTTAGATGGGCTGGACACATTGCTAGGATGTCAGATCACGAATACACGAAGATATTTACATTTTAAAAACCAGTGGGCACAAGAAGCACAGGATGACCACGAAGAAGATGGATTAATGATGTGGAAGAAGACCTGCAGATTCTAAGGGTCAGAAGGTGGAAGGAAGTTGCCAGGAATCGACAGTAGTTTCGACTTTTTGTGAGCAAGCCAATATCCACAACGGATTGTCGAGTCACTTGTGATGATGATATTGACGTGTGGACGGGACGTTATTCACTAGTAAAAACAGATCGAGTCAACTACATCTTTCGTTTTTGAACAAGTTTATTTGCTAAATTAATCTATACTAAACTAAATTTCGAGTTTACTGCGAACTGTAATATTAAAAAAGTACTATAGAGAACGATAGAGGAATGCCAAATGTCAATTCTCTAAATAATTGTAATAAAGTTTCCTACTGTATTAACATAGAAAGAAAAAGCAACTACCTGGTAAGTATTTTGTTGTATTTTTTCAACAACTCCTTGATCACCACATACTTCATCGTGTAATCCCCACTTTCAGTTAACAGCGCGTCATAATCATAGCTCGTAGTATCGGGTTGATATCCAGAATTGTCAACGGCTCCATTAGCTTGGTTTCCGCCGTTCATGAACCCGAAATTAGTTCCACCCTCGAACATGTAGAAGTTCACTGATGCAGGGTACGTCAAAATTTGTTCGACGACGGTTGTATACATTTGTCTGTCGGTCACATGATGCTCTTCCGACCAGTGATCGAACCAGCCAGTCCAAAACTCCATCGCCATTACTGGTCGGTTCGGTTGAAGCTTCTGTAAGCTGCCGAATTCGAACTTCGGGTCAAAGTTAAAGTTGGCGGTTTGTAGAAAAATGCCTTTAAAAAATGCACATCTAAATCAAATCTAATTATCTACTATGTTAAAATAAATATCAAAATCAGTAAGCACGTCAAATATATTAGAATATACAGAGAGTACGAGTATATTATCAAAGTACTACTTTTTAATAGTAAAAATGAATTAGGCCGTATAAAAAGCAACAAGAGAGTTTGAGATAGAAAAACGAAAATTAGAAATAAACAAGCAGTCATATTATTTAATAAAGACATAGCACAACAGTTAAAGAAAGACAAAGTATTTCTAAATATATCTCTAAAAAGAATGGAATCAACAGAGGAAGTATTCAATTGGAAAAGAAATAAATAAAAAAAAAATTCTAGAAAGACTAGTGATGAAATGTAAAATGGAGAACTTTATACACGGCATAAAATATTGTCGTAATATGAATGAAGGCAGACTTATTCCATTCTTGAAGCATTTCTTCCGCATCCCACACTTCTAGTATTAGCTCACAAAGTTGGTTTATTAAAGCCTCTCCTCCATATTTTATGTTCTCTGCCACAATAACGCTCTCCCCGGGGATTTTTCATATCTTATTATTTCTTCAATTTCGTCTCTTGTGGGCTTTGGTATTTGTTTTATTACTATTTGAGGTTTAGGAACATTATAATTTTCTTCGGTAGTCACTCCGTCATTTAGCATATCTTCGAAATATTCTATCCACCTTTCACATATTCGTGGTTCATGGTATTCGTCCACTATCAGGTTTCCTTGCCCATCTTTTACATTCATCGTTCTTCCCTGATACACAGTTTTAATGTTTTTTACCTGTTTGTAAAAATTTTTTATTTCATTTTTCTTGAAATATTTTTTAATACGCTTTATTTTATCATCCATATACTTTCGTTTCCGATCCCTTAGGATTTTCTATACTTTTTTTCGTTGTTCGGCATACCCTTCTAGGTCGTCTTGTTTTTGCGATTGTAAAATTTTTAATCTTAAATCTGATCTTTTTTTTAACTCTGTTTTACATTCGTCATCGAACCAGTGGTTTTTTATAAATCTATTTGTTCTTGGTATGTTCTTCGACGTTGCTTCCTTGTACTATCTTGTACGTTTCTTGTATATCCTTTTGATAATCCTGCACTACCTCAAATTTTCAGTTTTTCAAAATTAAATTTACTTTGAACTTTTTTTTTCCGTTTATGCTTTTTAATTATTGCTTCTCTCATATTAATTCTAACCAAAAAATGATCTGAGTCTACGTCAGCCCCTTTGTACGTTTTCAGATTTGTTATTAAATTTGCGAATTTCTCTTGTATTAAGATGTGGTCTATTATAGTTTCATTTGCTCCCGGAATTTTCCACGTTCCTTTAAATATATTTTTTCTCCTGAAATGCTTACTCAATATATTCATCCTGTTTTCAATTGCAAATGTAATCAATCTTTGGCCATTATCATTTGTATTCATATGTTTACATTCACCCCCTGTTAGTGTTATGTTTTTATATATATTTTCTCTTCCGACCTTTGCATTGGCGTCGCCTATAATAATTTTAATTCTTGTCTGGGCATTTCTTCAGACAATGACTCTAATTCATAAAATTCATCTTTCACTTCTTCTCCTTTTTCTTCTGTTGGAGCATGTATATTTATCAGCGATATCATGTTCTCTTTTCCTTGAACTCTAATTGCACACATTCTGTCAGATTTTGCTACGAATTGTTTTACCTGCTCCACGTCTTCATGTGCCAGAAAACCCACTTCAAAATTCCTATTATCGCCTCCACTTATATAAAATGTGTATAAGCTAATATTTTCAATTTTGTTTCTAGTCAAATGTGTTTCTTGTATTTCTATGATGTGTATTTTATATTTTTTAAGTTCTTCTATTAGGTTAATTAATGCTCGCTCCTCCTATACTCCTCGTACATTCCATGTCGCAATATTTAGGTACGTATTCTTATTTTTTGTTTTGTTATTTATGTTCAAACTCATTTTTCTGTTCATCGCTAGGGTCCGTCAGCATAATAGGCTGTCTTTTTCTTTTTTTACTACTATATGCCGTTTTTTGGGTCCACAGTTTTAGAATTTTCTCGTTTGAAAGTACCCTTTCCGGCCCATTCCCATTTTATGCCATCCACAGTTAGTTTTTTGTACCCTATCTCCACGTTTTGACCTTCAGCTCTTAATTCCCTGCCTTTATTTACAATTTCCTGCCTTATGTGTCTTTCCATTTTGTCAGGTCATCGCTGATGAACATCGTTGATAATTCTTTATACTTTGTTTTCAATCTGGGTTAATTTGTTTTTTGTTTCTTCCAATTCTTGCATTATCTTTATATTTTCTTTTTTCAGCGCTATCATCTCTTCTCTATATTCCTGATTTTTTTCAGTTCCCCATCATCTTCTTGAACATACTCATAACGTCGTCCTCATCCTCTGAATCTTCTTTCCTTGGATTTCTTTTGCTGGTATTCTGGCAGTTTATTCGCTCTGCAGGAAAGATGAAGTTGATCCCCTATCTTTTCTCTTCTTGCCTTCTGACGCGTTATCATCACTGTCCGTGTGCACCATATCTGTTTCTAAGGACTGCGAAAGGAACTAGATCCGTTTCAACCGCTCAAAAATTCAGTTCCTATTAGTCCTCAGTTAGCAGAATTATTTTTAACTTTGACAACATCGCAAAACTAAAGGACAGAATTCCATCTGTATACTGTATGACCAATTTGAAAATAAAAATAATGGCCTTTAGATGATGGGATTAAAAATAGGTATTAGCAACTAAATAGGAAACATAGATGAATTTAATTACTTAATAATATATCGATATAATAAAGACATAGTCATAAAAAGTAACAAACAAAAAGGGTTGAATAGAGATAACATTTAGAGAGAATACACTCGAACGAATGACAAAGACAGCTTTATATTACAAACTAAATATTCAAGATAGCATATCTGACTCATAAACAGCTCAATAAGCTTGATTATCTAAATTTTGAAACAAAAGTATTAGGCTATATATACCCTGATAGTAATGAAGACGAGTGAACATCAGCATTAATTATAACTTTGAAATTGTTTATAATTTACCTGGTAGAGTCCCTCGATCGCCGTGCTGTGATGGACTATCGGATGTCACCAATAATTCAACAATACCGTTATTCAAAAATAGCCCCCTCAACTCCCTTAAATATTGTTTATCAGGTACAAACTTTCCCGCTCTTTCGGTACTACCGTATTCGTTTTCTACTTGAAATGCTATCACAGGACCACCTTTAGTGAATTGTAACAGAGCTAGAATAGGCAAGAGAACGTTGAAATATCTGAAATAAAAAATGGTTAGTTCAGTGAACCTGGGGAATTTGTTTATATTCATCATTAAATAGATTAATTATGTATAAACATTATATAAATCTATCAATTTACAATTTTGTGTATTGTAACAATATGCATCGCCTCAGTCCCTACAGCGCTCTGTTACACACGTTCCTCTTCCACCGATGTGCGCTAGAGGAAGTGGAAGGCCTACAACCATACAAAGCAGCAGCCGCCGCACAAGGAAGGCCTCAGCAAACTTCTACACTTTGCTGGCGACGAACTTGCTGATGAGTACTACTCATCCTCGAAGCAACTCCCCTCAAATATCGTAGATAAATTAACTGCACGACAAAAACGCTAATTCAGATCCGTTCCTAGTACGGCTAATAACATCGGAGCTGACTTCTACTTATGGCTTGCATACCACTCCAAAATAATGGACTTGCAACTAACGTTTCTCATCCTCCTCAAAAAAAGGGGGCAGACCCTCCTCTAAGAAGCGCAAGCTTAAACAAGGTTCTAACGTTCAGATTGATTGACGAAAAAGGCGAGTGTTGATCTGATAACAAATCAACTTGCCCTAGGGTATTGACTGAAAAGCTACAGAAATGGGTTTAATTAGAAACACCAACAAAACGAAGTATATGAAAATAAGCACGCAACCACAAATCCTACGACCACTCGTTATAGAAAACGACGTCATCGAAGCAGTGAACGAATTTGTATACCTTGGAGTGCTCCTTAACACTGAAAATAATACTACCGCAGAGATTTGCACGAACAACAGATGCTATTTTGGCCTCAATCTCTTCCTTAAATCCACAATTATATCGAGAAATATAAAAATAAAACTCTACAAAACAATAATCCGCCCAGTCCTAACATATGATTCAGAGACCTGGACTCTAACGAAAAATAATGAAAACATGTTAGGATGTTTCGAAAGAAAAGTACTAAGGCAAATCTATGGAGCTGCGAATGACAATGGAGTGTGGAGAAGACGATACAACTTCGAACTTTCTAGAATATACCAGGAACCTGATATCGTCAAACATATTAAGATTGGACGTCTGAAGTGGATAGGGCATGTAATGCGGATGATACAAAATGACCCAGCTAGAAGATCACTCCTTAATAGACCCATTGGTCAGAGAAGAAGAAGAAGACCCCGAACAAGGTTTCTTGATAACATCGATGAAGATATGAGAAATATGAAAATACGTGCTTGGCGAAGGAAGGCGATGGATAGGGACGACTGGAGAGGAATTCTTGTGAGGCTACGACTAACTTCCTGAATGAAATTACAAATGAAAGTAATCGCTGAACATAAGATGACACGCAAAAAATTAGTGAAACAAATTTTAACAATTAATTAAAAACTAGAATCGTTAGAAAAATAATTTACTAATGCAAAGATATTTATAAATACCCTGGATAGCTTTGGAACATGAGGAAAAAAAGAAACATTTTCAAAATAGGAATATAAAATAGAAGAACTTTACTGCATAGTACTGCTGAAGGCTAATAGGACAGAAATACGTATTCAGGGTTGCCTTCCATCTATGCTAGTTCTACTAAATGACAAAGAAGAAAACTACCGTTATCCTTACCTTGTGACGTGTTTCATGTACGTAGGTTCAGAAGTTCGTATTTTCAGATTCTTCTCCCGCAGAAACCAACTAGGAAACCCTCCAAATTCCCACTCTGAACAAATGTACGGCCCGGGTCTCACTATCGCCAACAAATCCTCCTCCTGAGCGATTTTCAAGAACTCCGTCACATTCAAAAAATCCTGCATATCTGAACCTCCCGCTCCAAAGTCATACCAACCGGGTTGGGGCTCGTGTAGGTTCCATGGTACGTATGTTTCGACTGTGTTGAAGCCGGCGGCCCGCAGCTTTCGTAAGCGGTTCCTCCAGTAGCGTTTGGGTACTCTGAAGTAATGACAGGCGCCGCTGTAGATGGATATGTTTTTGTTGTTTAAGGTAAAGTACGGTTTGTCGGCATTGAGTCCCGTCTGGATTCCACCACCTATAAAAAGTGCAATATATTATTTTTTTTACTGCATTTCAAGGAAGAAATTTTTGATAGGAGGCTGTAGGCGACCGGTTTACCTCTTTATAAACCGACTAATTTTGCATTTCTACCGCAGCAAACCTTTTTTAATCGATTCTATAATATATATTTTTTCCAGTTCGAACGTATTTTTTTTATTTTTCAAAGTGGGACGGAAATTGTTATTAACAAATAACATTCGAGTAAATTTTTTTAGGCTTATCGAAATAAATACTTTTTCTATCTTAGTAATTTTCCGAAAAATGCTTTCTTTACGAGTTATTTGCAATTTTTGGATAAAAAAATGCCTTAGTTAGTGATTTTTGGGATTTTTTTCAACATTTGGACAACTATTGGACATAACCAATAACAAAATCTTTGGTTGTAGCAAATAATATAGACGCATACGGAAGAACAGTTCAAATGGTCGATTTGGTTACGGTTATGATACTTCAAAACAATCCTTAAGAGGGCGACTGCATAAACTCAAACCAAAGAATATAGACGCTTAAAATAGATGCTCAAACCGTGGCCGTCGGCTTAAAACCATCATGAAAGATATAGTTAGTTAGGGGGAAGTGGAAAGGGATACAAACGGAGCTATTTATATAACTTTTTTCACAATAAAATCTTTATTTTTAATATATTAAATTGTTAAATCTCTAATTTTAAAACTTTAAAAGGTATGAAATTTACAATAGTCAAAGTATTTACTTTTTTATTACGTGTAAATAAAATTTTATAACTTTGAATTAAAAATAGGATAAAATAAAAAAATAAAAATTTCATTTTCTCGGGACTTTTCATTAAACTTTTTAGACTATTTTCGAAATTATTTCATTAAACAATTGTCCTGTTCAAAAAAGTATTCAATGAAACTTTTTACTAAATTTTGAAATTTTCCTTTTCTCCGAAACTTCAAAACTTCCATTTCATCCATAATCTTTTAATAAGAACAAAAAGCATTCCTGAATTATTTTTGAAATATTAAACAGTAACTTTTAATGAATAGTCTATGTGAAAGTTTTTACGCTATTCCCTCCCTCTGTGGCGGTGTTGCAGAGTCTCCAGGCTGGAATCAAAGAAGATAGACGCTAAGCGTCTATATTCTTTGCTGGAATGTAGAGACTACTAACAGTACTGCCACAATTGGTCGCATGGCTTCTGTAGATCCTTTCCCAAGTTAATTTGCTTCTTTTCTAACTTGGATGCACAGTACTGATGAAGATTAATAGTCATAAATACGTATCTACGGTTGCCTTCCACTTGAATCTAGTTTCTTTTTTACTGATTTGCTAGTTTTGCCAATGATTTTTTCCTTCGACATCTTCCATCAGGTGGGCGAAGTCCATTTTTATTTTTTTATTTTGGCCATATATTTTTAAGCATTCGCTGCAGGTGTCCATACCAGTTTAGTCTTTTGGCTTCGATAGTGTCTAGTACGTCTAGGTTAATGTCCATTTCTCTTCTAATGTCTACGTTACTCACCATATCAAGTTTAGTGGTCTAGGTTCTATTTTTATGTATTAATAATTCTTACTACTAATCTTTATGTAATAATCTATTTGCCAAGTAATTTCTCAATTTTCAAATAGTTTAATTAGTTAATATATATTCTTGCATAGGATTCCTTGTTTTTCATCAATGTTGAGGTTAACTCGATTATCTCAGAACTTTTAGGGATTTCAAATGTTGTATTGGGTACATTTTCTATATATTCTTTTACCGATATTTCTATTATTCCTTTTTGTTCTCCTCTATCTTTCTTTTTAAACATTACAAGTTTTTCAGTATTTTCTTCCTTGTTAACTGATTTTTTTTGCTTCATGGTACAAAATTATACCTTTCTTCTGAATTGATCTTTTCTTCGAGTTATTTTAGTTTATTTTTTATATTTTTTGTTCTTTTCTTCCACAAGTTTTGGTCACCTTTTCTCTCTACTCCAATTGTCTTGGTTTTTGATGGTAATGACCACTCCAACAAACAGTTCTCTTGGAATCTCTTACATGTCTTAAAATCATATTTCCCTTTGGGTTATATTTCATAAATTTGTTTCTATTTTGGATTCTTTGAACAATTTCAAATTTTAAATTCTTGTATGTATGATAACTGCATATCTCCATCTTTTTTAAATATAACTAATGCAAAATATCTCTGTGTATTAACAAATCTTCTCTTTGTTACAGCATCTAGTACCGTGTCGGGTCGCTATTATCGGTAATCTAGTACCGTGTCGGGTCGCTATTATCGGTAATCTAGTACCGTGTCGGGTCGCTATTGTCGGTAATCTAGTACCGTGTCGGATCGCTATTGTCGGTAATCTAGTACCGTGTCGGGTCGCTATTATCGGTAAAGGTAGGAGTATGTTTGTGGTGGAGATATGAGATACATTAAAGTTTAAATAATATAAAATGAAATACAAAATTACTGATATACTTACTAATATAATAATTTACGATCAAATATTAAAATATTTACTTAAGGTAGGGACTCCACAGTGTAAGAGTTAGAGTGTGATTTTGATAACTGTTAGATGGGATCACTGACAGTTTCTGGGTCAATAAGGGTGACTAATCTGTGAGTCTTTCGAGATTCTCGGATAAGTTGTTCGAGGCTGATCCAGGTAATTCCAAAAAGTTGTCTAAAAGAAGAATTTTGATATGGAGAAGGAAGTGGAAATGAAGATGTTGGATAAAAAAGATCAATGAAGAGGAGGTGAAACATGTAATTGTTAAAATGCAAGAAAATTATTTAATAACAGCTGCACAAAGATTGATTAGGAATCATCAAAATTCTCTCTGTAGACAACTTAATGGATAACTAATAGAAACTGTTTCGTGGTGGCGTGTATATATGTCAGAATGAGTTGGTCGCCGCCGGTATCAGAAGATATCCGGAGTGATTCGCACTAACGTAACGTCGTTAAAAGAATGCAGAGAAGCGCCAGTATACTACTAATGGATGCTGCTACAGACCAGCAGAACAGGAGTTAAACGTAGATTTTATTCTGAAGGTAAGTTTTAAATTGCTGTTAAAGTAGATTTTTTCGTTATCTCATTTAAAAATATTCACATGTAGTTTTGAGCATCGGTTTGGATTGAGTTTTTTGCAAATACACTGTAAGGTATTTTCTGACCACCGTCTTGAGTTAGTTTCAATTCTATTATATCGATTAGGTACTCTATTGACATAGAGATGGCGCCACGAATACCAAATTTATGATTTACATTTTAGAAAATACATAACAATAATGTAGTAGAATAATAGAATAATAACAGAATAAAATAGAATAATTCTAATAATAGACTCTGCTATTTAATGGGGCTCTGTGGAAAATACAGTACATCACAATAACAACAATATCTTTGATCGTTGTTGCGAAATACAATCCGACAGATATCTACTACAACATTTAAACGAATTTAAAATACTTTTATTTGGTTTACTTTGTAGAATTTTTGGATTTCTAACATGAAATCTTCAAGCAAAGAATATACGTCTTATGCGTCTATATTCTTTGGTTGTAGGTACACATTTCTAAATAATTTGTTAAAAAAAATTTTTTGTTTTGAAGACGATTTCCGGAGTGGACAGCAAAACGTCAAATATTAGTTAATTAAAAATGTGACTTTCATCACAATCGCAACGAATAATTGTGGCTTAATCCCATAAAAAACATAATATTTAAACATGTGCCAATGCCACAAGAAAGCAGTTTTAGAATCTTGTTAATACATTCCACAGATTCCTATGTATAATATTAGAGTTTCAAGAAATTTGGTTAGATGTCGCCATTAACTAAGCTTTATTCCTCTTTATTCAAATATTAAGATTAACTTAGTAATTACCAAGGTAACTATTGGACAGTTCTGTTGTTCTTAAGCTTATACATATATTTGAATTGAATTTAAAAAAAGTGTTTCGCACTATAACAATATTCAAGTCGATATTTTTTTTAAATTATGCAACCAGTAATACAGAACCGTCGATTAACAAAGTTTACTTAAAGGAATTAGTTTTTTCACATGATACTAATCATGGATATCAACTATTTTAAGATATATTAATAAAATCTTAATGTTTATTCTCAATAAAAGCTATTGTGAGACTCCCAAAACACTTGCAGACACTGTTCGCATATTGATTCTTAAAAAAATGGTCAATGATCTTTTACCGGAATATAAAAACCGGCACTTTATGTTTACTTATAACTTGACGTGTATGTTAAGGAGTTATTTATGGGAACGTTTAAATCATAAAAACATTAGATCATATTTTCGAGGTGATTGAATTTCTCATTAAAAACCTGTTTTGTATAATTGTTAATAAACTACGTGGTCTAACATCCTTATTTCTGCTAGTTTTTAGTACATTACGAGGAATATTCTTTATATATATATATATATATATATATATATATATATATATATATATATATATATATATATATATATATATATTTAATGAAATATACAAAGCAGGAAAAATACCAGTAGAGTGGCTCAAATCGGAATTCGTACCATTGCCCAAAAAACCAAGAGCAAAAGTTTGTGAAGACTATAAGACCATAAGCCTAATGAGCCATCTGCTGAAGCTGTTTTTAAAAGTCATTCACAAAAGAATTTACCCGAATTGCGAGGAACAATTTGCTACCAATCAATTTGGATTTGTGAACGACGTTGGTACGAGGAAAGTTTTATTTAGCGAGCAGATATTGTTTCAAAAATGTAGAGATATCAGCTGTGATGTTTTTGCATGCCTGATTGACTACAAGAAGGCTTTCGATAGAGTCAGGCATGAACAAATGATGAAAGTGCTGAAGAGGACAGAGATTGACGAAAGAGACCTAAAAATAATAGCTAACCTATATTGGAATCAATCAGGGGTGTTCCGAATAGATGAAAAATATACATCTCATGTCAGAATATTAAGGGAAGTGAGACAGGGGTGCATAATTTCACCACTGATATTCAATTTTTACTCGGAATACATTTTAGACGAGGCTATAAAAGATATTGATGAAGGCTTCTCAATAAATGGAGTCAAAATCAATAACTTGCGGTATGCAGATGATACAATAGTGTTTTCCAATGCCATAGACGGGTTGCAAAATTTATTGAACAAAATAACAGAAACATGTAGAACATATGGACTGGATATAAACACCAGCAAAACCAAGCTAATGATCATTCCAAGGAAAACATAACTGGAGCAAGTCTGTACGTGAACCAAATGAGAATTGAACGTGTCTAACAGTACAACTACTTGGGAACTATAATGAGTCGTTGGACAATACCCAAGAGATTAAACGTCGCATCGGAAAGGCAAAAAGAGCATTCTTGACTTAGAGTTATCTCTGTGTTGTATGGTCAAGAGCCATGACCTCACCCTAGAAACAAAAATAATGCTCCTTAAATGTTACGTGTACTCAGTGCTTCCTTTTGGCTGTTTGGCTGTACCACTAATGAACTCTTTAGGTGAGCTGTAAACAAGGTCAGGATAGGCTTGATGATTTCCAATCTCCGATAGGAGTGACATAAGTAGAAACGTGGACATTAAAGGCGGAAACTCTATCAAAACTTCAGGCTTTTGAGCTATGGTTATGTAGAAGGATCCTGAAGATACCATGAACAGACAAGGTCACCAATAAAGAAGTACTACGAAGATTGAACACAACCGCGGATTTGGTTAACATCGTGAAGGGCCGTAAGCTGCAGTACTTGGGACATATATTGAGAAATTAAGGCAGATATGAGCCAATACATTTTGCAAGGTAAAATTGAAGAAAAAATGGCCCATAACGAAGATGAATATCCTTTCTTGCTAACCCGAGAACATGGTATAGAAAGACCTCAACACAGCTATTCTGTATAGCAACCAACAAAGTGGTCATAGCCAGAATGATCGCCAACGTTTGGAACGGACAGGCACCCTAAGAAGAACAAGTTTTTACTAAATCTATACGAGCCTTTTAGACAAGCCAAAACTAAAATTGAGACGTGTTTACTTTTTATTTTACTCCACCTACAAAAATATGCATATGCATATTTTGTGTGTACCATTGGTGTTACCAGATAAGTATGCACATCGACATAAATCTGCTGGATTATGGCAGGGCGGGCGCTTATTTGTACAATGAGAATTTAAACCAGCAAAAATGTGTGCCATAGATCTTTTTTCTCTCTCTTAAACACGCGGCAGCACGAACGCCCGTCCTGTCACAAGCGCTTCATTAATGATTAGATTAAAAAACAATGTTTTAAAATTAAATAGGCCCAAAATACTTATCGGAAAATAATAGAACAAGGTTTGAACTTGTATTTAGGTCCTTGATAAATTCAAAAATAATGTTTCTTACTTGTGTTTTTGAGCTTTGAAAATCGTAATTTTGCGTTTTTCTTAGCTTTAAATTATTTATAACTCAAAAACGATTTTCGATTTGAAATCGAAGTTTAAGGAAAAACTACATACCTACAAGAGACATGTTTTATTCAGAATGATCCAAAAATAAAAAAAAATTAACCGCTTTGAAAAAATTGATTGTTACAATTTGTTCAAAAAAAATTATTTAAAAAAATTTACCTTATTATGGGGTATCTCATGACATGTGAATATTTTTCCGAACGAACCGGATCTTCTCGCCTTAAATATTACTAAATTTCTACAAGCGTTATTTTAGGTATTTATTTGTAAAATTATAAAGAAATGACTGCTGTTAAATAATATCATAATAAAAATCTGGTATTTAAATGAAATCTAAAAACCACTAAAGATAAGAAATGAAATAATATAAAAACCTTATGGATCGATCTAATGTAAGGAAAAGATTCATCAATAATTTTGAAAGATGCGGACATTAAAAAGTCTTCTTTTTAACTCTATGTGTTATGCCATAGACGTATATTATAAAAATAGACCAATCATTCCGGCTGCCGGTACTAACAAGATCTCTTGCGGTTATTCGATCTATCTCTCTCTCTCTCTCTCTCTCTCTCTCTCTCTCTCTCTCTAGGGCATTAAAACTTCATTCTTCATTCTCTGTCTTCCCCACCAAACGAAACGCTGCTATACTTACTTGATGTAAGGCAAAGACACAACAAACAACGAAAAAAATTGGTATCGTTACTTAGCTCTTAGCTCCTCAGACTGCTCAGTCTATGTTAATATATACGTATATGGGTTATGCATGTGTTGCCCGTTTCAACATCAAACTTCACTCCGTCTTTTACGCTTCCTTTTTCTTTCGGTTTATATCTTTGTATCTAAAGAACGTGTTCTTTATTTTGGGTTTAATTTCTGATTATAATACTTAAGCCACCCGCTATAATATCACATGGTCTGTTTTATTAAATTTGCTAAAAAAGTTTCTAGAAAACCAAAATTATAAATTCGGGTTACTATTGTAATTCTATGTGCCCTCCTTACAATGCTAATGCTTGTCGATTTCGGTAAAAAAGCAGGTCAATGCTTTCTATATCAATTAATTGCACCAATTTAAAAAAAAAATGTGATTAAACCTACATTTTATCACTCAGCAGTTCGTTTCCTACGATTACGAAACCGTTTGATATTCGTAAAAATGTTTAATCACCTAATTTGCAATTTCGCAAGTTGTATATAAAAATAGAATTACAATAGGATGCATATCGGCAATCGATTTTCCATAATTTCAAATACTAACATATAATTAATTTACTTAAACTTTGTAATCGTCATTTTTATTATCCTTTGTTAGCTACCGGTTTAATCGGTAATAATTAAACAAAGCGTTGTAGATGATCCGAAATTTACCTGTCAAATGTATGTTTTGAAGACGTTAATATTGATTAAGACTATATTACATTTGAAAGTCTCCATCGACGTAAGAGGGAATACGAACAGAATACTCTCAATGAGATACAAAGTTTATTCAATAAAAATGAAACGAGGAAATACTACAAATCCTTAAATAATAGCCGTCGAAAATTTAAACGACGATTAATAATTTGTAAAGACACTAACGGTGAAATTCTACATGATAAAAACTCAGTTCTTAACAGATGGACACAACATTTCAGCGAACATCTCCTTCAATATACATGATATTGAAGGAGTTTAGAGAAAGCCCCAGGAATCGATCAAATCTGTTAGGAAATGTATAAAAAAAGGTGGTGATCAACTTTTTGCAGAAATCCATAAACTAATAGTACATAATGGCAAAATGATTTGGTACCAGAAGAGTGGCTAAAGGGAATAATATGTCCGTTGCATAAAAAGGGTTATAAACTGGAATGTAAGAAATATAGAGGCATTATTCTGTTAGCATCTGCGTATAAAATCTTCGAAAATGTATTGTTTGAAACACTTAAACATTTTACAAAGGATATTGTTGGTCAATATAAGTTAAATTCAAGCACATAGGCAGATTCTAGAAAAGTCACTTAGATATAACATAGATACACACCATCTCTTCGTCGACTTCAAAGCGGCCTATGACAGGGTGAAAAGAACTGCATTATATAATGCAATGATAGTCTTTGGGATCCCACCTAAGCTAGTAAGGCCAATTAGCCGAAAAACATAGAAAAAGCCTAAATAAACAAAGAGGTAAAGAATCTCCACTAAGAAGTTAAAAAATCCGGAGAAACCAACTCTGAATAAAGTCAAAGAAATAATAAGAGACCTGGAAAATAACAAAAGTGCAGGAGAAAGTAGTATCCCAGCTGAGATTTTTAAGGAAGATGGCGAAAGATTGAAGGAAAGGATATTTCACTTGACACTAATGATTTGGCAAAAGGAAGAAATGCCAAAACAATGAAATAGTGCTCTTATTTGTCCTATCTATAAAAAATGAGACAAAATGGAGTGCAAAAACTATAGAGGTATAGCACTATTATAAATAGTCTATAAAATACTTGCAAAAATTATTAGGAAAAGATTAATAAAATATGATAACAAAGTGATTAGAACACCAGGAAGGTTTTAGATCAGGAAGAACAACTACTGATCAAATAAGTATGTTAAAATGAATACAAAATAATAGCTACGAACAAAACTTAGGATTACATACGCTATTTATCGATTTTAAACAAGCATATGATTCCCTAAATCGAACGATGCTATATGAGGCCATGAGAACATTAGAAATGCCAGAAAAGCTTATAAGGCTAGTGAGAATGACGCTTAGGAACACGATGAATAGGGTAACAATGGAAGGAAGCTTTTCAAGACAGTTCACAGTGAATAGAGGTTTAAACAAGGGGATCCGCTATCAACATTTAGAAAAAGTTTTCCAGAAATTTGAAGAAGAAGCGAGAAGATATTGGTTAATAATAAACCAAACAAAAACGCAATATATGGAAATGAGAGGAGACATAACAAATAACAAATATATCAAAATGAAAGGAGCAAAGACTGTCTATAGTTTTGAAAAAGTGTCATAATTTGAATACGTAGGAGTAACCATAACGAACACGGGAAAAGAAGAAAACGAGATAGACAAAAGATTAATGAAGGGTCACTAAATTAATTATTGAAAGCAGAAAATGCGAGTTTCTTTTTATTTTTATGCATTTCTTATCTAGATTATATAGATAATGCATGTCTAATTATGTGCATTTCTTGAACTGTAATTCACGTGCAGCTTTTTTCTCCAAAAAACTGCGCAAAATCGACTATAAAATAATCAATGCCTTCTGCAATTTGAAGTACAAAATTCATTTGAACAATTTTTACTCTTTAATTGACGTGACGTTTAAAAAGTCAATTATATGTACTATATAAACAATCACTCCATAAATATGTATCTCAAATTTAAAGCAAAACTACTATAACACGAGAATCACTGAAAATAAAACGTTCGCTTACCCGTATAATACTCGTAGAGAGTTGGAAGAACGTCGGCGACCAAGGCACACATTTCTTTAAACCGATTTTGTTTGTGAGTAAACACCAACTGACATTGCGGTGATTACCGCCAGCTATAGGAAGGTCAGCCTCATTCAAATCGCTCGATACCAACTATCAGTTTTGTGGGAAGATATTGTGATAACACTTAAATTGCTTTTTATTTAAAGTAGACGTTTTAGATGCACACGAATTGTGTTTCGCTGACAAAGCCGTCACGGTTTGTTGACATAACTCTTTGTTACGATTTATATGCAGTCTATTTACGTTCGTCAATAAAAGAAAGTAATAGGACAATGAAACTTACAATCGGTACGGTGGATCTTTACCCAAACGAGCGTCATGAATTAAATCATACGAAACTAGTCAAGATGCAGTCAAATTCAAATCGAATGGTGGAGAGAATTATTAGAATGAATAATATTTTTGTCTGACGAGTATGATGTCTGTGAAATGATAATTATTTCACTCTGATGGATTCACTTTCATCTCTGGATATGTTGATTAATTTAGTTACTGTACATGAATCGGTTCCACGACTGTTGATTTTCGCCTTTGGTTACGTTGATTATGTTGTAAGGATTAGCAGTGTAGGTGTAGGAAAAATCAAATCAATCCTAGATTCAAATCATCACGATTAAGCAGTTAATAGACAAAGACTGAATATCAATTCCCTGAACCTCACGTTCTGACCAAAGTGTCTGCCTTCAGGCAGACACTTGGCACGGTATATTACTTCTTCTGGTTTACAGAAGCTTAAACGTGCGCTAGCTAGTACCAAGATGGACTTTTTCTATGATATTAATAATGATCCTGATTTTTTGACAGTCTTTCTTACCGAAACTTATAACAATTTAATATTAAAGAATTTTCCACTAAAAAAAGTACGACAAACTGCTGAAAAAACATCCGTGCAATGTCTTACATATCTAATCTTTCTATTATTAAACACAGTGCAGATGCCACTAAGGATCCCGATTTGTTCAAATTATTTAAACAATAAAAGTTTTAATATAATCGGCAACTACAAATTGCTAAAAAGTCAGCTTACTGTAATTTTATTACTTATTCCAATAATAAACCTAGAGACTGCTGGAAAATAGTAAATTTCGAAAGAAACAACGCAAGATCCAGTTCCCGTAGATCCAGCAAGAATCTACAAAAAAGGTGATTCTTCAAAAACTGACAATTACAAACCCATAAGCATTGTTTCTACTTTTGGGAAAGTGATTGAAAAGGTTATCAAACAACAATTTTATTCCTATTTTGAGTCAAATAATTACTTTAGCAACTCACAATATGGATTCAGAAGTGCTCGTTCTCCCTCTTAAGCTTATAACTTTTTATCTATGTGGCAGACACCAGGCGGCAGTATCAAAAAGTCATCTCTATTTTCTATCCATAAAACATGGATTCCCACAAGGTTCGGTCTTAGGACCTCTTTTGTTTATTATTTGTCAACGATTTGCCTAAATTCATATCTCCGTACAAAACCATACAATTCGTAGATGATACGACATACGTTATATCAGGAAAAAATAATGATGATTTAAAAATGCTTCATGAGGAAGTTTCTACTAAGTGTAGCTCATGCTTTGCTACAAACAAACTAAAACTTAACTCTGATAAAACGCAAAGTTTGGTTATATCTGCAAGTAATTTACACAATGATCCAGATTACAAAGAAACTGTTAAACTATTGGGAATAACCATCGATAATCGACTCAACTGGTGGGCTCATATCTCAACTTAAAAAGCTATCAAGTTCATTATTTTTATTTGCCAACTAGCAAGGGTTAACTGAAACATTAAAAATGACATAATATGTTTCTTTATTCCACTCTCACCTAAACTATGGTGTACTCATATGGGGCAATTCAACAAATTCACTTTAAATTTTTAGAATACAACAGAAAGCTGTCAGGATTTTAACAGGGGTTAGTTATCTAGAACACTGCCGACGTTTCTTTATCAAATTCAAAATTATGGCGCTACCTACTCTGTTGATATTTCAAGTTCTAACTGAAATTCACAGAAAACGTGCTAACTATTACAATATTTTACCAAAAAGTATTAAACAGCTAAGCTGTAATAGTTTCATTAAAGTTATAAAAAAAATATCTTCTAAAATATTTTTTTATTGCTAAGAAGAATATATGACCCATTGCAGAACATCCACTGAAGTGCTTACCGTAACTTTGCCATAAATCTTTTTCTGTTTAATATGTTGTGTTTTTGTTTGTATATATGAGATGGCTGGGACACGTAGAGAGAAAGAAAAATGACCTACTGGTTAAGAAGGTCTACAAAAGGAAGCCAGACACTGAAAGGTGAAGGGGAAGACTTAGAGAGATATGGGATATTTCAAAATCCTGAAAGATGAGAGAAACTGGAGGGACCTATGTAGACACCGAAGTGAGTGAAAGGAAATTTGAACGAAAGCCTAGTCATACAAAAAATGTTGGCAATGGTTCACCGCAATAAGCGAATCAAAGACTTCTAACTGAGAATGGCTAACATTCCATCAGCAATGAAAGGCCTTAATGATGATGATATTTGTTTCGAATCAAATACAAAAGATACACCAGAGATCCACCACATAGCGTGCTTTCGATGGTGCTGGACAAGCCTGAAAAATATTTTTACAACGTACAACCAAGGGCGACGGCACAGGAAGGATCTAGTAACTTTCGTCGGAGGTGTTACAGGTATTACCGGCGATTTTGAGCTAGAATTATATTAGCTTGTGCACCTGCATTTAACGTAAAGGTCATATATACTTTATAATTTTTAAGTATCTGTAATATTTCTTCAAAATTACCATCAGAACTCTTAGCATTTTATGTTAATTCGATACAAATTCTTGTTTTGTCAATTCATCTTTCTTAGTTTCAGTTAATTGCTTAATGTACAAGAGTTGCACAAATTTGCATCTTAGGATATTAGTAGCCCAAACACCTTTAAAGGGTAATATTAGACTCGAGGCTTACTTGACATTAGCTGATAAAACGAGTAACTAAGAGAGCCATAATTTGAACAAGAAAATAAGTCTTTCTTTGGCAATATCTGGAGAGCTACTGTTATTCCTTTTTGTGAATCAGACAATTTGTATTTAACATAGCTTAGGTGAAAGGCAATAAGGTTATTGAGGAAAAATTACCCGTTTTTGGTGTAACATTTCTTGAGTTTGTCGAGTTACTTGGTTAAAATTATTTACATTAACTTTAAAACGCTTTGGGTTTTGAGATTATTATTCCACTAGCTAAAGTTATTGGATTTTAAAGACCTTGTTTTGATTTTCCAACTTTGTGATTCACTTGCTCTGTATTTACTAAATTGGAATGGTGAATTTAGTGTAAAGTTAAGGTTGTCAACTTTTTCGGGCCATTCCCGTATTCTAGAATGTTATTAATGTTGTTCTTCATTTCAATGTTCAGGCAATTTTTGCATGTTCGAGCAATAAATTTCGCTTTCTCTTTCCATGAAAAAGTTTTTTTTAAGTAAATATCACATAAAAACAAAAATGGTCTTCGACGTTCATTCATTAGAACAAGTAAGTCATTTCAATTATAATTACCAATTTACATTTATCTATATCGATATCGAATAGCAAATACAGCTTTGTCTATCTCAACTTTATTTATATTTACGAAACAAACTGTAGAGATATCCATTAGTTTACTAGAATTTATAAATATTTCGGACACATCAATAAATATTTTGATAAACGCCCACCAAAGATGATAAAACGATGACACAAAGGGAAATGCTTGAAATTACTCTTATCATTTAGTTGTTCAAAATGGACAAATGTGTGATTCTTTTTGCAATAATAGGAATTTTTGCTGTAAATAATGTGCAAACAAGAAGAAATAGACCAGAGGATAAAACAAAATGTCCTCAAGTGCGAGCAATAAGGAATTTTGATTTGCAAGAGGTAAGAAATTTGTCTCAATATTATAAATTTTCATCCAATCAAGTTAGATCAATTTTTTTTATAATTTTTGGTGTTTTTTCACTATTTTATTTTTTTATTTGTGAGCAGAATACACAAAATCAATTATCAACCAGATATTGTGTACTAACAGATGGAAAATAGTTAAAAAAATCTTAGATCTAAAAGCTGGAATTGATCGTGGAAAATCCTAATTAACAAGCAATCACACAAAAACTCTAATAGCCTAAGATCCCACTGCAGGATTACTATGTTCATAACATAGTTAATCAAACTGACATTTTAACATACATTTAAATTTAGTACAATACATTTATAATAGATTGCCAGTCAAAACGTGGCCGCAAATATATTTTTAAATAAAATTCGCTGCTCATGACGTATGTGCATGTTTTTTTATTTTAAATTAAAACTAATTTTTTTCTTAATATGATGATATAAGTTTGCCTGAGAAAAAATGGTCGAAAATTAGGTTTGCCAGCTGTTAAAAACGCGAGGTATCAAAGATAAAATAAAAGACAGCTAGCGCGCAGCGCTACTGGTTTTAAGTGTCAGTCTATTTTATTTTATCCTTGATACCTCGAGTTTTTAACAGCTGGCTAAAAATTTGCTTTAGTTTTACATAAAAAACATGCATATATGTACGTCATGAGCAGCGTATTTTATTAAAAAAAAAAAATTAAAATTAAAATTTTTGTCATAAATTAATTACTATTAATCGATTTAAAAATATTTGCTGCCCCTTTTTGACTAGCAACCTATTATCAATATATTTTCCTAATTGTAAATTGTCCCTCTGGATTCTGGTCTGCAGGGGCATGTCGATGAGGTCGTCGAGGATGGGATGGGTTGCGTCATCTTCAGCATCGTCTAAAAGCATAGTAAAGGGGAGTCACCATCTTGGCTTTCGGTCGGTTGAGGCCAAGCAAATCTCTCTACTTCGGCATCAGAGTCGTGGTGGGGTTGCTCGTCTTGCTCTGGGTTGCGGGATAGGTGGTCTGGCAATTCGTTGTCTTTCCCTGGTATATGGACGACTTCGAAGTTGTGTAAGAGGAAAAACGGAAAAGTTTTGTCTTGTCATACTTGTATCTGTCCAACCAGAGCAAGGCACGGCTACCCGTGAACAAGGTGAATCTTTTGTCTTGTAAAAAGTGCTTATATTTTTTCAAGGTCCAAACCACTGCAAGGCATTTCTTTTCATTGATGTGGTACTTTTGCTTTGTCGGTTTTCGTTTGGTGGAGCTGTAGACCACTATCTCTCTCTCGTTTCAAGTCCTTGGAACAGATCACGATATCTGCATCACCAAAACCTAGAGTTAACTAACTCTCTAGAATTTAATTTCTCGTATTTATATTGCCCCGTTGTTCTGGAATTCTAGTGAAGACCCATTGTGATGCCAGGACGTTCAAATCGAACGGGCACCTGTTTTTTGAGTATTTTGTAGACTAGACTGGTTGCTTCATCGTTAGGATGGGGATCAGTAGCATAGTCAGCGAGCTGACGTAACAAATGTTTTATAAACTAAGGGTACGCAATTTTTTAACCATTTAAGAAAACCCTAATTACTAACAAAATGATCAGATACAGATAATTACATATATACAAGAAATGAGAAAATCAACCACAATACAAGAGAGCAATATTAAGACCAAAGATGTGAAAAGAAGCAAAATGTAGATACCAAACAGGTACCTATGGAAGCGTCATAACAAGACTAACCCTAACGAAAAACTTCACAACACTACGAAAAGAGGGAAAACTAGTAACATGGAACCAATTCAAGAACAATCAATACGACAACTCTAGAAACAGCTCCTTTAACAAAAACAGAATTTAGATAAAATATAAATGTTACAAAATAATAATAAGAAAAAGAAGTATGTATACGGAAAATGGTTTAGCACAGAAATGAGGAAGACTATAAAAACTTTTGAAGAAAGAAGGAAATGTGAAAAAAGATAAAAAACACAGAATTATATAATGAAATAATAAAAAAATGTAGCAAGGAATATGAAAATTGGGAAATATTGGGAGGATTCATACAAAACTGAAAAGAAAAAGTTAAACCAACAAAAATTGTATAAGTTGTAAAAGTACAAAAATGGAATAGTTTATAGAAAAAAGTAGAGACTAAAGATAAACAAGAAAAACGGAATGCCAAGAAGTACTCGACAGACTGGCCGAACATTACAGTGTCATATTAGTATGGATTCCAGGTCATCGGGGAATATAAGACGACGAAAGAGTGCCAAAAACACTCCCGTGACCAGATGGGGGCCTAGATCCGAACTTAACTCAAAAACATTTGGTGAAGTACATTGTAAAGTATATATTGAATGGACACTTAAGGCTGAAGCAATGCGGAAAACAAGCAGGAATTAGCTCTTAATTATACTTTTCTTACTAGGGATGCATCAGTCAAGGAACGCTTGCACACAATGATACTATTTCATGGGGACCTCAGCTACCGTAGACCGTTAGCACTTTTGTACAATAAGAAGTGACTCCAAGTGATATCATATCTGTCCACAAGATGGAACTATCTCATCTGAAGTCATTAAAACACATTAAACATTGGTTTATCCTTTCGTCTTGTCCTTATTTATAGCGCCTATATTATAACTATCAAACAGTGACATTTTTTAGATGCTAGGGACATGGTATGTCATAGAATACTACGCTAGTTCTGAAGAAGCTTTATCCTATAGATGTATGAGGGCCGATTTTGCGATGTCCACTTTTGAAAACGTCAACATGAATTTCAACTATAGTTTCGTTGATGATCCTATCAACGAAATACTTACTGGGAATATTTCTTGGGTCATGCCACATCCTGAAGAGCCTGCACATTGGGTCCATTCTGAAGACACTTGTAAGTACTAATACAATAGTAGTGAGTTGTCTAACTGTATTTAATAGTTTCAATAGTTTTGTATCTAGAATTGCATACCTGATTAGGCTGTTGTACAAGGTGGGGCAAAAATAATCACCCCATTGGAAGACGCTATAACTTTTTAAAAAGGCGCCAAATGTCAATTCGGGTTTGACATTTTAGAAAGTAAACAAACGAAGAATATAAATCGATAAGTCACAAATCGGTTTACTTTGCAAATATGCGGAATAATTGTTTCCATTTTTTGCGCAACAATTCTTCGGCTGTGTTGGCGCAGCGCAGATTTCCTGGCCGTCCGATACCAACAGGACAAACACTACGGCGTTTGGTCACTCGCTTTGAAGAGACTGAAAGAGCACGAGATACTTCCAAGGCTGGCTGGTCCCGAAGCAGCCGCTCTGCTCAGAATATCGCTACTGTTATCCAAGATGTCGAAGAGGAACCCGGGACATCTACAAGACTATGTATCGCGCAATTGGGCGTTAGCCGGCAGTCCATACGCAGAATTTTGGTGAAAAATTTAAGATGTTACCTTACATAGTGCAGATCTGTTAACTGTTGACTGCCAAACGCAGTCAAATTTCAACGAAGATGAGGACAATTTGTCATCGAAAATTATCATGGGCGATGGCTCATTTCTTTCAAAACTATCGTTTCTGAAGCACCAAAAATCTGTGTATCACCCAATAAGAGCCATTACACCTGCTCAAAGTTACTGTGTGGTATGCTATTTACGCTGGAGGAGACCACAGGCCTTGAGAACGCCGCAGACAAAACGACGACTGTAGACGGCGCACTCCAACAGGATGGTGCAACATCGCACACTACTTGAGCCATAACCGATATTTTGAAGGAAGTATTTCCGAGTCGCATAATATCTCGCTTTGGTGATTAGCATTGGCCGGCTAGATCACCCGATTTAACCGTTCCAGACATATTTTTATGGGGTTTTTTAAAGTCGCGGATATACGTCAACAAGCCTCATTCTCTTGAAGCCCTTAAGGAGAATAGTCGCCAGGAATGCGAGAACCTGTCGCCTGAAGTTATGATAAGAGTGATGGAAAATGCCATAAAACTGGCCCTTATAGTCATTACCTCTGGCGGCGATCACTTGGCTGATATCATTTTGTTGACTGAATAGATTAAATAAACAAATTTCACAAGCAGAACAAAAGTTTTTTATTCAAAAAAATTACAGCAAAAGAACATCGGGTGATTACTTTTGCCCCACCTTGTAGATTATTTTGGGGGAAAATCGGACATGCAATGACATAATTGTAAGATCGTCGTGGATACTATAATAAACTGTTTTATTTATCATATATCAAAGAACTGAATCTCTCTCACCGATCTTTATCTATTTCGTGTGATATGTTGACTTACATATCAAGAATACCAATTTTGCATTTTCAGATGAAGGAGTATACAATACCTACGTTTTAGACTCAGACTATACATCATGGGCTCTTTTATTGCACTGCGCAGAAAAATCGAAGGTGCCCAGGTATCTCTCCAGCTTTATAATGAGCCGAGAACCGAATTTAGGCAAGAACGTCATATCGTATCTCAGAGACAAGTTGCCCAGATACGATATAGACTTATCATATATGTTTGACATGCAACAATCAGACTGTAATTCTACTATTAGTGATATTCCACCTTCGTTGTTAGTTAACAGACCGGTCGTGGCGACTAGACGACATCCTATGAAACATCACCATAATGAATAATGAGATGTATATTGAATATCTGCACGTATTTTTATTCAGAAATTTAGTTCACAAATAATCCAAATAAATTGTTTTTTTTTTAATATATTACTCCAGTCGTCAGAACTTCCCTCCTCTTAAAATGAACTACCCCCTCCCCTTAAAATGAAATTACACTTTTATTATTTACTACTACTAGAAATTACTGCTTCGTTTATGGATTATTCTGGTCTCTTAGATATCTGTTCGACTTACCTTTATAGAATTAGCCATTTTATAACGAAGCAATCATTTTCCCGACAATAAAAATAATAGTGTTTTTTCAAATAAAGATTTTAATAATCAATTAAAATTAATTTTTATCATTCATGAGAAGTCTGTTAAGCAATCTGATCAGCCAATAATTTAAATGATTTTGACACAAACAACAGTTAAAGAAATCTGAAAACTTACGTCTTTAGTTAAAACTTATTAAGAATTAGAATATAGGTATGTTCTTCCTTAAAACGGTCCCGTCTTTTTGTATCATTTATTATAATTGCATCATGTGTGCACGTGGTTTTGTTGACTTACTATAAAAATTTTAGTTTTCTATGCCTGAATTTTCTTTAATGCTTCTGAATTTTTGTCTAATTTATGCTTATATTTATTTATTCAATATTTTGCTTTATTTTCTTCTTAAAAATTTCCTCTATCTATATAATCACTTGTTTTAAGTTTTTTCTTTCATTTCTATACTGTTACTATGAAGTTATTCTATTATAGATTATTCATGATTTAGATATCCTTTCGACTTATCTTCAGAGAATACGTCATTTTGTATCAAACTTAAATCGTTTACCACAGAAATAGAGATTAAATCATTATGACAGAAACAACAGTTACAAAGAACTGAAAACTTAACTCTCTAGCTAAAACTGTTAAGACGTTCTTTTGTATCGTTTACGTCATAATTATTGTCTGGTCTCTATGTACATTTATTTTTGTTGTTTTTAATAAGTGGTTTAATAAAATATGATGACACATTTTATGTATAAGAAAATATTTATTATATTTTATAATATTTATATAAAACTAAAAAATAATATATAAAAATTAACAATCTTGTTTTATTTCCAAGGTGGTTTTAGCCCTTTGCGTTCTCTATGTGATCCTTTTTGGGCATCTTTTCCGTCGTCCTTATCCTAAAAAATGAGATGTTTAATATTTCGGCTCATTAATGCTAATTTATAAAACATATTCGCAGATAAAAAAAGGTTTTTCGTGTTCTAATTCAGCGCTCATGAAATATTGAATACAGCCTTCTTTGGCGGACCCAATATTACCCGATTAGAGTTAGCTCCAAGCTAGTTCTGGACTGCAAAATGGCTCTAACTTCCGTTTCAGTCGATTTACTTAAGGTTATCTTAAAGAGCTTTTATCAAAGATGTTCTAAACATATAGACTGGTAGTGAGACAGAATTTGCATACGGTCGTTTTTGGCAGGACTATCACTATCTACATATATAGTCTGGCAACATTAAGAATCTTATAAGCTTCTATGGTTGGCTACAAGCTAATTCTGGACTACAAGGTTGCTCTAACTTCAGTTGAGATGAAATTATTGGAGTTTCCTTTAGCAGTGGTTGTATGGACCGGAGATATCTGAACCCTTCAGTATTCGTCGAGGTAGTGTTAGAAAGCTCCTATCAAAGAAGTTGAGGACTTCTTATATGAGGCTATAAAACAGGTTAGGATCCTCTGGGCGTCGTCTTTAAGAGTGCCACAGTCCAAGTTTTTCTGTAAATTAGACAGCACCGATACGAGGTTTGTCTTTTTCCTTTTACATATAGCCGCTTAGAGGCCGCCACCGATAAAACCTTCCGACAAATGTAACCTAAATGTTTTGTTGATATAAACCGAGAGTGTCAAAGAAAATGGTCGCAACTTTTTTGTCAAAATCTGGTCATGTGGCAACAATCGCTTTAGAAGATCGAAGAACGGTTAATTCTGATTGGTTTATAATCGTTTTTTTATCAGAAGTTATTGCGAAACTCCGACAAAACAACATACAACGGCGAATCATCCTACATGAGGACATTGCAAGTGCTCGCACTGACCAAAAGACAATAGAGTTTTTGGAGCTTCAAAACATCGAATTGTTAAACCATCCACCGTAAAATTCCAACCTAAGTCTCAACGGCTTATTCACGTTTCCAAATATCAAGAATTCAATGTGTGGGCAGCGATTCCAGTCGCCAGAAGAAACCATCGATGCCTTTAAAACAGCGATTTGCAGGTGTCAACTGTTACACCAATTGGTTTGAACGTATTCAAAAGTGTATCGATCTTGGTGGGACATACTTTGAAAAGCAATAAAGTTCTGTAAGTCTATATATTTTTTGAGGTTTATGAGAGATCGCAAATTCTTGTATCTGGCACTTAACCAGTCGAAAGTTAGTCTGGTGAAGAAGCTTGTAGTTTTCTGCGAGCCACGAGTATTTTTAAGGGATTAGATTCCTGTGAGTGCGGTGACGGCTTGGATCTTGGTGTAGACCTACAACCTCGTCCTTGACAAGTAAATGGAAGCTCTGATGAAGGTAGGTCTTTTGATGCGCCCGAAAACTGAACTTTAATTGTACCCGAAGGTTAAGGAGCGAGACAGTAGATTCGCTTTAGGTAATTTAAGTATTTAATGGCTCAATTTAGGATCCTCTTCCAATTTAGTATTTAGAAATCCACCAATCCATTTATTCCTTCCTGTTTTTGAATTTATCTTTATTCTAATTCTCAGAAAACTAGTTTTCAAGACAAATATCTATTCTCGAATCAATATTAATGTGTAATTATTTAAAACCCCCACCAAAAGTGACTCCCCAACGTATTTAAATATAGGAATGAATGTATAAAAAATGTCTAATGTAAAGATATTGTAAATGTTTGATTTTTTTTATACTTACTTGAAAGTATGAAAACTTCTCGTTCAAATCCAAACTTAAAAATTCAGGTTCCCTGGCTGTTTCTTGTTGATTTGGATTACCAGATGCTTTATTCAATAACTGAAGGAGAAAATTATTTTTCAAATCAATTTCTAATCGATTTCAGATCAATTTTTAAATAATTACATCATACATGGCTTAGTTTATGAACGCAGAGTAAAAGTGTCGAAAAAAGTGCCAAAAATAAGTCGAATAGAGTTTTAAAGGAATAAAAAAAAAGTTTTAATTGCGTTAAAAGTGTCGATCAAGCCTCAAATTAGTTTGAAATGGGTCGAAAGTCTGAAAAAGTAAAAATCGTTGGAAAATCGTCGAAAAAAGCGTCATGTGACGAATAAGTGCTCAAAAAAATTCAGAAGGACAAATGTCGAATAAGCGTCGAACTGAATAGCGTCGTAAAAATGTTACGATTGTAAAAACCGTCGCAATAATTAAGAACTCGTCGAATAAACATCACAAGCGTTTGAATAGTAGTCAAAATTTAGTCAACAATTTGGAATAGCATCTAATTCGTTCTAAAAACACCGAGAAAAGTGTTTTCCTAGCATCAAAGAAGTTGAAAAGTGAGAAGTCGTCAACCAAGTTTGAAAGATATCAGAGGTGTTTTAGAAGCTCAAAAAAACGTAAAAATCCTTAAAAAAGCGTTAATAGTGTAAAGAAAAATTAAAATAGTTTAAAGAGCCACAAAAAAGTATCAAAGGTGTTAAAAAATGTCAAATCACGCTAAAATACCCTTGAAAAACGACAACAATGTGTCAAGGGAGTTGAAAAAGCGTTGAAAGAGTGTCAAATGCGTTAAATTGTCAAACAAGCAATAGAAGCTTTATCGAACAAAAGTGTTGAAAACACGTAACATTTTTTGAAGGTGCCATGTAATAATCAAAAGCGTTTGAAAAGCATCGATAATGTTCGAAAAATACTCAAAATCGTTAGAAAAGTGTGAAAGAGACAAAAAAGTCGAAAAATCGTGTGTTTAAATAGTACCTAGTCAAAAGTGTCGAATTGCGTCAAATGCGTTTTTTATTGAACAATAAAAAAAATCCTTAGAAAAGCGTTATAACGTTGACATAGTTTAAACAGCAACGTAAAGGCATCAAACGTGTTAAAAATGACAAATAAGCTTGAAACTGGGTTAAAAGTGTCCAAAAAGTTTAAAAAATGCCAAAGAAAATCGTTAAAAGATATTTAAAAACGTCTAAAAAATATCAGATCCGTTTAAGTATCGAAATAGCATTAAGAGCGTTTGAAGAGCATCAAGAAAAAGTGTCATTAATATCTAAAGAGCGAGAAAAGTGAGGAATGCGCCGAAAAAACGCCAAAAGCATCCTCTGACGCCATCATTTTGTTAACATAGCTGTCATTTAAAAACTTATAGTGATCAAAGATCAAAGTGTGTTGAAATTACCTACTTTTGAAGAAGTAAATAAAGAAACCAAATGAATATTGAGCAACGTTTGCAGATATTTCGGACAGATCGCATTCGGTGCATTAAGTAGTCTTGACTGTCTTTATCTACGATTATCAACATCCATATTCGGAATACCCTTAGACAAGGTGAGAGGGAGGACAGGTAACGTTCATTTAATAAACTTTCGAACAGTGAAGCCAGTTTCAATGTGACCGCCATGTTTTGTGACTGTACGTTGCCCATTACTACCTCCCGCAGGGTTACCAGGTCTGCTGATTTTTCAGTAGATCTACTGACTTCAACTTCAATTTACTGATTTACTGAAACACTATATCGATCTACTAAAAAAAATGTAATGATAAAATCATGTTCAAAAAGTGATCATCATGTCAGTGATCAATTATAAATTAAAAAAAATCTATTTATTTATATACATCTCTTATTCTCAATCTACTGAAGAAATAAAATATGACCTGGCAACCTTTCTAGTTCCAGTCAATTCCATACGTCTACGTGTCCCCTCTCTTTCCTTGTCTAAGGAAATAACAGCATTAAAAAAAAATAGTCTTAATAATTACCAACATTTTAAACTGAAATTGTATTTAAAAAAAAATGAATAATGTTTTATAATGTTCGTAATTAAATTTAGTACAGTATTATAGAAAATTTAAAATCCATTTTTCAGTGGTTTCAGGTCACAAAGCAGTTCTGTTATGTAATCTACATAACCTAATAAATCTATTTTTCTTGTATTTCAATAAAAAACTATAAAAATTTGCAAGGATCAAAGCAGCACGTTTATTTTTTTCTTTTAGTGTATACAATAAATGCGATCACAAGCTAAAAGTATCTTCTTGAAGACTCTTGGGAATTGACATACGAGCAAGAAAATGTAACTGAGGCCCTAAAGAAGAAAACGTATCAAAATCATTGGCAAATATTTTTTTATAATATCTAACCTGAAAGTAATGAACAATAACAAAGCAACATCACGATAAAAATAAATTAAATTTTTATATTAGAATTTAAATGATGATGAAACTTATTATACGATAACGGTTGCATATCTTATCCATGGTTAGGACACAGTACATGTAACCCCTTTTCTTTTTCTTAATGGTTAAACTTTTAATACTGATCTCCACACAAGCTTTTTTTATTTAGAATTTAAGTTTGTGTTGCTTATTTTGATATTTCTTGGCAAAATATTATTATTAGTATCAGTTGGGAATATGATCCAGTAATTGCAATATTTTTTTTCTATTTTTACACTTCCTTCCTTTCAAATATATATCGCTAATACTACTCATAGAGAATAATAAACAACCGGTAGTACAGTACATTTAACCAACTTACACCTCTAAACGATTAGTGGAATTTGCAGAAAACCTTTCGTTGTAGTAAAAGGCATGGTAAACTGCACTGGTATTCTTCATAAGATTATACTTTGCTAAATTTTAGGTATAAAATAAATATATGTGTCATTAACCCATTGTTCATAGTTTTGTATATTTTGTCACATTTTTTTTTAATAAATATATTATTTAACGTAAATTTCTTTCACCTACTTCTTTAATAATTTTTTTCTAAAACAAATACTACCGTGCTAAGGATAATTTATATTCAAAATAGATATACAAAGTACTAAAATATCACTTTTAATTTTTGTTAAAAAATACTTCGGAGTAAACTAGAACATTTTGTCAATTTAAATAGTGGTGGTTAGATTGATTATATGTCTGTTAGAGTGTACGTTTTTGAGACGTCTGCGATTACGGGTTAAAGTTAGGGTTTTGGTAAATATATTTAACTTTTTATTTTCAAATGAAAATACTTGTACTAAAAATAAAATAATTGTGGGAAACATTTTAATTTGTTTATGTACGGTTTCCAACCATTTCTAAACTTTTTATCAAACATAATTAAATTACCATCGGCATTCCTAATGATCATTCGGCTAATTTGCTTAAGGTGTTTATGATCTTTGTATGCGGTTATATTATATTTTACATCTCAAGCACAACAGTTAGAAAGTTTCTGTCATATTGATCTAAACTTAGTATATTGTAATTATTCAAACGTGTAGTTTTAAGTGACCATCATGCCTAGACAAGTTGGATATTGATGAATTAATTGCAAATAAGCATAAATACGTTACCATGGAAAAAGTCAATGGTGGACCTTTAAAGTCATTATTATGTATAAATCAACGCGTTTGTGACGCACTCGGGATAAGTGAAAATAAGCTAAAAACTGTAATGAAGACTGTCAGAGATTCTCAAGATCATACTATGAGTGAGTATCCCGAAGACAAGAAAACAACTCGTAAACATTCTAGGAGCATTGACTTAGAAGAGAAAGACAAGTTTCTGAAATTAAGAGGACTAGCCTTTGGAAAGTGTTGAGAGATTTAGGATTTAAGGTAAAAAAAGAAAATAATAGTTTACTTTTATGCGAAAGGAGTAGTGTGGTTCACAAAAGAATTATATTTTTGAGAGAATATACTAAACTTAAATCTGAAAATGTAACATTCGTATACTTGAATTTTTGCTCCTCATTTTATACAAATTAACAACTCTAACTGATAATACTGGCAAAAATATTTTAATCAAAGTAATTAAAAAGATTATGGAGAACTCCAGTGCAGTTTACCGTACCTTTTACTACAACGAAAGGTTTTCTGCGAATTCCATTAATCGTTTAGAGGTGTAAGGTGGTTGAATGTACTTTAGTTATCAGCGTTGTAATAGTTATATCGGCAGCTGCTTCCGATATGAAAGCAGAACCAATAACAAAGTGTTAATGCAGTTTGAATTAATTTTGAGAAAGCTAGTTTTATACTTTTAAGAGTGTAGGCGCAAAATTTCTGGCCAATGCTTTTTAAATGCATTTATTTTTTTCGAATCCTGAGAAATCTAATAAATATTTTTGAAAAATTTAAACGCAGAATGAAAGATTACATTATTACCGTGGTCTGAAAGTCCCTTAGAATAAACAAAAAGTTTCTTTTGAATGAGATATTCGAAATTAAAAATCACTCTTAATTTTCTCTTCTTTCTCTTCCCTTAACTTACTAAAATAAACATTATAGAAGTTTTCAGGGACTTTCGGCCCTCGGTAATAATATAATCTTTTATTCTGCGTTTAAATTTTTCAAAAATACTTATTCGTTTTCTCAAGATTCGAAAAAAATTAATGCATTTAAAACACATTTGCGCGAAATTTTGCGTCTACGCTCTTAACGCTAAAATTCGTATTCTGAACCAATTGTTTCTTAACAAAAAAGGTCGCATGAAGTTAAATTTAAGTTGAATGCAGTAAATTTCATTATTTCTGTTTTTTCAGTATAACTTCACCGACCTACTAAATGCTGCATTGTCACTGGCGACGAATACTGGCCTAACCCGCTCGTAGACGGTGTTTTTTCTAAATTATCAGAATACTTCTGGCAACTAAATAATGGTGAACTATTGTAGAGATGTAGAAAAAAGAAAATCTAAAAATGAGTTTGTTATTGGCTGAAAATAAACAAGGAAAATGCAAACTCAAGAAAGATTAAAGCGGAAAATGGTAGATAAAAGACAAAAAGAAGGCATAAGAAGAATAATTACTGCTGAGTTAACGTTTTACACCGTTGCCACGTTATCTCTTTCTGTATCGTTTTTCTCGTTGTTTTTAATTTGTTTTTATAATTTTTATCAACAATTCATATTGTTGTTCTTTTATTTCAAGTTTTAGCTGCAAATTTTGTTGATGATCATAATTTTAAAAAGTCTCACTGGTTCTTCATGACAAAGTTGCCAAATTTCACAGTTATTCACATTATAAATTATGTAACCGAAACAGACAGTGACTGAATTAACCGTATAAATAAAAAAATGTTACTTACAAGACTTAAAAATTGTTGAATGTCGTTGTTGGATAAAGCTCGACTCGCGGGGTTTCTACTAGAGACGGGAGTCTCAAATTGTTGTTCCGAATGGTGGTTTCCGTTTCCTCCGTCGCTCGCACAACCGGCGTCCTCGTTTTTGGACTTCTTTTGTGGGGCGGAATCCTCTTCTTCATATTGAGACAGTACTTCTTCGAGGTTTTTGTAGGATTTAGTTTTCCAGGTGTTCAGCTCATCTGTAATATGCCGTATCTCTTATTACTGTTACATTTAATGACCGACACGGTCCGTAAGTTAGGCCAGGTTAGGTGTTATGTTAGGTTGAGATAGGTTGTTTTAAGTTAGATATAAGAGACATCCCAAGGTCATGAAACGTATTAAAAATAGTCGAAGTAAGAGTAGTCAAAAGTTTAGAAAAAGTATCTAATAAGCGTTAAAATCCTTGGAAAAGTATGGAAATAGAGTTAAAAGTATCCAATATGCGTTAAGATAGTGTAAAAATCGTTGGAAAAGTGTCGAAATAAAAGTTAAAAATGTCAAAAACGCGTCAAAATAATTTAAGAGTCAGTGTAATACCACAAACGTGTTCAAAATGCCGAATAAGTGTCGAACGCGTTTGACTGACGTCGAAAAGTAGTCAAAAATGTCAACAAAAAAAACAACAAAAGTACTTGAAAAGCGACGAAAAAGCTTCAAAAAATATTAAAAGTAACCAATAAGCATTAAACTAGTGTCAAAAAATGTCAAGATAATTTGCAGGCCGTTGTACATAATAAAAATGTCGAATGCGTTGGAATATCGTCAAATTATTTCAAAGAACATGAGAAATGTGACTTCTAAGCTCCAAAGGAGTCAGAAAAAGCGTTAAAGTATGGAATAAGCATTGAAAACTTTTTTAAAAATACTTATGTAGGTTAGGTTAGGTTATGTTAGATTAGAAACAATAAATTCCCATAAATCATTATTTATATCGAACTAGTCACTGCTTACCCATCGTATTAAATGCAAAATCGTCATTAAGGATCGGGCTTCTGCCGTGCGTGATAATTTTCAAAGCCTCATTTAACTGCGACTCCATCACTTTAGGCACTTGCTTGGCAATGGCCAAACTCCGTTTCTGGAACTGCTCTAGTTTGTATTGCAAACTCTCAACCTGCTGTTTGTGCTGTTTGATCTGAATTTGGTATATTTCAGTTTCTTCTTGGTGCTTCTTACCCAGCAACTGGACCTCCACTGAATGCCTGGAAATTGTTTATTTTGTATTAAAAGAATTATACAAAAAAAAAAACAGGTTTTCCTGTCTTAAAACCAGGTAAAAAGTAAAGAAATCACTCAAGAACAAAAAACAAGCAAAACGAAACAGAAAAAAAATAAAGGGAGAGAAAAATAGTTGTCTTAAAGTAGTAACATTATAATGTCCACAGACATACCGACAGGAGAAAACAGTTGCAGCAATTTGCAAAGATCAGTAACAGTTTTTCCTTACTTTTCTAATATTTGTTGAAGGAATTGAGCAGCAGACTTCGAAATCGCCTTTTCTCTTTTAGTGACTTCCTCCTTAAACTTATTTTCTTGTTCATCCAATTGGCACTGGAACTCCTTGAGCTTGTTCTGCACTAAAAGCTCTACTTGACCTTGATAAAAGTTCCTTAGATCTACTTTGTTCAATTCTGACTGCTTTTTCACCTTAGATAGTTCTTCTTGCAGTGAATTCTAAAAGAATAAACAATCACTAAAACCACTACAAAAAAAAAACAGAAATAACAAAAAAAAAATAACTAGATGTATTGAATTTTCATTTAGTGGATACTATTGTACATAACTGGGAAAATTCCCAAAAAGCTCAAGATAATATTTAATAACTTAATACATACCACTTGTTTTTTGTAAGATTCTATCTCTTCTGTTAATTCCAGTATTCTCTTGTTGAGCTGTGTCTTTTGTGATCGTTCTTCTTTTAGATTGTTTTCTATCTGATTATATTCGTTCTTCATTTTATTAAATTCAGTCTGAAACATATCCACTGCCTGTCTATTTTGAGTGATTTCATTTCTGGCAGCTGAGAGCAGTGTTTTATTCTGAAAGGTAAATGATTATGAGAACTATGTATCTTGAATTTTGCATGACTAGGACAATACTTTAGCCTAAACACTAGGAGGTTATGCTAGGTTATGTAAGGAACCCTTCTCGGCATAGACATATAATACAAATAGACTGATTGCTGTAATACAATAGTGTTCCCGGCTCATTGGAAAGTGATGAAGGGACTGCTTTGCATCAGTTTTCTCTGTTGCACTGGAGGAACAGGCTGGTATTGCAACAATCAGCATATCTTGTATTATATGTCTATGCTTCTCAGTTTAAATATAAAATGTTATACTATACTTACTTCATTTAATTCCAGTTCCTTCTGAGCTAAAATTTCTGACATTTGCCTATACTTTTCACACTCTTTAGCACAATCTTTTTGCACATTTTCTAATTTCTGAACCAAGCTTTGCTGCTCATTACTCAGTTCTGCACATTTCTTTTCTAGCATGACTGTCTTTTCTTGACTAGTATGAGCTACATTTAGAGCTTTTTGTACTTCATTCTCATAATGGGCAACTCTCTGAAAAAACATTTCTTTGGTTAAGTATGCTATGAAGTATTATTAAGGAGAATTAATTGAGAAAAAGCAAATTAATGTCAGAGGCAACATCTATATGTAATAATGATAAAAAAAAAACAATAATATTACCTGATCTGCATCTTCTTTTTCATCAATATGCTCATTCTTCAATTTATTTATTTCAAATTCCAGTTCTACTCTATCTTTGTTACATTTTTCTAACTTACTGACTAGTTTATCCAAAGCGTCTTGATATTTCTGTATAGTTGAGTTTTTTGCATCATCAACTTTTACAGCCACTGACATCTTTTGTTGTAGTTCTAAATTCTTCACCTGAAGCTCTTGAATTAAGTCTTCACAATGCTAGAAGTAGTAATCACCACATAAGATCAAGAAAATCACATCACAAAATAAACTGATGGATGCTAAGAATGAAGAGATTGTTTGTCTTACCTGTCTTCTATATTTTTCCTCTTGTAGCTTTTGTGTCAGTTGACTTCTGGTTAGAGTGTGGTTTTCTGAATTCCAAATATCAGCCAAATTTAACAAACTCAACTGTGCACCTAAATTATCACCTACAATTGTGTGCTTACTTTTTTGTTTATGCTCACCTGCATTTTCTTTACTTCTGGCCTTCTTGCTGGGATCTTCATGCAGTTTTTTATGCAAATGAAGAACCTTAAGGGCATTGGAATGTATTGGATCCGTTAGCAAGTTGGTTTTAGTGTTTTTTGTTCTGTTGTAAGCTGTAGTTTGAGTTGAATCTGAACTACTATCGCTACAAGGTTGATCATTGAATTGCAGCAATTCTTGAACAAAATTGGAATTTTCTTTTGAGTTGTCTGCAGAAGTTTGAACATCTGATTCTTCTCTTCTTTCGTTTTGCCCAATTAATGCTTCTTGAACTCTAGTTTCCAAATTATGTACATTATATTTACCATCTCCCATTTGCCAAGTTTTTTGCCTAATAGGCTCATTTCTCCTTTCAAAATGCGTTACAACTTCAGGTTCATTATGTTTAGAACCACAATTTTCAAAGTCATTTTCTAAATTCCTCACAGCACTTATCCTTTGAATAGTTTTTACTTTAGAATGTGTCTACTTCATTGAGAAGTTGGCCATCTTTTCCTGACCTTGTGTATTTGTTTGAATATGCAGCTGAAGGTGATAACTTTGACTGTAATCCTACTCTTGGGTTTCTAAGGTTGACATATTTTTTAACATTAGGACTATTTGGTAAAGAATTCAATTTAAATTCCATAGGCTTTTGTGGACTGTTTTGAGCACTAAAAGAGGTACACAAATCATCGCTACTATTGCATTTCTTAAAACTTTCTCTTGGCCTATCCATTCTAAGTGATTCTAAAGAGTTGCTATAAAAACTTTCACAGGATTCAATTGATTTTATTCTGTTCTGAAGACTACCAACTTGCTTTATTAGATTATCTACAATGTTGTAATACGGTTGGGCCGTTTCGGAATGTCCAAAACCTGATTCTGTTGCAAAAAAGTCAGGAGGAATCAGTAACAGCTCATCTGTATCATCTGTATCAGTCATAACTGTTGATTTCTGTATGAACTAGGCGGAACCACCTATTGAAAATCATTTCCTGCAATTAAAACATTTCAAAATTACTTTCGTTACAAAAAGTATTGACCAAACTTGGAAATAAATAAGCATTAAAGACAAACCATAATATTTAAACTGCCAAACAAATTTTGTCAACAAACATTTGACACATAACCAAGGCAACATTAATGTCAACACCAATAATCAATATTCTTTTCGCTTACAGAACAGTATGGACCTCATCATAAAATTACTAATATCAAAATGTATTACAACTTACAACTACAAAAATAATAGTATATAGTATATTATATTTTATACTGCACTATTTTAAACCATTTTATATTAAATAATACGTAGAAATAATAAGAAAACTTAAAATAATTTTAATATTAAAAAAAGATGTGTATGTTAAATGTATATTATCGTTTGACGTTCAATGACAAATTTGACAACTGCACTGCACTGACAGATGTTGAAAATAAATAATGAGTAATGACGACGAGATCATTATCAAAAATTGTTATAAAACAGTTGTGAACAAACGTTAGCGTGATATAACATTGTTTAGTATTGTGTATACGAACTTTAGACTCCGCGTTTACTAATGAACAAATATGTCAAACAATCCAAATTCGAATTTTTCTTTCCATCGAAGCCAGTCGGCGGATTTAACCCATCCTCAGCCTAGAACATTCTTTCAAACAAATAGTAACAATGTGTTACCGTCAATCTCAGCACCCGCTTCATTCCAGAGACGAACTGTAGAAGGTGCAAGACAGCTGAGAGATAGTTTTAACGAATGTCATTAGGGAAATAGAACCTCTTGTGGAAACTGCAAGGTCAGTAAACGCCGGAGTTACTAATTTTCTAAACAGGCCGCAGTCTGAAGTGAATGTTTCTCGACCACCAGTGGAAGTTAACAATGACAGTTACTATATAAATCTAGAAATTGAACCCAGCAGGGATCCTGAAGCTCCCCCTCAACAAGACAATGAAAACTTTAATAACACTGTTAACAATACTGATAACAACAACACAGAGGACACAGAAAGAGCTCAGAATGTCGTAGAAGCTCAGCAGTTTATTAAAGTGTTATTAAAATATGTTCCTTTTATTTTGATATTACTGGCGAAGAGCCTTTATGACTACCATGAAGGAATTTTTATTCTAGTAATTTTGTTTATAACTTTTGCTCATACTAACTCTGCAGTTAAAAAAGAAACAGTTTTAAGACAAAGAAGAAGTATTGGTGTACTAGCTATGTCACTGCTGTACATTGCAGTTTGTCTAATATTTATTCATTATGTATTTGCTGATGATTTACACGATTTCAATGTAGTGTTGAATTTTGGTATTGATTAGATCATTTACTCATACTCTGACTGTGTGGAACTTGTTGTGGATAGTAACAATAACAGATTTTACTTTGAAACTGATGACTGTATCTGTTAAAATATTGTTAACTATGTTGCCTGGAGTTATTCTGGATTTTAAAAAAAGGGTAAGTTTTTGTTTTATGCTTGTTAAAATGTTTCTCTTTAAAGATAATAAATATCATTAAGAATTATGATTTGTTTATGAATTATTAAATGATATTTTTCAGGGAAAAATATATTTATTCATTGAAGCAATATCCCAAATGTACCGAAGCATTGCTACATTCAGCCTTGGCTGTATTACTTGCTTGAATCCTACCAGGGACCTGAGAAGATAGTAGCTGTGTTCTTGTCTGCATTTTATATGATTTCTAAGGGTTCAGACTTGATGTCCAGGGTTAAGTTACTCAAATTGGCTTGTCTGAAGCTCCTACAGAATGTTGTAAGTAAAAAGTGTTTTTATATTACAGTGGAACCTCGATTATCCATCTCTCCATTAACTGTAACCTCTGTTAACCATCAGGATCTGTACATAAGTTGTATTAACTACAAAAGCAAACATTGAGTTGCCAATTTATTTTGTTTGTGTTGAAATTGATTGAAATGTACAGTTATGCTACCACAACATTTGTTTATGTAAACAATTTTTATTTTTATTCACAGCTCATGATTCAATCACAATTTAAAGATTGAGAATTGAGAGCAGTGCTTTTGGAGTAAAACAACCAAAGATTTCAGAATACTTTAAACCAAATTGATTCGATTGTACAAACAAAATCCCTCATATTGTCAAACAAAATATACAAATAAAATTTGAGAGTTGTATTCTGAATTTTAATTTTTAGATTTCAGATTTTTTAGAATTAATTTCAAGATTTTAGACTAGTTAGAAAGTTCTAAACTAAATAAAAATTGTTTTATAACAATTTTAAACTTTTTTAACTGTATCAAATTTTAAACAATTTTCTGTCATATAAAACAGGTTTTTAAATTGACATTTTGATTTTTTAGAGTATAGGTTCATCTCCCAGCAAAGATCAAATCCAAAGCCCCATCTGCCATGACCAATATGATTCCCCAGTTCTACTTCAGTGCAGACATATCTTCTGTGAAAGCTGCGTCACCACTTGGTTTGATAGGGAACAAACTTGTCCCCTTTGTAGAGCAAAGATTGTAGATGATCCATCTTGGAGGGATGGTTCCACCTCATATTTTATGCAGCTGTTTTGAGTCTGATTGGTACATACATCAAATGGGATGTGGTATGGTTTTAATTAGGGTGTATGGGAGACTATAGTGTTTTTTGCACTATTTTATGATCTACTGTGTGGTTTTATTATGCAACATAGCAAATGGTCACTATATATTTGTTCACTGACATACTAAATAGTAATAAATATTGTTCGTTTTTATAATTAATCTCAGTCACATCAAAATAGACTTATTCTATTAGAGAATGCCAAAAACAGTATAGGAACCCTTCATTAAGATCTATATACCAATTAGACAATTTCAGCTTCTGTTACTGTACTGATTATAAAACAAGGTAGTTATTAGATAAGTTTAACAAATTGAGAAGTTATCAAGTCCAACTACAGGCAGTTAATATTACAATAGATTTGTCTGATGCAATATATCAAATATTACTGTCTTCATATATGGCATATGAAAGTTCTTTTGTGAGAATTTTACTAATAAAGTCATTGAAACTTTTATTTTAACATAATTTGTATAGTATTGGAACCTATATAGGTTCTTATTTGCAATTGGTATTGGTTAAAACCATGTACATATAATACAAATAGACTCCCTGCTGCAATACAGTCACGTTCCCCCAATATGACAGAGAAAACTCACACAAAGCAGTTGATGCATCTCTTTCTAATGGGCAGACCACGTTACCTTCTCATTGGTCATTGAGGTCACCGATAAACCTGGCAAATTATAAAGAGATGCAGGAACTGCTTTACATTAGTTTTCTCTATTTGGGAGAACGTGATTGTATTGCAGCAGTCAGTCTGTTTATATTAAATTTATATGTCGATGGTTAAAACATTCACTTTGAAAGTTAGGTTAGGTTTATTTTAGCTATTGTCAAAACACCAAATCCATCACAGTGATATTAGATTAAATGGTTAACACTATAAATCATTATTTTGCAAGTTAAAATATTATTTACGGAGATGTATAATGATGATATGAAGATAATAGATAATAAAGGAGTGATATCAGGTAAACAGGATAATACTTAACTTAACATATTTGATATCAATGTGGTAGAAAGTGCTGAAATGCACAGAGAAGCAGTTACTCTGATGAAGGATATGAATACAGGAAAGAGCATCAAACATACTTTTAAAACGCTAAAAAAGCACATACATTAGAACTTATTATTCACATGAATAAGTCGATATGGTCTGGTATGATTGAAAACCTAAATAGTTCCTTAATAGTATGAGTCAAATCATCCTCTTAGCTATATTTGATCGTTTTATGATAAATATTATTTTGTGGTTACTAGTACAGTAGATTCTTACTTACAGTACATTCAACCAACTTACACCTCTAAATGATTAATGGAATTCGCAGAAAACCTTTCGTTGTAGTAAAAGGCACGGTAAACTGAGTTTTGTATAATCTTTTTAATTACTTACTTTGTTTAGAATATTTTTGCCTGTATTATCAGTTAGTAATTTATATAAAATGAGGAGCAACAATTCAAATGGAATTTTAAAAATTATTGTTTATTTTTCTAATAATAAATGTATAAATATAATGGTTAACCTGCTGTAAAAATTATTTTGTAAATAACATTATAATAGTGTACTTACTGATTATTTAAATTTATAAATCATCATCGTCAACAAATTCACTACCGCTATCATAATGTAAATCTATAATCACTGGATTAATTTCACTAATTTTATTTTCCCGGATCCACCACTCTTCTATTAATTTTTCACATTAATTTATTTACAATTTTGGCCCATATTTCTGGAGTTGCAGTTTTAAGAGCTTCTTGCCACATTTCCCTAACTGCATCGTCACTGTATCCACTGCATCCAATGTGATTATCATAATACGTTTTACATATACCCCAGATGTATTCGATGGGATTAAACTGGCGGGTGATACGACGGTAAGCGTAGTACTTGATGCCCATAACTTGATACAATTTGGTTAACTATATAAACTGTTGATTTTTCATTACATTTCGAAATTTCCAAAAAAACTCTGATTTGAAGGCGTATTACAGAAAATTGATATTATTTTTAACTTACCAATTTTTTATTCTCGGTACGTTCCACGACTGGTTTGGTTGTTTTTCAAAATTTCTGAATGGTAAGGTGCATTATATAAAACTATAACTCATGGTTCACTCAGGACTAGGTAACAATTTCTCCTCAAGCCATTTAACAATGGCTTTGTTTGATTTTGAAGAAAAAATCAAGTCTGTGTTTTATATAAAGCCTTCTTTCCCTCCTGCATGAAGAATGATGTCTCTTTTGCCTTCGCTATCTGTGCGTTTTATTAATTTTATGCTGTCCTCTTGCCAAATTCCTTTAATTCCACCGTTTGCAAATATCCATGTCCCATCTAAGTATATGAATGTTGCATTTTCAGATTTAAGTCTAATATATTCTCTCAAAAATTTAATTCTTTTGTGAAACACACTACTCCTTTCGCATAAAAGTAACCTATTATTTTCTTTTTTGAATTTAAATCCTAAATCTCTCAACACTTTCCAAAGGCTAGTCCTCTTAATTTTAGAAACTTGTCTTTCTCTTATTTTGGCCAGTAAAGTATCTAAACTGACATGTTAATTTTCACACATTTGGTACAAAGTATTGCGAATTTAAAATTTTTCTCCATCAGGTAAGTCAATACTCCTAGAATGTTTAAGAGTTGTTTTCTTGTCTTCGTGATACTCAGTCACAGTAAGATCTTTTTGAGAATCTCTGACAGTCTTCATTACAGTTTTTAGTTAACTTTCACTTATCCTGAGTGAGTCACAAACGTGTTGATTTATACATAATAATGAGTTTAAATGTCCACCATTGTCTCTTTCCATGGTAAAGTATTTATGCATATTTGCAATTAATTCATCAATATCCAACTTATGTCTAGGCATGATGATAGCTTGAAACTAGACGTTTGAATTACAATATACTGTTCAATATACTTTCTGACTGTTGTGGTTGAGAGGTAAAATATAATATAACCGCTTACAAAGATTCTAAACACATTAAGCAAATTAGCCTAATGATCATTAGGAATGCCGATTGTAATTTAATTATGTTTGATAGAAAGTTTAGAAATGGTTGGAAACCATACATAAACAAATTAGAATGCTTCCCACAATAATTTTATTTTTTAGTACAAGTATTTTTGTTTGAAAATAAAAAGTTAAATATATTTACCAAAACCCTAACTTTAACCCGTAATCGCAGACGTCTCAAAAACTATACACTCTAACCAGACATATGGTCAATTTAACCACCACTTGAATTAAAAGTGTTTTAAATTTAGTACTTTTTATATCTACTTTGAATATAAATTATCCTTAGCGCGGTAGTATTTGTTTCAGAAAAAAATTATTAAACAAGTAGGTGAAAGAAATTTACGTTAAATAACATTATGCAAGATTACTATTAAAAAAAATGTAACAAAATATGTAAAACTATGAACAACGGGTTAATGGCACATATATTTATTTTATACCTAAAATTTAGCAAAACCAAAAAGTGTTAAACATTATGGAGAACTCCAGTGCAGTTTACTGTGCCTTTGACTACAACGAAAGATTTTCTGCTAATTCCGTTAATCGTTTAGTGGTGTAAGTTGGTTGAATGTACTGTATTATTCACTTGAAGTGGATTATTGCAGTACATGTGTCTATACTTAATATTTTACGACAGCGGTTACTGTAATAGAATATTTTGCCTCATCTAAAGTCTTTTGAACAGTTTTAATCGACCAATATTTGTGTTTATCCCTTTATTATTAAACTAGGTAAAGTAAATATATATTTTTTAGTAAACTGCCTTTATTTGGATAATAAATATTTGTAATCGGTTGTTGATTACTTGGAATAATCGAAAATGATAAAATTCTAGAGTGTGTGATTATTAAACAAGGTTTAATTTTTTAGTCTTTTGTTTAAATGATTAAAGATACAAATATTTGTTCACTATTTAAGTCGTTAGTTATTTGTTGTGCAATGTAAGTATATAAATAAGTGGTGACATGAGAGAGAATTATTTCTCTAATCATTTTGAACAGAGTATTTCAAAAAAAAGGACATTAAAATTTTAAGCCAAATTATTATTTTTATAAATGTATATAGGTATTTAGAGATATCTTAAGTTGTAAATAGAAAAATAACGTTGGGTTGTAATAATTGCTTGAATATTTTTTTGCTATTTTTCACAAAAGAAAGTGATTTTCATAAAGGTTAATGATTCTTGAAAATAGACTGCAATTCATAGACAAAGTCTTAATCTATAACAACTAGTCAACCAAAAATAAGTTGATTTATAGAAATCCATGGACTAGGAAGCTTATTAGTTAGTTAATTGGAGCTTAGACATCGGCATTTGGTTGATTTTAGGTTACATACTGGCACACAATGTTTTGTTTTACGATATACTCTTTCTAGTCTGTGAATTTACTACAGATGGATTTTATTCTATGGACTTTCCCAGAAACAAGGACTTACAGCTTTTCTTAAGTGTAAGAAGCTAGTTTTACAAGAGGTTAAAATGGTTTTACTTTAGAATCTACAGTCTGGGCTCACCAGTCAGCTATAAAAAAATATAATTGCAATCTTTATGTATTTAATAATGTATAAAGTTGATTTAGTGCAAGTTATTTTGATATAAATATTATAGTGAGGTCTAGAAATTATTATATTTGTGATAATTATTTATATTTACATTTTTCTCCGTTGTTGATCAAGGAATAAATGTTTTTAATAAACAAGAGGTGTTTTATTTAATGTGTGAAGTCTATACAAAGTTGTTTTATTAAAACCCAATGTCCTTGCAGCCCACTTACTACAAAATTATCATTGCCGAACCTAAATCCTTGTGGTTATGGTCAATATTATTAATTAATGGGATATTGCTGAACTGAAAACATTGTGGTTTGATCATACATTATTTAAAATTAATGGGATCATATGTAACAAAACACAATTGTTTAAATAAAGCATATTTCAAACTCTGGCAAAACTGCTACAGAAAATTGGCAACTTACTTAGTCCTTGCTAAGTTGCCTATATATGGCGTAGCCCAGCTAGAATAGAAGAAGAGAATATTTCAACCTTTCTTTTCATATCAGACTGTTTAATGCCTAGAATATTTTGTTTTGTAGACATTTAAAGAAAATTTTTCATTAACACATTTTGTGTACCAACTAATATATAACAAATAAACATTATTATCTAATTTTATAAACATAAATCAAAATATCAAATATTAAATAAAACGTAAGCTGGCAAAAATTAATTCATATCATGTTACAAAATAATATTTACCTAACTGATAACCTATTTCATAAATGCATTATTAACTATGTTAATAAATGTTCAAAATATTGCCCATTATGTTCAAGACACAGTCGTATGTGGTTAATAAAAGACTGTCGAATATCTTTCATTTCAGATTCAACACTGTCAAAGGCACTTTGTATACGAATTTTAAAATAGTCTAGTGTAGTTAGTCCTGGATATCTTGTGGGCCCTTTCATAGTATCGTATCCGATCCAACTATCGTTGTAGTTATTATTTAGTATACGCTTTACATTTACTGTATGATGCGGCGGTGCTCCGTCATTTTGAAATCACATGTTTCATCTAATTCTCAAGAGAACATCTTAAAATGTTGCAGATAATTCAGAAATTTACACATTTTGGATGAACTTTAAATGAGGATGACGATTAGGATCAGTACAGAAATTGGTATACAACCAGCCTTCTGATTATAATGCAGGTAAATTAAAAAGCAACAGTAGTTGAAGAATCTAGTCTAGTGGCTGAGAAATTTGAAACTGGTAAAACGCCAGTAGACCTATTCGGAGAAGCTCTAAAGTTCATTCGTTTAGCAAGTTCCCATCTGACAACAAACGCACGTGTTGATATTCGCCGTCTCATTCGTCAAGAGGCGATTAAATATAATTTATTGCCTTAAGCCAGACAGATTCTCATGTTACAGATCCAAACTTTCCAGCATGTTTAAATTCAAATTGTATCGTGTTGATTTTTAAGTTAATATATTGTGTTATATTTATGTTATAGTTATTTATGACACTAACAAATTCGGAATACTCTGACTAGAAAATAAGGAGAGTGATTCATTGATAAGTACTGATTTTAAAACTACCATTTGTTGGGATATTATACAATTCCAGCGGCGTGGTTATTTAATTATGTTTTAGAATTAAATTATTTGATTAAAAATTAGTTATATCTATAATATTGCATAATGCATCTTAACCTAGCCGCATTGTTGAACGCATTCCAACGATGACTCACAGAAAATCCAGTATGCCGGGCTGACTACGAGAAAAATGTATTTTATTTACAGATATGGTCAAATACACAATAATCAAGGAGCATCGTGGTAGATATCGTCAATATGCTGTTGATTTAATGGCTAGACTTTGTGGTATTACCGTTTTGAGCCTTCCAAATTACCGTTAAGGATACAAATTGGAAAACGCCATTGCCCATGTATTGAAAATAGAAGAGAAAATGGAAGTTTGATAGGATAATGGAAGATATAGGTGAACCAGTAATATTATTATATGGAATAGTTCTTCCATGACGAAAGAGGAAACCTTCAAGACATATCTTTCGAGGATAGAGATATCCTTAAAATAATAGAAAATGAGTACATGGATGTCCTCTTAAAGCTCTTTAATGAAATTTATCAGTCGGGTGACATACCCAATGAATGGTTGACCTCAACATTTATTTATCTCCCAAAAAAGAAAAATGCTAGAGAATGCACCGACCAACGCACCATAAGCCTAATGTCTCACACACTTAAAATGTTTTTAAAGATCATCCATAAACGCATTTACCAAATACTTGATACGAATATTGAAGAAACCCAATTTGGATTCCGTAGAGGCGTAGATACCCGTGAGGCTCTATTTGAATTCAACGTAGTAATCCAGAGATGCTTGGATGTGAACCAAGATATGTACGTCTGTTTCATACATTACAACAAGGCTTTCGATAAAGTCTGCCGCATAGAGCCAATGGACGTCCTCAAAGCAAAAAATTACAATACAATGACCTTCGAATTATAACAAATTAAATTTCTGCGAAATGATCTTCAAATACTGTACAAATTCTTGAAGAATAAGAAATAATAATTATTACCTTTATAGGTAGTGCAGAAGGATTTTGGAACGTTGATTTACTAGAATTTAAATCAGTTAACACCGCTGACTACTGCTAAGATATAAATGACGATGTTTTTGTTGAATACTTTGGGCAAATTCCAACAGATTCTGCAATTCCCTTGGATAATACTTCATACCATTCAAGAAAATCAGAAAAAATTATTGCAGCTACTTGAGAAAACAATAATTCAATGGCTTAGGTGAAGAAAATAATGTTTAAAGACGATATAGTGAAAAATGAATACCATGAGGGATCAAGTGGTCTAGGAAGAAATAAAACATTACACAAATCATTAACGCACTATTTTATCAATTTATTTTTTACTTAAATGTTAAGTACTTAATAAATATTCAAATTGTTAAAAATATTATTTAATAATGAAATCTTACTAAGTTGTTTTTATTTCGTAACAGCAGAAGACAGTTTATTTTGGAAATATTCCCCATCGCCTTTGGTTGCCATTTTGTTGATTTCCTTGTGACGGTCTCTGCTCACTATTTCCTCCAACACTTCACCGTTTCCGTTTATCAATCTGAAAATTCATTGTCAAGAAATGTCATTTCTTAGCGATAAAAAAATTACCTATGACGTCCTGTAGACTCATCAAAGACTCTCTTAACTGTAGACTGATTCTTGTCCCACTCTTCTTTCGTCATCGGCGCCATCGACTTACCTTTCTCCATCAAACTTACAGGTATATCCATAGATTCATCCTCTTGTTTCGGCTTTTTCTTTTTGGACGAGCTTTTGGAAGATTTTTTTGATTTGCCGTCACTCGATAAGCTACTGTCGCTATTGCTAGTAGAAGTAGACGAACTAGATGACTGCTTTCTAGGGCGTTTTTTGGTAAGGACCTATAATTGAAACAATGATCTACCATTACACAAAAAAGACACCAAAAAATACTACATTATACAGTGCTAGTCAAAAGTCCGTTCCCCCACTCGTATCTTTTGAACGGTTATACTTATAATAGTGAAATCTGGAGGGAGGTAATAAACGACATAGGCTTCTCAACTAGTCATAACAAGTGACGTAATAGTGACAGATGAGGTTACAGCGCCACTGTGACAGATAATTTTAAATAGGACCTTATGGCAAGTGATAACTCGTTTTAAAGGTATTGAAAAAAACTATTCAACCATACTAATTTTATTTGAGTTTAAGCTCATTTGAATGACTAAATTAAATAAATACTAAAATTGTAGTTTCGCATTTAATTAATAAATATTAAAACCTCCGCCTCTAGTTACTTGTCAAAAAATGACGATTTTCGTTGATGAAGCAGTAACATCTCCAGAAGATGCCAACCCCTAGTGTTGGCGAAACGTCGAGAACTAATCTCAGGATACAACGGCCTAACAGCCCGAACAAACAGTTTAACAATTCAACCCCGTTTTGTTCTAAACGCAATTGCTGGAGCACTAACATCGACAATCCAAGTTGTTTGCCGATAAAAATGATAAAAATCGCGACACCGGGGAGATGAGGTGGCTTGGCATGGTTTGTTGAATTATATTTGAAGAATAACATATTTATGGCATATTCAAAATTTACTTATGAGAAATTTACGAAAATGTGCAACTACATGTTAAATTTCATATGTTCAGAATTTTAAGCAAAATGCTACCTCTTACCTTCTTTTTCTTTTTACTTTTTAGCTCCCTCTCAGATGATTCACTTGAACTTGATGAAGTAGATGGCGATGATTTCCTCTTTTTCTTCACTTTCGTTTTGATTTTCTTTTGTGAAACCTCTTCATCGGAACAACTAGTGTCAGTAGTGGTGCTGCTACTAGAACTGCTGGAATATGACGAAGATGACGAAGAACTACTAGAAGGTGATTCTTCTCTATGTCGTTTTTTCCTTTTGTTTTCTAACTGTTCTTCTTCGCTATCAGATGTGTCTGCTTTTCTTTTCCTTTTACCCTTAGTTTTTTCATGTTTCTTGCTTTTTGTTTTGATTTTATTCATTTGTTAATATTACTGAAAACGTAAATCGGATTTAAAAATATCTAGACATTGAATTAATCAAAATATTTACAAACAAAAAAATATAAATTTTAAAATATGTATCCCTTCGTTCAATTGTCTGATCCACCTATGATGTTTATTTATAAAATAAGTTCATGTGCTTGTAGTTAGGCAACCAACATTACTATTCTAAATAAAACTAAATAATTTTGTTTTATAAATAATTTCTGGAAAAACGAACAACTTTTAGAAAATTCCTTTTACTTTCTCTTTAAATTTCCATACTGAAAAACAGTAATGTATCAATGTATAAAGTATCAATGCTAACATTTACTATTTGCTAGTACAACACCTTAAGTATGGTTACTGCATAAAATAAGTAAAGCTATAAATATATTACTGCATCCACAATATTAACACGTTGACTACGTTAAATTATTCGACTAATAATATTAACTTTAACTAAATCTTAATTAATATAAAAACCAAACTAACCTTATCAATCAGATGTCAGTACGAGTACACAAACAATTGAAACAATAACTGAACAATAAGGCGTTTTTAATGACACGTATATTTGTCAATCTTTATTTTATGATGCATTGTTAAAGTTTATGCATATTAAACGTATTACTCACTGTTAATTATTGGTCATAAGCGATAAAATTCTTGTATTTATGCACGAATTCATTTATCATTATGATTGAATGTTGTGGATGTAGATAAAATCAAGCAACCAGATAGTTGTACTTTGTACTTGTTAAAAAAGAAGAATCTAAATCTAACCTTTTGGATTTATAATTTTGAAGTATATCTTGTGTCCTAGAAAAAGGAATTGATTTTTGAGGAAGATTATTAGTTTTAAAAAAATTAATGGACCTGATGACTGAACCAGAGCTTGAATTTAGACCCAATGAAGAATTTCTTCATCAGTTAGTTTCTATGGGAATAAATCACGACATTGCTGTTCAGGTATGTTAAATTAAAATTGATTTTTACTAATATGTAAATTAATGATATATTGTACGTTCTTTTAGGCATTATTTTGTACGGGAAACACATCACTAGACGAAGCAGTAGAATATGTATTTAACAGTCAAGAGGAAGATGCTAGGACCTTTGGTAGTCACGATGCAAAAGCAGATAGTTCTGATTCAGATGGAGGAGAGCCTGCCGAGTATTATAAAATGACGTTTGTTGTAAATAGTTCTCTAAAAATGGGCGTAGGCAAGATAGCGGCACAAGTAAGATATTAATCAGTGTATGAGAAGCTTTTAAAACCTAAAATTAAGATTTTTTTAGGTAGGTCATGCTTGTTTGGGGTTATTTCGAGAAATTATGATGGATAAAAAGGATGAACTCGGCAATTGGGAATGTTATGGGTATGTAGGTCACATTTTGTATAGCAGGTAGATGATAGTGAGATTGCTTCATTTATTTCAGAGAGAAGAAAATAGTACTAAAGGGTATCGATGAATCTCACTTAAAAGAGCTTTACGAAAAAGCCAAGGAGAAAAACATTCCGTGTTATCTCGTCAGAGATGCAGGACACACACAGATAGCACCAGGATCTGTAACTGTTCTCAGTTTGTTTGGATTGGAAGAGAACGTTAATAGTGTGACAGGAAAACTCAGTTTGTTGTGATATGTTTTATAAAACCTCAAAGTATGTAAAGTACTAATACGTTTTTTGGTTGGACTGAGTATGTATACAGGAGCTGTTGTTATTATTATCAGTAGGTAGAAAATTATTAGTTTGTTACTAGGATTATTGGTGTATGCTGAGAGAGTTTTGCTGTATTTTAAACTATAGTCTACATTAGTAGTGATGTAGTATGCTATTTTGTGACAGAACAAATAATTATCTAACCTTACACTAATGTAGTCTGTTAATAGTTTTACATATAAAAAACTGGTGTAAAATCATTTTATCATAGATATTATTATAACTCACTTTTTTAATAAAAATAATCTAACATTTATGTTAATTGTAAATGAAATGATGATTCAAATAATTTAAGCTACTGGACATACATTTCTTTATTATTTAACACTTTTATTAATCATATACCTATATCAATAAATATTCCAATATCGGCTTAACAGTTTACATTTTGATGATTCAAATAATTTAAGCTACTGGACATACATTTCTTAATTATTTAGCACTTTTATTAATCATATACCTATATCAATAAATATTCCAATATCGGCTTAACAGTTTACATTTTGCTATAATAATTATTGAATAATTTATAATATATATGTATGTATTGATAATAAACAACAAATCAATTGTTTTTTGTTTGATTTCATCACTGAATCCAGAATATCTAAACAAAATCAATAGAAATAATCTCTGGCATTGAGTAATTCTTATTAACTGTTAAGCACCAAGAAAATGTTTTCCACAGACAAAAAGTGAGGAACATGATCCATTTTCGTATAAAAGAAACCTTAGTTCAATATAGATGATGAAAAATATCCAATTAAATTGATAAATATAGAAATAAATACTCCATCACAGGATGCACCAACCACTGCACCATAAACCTGATGTCTCACACACTTAAAATGTTTTTAAAGATCATCCATAAACATATTTACCAAATACTTAATATGGATATTGAAGACACCCAATTTGGATTCCGTAAAGGCGTAGGTACTCAACGTACTAATCTAGAGATGATTGGATGTGAACCAAGATATGTACGTCTGTTTCATAGATTACAACAAGGCTTTCGATAAAGTCCACCACAAAGAGCTAATGGACGTCCTCAAAGCAAAACAATTACAATACAATGACCTTCGAATTATAACAAATCTATATTATAAACAGCAGGCACACATACATATTAAAGAACGCACATCAGAAGAGTTTGAAATTAAAAGAGGGATGTGTATTGTCATACATACATTGGTGGAAGGCAAAGTTCAGAAAGCTGGAAAATGTTAAAAAATTTAAGAAACAACAGAAAAAGAAATATTATCCGGTCCATATCACCACAAATTTGGAAGAATACTTTAAAGATTTACTTACAGAGACAAGAGAGCCCTTCAAACAGCTAGAGAACTATGGTCTACAAGGCGTCAGGCTGATAGGATTACCAACCAGAATAGATGAGAGAGAAGTCGAAACTGTATGCAGACATCTAAAGAATCACCTGGCCCAGGAAATGTAGCTCTGGAACCCATCAAACATGGACCCAAAAAACTAATTCAACAGCTACGACAACTTTTCCAGGAATGCATAAATACACATGAAATGCCTGAGGAATGGAAAGAATCGCATATGAGCACCATTCATAAAAAGGGGGATAAATCGAAACCTGAAAACTATAGAGGAATTGCAGTTACTAGTAGTATTAGCAGAATATATGGGAAAATAATAAAAAATCGAATAGAAGAAAAATACCAAGATATGGAAGCCAAAGAACAGGCTGGTTTTCGTGCAGGTTGATCTACAATAGACCATGTCTTCTCTATTACTCAGATAATTGAAAAGAAAGTTGCTCGTGGCCAAGAAGTCTACCTGACGTTCGTAGACCTTAGGAAAGCATATGATAGTGTCCCGCTTGATAAATTATGGGAGGCACTGGGGAAAAGAAATATAAATATAGAATTGATTGAAGCGGTAAAAACGTTGTACTACCAACAAACAACAAGAATTAAAACAGGAAATCTGATCTGATGAAACACCGGGATTCAAAGTAACTAAAGGACTAAGACAAGGATGCTGTATATCCCCAACATTATTCAAAATATACCTCGAAGCAGTACTCAACAAATGGAAGAAAAAATGTACGAATATGGGCATACCATTAATGGACTTAACTCTGTGCTTTGCGGATGACCAGGACTGATTGCACAGGACTCTGAAGACCCTAGTTACATGATGCGTAAACTATTAGAAGAGTTTACAGAGTGGGGTTTGGAAGTGAATATGGAAAAAACAGTACATGAGTATCGGAGGAGATCAACATAACCTTCTCGTAGAGGAAAATCAAGAGATCAAACTATGTGACGACTACAAATACCTACCTAGGAGTAAAGATCACTCAGGACGGAAAATGAATTGCAGCTATTAAAGAACGAAATACACAGTGAAGGAAAGGCATAGCCTTACTGAACAGTTTACTGTGGGATAAAAACATCTCTAGTTAAAATTAAAGAAAAATATACACCAGAATAAAAAGTATCAACATATGGATGCGAAGTGTGGCCCCTAAAAGACAGAACAGAGAAAATATTTAGAGCAACAGAAATGGACTTCTGGCGCCGCTCGGCGGGAATTTCCAGACGTGACAGAATAACAAACGAGAGAGTCCGAGAAATCTTGGGGGTTACACATAATATTGTTGATGACACAACTCGCATGGTACGGATACGTAAGGAGAATAGAATACCAAGACAAATTCTTGAATGGCAACCATGAGGTAGTCGGAGACCAGGAAGGCCTAGAAGGAGTTGATAAAGAAATCAGGGAAAGAGAACTGGAGGATGATAGTAAGAGATGCAGATTGGAAATCGGAAGTCGTCGAAGAACGTTGTAAACCGACATTATATATATGTGTATTGTCGCCACTACTATTCAAAACATACTCTGAAGAAATTATGAAAAGAGCTCCTGAGGAAGAAACAGCAGAAATAAAGGTCAATGGAACACCAATTAACAACATTAGATATGCCGACGATATTATCATAATAGAAGACAAACCCCAAGATTTCCAAAAGCTAATGAACAAGATAGTTGAGTATGGAGAAGAATGTGGATTGTCAATAAACATCAAGAAAACTAAATTTATGAGGATATCAAAAACCCACAATAATGATGAAAGCTTGACAATTAACGGTAAAACCTTAAAATCAAAATTTGCCAAAAAATGAATAAAATGACGTTTGTTAAACGTCATTTTATTTTTACAATTCTTCTTGTAGTTCCTTCTATCGGAGGTTGGATATCATCACAGCTATCCTTACCTTATTGGCGGCTGCTCTGAAAAGATCCACTGAGCTGCAACTATACCACTCTCTTGGGTTTCTTAGCCAGGAAATTCTTCGCCTTCCTATGGATCTTTTACCCTTGATTTTACCTTGCATTATGAGCCTTAATATCTCATATTTCGCACCTCTGGTAATGTGGCCTAAATATTTCAGCTTTCTTGTTTTGATGTGCTTTATGACCTCGCAATGCGTTTGTAGTCCTCTTAACACTTCTGCATTTGTAACTTGTTGGGTCCATGGTATTTTCAAAATCCTATAGCACTACATCTCAAATGATTCCAACTTCTTTATATAATCTACTTTTAGCTTTTCATTCCATACAACAAAGTCGAGAATACGTATCATCTTAAGGCTCTTATCCTCAGCTCCAGAGGAAGGTCTCGATTAACAAACATTGTTTTTATTTTTATAAATGCTTGTCTTGCAATTTCAATGAGTGTCCGTATTTCTCTACCTCGGTCATTGTTTTCATTTACCCAGGTTCCCAGGTATTTGTATTTATTCACTCTTTCTACTTGTTTTCTCTCGATATCTAGCCTTCCTACTGTATGTTGCTTAGAAATAATCATGCACTTGGTTTTCTTAACATTCACTTGTAGTCCATATTTTATACTGACTTGATTTAATCTATTTACTAAGCGTTACAGTGCTTCTAGACTATCTACAAAAACAGCAGTGTCGTCTGCGAATCTTATGTTGTTCAAGTTTTTTCCGTTTACTGATATACCCTGTTGTTCCTCTGGTATTGCTTCATTAAAAATAGCTTCGCTGTAGAGATTGAATAACAGTGGGAACAGCACGCAATCGTGTCTAACACCTCTTTTGATTCCTATAGTTTCTGTATTGACATTTTCGATTCTAACCTTTGCTTTTTGATTTCAGTACAGATTGACAATAACCCGTATATCTCGACTATCCACATTCTTTTCTTTTTACGAGTTACTGATGTCGTACTCTATCAAAAGCCTTTTGATAATCTATAAAGCAGATATAAAGATCCTGGTTCATATCTAGTCGTCTTCGCACGAGAACGTTAAAAGCAAACAGAGCTTCTCTCGTTCCTAGTCCTCCTCTGAATCCAAACTGGGTGTCATCTATATCTTCTTCTATTTTTTTGCATAGTCTTCCATGTATTAGATTGAGAAATATCTTAAGTGTGTGGCTTATTAAGGAAATTGTTGTGTACTGAGAGCATTCTGTCATATATTGACTTTGGTAGTGTTACAAACGTGGACAGCAACCAATCTTTGGGTATTACTCGTGTCGTTTGTTGAACAGATCGAAAAGTATATGCAGTGTTTCTTTGTTAATGCATTTAATTAGCTCAGTGGGTATCTGATCTGGGCCTACTGATTTTGCGGTCTTTGATAAGGACGACTCACCAATTTCCCACGGGTCTTATACATATCTGGATGACATAATTAAAAAGTTATCCACCTATACAAATATTTATAAACAAAATAAATTAGTTGCGTAATAAACACATTCTAAATGAGTTTTACACGTATGTTATATAAATAATTGTAATTGAAACAGTAACTGTTTAAAAAAGTCTAATTTCCATGCCACTTATGTAGTTTGGGATAAAAACTACATTTATTATTTCAAATCAATACAAATACCCATAAGTGACATTTGATATAATTCTTTACCTTATCAGCACTATACAAATTTGATGTCTCTACTTCACATTTAACTGAGAACTGCTAACACCAGGAATATTACTCTGATAATAAGGTTAAGTTGTGTTATAGAAGACTAGTATAAGAATTTTAACGAAAATTTTTGATTAAGCATATTCAAAAACTCAATTAGAGTGAGTTTAAAAATTTCAAGTTTACATATTTATTTTTTCCCGTTACACGGACACCTCCCTGAAACGGACACTTTAAGAGCAACGACTACTGTCCGTTCAAGGGAGAGTTAACTGTACTTCTAATAGTTTTAGATCGATGTATTTATCTAAATATTTTTAAGATATGTCTTGTATACCTAAAGTAATTTTCACCTAAGAAGACCGCTTTGCAATTAAATGCTGGTAACTTTATTACTAACGGACCACCGGACCAGATAAGCGGCGATATATTTTACACTACCTTTATGAATAACATTTTACTGCTCCGTTGTTTCAGTCAGAACTGCTCAACAAGTTATCGTTTATTGGTTTTAATGTTTTATTGCAATAGTACGAGTGTGAAATATTTATTTAAACAGTGAATTTATTACATATTAATTTTTTTTTAATTTTTTATAATAAAAAATAAGGAGTACCATGTGTCATAATAATTGTATTCTCTGAGACGATGTGTCTACGAGGTGGAGTCATGCCTTCGCCTAGACACTGATGATGGAATATGGATTCTGAAAACGTTTTGTGATATAGCCCGATCGGTTTTTTAAATTATATACCGTTTATAAAGGATTTTTAATAAAAATTTTTGGGATATATGGTATAAAGCCAACTACAGGAACTTAGATTACTTGTGGATTATAAACTTATTTGCTTTTACAGCTTTTTTTATTATACTTTTTGTGTTGTAATATCCTCATTTACCATTAATAAAACACATGATTATGCATGATCGGTATCAAATTCGCTGTTTTACATCACGCTCGCTCGTATTCTTAAGTATGTCAACGATATATTCTCTACGAAGACCCGGATCAAAATTTCTCTCCCGGATAGTGTGGCATTCCCGCTTTCACTGACAAATGGCTTTTGCGATATCAGGAAAATGTCTCTCCCAAGGATGCTGACAGTATTCTATACGATAGTCACTGTTTGATGAAGAATTTCCAATTTCCAACGCAAGTTACATCTGGCTTGTCATTTTTCTTTTTATTTTAAGTCTAGATTATTCTATTATTGTGTTCAATGCAATGGCAGTTGAAATGTTAGACGAAATACGAGAATATTTTATCTAATATCTGTGTATAAATACAAAAATATATTGTAAAGTGAATAACTACTTGACGTTTTTGGTTTTAGATCAAAACGTCGTTTTCAAAATATATTTTATTTAAAGAAACAATTTTTTAACTCTTATGTTGACTTAACTTTTATGTTGACAATTATGATAGTGACCGTTCTATTAAGAATTTCCTGATTTAAGAATCAATATTATTCAATTATCTTCTTAATTCTTGGTCCGGCATCATATTTTACTTTATTTTTTCATGGGATGCCCTACATGTCGTTTTGGCAAGTGTGCTCTTATCGGAACCTCCCAAAAACAATTATTTTGGGAGGTTTGGGAGGACTAAAGTTACGTTTCAATGATGATCTACAAAAATTTAAATGTTATACCTACTTACATAAACAATAAACAAATTTTTCTATATTAAATGGTCATTTAGACGTTTTGTTTAGGTGCCGTTTATACTTTCTGGCTGACTTGGAAAAATTTACGCATTCTGGCAATTCCAAAAGGTCTAGATTCTTTCTGAAAAAAAGGCATTCTGATCTACAGTCGAAAATAAATATTTTGGATATTGGCGATTTATTAGTGATATATTTTTTGATCATTGACCAAAATCGATATTTGATCCTCACCTAAATATAAACATGTATTTGACTTGGAATTTTTTTTCATTGAGCGTCCACCAGCCGTATCTATCTATATAAAAGGCTAGAATGACAAGTCACACTGTTTGTCCGGTAGGGGTAATTACGCCACCTAAGAAAGAAATATGAACAACCAACTTTTATGAATAAACTTATCTGACAGGTAAACTGTAAAATATTTTTTCCCAAATAAAGTACCGAAGAAGAAGTTATTTGGAAGATAAATTGGGTTTGTTGTAGTCTGTCATTATGTTGTAGATTATCACGAGAATGCAAGAGTTAGTGCGAGAATATAATAATTGCGGCGGAATCTACCATTTTAATTTTTGTAGTGATAAAGACTTTTTTAAGAGAGTTTAGATAAGTAAACCGACAATGATCTATATTCTGAGAATATATTATAAATAGTCGTTAATAAAAGATTATAAAGGTAGGTATCCTACCTCTTTTTCTTTAATTGGTTTATTTATTCATGTTTTCATAATCTTGATAATTAAAAAAAAGTTTAAATTGAGATAATAGAAATGAGTTGTTACTTGTTTATTCTGATTATACAGTGAAGCCATTTTTATGGAGTTCTCTAAACAATCCATGAAGAAAATTTCTATAATGAAACTGGTTAAAACCAGATATATAACAGAACTTTTTATGTGTGGAAGAGAAGGTTTAGGTACCATTTTAACCAATTAAAGTGACTGTAAAGTTGGAAAGATTTAACAAATCTAATCTACAGCAACATTTTATAACCTAGCGAGAGATAAAAATCAAGGCAGTTTTGAAGATGAATTTCTAAATTAAGACATTACTGAACTTTCTGAAGTTAAATATGTTTGAGCTAACCTTATACAATAATATTTTAGTATTTTAGTACCATTTAGAAACCTCAGAAGAATAATAAATATACATGTATCATTTTTTTGTTCGTTATTAAATTTTTCTTTGCATAATTTTATTTACTCCTGCCACCACAAATTGTATACCTAATCAAAAGAAATATTAAAATATTAGTGTAATTTCTTTCACAATTAATTTAATATTGGTGTCTTTTATTTATCCGAAATAAATTTTACGTTTATCTTACAGATAAATGACCGCAATATAATTTGACGTGAAAAGAAGAGTACATATTCCATACATTTGCATCATACTGTATAGTATTTTTCTTATGCCCATTCATAATATTTTTATTTTAATCCCTCTCTGGCCTTTATCTAATCTTCTGGTAATTTATGTACCTACATGATAAATATGGCCTTGAAGAGCGTTATATTCCCTTGTTGATGTGGACACAGTTTAATATGATTTGGATATCAATCAAAATTTTTTGACTTTTTGTTTTGAAAGCACAAAAATTAATTATCAATCAAGGAGCATTTTCAGATAATAATTTAAACTTAGAATGTTACAATTCGGTTTGTGATATCTTGGCGACACAGCTTAGTGTTGAATCACATCACCCTGTATAGAAGTCATGCCATTATTATTGAATATGAAGGCATATTCAAGCGTGTCATCAAATATATAGGTCACCAGGTAGACGTGTGCAATCCTCTAATGGATTTTAGAAATAAAAACAATTGGCACATTTGAAAGATCTGAAAAGAAATAAGTGGTTGTAATTCTGTTTTGAAAATGCGCAGCGCATGTGTGATAATCGGCAAGGGCCCGGCGCTGTAGACCCGTCACTGATCATCGCTGTCAGTTTGCATTGGATTTTCGTTAATACTAACGTGCTTTGGGTGTGTAGACTCCGGTAAATACTCCGGTTTGGTTAACGTGATGCCAGCTTCGCCTTTTTGTAGTTTTCTTTTGCAGATACTCGTTTGATGTGCGTCTTTCGACGATAATAAACACAGTGTTATCGTGTTTATACTGTAGGTGCGGCCATATTAAAGGTTTAGTGTGTACTCACGCGCCTGATTCTAGGCAACACTTAACGCGGTTCGGAGTGTTTCTTGCATAAAACCCGGTGCATTTAGCCTCACCCACTTTGCACATAGTGACCTGTGGTGTTTTCAAATGACAACCGATAGTGCGGGCGATTCGTTCGAAATTTTGATTAGCTAACCCTAAAAAATTACCGTGTATTAACGATTTTTATGCGTGTTTCTCGTTCGAGGCTGTAATTGTAACCATGACCGAAGAAGAGGTGCTTTTTGACGACGTTTACGATCTCTGCGAGGAAATCGGAAGGTTCGTTTTCATATATTGACGTTTTTTTCGCCACCAGCAATAAATCTTTTTGCACATTTCTCTCCATATATCCCGAAAACCTACCACAATCTCATAGTCAACAAAGTACACATATTCAGTCAATCATTTGCAACACTAAACCAATCGCTATTGCAGCTAACAAATTAATATTTTCTGTGCGCATAAATAAATTATTTACCCTTCTAAAATGTTTATGTATTAACAGTACTACAAATTGACAACTAAAGAAAGATAAATAGATAAATGTACCTACCAATAATACAACAACAATTAGTAGTAGAATTAAAAATAACCAATATATTTTAAAAAGTAGTGCGACAAGGATGTTAGATGTCACCTATCTATCTATTTGACAGATTATTCTTGAAGATCTTGTCGTTATTTGTGCAATAACTCTTGCAGGAAAAGTCCCAAAGTCTTGAAAATTAGCACATAGCTTCGTCTTAGCCTAAGGAAGAACCCAAATTTTCACAATCCTTTCACTATCGACTTCATTTTTATTAGGTACAGATACTGTTTCCCATTTATTCGTGGTGCGACTAAGTAGTTTTATAACTCTGTAATATGTAAATGGTTAAAAAACTTCATTTTTGTAATTACGTACTGATATATTGCTTCTCCATTGGTCTGATATTTATCACACTTCCATAATTTGATTAAACCAACCTGTTAGCCAACTTGTTCCTGTCTTTTCTCAAGCTCTTCACACGTTCGTAGTGATGTTATTTGCTTTAATTGCTTTTCCTTTTTGTATTTTTTGAAGTGCTTGAGTAAATTAATCTTGCTTCAGTATATATTACCCTATTATTTCTATTTTATAAGCAAAGCACTTCACTTCATCCTCCCTGGTATCAATTAAATTGGTGTAAAGTAAGTTGATTGTAACAATTTTTATTAGCTTCTGCTTTCTTTTGGTATTGCTACCTTTGCTTCTTTTTAGCTTCTTTCTTCTTTCTTTCTTTGTTCTTGTATGTAGGCTTTAAATCCTGTTTCTTCTTTAATATTAGCCTCCTAAATTGTTTAAATTATCGCACCATCGTTTTCTTGGTCTGCCAATACTTCTTCGTCCATTTGGTCTAACTATTTTCATCTCTGTTCTTTCTAGTAGTGTCTCGCTTTAGTGCCAGCTCTTGTCTCTGCCGTGTACGTTAATATAGGTCCAATTGCTGCTTTATAGATTCTTGTTTTTGTTTCTTGTCTTAGGTGTTTGTTCTTCCAGATTGTGTCATTAAAAGATCCTGCCGCCTTACTTGCTTTCAAGCTTTGTTGTCGTACTTCTTCTTCAACACCTCCGTAACTAGTTATGTCTATTCCCAGATATCTAAATTTTGCTCCTGCTTTATTATTTTCCCATCAATTTTGACTTTAAATTTTCAACGTTGTCAAACATTTGATTTTTTCTGCTGATATTAATATATTGTATTTCTTGGCTATTGTATTGAAGATGTGTGTTAATCTTCTTCTTTTTAGCGACCTTATAATTTTGAAGATCTGTACCCGATTTATTTTCTTGGCACTCTTAATACAGTTTGGTCTTTTGTGTTATTTTTTACCTTCGTGTATCCACCCCCAGATCTCTTTTCTCTCAAACTTCATTCATGCCCTAACTCATTGTTTCCACTATTTTTGCTCTGAGTTAAGTTAACCTTCTTTCTTGTCCTTTAATAGCCGTCATTTCGTCTCTTACTTCAAAGTCTAGAGAAAATGTATGTAAAGAAAACATTCTCGTACATGAAATATAGCTTTTCATTACATAATTAATCAACAAAATATAGACGTAATGGTCCAGAGTTTGATTATCACTTTGGACGCGAGAACTAATTATTTGATTTCAAATTCTCTCGAGTCCTTTTACAGTTGGTTTTATCGGTTTATTCTACCCATTTTTGTACGTAAGCCTCTTCTTGTATATTGTACTGTTTCGTGCGTAGTTTTGTCGTCGTCTGTCTTATTTCAGCATGTTGTAAGTAACTTGTTATGTAACATCTTTGACTTTGGTCTCTTCTCTAATCGATTTTCTTTTATATATCGTTGCGTTCCATATGTTCTTTCCTTTATACAATACTTGGGCATTATGTTCAGTGGTGAAAAATACGAATCACTTCGAATCATATTAGAAGGTAAAGTACTGGCCAAAAGATCTGTAGGAAGATGCCAGAACTTATGGCTGAAATATATAAGGAGACGGTTTAACCGCTCATCCACAGAAATCTTTCGTGCAGCAGTTTTCAAAGCTACAATTATATTTGGATCGCCAACCTTTGAAATGAAGCGGTGTTTATTGCAGAAGAATTTCATTCCCCGTAGTGTACATTTTTGAAGACTTATTTCGACTATTAACGGAAAGAAACTCTGTTTTTTGGTTTTTCTTTCATCCTGCTTTAGTTTTGTTATCCTTTATATGTAGTTTATAATTCTGCTTCTTCAAGATTATTACTTGTTGCTAATCTAGTACAGTAGTTTAACTATCTTGTTCAATTTCTTCTTATGGCTAGCCTAACTTTGCTTGCAATTATTCGGAATAGTCCAGTTGTAGACGTATTGAACAACTTTCTAATGTTTTGAAGCCAAGATATTGTTCTTCTCACTGGTTCTTTCTTTACAAATACCCTACGCTGAAGAATGAGTTGCAACAAGCAATATCTCTGTTCATTTCTCATAACATGTGTTTACATGATTGTGTTAATACTGTCGCATTCCTTGCTCATTCTGTAATGGGCTTGAAATTCTGCACAAAACTTGTGTATACTTATTGAATGAATCGTTTTTATGTCGCAATAGCTGTATTTCAGCACATTGTTTTCTTAGCTATTCTGATACTTTTTTGATTTCTTAGTCTATCCTTTTGTATAATGTCCTGTCCTGATCTCTGTTTTGCCTCTTCTGCATCATATCTAAGGCCTCATTGGTTACCACGATTTTTTTTTATTTTTGGTGGTTTGAAGATTTTTTTTTGTACGTCTTGTGAGACTCTATGCAACTTTTCCAGCTTCTGGTCAATCACATTCGTTTGAATAACGGTATTTAATTTGTTTTGTACATATTGTTTTACTTCCTGTTCTGTCTGTTGGTCTTTCAGTAGCCTGATGTCATATTTTGTGTTAACACTACGTAGAATCGTCTGTAGCCTAAGCCCAATTTTGCCAATCAGTGGGTTATGGACTTGTAACGGCTCCTGGGTATGTCTTGAGATATTGATGTTATGCTGTTACGGAATCGTTTATCAATCATCTTCTTTCTTCTTCCTTCTTGAATGTAGGCTGGAATGTAGGTTGGTAGGAATGTAAAGCCTGTTTCTTCTTTAATATTAGCCTCCTAAATTGTTTAAATTATCTCACCATCTTTTTATTGGTCTGCCAATACTTCCGTGTCCATTTGGTGACTTATCTCGTGCTTTTCGTACTACCCTATCCTCTGCCATTCTACTAATGTGTTCGTTTCACTTCTGTTTGCGTTTTGTCACCCATCCATTTATGTCTTCTATATTGCATGCTCTTCTTGTTTTCGCTTCTCTCCCTATCCAAGACTTTTCCCTGATATTCGTCGAAGTATTTTCATCTCTGTTGTTTCTAGTAATTGTCTCGTTTTATATGTGTCAGGTCTTGTCTCCGCCGTGTATGTTAATATAGGTCTAATTGCTGCTTTATAGATTCTTGTTTTTGTGTCTTGTCTTAGGTGTTTGTTCTTCCATATTGTGTCATTAAGAGATCCCGCCGCTTTACTTGCTTTTAAGCTTTGTTGTGGTACTTCTTCTTCAACATCTCCGTAACTAGATATATCTATTCCCAGATATCCAAACCTTGCTTCCTGCTTTATTATTTTCGCATCAATTTCGATTTTATATCGTAGTGGGTATTTAGATGTTGTCATACATTTGGTTTTTTCTGCTGCTATTCTCATATTGTATTTCTTGGCTCTTGTATTGAAGATTTGTATTAATCTTTTTAGCTCGTCTTCTGTCTTGGCGATTAATGCAGCGTCGTCTACATAAAATAATATTTGGATTTATTTGTTCCCCATTCTGTAACCATGACCTTTACGTACTGCTTGCATTATTTCATCCATTATTATATTAAAGAGAAGTGGGCTTAACGAGTCACCCTATCTGACTCCGCTTTGTACTAGTATACACTGTATTAGTTTTCCATTTATCTTTGCCTGTATTCGATTATGTAAGTACATGCTTTCATTTTCTCAATCATAATGTAATCTATTTGATTTCTCACTATGCGGCCTGGAGGATCTTGGGGTGATTTCCATATATATATATTCTTCTGTATGGGTGATTGAAGTAAGTGTTAGTCATCACAAACTCTTCTTCTGCTACAAATTCACCCAATGGTTCTCTTTCTCTCTGTTCATTTCTTTCTCCAAGCCGAAACTTTCTTATAAATTCTGCTGATTGTGCCCTACCAATCTTTGGGAAGGCTTTTTAAAGTCTTGGATTATTTACTATAGAATGCTTCACTTATGTCGTTTGGTTCGTCAGCTCTAGGGGCATGTTTAATTTAAGTAGTGTAGTTATAATATCATGAACATATTTTAAGTACCGTTCATTACGTTGCGAAATGTGGAAAATGATGTTGTTAAATCTGCAATTTTCTCTTAACTATTGTATTGTCAACAAGGATTATCTCAGAAAGCCATAGGCTCAGCATATCCCAAATAAATGCATCTAATGATATTAAGTTCAAAGAGTGAGATGAAAAGAAAAATTGATAAAACGTGAACTTACAGACATTTCTAAACGTAACCCGCATAAAGATTCGTGTAGCCTGTGGTGCTACTGCTACGTCTTTTTAAATGACCCGACAAATGAATATCATGGTCATCACTGTACTAGATTTGATTAATGAAGTTGAAAGTACCAAATTGGAAAACAAGGATCCTACAACAGTAGGATTGCGGATCTTGGAGCATAATCACTTACTCTCAATTGTTGAGTTGTCTGAATGGGCAATAAATTATGTCAATATGTTCTGAAAGGTTCTTATGCTGATATTTAATTCTGCAATTGATTACGACGTGGTTTCTTAATTTTATTGAATATAAATTCGTGATTTTCTATATACCCAGTGCGTTTCTTTGTTCAGCTTACCGTTTCCTTAAAGATGAATTAAAAAAGTATTCAACTGAAACATTGTTAAAAAACAGTATTAAAGGATGATGCAAAAATAGGCTTATCGTATCTGTATTTATTTATGTGTCTTATTCGTTCTGTGCCAATTAAATGGTTATCTGTTTTTTTCTCGTAAAACGTTTTCTATTACAGTCCTTTAATCCAGTAGTCAGATACGAAAACGCTACTGAACCTCTAAAAATCAAACAAACAAGCTAAATTTTGACGAGAGTGTCAATTTTAGGACCACAAAAATATGCAAAAAGTTTAGCACTCCTATCCCCGGCTTCCCCTGTTAGGGGAAGGGGTGGTAACGAAAAAAATCAATTTACCAAGAATCTGCCTACCAAGAAAAAACGTTTCAAATAAAAATGTAGCTGAGATAATTTTAAACAAAAAATGTTGACTAGTATTTTTGTGTAGAATGAACTGTGCTCTCAGAAACAACCAGCGAAGAGACCGACGATGTTAAATATTAGTTAAGATTACAAATAAAATTTCTATCAGCTCGACGGTAAAAATTCGATATCTTTTGATTAAAGCCTCCTATCAAGAAAAATCAAAATGCGTTTTAATGGTAAAGAGTGCAGCTTTCGTATAATTTTTTTTTTGGCGCAAATGATATCAGTTTTATAAAGGTGTAAAATAAATAAAGGTTGCGTGATTTTTGCCATTTTTTATGATTCTCATAAGATCAATAAAATTTATCACAAAAAATTTGTTGCAAAAGAGCGTGTTAACTATATTATATATTTGAACATATCTTTGGTCTCAGTTTGATTTTTATGTTCTTTTACTTCTTTGCATATTTGATTCAGATGAGTGTGTTTGACTTTTTGACAATTTTGACTTGCAGTAAATTTTTTGTTATCATTAGCTATTTTTTCTCCTATATGTTGCACTATGAGTAGACTGCTTCTTTGTCTATTGCTTCATGGCTTTCTTTTATTTTTCTAATTATTTGTGATCTTATTTGCAGGATTATCTAATACAATTATATGTTTTGATTTTTTTTAATTATTGCTTGTGATTGCCGCAGCTTTCTTTGTACAATATACATTAGATGCTATTCGTCTCAGATCGTCTGAGAGGAAAATGATATCTATAAAAGAACTATTAGCAATAAACCATTCAAAACTAAGTACAGTATTGAAGTTGATTCATTTTGCCTAAAATTTTATAAATATTTGTCTAATCAAACTCACAATTGCCTTTTTTACTTTAGTAGTAAATAATCTCATTCTTAGCAGTGCCACATTTGGCCGATGCCAAGAACTTTCCATCTTACCCTCATATATAAAACAATTAACTCTTTTACTCATTCAGATCTAATATTTTTATTAAAGCTTTCTACAAATCGACAAAAATGTCAAAAGAACAAGAAGAATGAATGAATAAGCCGTTATTAAAGGGAATTTGGGACGGCAGAAGCGTGGGGACCTCTAACAAAAAACGTAATTAGCACAGATGATGGTTTCACTTTTGTTTTATAGGTAGACGGTGTAAGCCACTAGCTTTTTAAGGCGGTTATTAGGGGTGCGGAGTTGAATTTTCTCTTGTCTTTAATTGCAGGAAGGTTTATATAAGAAATTGTGTGTTTAGAGAATTGTTTCTACCGAGGGTGATTGGATAATTAGATTCTCTTTATAAAGCGAAATTGTTCATGTTATTGGACTTTTTAAAAGTTATAAATAGTTCACAAGAATTCAATCGATACAGCATAACAAGTGTCACAATTTTTTTGAGATCTAAGCTTTGCTTCTTTTGTTTTCGAAATCCACCGACAATAATTCAAGTTACGGCTTAGCCAAAAATTTGCAAACCTGATCTACTCTTCAGCCCAGAATACCTACCTAAAAAAAATAATATCAATGAAGCTTCTTATGAAGCACTCGGCACGATCGACAGGAATAAAAAGTATACTCCATTGTGGTGGACAAATAATATGGCTAATGCAGTATACAACAAGACACAAGCATATCAGAAGTGGCGACAAACAAACCTACCAGATGATAGAGGAACATACGCAAGGTCAAACAGAGAAGTATAAAATCTAGTAACTAAAGCAAAAAATGTTTCCTGGGAAAGTAAATGCGAAGAGCTCAACAAATTTATAGGGTCAACAAAATCATGAGAAGCATGAAAAACGGTAAAAACCCTGAGAACAAAAAGAAAAGAAGTGAGTAGAATAGATTTAATAGAAGAAAGATCTTGGATTGAACATTATTCACAACTTCTGACTCAAAAATGAGACCGCAATTCACGAACATTAAAACTACATATGAAGTGGAATACGATGAAGACGATACAGTACAGGAAGTCGAAGATGCAATACGAAGTCTGAAAAATCCAAAAGCATGCGGATCACAAGGTATACAGAACGAATTATTAAAACACAGCCCACAAGTATTGCGGGAATTACTGGCGTATGTCTTCACCTTATTCTATAAAAGACATGACTTACCAGCGGAGTGGACAAAAGCACATATTAACAAGATCTGCAAAAAAGGAGATAGAAGGAATTGTAGAAACTACAGGGGGCTAAGTGTCATAAACTCACTCTCAAGACTCTATGGAAAAATAATAAAAAATAAAATTGAAAAAGAGATGACAGATGTAGAAAAACAAAATAGCTTTCGTTCAGGTAGGTCATATATAGACAGCATATTTTCTCTAAAGCAGGTTATTGAGAAAAGATTAGCCCACAACCTTTCAACTTATGTAGTCTTTATAGATATGGCAAAGGCATACGATAGTGTACCACTTTCAATGCTCTGGGTAGCAATTGAAAAACAAGGAATAAATAAAAAAATATAAAAGCAGTACAACAGCTTTACAAAAATATGACGGTAAATATTAAAACTTGAAACAAATTAACTAGCGAAATTCTTATTAGTAAGGGTCTAAATCAAGGCTGCTGCATAGCACCTACACTCTTCAAAATATAACTGAATGAGGCGCTCTCAGTGTGGAGAAGAAAATGCTGCAATATAGGCATTCCAATCGAAGACGAGAGATTGTACACGATACACTTTGCTGACGACCAATCCACTCCAGCTGAAGACGAAAGCGATATAGACTATATTCTTAGAAAACTGGAGGAGGAGTACACAAACGGGATCTTACAACGAATACACAAAAACCGAGCATTTAGTTACAGGAGAAAAATCAGAAAGCCTACACATTGAAATGGGAACTAATAAATCAACTGAAACCTTCAAATACTTGGGGTTCAAATAACATCAAAAGCAGGGAGTAACGAAGAAAAATATTCTAGGATTGGCCAAGCAAGATCAGCCACTAGACAGCTACACAGACTATTGTGGTATAATAAAATAACAAAAGAAAATGAAAGAAGAATTTATAAAACAATAATAGAAGGCACTGGGTCGTACGGCGCCGAACTTTGAGAAATCAATAAAAAAAAAACAAATCAAAAATTAAGGCGATGGAAATGGACTATTGGAGACGATGTTGCCGGCATACTAGACTTGATATGGTGATGAACGTAGGCATTAGGAGCGAAATGGAAATTGACCTAGACATAATAGATACTATCGAGGCCAAAAGACTAAACTGGTATGGACTCCTGCAGAGAATGCCTGAAAATAGATGGTCAAAAAAGATAGAAAAATGGACTTCGGCCACTAGAAGAAAACGAGGTAGACCAAGACGGTCATGGAGAGAAGATGTCAAAGATGCAATGACCGCCAGAGATTTAGAGAGTTAAAAACTGCAGATTGCTTCGACAAGAAACGCTGGAAATTAGGATGCGAGAAACGGCGCCAGCTGTACTACTCTAAAAACTACTCAAAAAAATACTTAATCCTTATTAAAATCTTACTAAGTAATACAGATCCAGCAACACCACAAAAAATGTGGTCATAACACTTTTATTATAAAGATAGAAGTGACAAAGTCTAATCTCTGCAATGAAGAAAAAGTAAAAAAATATCCTTTTTGTCAGTTTTCAAACATTTTAGATCTTGCGTGGATGCAAGCACGTTTCAATATAGACCAAGAGGGACGACAAGAAGCATGGGAAGACTTCGACAGAGATGGGTATATGACATAAGAACAGTGCCACTTAAACAGTGGATTAAATTGAAGATGGGCAAGATAGATAAAGATGGAAGCGATTAAGAGAGACCCACATTCAAGAGTGGATAAAAAATGGTAGCCGAAGAGAAAGAAAAGAGAGACAATAAAGTCATAATTAATATTTTAAGTCAAATTAATTTAAAAATTATGATTAAAGAGCTTTAACAAATAAAGATCAAAAGACACCTCTTGCTCACTAGTTTAAAACTGACATTTTTTAGCTCTAAAGAAGACGAGGACATAAAGAAAATAATTTCGCTGAATGACTATCTGAAAGATCAAACCATAATTGGTTGTAATTGTAATCAACTTGTAATATACTCTTAAAAGCCGGACACTCTCTAGAAAACATACTAGAAATACAAAATTGTTGTATAAAAAACGCTTCAAAAAATATAAACTGCAAACGGAAGTAGCGGATTTAGAAAAATTAACTTTAACTCAAAAATATCTAAGTTTTGGTTCAAAATCAGATATTTTTTATCAATGCACGAATCGTATACCTATAAATATGATACCTATAAATTTTATATCTATAAATATGAACTCTTACGCATAAATGAACATCTTTCAAATTACTCCAGTTAGTCGTCAGAGACGAAAATGCCACTGAACCTCTAAAAATTGTACGAGCAAGCTGAAAATGACAATTTTAGAACGCTAAAAAAGATGAAAAAAAGTTTACCACTTTTACCCCCGGGCTTTTCCCTAAAACCCTCCACGTAGAGAAAGGAAAATGAAAAAAAAAAAAACCAATTTACCAAGAATCTGTACGCGATAGAAAAAAATGTTTTAAATAAAAAATGTAGCTAATATAATTTTGAACAAAAATGTTTGTTAGCATTTTTTGTGTAGAATGAACCATTCTCTCAGAAACAACGATTGAAGCGATCGGCGATTACGAATGTCAGTTACGCGCGCGAAATCAATGCTCAATAAAATTGCATAATTTTCCATAATTTTCCTAGGGTATCAAAATAAATTGTTTTTCCTACTGTAACGCCATCTATCAACAATTAAAAAAATGTTCCTTATAAAAGATAATTATTTTTTTATGAAGAATCCAAATCTGGAATAAAAAATAGAGGTTTCCATTTAAGATTTCAAAGTTTTCCCCGCCCTGCTCTAAGGTGTATCGACCCGCCAAGGCCACAACCCAAACTTCATAATGGTAATATGCAGATTTTGGGAGCATGCACTGACGAATTTTCAACTGTTTATAAAATAACGAAGGTCTGGAGTTTACGGGCTCTTGCTCTAAAAGGATTTACTATAAACAAATTCTTATTCATACTGCAAAAAAAGATTATTAATGGAATTTTTTAAATTTAATTTAGAAATTGCTAGAGCGATTTACTCTCGTACTTCTTATGCAGTCCTGTAGAGTGAACCGTTCAGTCACAAATTCGTGAAATAACTTAAAATAATCAAAGATGTTAGAAAACCAAGATAATGGCATCAACACCCAACAATAGAGCCAGAAACATCGGCCACCAATTCACGGTTGATAATTCTACCTTTGAAGTGGTGGACAAATTCACATACTTAGGCTCCCTGATCACCAAGGAGAACGTCATGACGGAAGAAATCAAGCGAAGAATAATCCTAGCAAACAAATGCTATTTTGGACTGAGTAGACATATGAGAAGCAGAAACTTAAGCCATAAAACAAAAATTACCATATACAAAACCCTTATACAACCAGTGTTGACATATGGGTCGGAGGCATGGACCATTTCCAAGGCAGATGAAAATCGCCTGCTTATATTTGAACGAAGGATCCTGAGAAAAATATTTGGTGGCATCTGTGAAAATGGTGTTTGGAGAAGGAGGTACAACTACGAGATATATCACAGATATAAACATATATTTGGTGGTAAAGACGTAGTATCCTTTATAAAAATAGGAAGACTAAGATGGGCAGGACATCTGGCAAGATCACAGCAGAACAACCCTCCAAGAAGAATCCTTATGTCACAACCTGTGGGAAGTAGAAATAGGGGTAGACCAAAACTCAGATGGAGGGATGGTGTAGATGAGGATGGTAGACAAATAGGCGCAGCAAACTGGCAACAGTTGGCAATGGATAGAACTGACTGGCGTAATAGACTTGGGAAGGTCGAGGCTCTTTTATAGGGCTGTAGCACCAATGATGATGAATCAAAGATGTTATAAAGCAGTAAAACCTAAGGGGAAGCTACATGTGTAAAATAGGAAAATATTCCAATAATCAAGGTTTCAAATCACACCATTTCATTTACGTTTTATGTATTTTATGTGTTGTGTTATTCTATTTCGTATTCAACTAATTAAAAATTGACATCCTGATCAGTTATCGACTAATAAAACATGATACAGTATTCTGCATCCATGTTATTTTAATAAATTCAGTTACTATATAAGCGTAATTATAGCGTTATCAGATTGTTGTATATCAAATTAAATATGCATTTCCTCAAATTTAATCACTCAACAAACAATTATAATTGTCATCATTAACAAATAAATCAATAAATTAATCAACAGCTAAATTATATTTTTAAAAATACGATTGATATGAATTTTGTCGATTGTATCGTTTATTACAACCCACAGAATTATAATTAGTTTACTAGTCATCTATTTATAAGATACAGTAAGGTTTCGTTTTATGCGGTGAATACTTTACACAGAAAAGCGCATATAAAAAAAATCGCATAAAAAAAGACATTATTTGCCTTGAAAAAGTAGGGATACGTTCCGCAGCCTTCTAAAATTACATACAACCAAGACAAAAACAAAGAAGTTTGCAGAAATTCAAAGAAATAGGCTGCATGATAAATTACTTGGAATATCTGAAAGAAATTCTAACAAAAGCTTAAAAAAACTTGTTTTTAAAACTTAATCAATTTTATTTTATGGGAAAGAAATAGGTACATATAGTTTTACATCTACATTTTTAATCATTATCGCTATCTGATAATGGTTTACACAGTTTGCGAAGTGGCTCAAAATCATCTTCATCGTCAGAAGAAACTCTCTCTGCAATAGGTATTTGCGGTAAAGGCGGTGGATTTTCACAAACTTCATTCTCGTTCTGTATAGCTCTTCCTTTTCTGACATTTTAATCGGTAATTAAACTTTGCGATGATGATCCTAGTAATTTTTTGTGTAGCGCATGATGCAGTTCTGAAGCTCACGTTGTAATTTAAAGGCTCGTTCAAAATTGGGGTCTTTAATAAGAAAATGATTATCTAATTACTGCAAAGTGGAAAGCATTTTCGAATTAATTTGGCAGTGAGGGGTGTTGGTTTTTCTTTCTTATCATTATCATTTTCTAGACTCACGACGCCATCTAAAGTTAGATCAATTAGATCATGGTCATTTAATGCATCATCCACAAGCAATTCTTCTATATTATCGCGGCTGAAGGGATTAAAACCATCTCCGCCAATTTCATGTGTCAAATCGATTATTCTATCTAAAAGTGTCGATATTTGAATGGTTGCATTGCTTGTTAGACATGATGGCCAAACCTTTTTCCAACAGGCATTTAAAGTTCTTGGTCTTATTTGAGCGGAAGCAGATGCAACATGAATCAAAATAGAAAATTGCTTCCACACGTCTTTTACTGTTAAGCGCTCATTTTCTAGTTTACTCACAATGGATTTGTAAGTTGTCTTTATGTAATATGTTTTAAACGTTGCAATTGAACCCAATTAAGACTTCTACTTCTGGCACGAAGCAATTATTGAACCATTCTGTAAAAATAGCTGTTGTCATCCAGGCTTTCTTGTTAGCCATCCAAATCACTTGCAGTTATTTTAAATCTTTGCCTTCAACTTACAGGAATTCTTTTTTGAATTAGTTCCTCAATCCATATTGCAATAGCTTTTTCTGTGTTTTCTAATAATACATCCCTTGAGTAAGATGAAAATTTGGCGCTTAATTTCGTACCAGAAATGATAGATTTTCTTATGACAACTTCATTCTTCTTAATTGCTCTTACAGTTGATTCGCCTAAATTAAAATGTTTTCCAATTGCCGTAGACCCTTCTCCTTTTCCTAAGCGATCTAAGACCCAAGCGGTATTTGATGTTTTTTTCCAATCGGCCAAAGAAAATCTTAAAAAAAGAAAAAAAAAAAAACTGACTTTGACTTACGATATTGAGATGGCAAAAACCTCTTCTAATGAAAAATTGTTGAGAACGATAAAAGTACGCAAGACTGCATACCTTGGACACATACTAAGAAATAATAAATATAGTCTTCTGCAGGTCATCATGCAGGGTAGAGTAGATGGCAAAAAGGGAATAGGTAGAAAGGGGAAGTCATGGCTGCGAAATATTCGAGACTGGACAAACATGACTGTAGACGAATTATTCCACGTTGCAAAAGACAGAGAAGCTTTTAAAAATGTGGTCGCCAACCTCCGTTAATGGGGACGGCATAGGAAGAAGAAGAATGAAAAATAAAACTGCAACTTGGAATCAGCAAAATTTTAAAAAACTTATTATAAAACGAAGTACCGCTAAGAGAAAAATTATTTTAAAAAAATAGCAGGTTATACCTTTCAATGCGAAATTCGCAAAGGTGTAATATCATGTAACAAGGGAATCCCCGAATTGCAAATGCTCACTGTACTGACATCTGGATGTGAATAGTTAATATTTAATTTTTGGATAAATTTTTGGATGAAATACAAACCGCACATCTTTAAAATCGCATAAAAATAATCCGCATAAAAAGAGACCTTAGTGTATAATAAATGTTATACTATTGGAACCGATTTGACTGAGGCTTTAAGCATTGAGGCCATGGAATCACATATTTATACGACTCGGTAGTAGCCTAGTCACAGTGATAAATGACCTGGCAATTATGGTTCCTTCCTCGTTGAATATAGGTTGTAGCTTCTGTTTTGTCCTCTTCTTGGATTTTAGCATCTTCCATACATTTCCGTGCTTTTCTTCTGCTTTCCTGATGTTGTGCCATTTATCCTCGGTGATGCTTCTGAGTATTGTCCTTATTTCTTCGGATAGTTCGTCTCCGTAAATCTTGAATTCCAGTCTTCTAGTTCTTTGGAAGGCTCTTCTGGTCCTGTTTCTCTCCTTTATTATTTCCTTAAGCTCATTCGGAATAATTAGTCCTCTGTTATTCGTCTTTCCCTTTGGTTTGTTGTTTTCCAGGGCTTGCTGGATTTTTCTTATGATGTTTTCTATTTTTTTTTCACTTCTTCTGTAGATTCGAATTCTCTCTTTATCTCTATTTGATTTAGCTGTCTGTAGTTTGGCCAGTTTACATCTTTCCATTTCCATCTTTTTATCGGTTCGATCGTCGGGTGGTCGATTCTTGAAGTCATAATTCCCGTCACGGGTTTGTGGTCGGAACGGCACTCGTAGTGTGTTCTTACATCTTCCATAATAACTTCTTTGGTGACGAATATGTCCAACGTTGAGACGTTTTGCCTTGGATTTGGGTTGATTCTTGTAGGTTCAGATTCAGTATCTTAGAAGGAGTTCGCCTGCTTGTATGATGTCGACACAGCCACATGCGGTAAATTATTAACACAGTAATTATTAATGAATATTCATCGCTCTTCCGATGTTTTGATTCCATGATATGTGTTGTGCTTCTTCCTGGTGGTCTCAAATCAGATTCAGCCTACTTTTGTTGGAGTTTAATGCATTTTGTTTTTAAAAGTAACATTTTGAGAATATTGAGGCTTGCCTTTTGGGTTGACGAATTTATTTTTTGGGAATTGTATTTCCTTAATTCTCATGAGGGCATATCTAGCTGACTTAGTGTTATTTCGCCTATGTGCGAACATTATTAGTTATCTACCAGTGTACACTCGTGTCAACTAGAAAACCTAATTAACTAATTGCAATCAAAAGGCATACAAATCCTAAAAATTATCTTACAGAATTTATGACTTTTATGTCATGCTCTCCGATATTAACTAACCGATATACGAACTGGCAAACTACTTATCAAACCAATTAAAACCATACTGTTCGTAATTATTCATTTGTCAGTAATTTCACACTTGTATTCACTTTGATTTCGTCTCTAACAGTTACCATCCATTAGATTCTACCTCAAATTATCAACAGAGATTCTCTCGTTGTTCTGTGGAAGATCTAGCCAATGACAAGTTCTCCTAAATCTGTGGTCTATCTTTCAGAAAAATATTTCGGTAACGTTAGCATATCCATTTTCTAAGGCTAAATTCAGACCAACAGTATAATTTATTTTAACTTATTACGGAAGTAATCTGTACTCCGTCTTGGAGATGAAACTATGCAGAAGCGTCTTGTGCCTCAGACATTAAGATTTTCGACGACAGATGGCGTCAGTAGAAAATTATATTTACCGTACTCGTACAGGTACGCTGGACGTTAATGGGTTAATTAACAATAAAATATGGGACCGAACCGCCAAGATGAGTCCTGTAGCCTGTAAAGGTAGCACATCCATTGTTTTTCATGTCTTTTTGATGTCGTTTTGTACCTAGTTACTCAATTTTCTTTTAGAGACAATTTTTTCAAACAAGTCTGATAACCACAAGACCCCTCTTTCCTATATCATTACTGGTCTCTTGAAAGCCTTCGAGCCCTCACCCGTGGAATCATATTCCAGGGATGAGATCATATTACAAGCTGTAAAAATCCTAGGGCAGAATAAGTAAAAATATTTCCTCAATACTATGAACGTCGTATCGTTAACATAATATAATCAGTAAAAACATTCCTCTGGATATTTTCATTATTTTACAGTCTTCTGTACACACATAAAATAATATCAACAACAAATATTAACATTTTACTTTGTTCCTCTTGCACAAACAGTACTCTATTGTAAATGTTTCTTTCTATAACGATATTTATTTGTGTAAATACCTTTTCAATGATATTTTAAGCTCTTTATCTAGTGTAAACATTATAGATAATATGTTTAATTTGATTTAGGTAATTAGAAGGTTAACAAACTGATTGTACTTACAATTTATCAGAGTTTTTTAAAAAGTAATTGCATAATTATCTTTTTATCTGTAATTAAAAAAAAAAATAGATAAAAATGTTTGGAAATTATAATTGGGTGACCGATCTGCAGAGTAAACAAACAAGAAAGTAACGTGATAGGAAAACGCGGAAAAGAATAGTTCTGAACGAACCAAGATGATCTTAACAACGAGAAAAAGAAATGGATTCTGACAGAAAACAACCCCAGAAATATGAAAATATTGAACAAAAAAAAAAGATATTGAACAAGAAAATAATGGCATAACGATGACACGAAAAGAAACGATCCTTGCTCTCCCTCCTCAGGATCCACGAAGAAAAACTAAGCCGAAAGACTAAAAAGCTCCTAAGCAACGAAGACAGCTGACGGAAAAAGACTCCAACTGTATAAAAATGACGAAATTAAATAAAGATATCCACCGAAAAATCCGAAAAGACATATGAGAAAATAATACAAGAGAAACAACAAAAATAACTCAAGAAAACACAATTTTAAAAATTTTGAGGTGGAAAACGGACATTAATTACAAAATAAGAAACAAAGATGGAAACATTACTACGAAAACAACCGAAATCTTCGAGGTTGTTCAATCCTTTTATCGCGAAATGTATGAGGGCCCCAACAAATGATAAGATCAGCCCTTGAATTACAAACCAGTCATCAGAATTAATTACAGGAATAACACAATACGAAGTCAAAACGACACTTTTAGATATGATGATGAAATAGTGATCAAGGCGATCAAACTAGGTGGAAATAAAATTATTCAGGCTTTGACCAAACTTTTCACCGAATGCATCTACCAAGGGATATCCTCTTAATGGAATAAAGCAGTCATTGTATTATTACACAAGAAAGGGGACATAACAACAGGAGACCTAAAAAACTACCGTACCAACAATTATCAAAAAAAGACTGAAGACTGTTAGACTTATATCAGCCCAGAGAACATGCTGGATTTAGATCGGGATACAGCACTAACGACCACTTACTAGTGATAAAGAATATGATAGAGAAGTCTGCAGAATACAATGAACCACTGACATTGATATTCATGGATTACGAGAAAGTATTCGATAATATTCTTCTTCTTCTGGTTCCTATCCGTTTCGGATGTTGGAAATCATATTGGCAATCATGACCTTGCTCGCTGCGGCTTGAAACAGCTTCGTTGAGGTTTTCTTAAACCATGTTCTTAAATTCCGCAGCCATGATATTATCCTTCTACCGGGTCCTCGCTTATCTTTGACTTTACCTTGCAATATAGACTGCAGCAGGGAGTAACAGTGCTGATTTCTCATAACGTGTCCCAGATATTGCAATTTTATGCGTTTGATCGTAAACACAATCTTTGGTTCCTTCTTCATTTTTTCTAGAACTTCCTTGTTCGTGATCCTTGCTGTCCATGATATTCTCAGCATTCTTCTATAAAGCCACATCTCAAATGCTTCAAGTTTTTTAATAGTGGTGTCTGTGAGCGTCCATGCCTCCGCCCCGTACAACAACACAGAGAAAACATAGCATCTCAAATGTCTCATTTTTGTATCTAGGAATATGTTGTGACTTTTGAAGATGGCGCTCATTTTGTTAAAGACCGTTCTTGCCTTTCCTATGCGGCACTTACTGTACATTGCTCCACTGTTCGTTTATAATAGTTCCCAGGTAGCAATACTGTTTTAGTCGCTTTATCTGCGTCCCATTAATGTATAGATGAGCCCCATTTATATTCTCCTTGCTGATAATCAGTTGTTTCGTTTTGTGAGTATTAATGTTTAGTCCGTACTGTTCGATAATATAAGCCAGCAGAATATGTTAAAAGCATTGACAGAATACCACATAGACCAACTAATAAATTCATATAGTAGAGTACACAGTCATATAGTACGAAGCATACATACATGTCGTTTTTCTATAAGAGCAAAATCCCTGTCAGAGGGAAGGTGAGGCTGACTAAAAAATGGTGTGTAATAGACTAAAATTGTTCCTTCACTAGCTGGAATCATAAAGAGATTAACAGCCAGTTTTTGTCTTGCCCGGGACAATTATCAGTGAAAAAAACGAGATGTTCTACTTCACCTAACTTTGAGCTCAGGAATTTTATAAGTATTGATGCAATTTCATCACTTCCTCTTTTTGCAATGTTTTCCGTCCAGACAAAAATATGACCAGCGTCTTCCGTACAATCATGGATTCCTAGATTTTACATCCATATTTTCCTTCTATATTTTTAAGTCTTGTTGTTAATTCGTTATAATCTTTTTTTTCTTCTGATTTTGTTGACTCTATTTGTCTTGCAAGTGTCTGATTTTGGCCACTTGAATCCAATATTATACTTAGTACAGAATATCTTACGGTAAGTATGCTCCTTAACTGATTCAATTCCCGCTTCTTTACACTAAGGGACAAATCGATCCGAATAGAGACTGGCTATACTCATGTTATGGTCCAGGAAAACTTTATTCATGTTCTCTTGCCGACTGTAGTGATTTTGATACTTTTTAAAACGAATGCATGTGGTTTTTATCACTTAAGGCTCTTTTAAGCAAGAAACAAGCTGCTATCGCGTTAGTGATATTAAACATTTTAAAGGCGAAAAATGAAGATAAAAAAATAAACAAAAGGGAAGCATTGGGGTGAACCAACATTTATAAGTACGTCACATATTTGACATTGAAGAATCTTTGCTTACAACATAATTAACGCAAGATAGAAAGGATTTTAAAAATTTTGTGTGTATGGATCATTATTAATCTTTTTAGACTTGTTCTGTAAAATATTCATTATATCTGCAATAGCTTCATATGCATTATTCCTTTTGTTAATATCACGATACTTTCTGAGTGTACCATTCCAGAAATATTCGAATATTCGGTAAAGATCAATAAACTGCTCCATCTGTTCTCCAGAAAATCTGAGTTCCGCCATTTCTATTTGTAATTTACACGTGCTATCGTATTGCCACTCATTTAGCGTTCAACTTCGATCCGTACTCGTATTCAACTAGCAAAAGGTTCCGAGAAGGCGTTTATATTTCCGAGATGCACTCCGAGTAGAGTAATTCGGATTTGAGTACTCGTAAATGTAAAGCCGGCTTTAGTATTTCCGAATCAGATATTTTGTTCGCACGGTTTGTATGCATTCCTTTGCTGTCCCTTTCTGGCACTAGATTTCCTTCTAGATTTTTTTATCCCACTAGATTATCTTCTTGCGAACAATGTTATTTACTCTGCTCTTAGAAGCTTGAAATCTATGGATATTTAAAAATTCTGTTTTACAGATACGTGTAGTTTCACCATTAACATTAATAGAAGTACACTGCATTGATCTTTTTAGGCAATTCTTGATGTTTTTGCTTTTTTCGGTAGGACCTTTTCTTCTTAACAATATGTATACATCCGAATAAGTAGCTATTTTGTAACTCCCATGAACCAAGGTTTCAAAACTCGTAGAAAATATTGCTCTCGTGGCCCTGAAGCTTTTCCATATACTTGTTAGTGCAACTGCAAGGCGGTCCCAATCCTCAACCAGGCAGTTTTTTTCGTTCTATCGCTTACATATGGTTGCCCTAAATTTTGTCGAATTTTTCTTTTTGATCTTGAATAACAGTGTTCATGTCTTTGTCTCCATCGACTTGTTGGAGTTTTGTCGTGTGTGTTTGGTTTTGTCCTTTTTCTTGACGGACCTTGTTTATTATCCTACAACAAAATGTAATAATATAACAAGCCATGTCACAAGCCACAACAATCATACTTTAATCTTGAATGGTAATAATGCGACAAGCCACATTTAACAAAAAAATTACACACCGCTGTATTTTCATCACTTGAGTCATTTCTAGATTGTACATAGTCAGGATTACGGTCACTGTCATCAAACGTCGACCCAATTTCAGTATTTTCTTGCTAGAATCGTCAAAACTCACAGAAATATCCGAATCGCTTCCGCCCATATTCGCCATTTTGAAGTGGCTTGTCATTATGTCGAGTAGATACTACTGATAGTAATAAGCTTAAAAAATAAAGATAATAAAAAATCTCAAGCATTTCAAATGATCGCTCACTAAAAACATTAACCGAACAGCACAAGGTAAAATAAAATTAGGAAAATACTCACCTCAATAAATTGGGAAAAACTTCTTGTTGTTCTATACTTTAATTGATTTCAAACTTTTGAAGTTTTATTTTATTTGGAAGAGAACTAGTTTCACGAAGGCACTTGTTTTTAAGCGGTAAACTTATAGGAGAAAAACTCGTACTGAAGAATAGATAATAGATCTGATGATCGCTAATTATAATAAATAGTTCGAGGTTTTAGAAAACTAGTATTAAAAGTACGTATAAGAAATAGGACAGCAGCTAGAACAATTGAAGTGCTGAACTGAATATTTGAATAGTGAATGGGAGCTTAATTTGAAAGGAAAGGCTACAGAATGAAATGTAAACTAAAGCGAAAAGTTTTTTAACGAAAATTAACTAAAATGTCAAAGAAACAAAATAAGGAGAAAAGGTCTATATGAAAAGTGAAATACAAAGAAAAACAATAGGAGGTATTATAAAAAGGAGATGGAACGTTGTAACGTTACATCTGGTGTGTTCCATTATATAGAAAAGTTAGTTCATCCTACTGCAAATTAACTTCTCCTATTCGGTTTTTTAACTCATCCAAATTTTGGGCTGTAGCCTCAGTATGATCGTAGATGATGCTTTTTAAATGTCAAAATAAAAAGAAGTCCATGGGTGTAAGATCTGGAGATCGCACAGGCCACTTAATATTGCCTGTTCCACTAATAACTCGATTCGGGAAAGTATTGTTTAAGTATTCCCTAATTATTCGACCGTTGTGAACTGAACAGCCGTCTTGATGGAACCAAACATTCTCCAGGTTGAGAATAGCATGAAGAACATGATTCTGTTACAAATCGAGGTATATTCTACTATTCAACTTGCCCTCAATAAAAGATGGACCTATTATATGGTCTCCTAAAATGCCAACCCAGACGTTAATCTTTTGAGGGTGTTGCGTTCGGTAAACAACACTTCTTGGCTGGTTTTCCCACGCCTAATACCTCGTAATGGAAGGATTGCATCCCCCTTCTAACGAAACAGAAGATTTATCAGTAAATAAAATGTTTTTAATAAAATTGGGTTTATTAGCCTTAGTTATTAGAGTATCACAAAACTCTATTCTTCGAATTTTTGGAAAACATATAGGAAAAACCAATATTCGTTTTAAAAAATGTCTTGTTAAAAAGTAAAATCCTTCATTCAATATATTGTAGTATCTATCTACCATATTGTGTAATAGATTTATCGATTGTTAAGGTTACAATTACAACTCCATTAAACCCCTTAAAAGACCAACCGGAATCCCAAATTTCTAAGCTAAGTGTACCGAAGCCACTAATTAGTGTTCCTGAGTCATTAACCGTTATTTTGTTTGCAGGGGACCATTCAGCATCGTACGGAGATGTATCCATCGACAGACTGGCCAGCAATTTGCTGCTAAAATAGTAGATGTAGCTAAATTCACTTCGAGTCCAGGTCTCAGCACAGATGGTAAGCTTTTATAGATGTTTAAATATTCAGGAAGGTTGTGTGTAAATATTTGTCCCTATTTACCGAAATATATTTGCCGTGCATGTTTTAAAGAAGAAATATTGCTTGAAATTTTGAATTAATTACAATATATATTTTAAGAAACTTTATTCATTACATTTTGCGGTTTTCATTCATACTTACTATAATCAAACTTATTTTCTATTAGTTGATTGCTAATATCACATTTTATTTTATAGCTTGAGATTCTTCCTTCTTTTACGTAGCTTCTTAACATAATTCCTTCATTTATTATACTTTTCCAGGGAATTATATATTTTTCTTGTTTTCTTGTTTCTCTATTTCCATCTTGGTAACTTAATTTCCTCACTAACTCAATATTTTTTATACAATTTATTTCTTTCTCACGGTTTCAATATTATTTGTCATATAATTTAGTAACAGTTTCTATTAACCTTGTGAGTTTTTACTAAATTTTTTTATCAGAAGAAGAATTTTTGTTTAAAAATTATTTTGTGGTCCTTAATTAGTTCTTTACCTTACAAATTGTATTATTTTTTCACCTTAGCCAACACACATTCAAGTTTAAAGCAAAAATACAAAATGAAATTCTTTCAATTCAGACTTCGAGCTCACCATCTTTACTAAAGAAATAAAAATACCTTTGTGTCGCAATGGATACGTTACCTATGCATTAGAGCTCAATTTCTAGGTGCAATTTATACTAACAGTTTCATTAAATTTTAAGTTTTGGTACTTTATTTATACGGGAATTATATTATTATATTATATTTATTTTCTAAGGAATAATGTGAATATGTGAATAGAATGATTTTGTCGTCAAATACATATTTTTGTGCTTTTCTAAACAGCTATATGTATGTAACGTCTAAGAAAAGCACATATAATATCGAAAATTGGAATCTCTAAAATAAAAACTGTAATTTTTAACAAAAGCTCGTTCGGAGGATATCTCTCTGGACAATAGCAAATTGGGAATTGAAGTTTCAATCAATTCCGGACGTTTGAAACTGTAGATTACAGTAGAATTGTCTAAGGAAGAACAAAGTTTTAATCGGGATGCAGAATTTTCTCTGTGCAACTGGAGTTTGTTTCTCAAACTAAATTAAATTTGGTTAAATCTTTTAAATAAGATTAAATAAAAAATTCAAGAAGATACGTATAATATGGGCCAAGAGATATGTGGAATACAGCGAAATAAAATGATCGATGTCTTAACTAAAAAAGTCATACATAAAACCAAAGAAACAAAATATAAATGTACCTATGACAAACGACATTAACAGAGTTAGTAGTCACCTTTGGAAAGTAAGATGAGAAGTAGAAAATATAATCAATAAAAAGGGCATATATTACAAAGAAATTTAAGTCATAATTCCAAAAATCATCGTTTATAAAAAGAATTCTTTCTAAAAATACAGTAAAACAAATCTGTCGATTGGTTCGTAAAGTCTGTAGTCATACAAACCTCTCATACTACTACTAAAGACATATTTATTGTCAAAATTGGCTAATATTGCCAATATAACATCACTTAATAAATTAGTCAAGTAAAAATGTATATACTTCCCAAAAATACTTGGATAACTGTCAAGAAGTGGAACACAAAACATAACAATGCCAACTGAAAAGTTGTACTAAAGTTTCTTTCGCCGAAATGGGATATTTATATGCAAAATATATGTTTTCTCCAGAGCGTTCCGTTCCATTCGATGTTGGTATTTTTCTTGAAAGCTATATTTACGGTCGAAGAAAAATTGAAAATTCGTAATGTATTCTTCGAGGAAGTTGTGAAAAAGGATCGTATTGAAAGTTGTTCTAAGTTTTTTCAATTAACAATGGACAAGAAGTATGTTGTTTGGCTTTAAATAAGTGTTATTCGGATTGGAAAATATTGGTGCAATGGCAATTCTTTGTTTTTCAGTATGTAACGAAGTACATTACATTAATCAACAAATATGAATTGTAAAAAACTTTGGAAGTATCAATTTCTGTTTTTTGTCACAACTGAGTCTCCTATAGTTAGGTCTATACTCCAGAAAAGTTAGGTTTCTTAGTTCATATATATATATATATATATATATATATATATATATATATATATATATATATATACCTGTAGGAACAAAACTTACTGCAAAAATTATTATTTTTTCGAATTTATATTCACAGTTAAAAAAGTAAGAGTTATATATCCAGTGATCAGTGCGTTAAGGCCTGGCAAAATATCGCAAAAGATGGAAGACAAGATATATATAGAATAACCAAAAAGTTTCTTTTGAATGAGATATTTGAAATTAGAAGTAACACTAATTTTTCTCTTTTCTTTTCACCCCTGTAACTTATTAAAATAAACACTATAGAAATTTTCAGGGACTTTTGGATCTCGGTAATAACGTAATCTTTCATTCCGCGTTTAAATTTTTTAAATATACTTATTACTTTTCTCAAGATTCGAAAAAAATGCATATATTTAAAACACATTGAGCATTTTGACAAGCGACATTTTGCGTCTATACCCTTAAAGATCTACATTGACTTTTTTAATTTGATGACCTCGTATCTAAGGTTTTTCTATAGTTTTTGCCCCTTCTTGTTTACTCAGAGTAAAGTCTTCATGAGTAAAGGATTTTATATACAGAAACAATTGTATAGAATTTTCAAATGCAAACTTTTCTTGAAATTTTTCATCTACATCTTGGATCACAGCACTATTACCCCCTTTGTAATATTACTAAATATATTTACCTAAGTATTTTCATTTCTGAAACGCTTATATGTTGTTATTCTTTCTTTTAACCTATCTGGTTATTATAGGTGGTTCTATGACAATTTTTTTCACTGTGAAGAACTTGTTTATTGTTTGTGTATTGTATTAGTAACACCACATGTAATTTAATCACAATAAAACAGAAAAAGCAAAAAATACTAGAACTGAAACAACACGTCGTGAAACAACATTTACATTGCGTTTAAAGCAAACCTTTACTAATACATAAAAATGAAAATTTAGTAAAAACAATGTCCGTTTATTACCCACCACAAATTAATCATACACCCCATCAAATAATAACTCACCGTAATGATTGTCCTCAGCGTCGGCATTTTTCAACATTAAAAACCTCATCCCTCATATCATTTCAAATCTCGTTTTCCAACACTGCGGTAAACAGCGATAATAAGAGAAAACAGAAAATTTTAGACCGCCATCATCGCGTCCCACCCCGAACGAGGGTGGGTAATGATGTGAATAATCCACAACTACCAGCACAAGCGACGACCTTGTTATTTTATATTTATTAGATTTCAACGGGTAATTACACCTGTTACCCACTTGACTATATGCGATTTCTTTTTCCAATTTGGGGCTCACGTAGGTTGTAGATAAGCGGTGAATTTGAAGGGTTTATTCTGTTAGAACAATTTTTCAAAAAGGTTTTTATTTTAAGGTAAACGATAGAACCAATACAACAGGTCGAATGGGTAAAATATGACTCAGAGTATTACAAGAAAAATATGTTTATGTACTCCCCCAAACTTACGAAATAAAACACAAACACAAAATGCATGTATATCTGAAAATAACAGAGCAACTTACTCTGGAGTTATACCTAAAATAAATATTTAATAAATGCTTATTTGATGACAAAATACCGAAGGAATGAAAAACGAGCTACTTAAGCTCATCATCATAAGTGGCTCGACAATCCGTTGTGGATCTTGGGCTGCTCACAAAGAAGTCGCCACTGCTGTCGATTCCTGGCAACTTCTCTCCATCTTCTGACCCTTAGAATCTGTAGTCAATCCATCTCCTTCGTGGTCATCCTGTGCTTGGTTTTGAAAATGTAAATCTCTTCGTGTATTCGTAGCCCATTTTCATTTACAACCCCAAAAATCTTTCTAAAAATTTTTCTCTCAAAAATTTTTATTTCGTCGCTTGTTGTGTTGGTTGTGTTTACTAGCGATCCAAGACACGTGAATTCTTTGACTTGCTCAAAGGTATGGTTGTTAATCTAAATTCTCTGTTGGATATTTCGGGGTTTTTAGAAACCAACATATAATTGGTTTTTTCCTCGGTTACCACAAGTCCTAATTCACTTGCCGCGTCCGCAAGCCTTGTAAAACACTGCACCATCTCTCTCATACTTCTCCCCACTATTACTATATCGTCAGCGAATGCAAGAATTTGCGTCGATCCATTAAAAATAGTTCCATTCATTCTAACATTTACTTGTCTGTTTGCCTTTTCCAAGGCAATATTAAATAGGACACACGCCAGCGCGTCCCTCTGTCTTAGACCATTATTAATATCAAAGAACTTAGTGTTTTCTCCTTCAATTCTAACGCATGAGCTTACGTTTTACATTGTTAGTTGAGTCAACTTAACTAACTTAGGTGGGATCCCAAAGTCTACCATTGCATTATATAGTGCAGTTCTTTTCACACTGTCATAGGCTCCTTTAAAGTCGACGAAGAGATGGTGTGTATCTTTGTTATATTCTAGTGACTTTTGCCTATGTGCTTGAATTTGATGTGTAGTGAACTGAGTTTATTTGTCTAATTTATTAACTTTATTTATTATAAAATATTCTAACACTTAGTTTATTTAAGTCTTTATTTGTAATTTAATTACTAATTTATTTCACAATAATTATATAATTTATTTACAACATTTATTACAATTTATTTATCCCGCGCGTTACATTTCAAAACTCGACTCGATTATATTTTCAGACTAACTCACACAATGAAAATTTCGCTATTTATATCAAACAGCCGTTAGTTCTGGAATCCCTTCGAAGCGGACGGAAGTTGACCTGTGCTGACCCCTGAACTCTCTCGAACGGCAAAGAAGACCGGTTTTATCATAGGGGAAACTACTAGAGAATTCTTATTAGAATAATAACATGTTTACAGGTTAAATGATTCATATTTGTTGGGTTTTAGGGGGAGCCTGAGAGAAGGAGTGGCAATCTTTTTTGCATCTTTGGGCTCCCAAAATTGATATTTTCAGCAAAATTCAGCTTGTTCGTATAATTCTTAGAGATTCAGTGGCATTTTCGTCTCTGACGACTAGATTATAGTTACTTTTCCATTGATGTCATTTTGGTCTCTAATTTCTCCAAGTTTGTGGTTAGTCTCTTCTGATATATTCATTTTACTTATCCTTAATATTAGTCATGTTTTCTTTACTGTAGTTTAGGAATATATTTAGATTTCCTCCATTGTGTGTATGTTTCAATTGTTGATACTACTACAAAATTGTCTGACCCAATGTTTTCGCCTCTAAATACTCTTCTGCTTCTTACCTATCCTGCAATTTATTTTTTAGATTAGATAATCATTATGTTTTATACAAATCTATTTTTTAATATTATTAAGGGGTCGGTTGAAACGTTTTATGTAGAATATTTTTGAAACCAATAAAGTTCTGGTCAATATAAAGTGTTTCGTAGGAATCTTAAATACACCCAAAATATTGACGGATGCGCCGGTATCAAATCACACATTCGATTACGTCATGATGAGCCGGTATCATGCAATCAAAGAAGATTATACGTTACCGTAAAAATGAATAATAGCTTAGTAGAAGTGTCAGTGTAAAGTTTCACGTCACAAAGTAATCAAAGTTGCATTAAAAAATTGAAAATCAGGATCTCGAGACATCATGAAGTGGTTGAAAGTTAGATACGTTTCGAAGATACGCATACGAGTAATACCCTCGGTGAACAATGTTCTTCGTATGCGACCATAAAAAATGGGATTTCAAACTTCAAAAGAGGTAATTTTTGAGACACTTTGGTGCTCCAGATTACGAAATTTCATGTTCAAAAATATAGTGGAAAAGTTCTTGCTGTAGTATTTTGGAAATGCCGATCATGATTGACAACGCTGAAAGATATCCAAGATCTTTTGTGTTGCAAGAAAGGGACCTTACATATAAATCATATATTTCCATGCAAACAATTATTGACATAGGGTTCTAATACCCCTCTTATTGATCAGATCTGTCTCCGTCAGACTATCATGGCTTTCCTCAACTCAAAAAAAGTTTTCTTCTTGATATGCGCATCCGTGATGAATGTTGTGCAGATGTTGTGTTGAACCAGGTTCTAAGATTCTTTAACCAGGATGTTCTTCTTCTTCCTGGACAATTGCGGAATATTTATCTTTGCAGGATGGCTTGTAGGAGGTCATATCTGGATTTATTTCGCATAAATTGTCCGCAGAAGCTCGTAGGTTTCGAGATTTGATGGTATTCAGTCAAGGACGTCCTTATTTGTGACTTGGTCAGTTTACGGGATCTTAAGTATCCTTCGATATAGCTTCGTCTCAAATGCATCCAATCTTCTACATGTATCTGGATTTAAGGTCCAAGATTCATCACTTTAAAAAAGACCAGAGAAGATGTACCATTGCAACATTCTTTCTTTTATAGCAAGAGGGAGGTCGTGGCTCTTGAAGAATTCCCTCATACATCTTGGTCCACTGGGCAACATCTTCAGTGTTGTTCCACTCTTCTTGCCATCTTTCCATTGATCTTTCCCTTTCTTATTTTTTTATGACTGTTGTCAAATGATCTCTTCTCTCATAGATATGTCTACTTTATACCGCTAACACATGCAGAAGGACACAACCCGCGATAGTCCATAAAGTCGCCGCAGATACAGTACTGTAGGCGCATTTTTTAGACAAATGGATAGAACATAAAATTAAATGAGAATTAGGTGATTAAATGAGAATTAAGTTTTTTATCCCATGCACAAAGGCATGTGTCACTTCTTTATTGCTGTGTAATTATTTGGCTGGCAATGTTGCCAAATCTTATAACTTAAGCGTTCTTTCTAAAAATATTAAAGCACACAATAATAATTATTAATTATTGTGTATTTATACAAGTTACAGTTACATTTTCCTAATATTCTTTATATACCTTTTACTTTATACGTCCTGGGGTAAGGGGAGTTTACCCCCAAACCCCCACCGGCGACACCTTTTTTTGGTTGAAACCACCAGGTTTTCATTCTTTAGCTGTCTTATTGCAGAGTATACACTGCTGCAATATTTTTGGTCTATCATCTTCCTCCTCTTCTAGGCCAAATGTGTTATGGAGGCCAGGTTTGCAGAAAAATAAATTTTTTTGGAAGGTTTACAGGCGTTACAGATTTGTTATAATAAATGTATCTGATTAAGGGGACAGTATGTTGGATACTACAACATAGAATGTGCCAAAATTGATAATAAAACTGTTAGCGTCAGTATCACAGTTTTTAATTTGTTTTGTTTTTCTTTTCAGATTTGAAAAGGGAAGCTACGATATGTCATATGCTCAAACATCCACACATAGTAGAATTACTGGAGACCTATTCATCGGAAGGAATGCTATATATGGTGTTCGAATTGTAAGTATTTAGCAACATAATTTTTTAGTTATTTTAAAACGCTTTTTCAAGATATTTTCGTTAGTAGTGTCACCATATTTAGTATAACTTTAAAAGTTGTTACGTCCAGTACCACCGACAGTTTTTTTAAATTTCACAATATTTTACTTTATAAATTTATTTTTGTCTTCATAAATATTTTTTATTTAGATTCCTTTTTGTCATCTTTTTGTATGTATTGTTTTTCACATTGTTGTAGGTCTATATTGTCATCTATATTTCGTGTGATAACTTGAAATCTATTTCTCACCGTATTCTTTCTGTTTTTACCTATTTATCGTATTATGTACAGGCTTAATCTCATCTCATGTCAATTAATATTGTAACATGTTTAACAATAAAATGAGTGGTTCTAATTTATATAAACTATTTATATAAAAAGTTTACAGTACGATATTCTCTTATCAACTAACTAAAAGTAACAACAGAGCTCCTTAAATATAAAAATCGCTATTTACTAGAATAATCTGGAATAGTCCACCTCTATTCTCTCTTGTATGGGCGTCTCGCTCTGTAAGCCGGTCAATACATTTTGGATTCTCGAACACGCATCATCGTTCCTAGAGATCCAACCGTTATATGGGGTACGTCGAAATTAGATTTTATGTTACAATATTGTGTCTTGTGTTATTCTACTAATGTGTTATTCTACTGAGGCCAAAAAGATAGCGTATTGCTCTTTTTTATAATTTAAAAATAACATCAGATTGGCAGCTGTACTAGAACTTCAAAAAGGAAGACCATCTCGAAAATGAGACACGAACAAAGAAAAATATGTTATTTTGGAAGATGCTAAATTGATTTCTTGAATCAACGATACTGATCTGGCTGTTATTAAGAAGTAAAGGTTAAATAACCCCTTTATAGGAAAACACTACTGTCTTATACACGTTAAAAGAGAGTAAATTAGAGTCGGACCAGGTTTTTATTTTAAATAGATCAGAAGTTATATAGCGATGTCATTTATAAAGATAAGGAAAAGTAGAGGACCCAGCACTGAACCTTGTGATCCTCCACATACAATGCATTTGTGACTAGAGTCAGTATCATTTGCTCTAACTAGTTGTATTCTATTCCTCAAGTAAGATTGGAATCAATTCAAAAAAATACCTCGAATTCCATAGAAATTTAGTTTTTTTATCAAAATGTCGTGATTTACACAATCAAAAGCTTTGGCATAGTCACAAAAAACAGTAGTAGGATAAAGATTATTGTTTAGTGCTTGATTTACCTCATGTAGTACAGAAAACATAGCATCGCTGGTACATTTATTAGATAAAAAGCCGAACTGACTTTGTGATAAAATGTTGTTTTCAACGAGAAAGGACATAAGTCTTGCTTTCATAAGTCTCTTAATAATTTTGGATAGGACTGGTAATAAGGTCTATAGTTGCAGACATTAGATTTTTTGCCACCCTTATCTTATTCTTAGAGTGCCGTCTCCCTACGGAGGTTGGCAATCATAATGGCTATTTTTATTTTTGAACTTGTTGCTATAAACAAATCAATCGATCTGCGTTGATACCAATCACGTAGATTCTTCAGCTATGAGTTCTGCCTTCGGCCTACAGATCTTCGGCCACCCATATGCAGAGGAATAATAATGGCTGTCTTTAGGCACTTTGGAAATATACGTTTTTTAAAGGAATCGTTAATTAGTGAGACCAGGAGTTCCAACACATTTTTTGGGAGATTTAAGAAAATTTTTATTCATAGTCCATCAGTACTAGAGGAAGATTTGCTTTTGATACTACTGATTGTTTGGATCACTTCAGATTTCTCAAGTGGTCTTATAAAGAATGAATTCGAGGCCTTTTTTAAATTGTGGAGATAGGAAATACGATCTTGCGGCAAAATAGTTGATTTTATATATTTACTCACATTAACGAAGTATTCATTTAGATTTTTAGGGTTTGGAAGAGAAAATATTTAAGCTGTGTTAATTTTATTTCGAAGATCGTTTTTTATGGACCAAGTTTCTCTTGTAACATTTTTAGAGCCTCCAAGACCATTCTCGTAGTACATTTTTTTAGCTGTTTTGATTAGTTTTAGATAGGTTCCTCCGTACTTGGAGATATATTTAGTGACAAAGACGTTAGTAGTAAATTTCTTACTGTACAGTAGTGAACGCATATTCTTAGCTGATATGCGGATATCTTTGGTAGTCCAGGGTTTGTGATGTTTTGACTTAATTGTAATTAAAGGAAATGCCTTATTGAAAATACATACAAGTAATTTTGTGTTTGTTTAGTTAATCGATGTTCGTCCTTTCTGTTTGAGTAGATATGTAATTCATGTCTTACATCTTCGTTGATATTAATACAAAATGGGAAAATATCAAAATCTGCATAGATGACGTAGCAAAGGAAGAAATAGGGAAAACGTGAAAAATACAATAAAAAACTACGATTGGGGAACGAAGATCTAAAAACAGCGATTAGAAACGGAATACTTATGTAGAAATTCAACAGAAAAATACACAAGAAGCTAAAGAGATATACAATCAAAAGAGGAAGTTTGCGGGACAGCTAAGCTATCCCATCTCGCAACACTAACCATTCTTAGCCACATTTTAAAAACATTTTGTTATCGTGTTTTTAAATATTTTTCTTTGCAAAAAGTACGTACAATCTTGAAATTTTTCGTATTTTCGTAGAAATAAGACCTGCACAGTTTTCATAATATGACATAAACTTTTTTTATCTTTCTCTATATCTATATTTAATTTCGTTTTCTTTATTTCTCCACCCTTCTTGTAAAAACATCGACCTCGTTAATAACACTCGATTCTATCTTAATAAAAATCCACGACCCTCTCATCCAACACCCTTAGATCTGGAGTATTTCCCGCTCTGTGCGAACCTTTATTTGAATTTATTTTGGCGGCGAAGCCAGTTAACGTGATTCCGATCCTATTTATTTCCATTTCTTTTGGAAGCTTCCAAGAGGAACTCTGTATTTTGTTTTGTATTGGGTTTTATGTTTTGGTCGAACGATGGGAAATTTTGGCAGCGATACGACATAAATTATCGGGGAAGTCCAATATCTGCTTTGCGACATAAAACTTATATACTTAGTTTTAGAAATATGTTTTGGCAAATGTATATAATTTTTATTGTATTCGAACCATTATTTCTAATACTTCTCTATAAGTAACAATACGCGACGGGACCTTTCTCGTTTTCTCCTTTCACCTGGTTTGTATTATATAATTATTTTGAGAAGTCTTGTGTCTGACAATCTTTGTACATGACCAATCCAAATTAACTGCTGGCCATGTCTTTTATTTCATCGGTTATTGTATGTCTTACTCTCATAATATCTTTTATTTGCCTTCCTTTAGGATAACCTTTGAATATTCTCTGTAGGTTACATACACTTACATTGATTACACTAGCCTGCGTCATTTTTGAGGTCGGTACGTTTATAGGTTATCTTTTATATTTCATGCGTGCTGAATTCAAAAATGCAACTCATTTTTCTCAATAAGATCAGGTTAATTTACTATTTCAAATTTTTCGAAAGTCAAGTTACCATAATACAAGGCAGAGCACGAGAATTATTATTATGTTTATTGCTTGAAAACAGATTTACATTTCACAATAATATACACAAATTTAGCTATTCATTTCAAAGTATCCTTTTTACAACAGCTATTCGTTAATAAATGATCATTTTAAAGACTTTTTGGCATGTTTGTCATCTGTAAAATTCCTTTTAAAACATCAGCAATAGTCTGCAAGCATATTTACGTCCCAGCGGTCCTGGTATCTCTCTTTCATTACTCGAATGTCCGGATGGAAGAGTTCGTCTTGCTCTCCACTATAATCGCTGCAGTTTTCAAAGAAGTATTCCAAATGTGGGGTAGAAAGTGCATCTTTAGAGATATACGTTCGCCAAGAGCATTGAAGTTCTAAAAGATTTCCTTTACAGTAGACTCATAGACTTGGGTCCTATAGTTACTCAGAAAGTTTTTAATAATAGACAATAGAAATCGTAGGCTTCCACGGCCAGAGTCAGAATTATAGTTTATTCGTCTTCCGGGTTTGGACCGTGTCATTTGTGAGTGACCCAAAAGTGGGTTCATCTCGACGTTTCGCTACAATTGTATGTAGCTTCTTCAGGAGAACAAAAAGAAAAGAAACAAAAGACAAGAAGATGGGTAGTTAGCAACGGTAACTCAGTTACTCAACGCAACCAGAGGCGAATACTAACTACCAAGATGGGCATTTGGTCACAGTAACTCAACTACTCAACGCAGCCAGAGGTGAAAACCAAATGCCAGGACAGGGATTCACGTCCAACAGCTCAGAACACTAACGCGTCGAGAGGCAGGGAGTGAATCCACTCCCTACCTCTCGACGCGTTAGTGTTCTGAGCTGTTGGACGTGAATCCCTGTCCTGGCATTTGGTTTTCACCTCTGGCTGCGTTGAGTAGTTGAGTTACTGTGACCAAATGCCCATCTTGGTAGTTAGTATTCGCCTCTGGTTGCGTTGAGTAACTGAGTTACCGTTGCTAACTACCCATCTTCTTGTCTTTTGTTTCTTTTCTTTTTGTTCTCCTGAAGAAGCTACATACAATTGTAGCGAAACGTCGAGATGAACCCACTTTTGGGTCACTCACAAATGACACGGTCCAAACCCGGAAGACGAATAAACTATAATAGACAATAGATTTCAATGAAATCCAAGCATTTCTCTCTTGTGTTTACTGACTTTCATTGAATTTTGAGTCTTGCATTAGCTGTCTAATCTGAGAGCCATCAAAAATGTCCGCCTTTTAGCTTGGCTTCATTAATACGTGAGAATTTTTCTCTCAGAAATGTAGACTACTTTCTTTGTGAATTGCTTTGACAAAATTTTTCATAAGGCTGCGTTTTATATGGAGAGGTAAAAGTAAAATTTTCTGAGGATCCACCGGAGCTGTATGATCTTGTCCTTCCCTGCAAATGATAGGTACACCAGAGTTCAATATGGATGTTGCTCAAGGATCGCAGGCTTTCAACACATGTTTTGCAACGTATGTGAAGGGCAAAATTCTTATCTTGCTCACCAATCTTGCACCTGGTAATGCACTGATAATGGACTTTTTAGTCCGAAAATGTTCTGTGATGTAGCCCGAAGAGGTCGTTTTAATTATATACATTTTATAAAGGATTTTTAAATAAAACTTTTGTAATTTATGGTATACAGCCAGCTGCAGGAATTTAATTTTCTTTGTGAATCGTGTTATTTACTTCTTTTTGGCTGCTGCAAAACGTCAGTTTATGAAAAGTATTTCCGGATTGGAAATCGAAATGTCAAAAACAAATTGTGGTTAAAAACCATACAAATACAATATTTAACTTAGACATACCAAAAGAAACTAGTTTCAGAACCTATTAAGTTGCCTTCCTTCTCTTTTTCTTATATTTAGGTCTATTTTTCGATCATTAGAAATAATATCTCTAGGTAATCATATGTTTTAACTATTTCTGATTTATTTTTCTTATTTATTATCATTATCTTCCTCTTCTCTTCGTTTAGTTCCATCTTCATATTTTGATCCCTTCCAAATCTCTGTCAGTATCTTGCATTTAAAAATTTTCAGATCTATTTAAAAATATTCTGTGTATTTATTGTAAATTGTAGAACGCCTTAAAAATACAATCGTTTTCTTAATTGGTTTACAGTTCTGTCGAATAATATTCTATCGTCGCTCACTCAAACACCTTAAAAAAACAGTGAAAGTAGTTAATATTCGTCATTGACTTCTTTATTGGAATAACTCACAACACACAATCCAACCCACAAATACCGACTTACCAATCCAAGTGAAAGAAATGAAAACCAGTTTCAATAAAAAATATTACAAAACCTGGTCTCATATTTAACTGGATAATAGTAGAATAATTATTGTTGTTTTGCTTAGCTCGTGTGAAGAAACAAATGATGGGAAAATTTTGAGCTTTGAAGATAGTTTTGAAGGATGCTGAAATATCGATATCGTCACAGTTCCAGTAAATATTGGGATTAATTTTGTTGTATGAAATCAAATAGTTGTCACATAAATAAATAAGTTTATGTTAACAAAATTTGTAGTAGAGTTAAATATATATTTATAGAAGGTTTGTGATAATTTTATATTATGTAAAAATAAATTATTAATCCCCACATCAATTCTTGACTTTTCGCGTCAGAATTTTTACACATTTATCTTATTTCTGCAACCCTTTCTCTTTTTTATTAAATTTAGTTTATTCTGTCCATCCATTTTTTCCTTATTCTTCTATTTTTTGTTTTGTTCACTTTACTTCTATTATACTCTTAACTAAATTGTTTTGATTTTTTTCTCATGACATGATCGTACCAGCTCAGCTGTTTTCTTAATTTTTCTGGTAAAGGTTCTTCATTTAACCATTTTTTTATTTTCTTCATTTCAATACTTATTCATTTTTCTCTTTCTGCATGTCGAATAATATTCTAACCTATAATCTTTTCGCAATCGAGAGGGAGTAATAAATCAAAATTTTAAGAAAATTTACTGCACGGGCGGCTCAAACAAAATATTTATTTTAACAGATTCTTTATTAGAATTTAAGACTTTAGCTGTACCCATCGGTATTGAGAAAATATAAAAATAGCCGATTCTTATTTTAATCCCTTTTAAGACTCTGACGATGGTACTTTTGGCAAAATTCTGGGGTATTCTTGTATTATGGATTATTAATTTTTTTTGTAACGATTATCAACTCTGAAAATCTGAAGACAAACTGATTTATTACAAGCTCATTTTATATTCTGTACACAAAATAATATTTTTTAACTACAATGTTAAAAGAAACTTTAAAAATAGCTGTAATTTTAACCACATATTTGTTAAAAATATAACATAATGATTTTTATTGTAAAAAGGTAACTTTTTTTTGTTAAAATTACTTATTAGAATGAAAAAAATGGGTGTTAATTGTAATAATACGAATTTATTTGACGGACTCTGGTTTTATTTTTGGAGCACCTACAAGTTTCTTCCTTCCCCAATTTCATTTTTATTTATTTTATCTGTTCCTGAGCTAATTGTAGCTGTAATTGTACCATTGCCCTCTGTGTTGTTCCCTTTTTGGATTTTGGATGAGGCTTCGGTATCGGGGAAATTGAATCAATTGAAATGTAAAGTTTTGGACTTCTTTCACGAGTTTTTTTAGTAGGCCTAGTGGATGTAGTAGTCGTAGCTAAAATCTCTTTAGGACTAAGTATTTTATACCAGATTGTTTCGTACTGTATATTAGCTCCTGTTGTACACCTAAGCGGTCCGTTGTTTGTCTCATTAGACTCTTCATTTTCACGATCTTCCCGAGTTTCACTGCCTTTATGGTCATTTAAATTTTCAGCCGCACAAAAGTCATGATCTTTGAAGAACATGCGATCAACAGGCCATACTTCACTCTACTAGTTAGGAAACCATTGACTGCAATATCAATGCTTACTGCTCTCCCATAAGCTTCAGAAATCAAGCCAGCTACGTGAAGTTGTGTAACACATAATCCGGGGTTAGAACGAAGCCACTTTTCAGCTGATTGAGTGTAGTAGCCTTTGAAAGGCTTAAAGAATGATCTATCCAAAGACTGCACGCGATTGGTCGTATGCCCATTCAATTGTAGCATTATTACACCGTGCTCTCTTGCACGTAAAATTGCTTTAAGGTTCTTGGAGTGCGTTGTATGCCCATCCAGTACCAAACTAACTTTTTTTCCACTGTTGGGTTTACAGAATTAATAAAATTCTGGAGCCATTTTACAAAGAGATCACTAGTCATGTAGTCTGATTCTGATATCATATCAAACATACTCTCTGGTGGAGCACCAACCCAAAATCGTTGTTCATTCGTTTACGCTTAAATATAAGCATAAGTGGAACGTAAATTTCTGAAGCACTCGCACAGCAAACAACTGGCGTGTTGACTCCACGTTCTCCGCTGGATACTGATCCAACTTGCCTTTTACCTTTTTGTGCGAGAACCTTTTGGTATTTGTTTTACACAGTGATGACACCCGTTTCATCAACGTTAAATATGTGAGTTGCATTAATATTATTCTTATCAACAATTTTTTCCAGAAGGTCGAAAAAGACGTAAACATTCTTTTTATTGAATCCTTTTGCGCACATCATTAACTTTGAAAGCATAAAACGACTTCTCTTCTGCCATTTGGGTTTCTTTATTAAAATTACGTGGTATTTGATTTCTCTCGATGATTTGAAATGCAAGCCGTCGAACATCATTGATCGTGAGGCCAAACATCAACGTCTCTATTTTTAAAATGTGATTAACTAGCTCCTTCTCCACAGCTGTTGGTAACACACTGCCTCGGCCAAAAGCCTTCGTTTCTTCATTTGCCTTGACATTCGTCCCCTTAAGGTAATAAACTACGATTCCTAACCTAAAAGTGGACCGGTAAAGGCAAATAACTCAGTTTTATACACCTCAATACATGCTTTTCTTGTATTTATGAATCAAAATGATTTGCATATTTCTTTACAGATGCTGTAACCTTACGTATGGAACTAGAAAACTATACTGAAACCCCATGAAATACAAAAAAATTGATAAAATAAAATCGACTAATGTGAACGTTGTAAAACTTCACCACTCAACTTTAGGTAGCAACTAATTCCACTAAACGATAAGAGTGCTCTGGCTTCCTCATGAAGGATTGGCGCTGGTACAAGTTACTCCTGTCATATTACTTGTCTTTTCAATAGTATCGTCAAAAGAACCCGAAGGATGTTCCATTCTTAAGCAATTATAAATATTGCTTATAATTACTTTCTCATTAATCGATAATGCACACTTGTTTAAACGTTTGACGGGTATAAACTTTACATATATATACAAATTATTATTAAAAAACTAGAAATATAAACAAAACTTATACAAAATTAGAACAGCAAAAAAAGAACAGAAACAGAATAAAGAGGAAACAGAAGAAACTTCGTTAAATACGTAAAGAGATGAAGTTTTATGGAACATCCTGTACTTAACTTGTTGTCAGTATACCGATAACGAAGATACACCATTCAGATTCTCCGGCATATGTTGCGCCTTGTTCCATCACTGACAAGCGCTCAGTATGTTAATTAAATTTACGGTTGGTTCAGTTTAAGCCTGGTGCAATATGACTTGACCCCTTGCTGTGAATGATCTATATCAAATATGCTGATTCGTGAACGAGGAGAGAGGGAGAGGGATAGTTGGCCTTAATTTAACAACGTGATTGAAGGGGCTGATGAATCGCAAGGACTCGCAGCGGCTCTCATCACATGTAAATTTATAATGAAACTTCTGTTGTACAAACATTTTATTTGCCGTCATACCTGTTGGCACTTATAACTAGTGGATGTACTAAACATTGATCAAAAAACTTTTTCATTATTATTGGCATTACTCTTTATCTAGCGATATTTATGGGGTTAATTCATATATAATATCATAAAAGAGAAAATTTTGCCGGCAATATTTTCGACTGGTATGAAAGTTTGTTGCCTGGCAATTTTTGCGAATTAAATTTTGGCAGTTAAATCACGAGACGCCAGTCGGCTGATTTTAACAAAATTTCATAAGCGAAAAAACTTTAATAAAACCAGAAGATAATTTTGCCGGTAAATAATTTTCTCTCGAATGATATTTGACAAGACTATTTCACGTGACAATTATTGCACCATATCAACGAAACATAATTTTTATTTATTTGTTAACAATACTAAATGTACAATTATTATAAGCTATAGTAGTTTGCCCATTCTTTTCTACCAAAGCATGATTTTGTGTATTATTGATTGATATGAGCAAGTTAAAATGAGCAAAGGTGAAAAAACTTTTTTTGTGCTCCATCGAGGGTTTCCTCGTCGTAGCTTTGGATGATTTTTAATGGTTCTTCGGTGGATAATGCTTTTGGACTGAGTTTTATTTTTTCTTGAACACTTTGAAGCTGCCTCCGCTTGGTATCTTTGGCCAATATTGCACATTTGAAAGATATATCTGTGAAAGGGCCGATTTTTATGCCGTACTCCGTAAAATATTTTTCTTCTACCATTTTTGCTGTAGTATTCCACATTGACTTTACAGACGACTCTTTATAGTCTTCGACATTGCCTTTTTTCATGTTAAAGGCATAATCTTGGAGAATTTTCGCCTTGTTTCGTTATGGTAGTACATCTTTCAAGCGTAAAATTTCTCACCCGTAGGAACTCCGAAAATTGGGTCCAAATAGAGCTTCTGGACCTCTGCGTGTTAAGTGGAACATTTTCCGAAACCAATTTTTTAATTTTTTCACCTGACTGCTTGATTTTTCATCTGGATTAATTATATCTGTCCAAAATTGATTACGCCTCAATGACGTTTGTCAAACTGACAACAATACAATTACTAGACACCTTCGTGACGGATCTACCATAATTTTGTTGCTGAGAAATCACGGGCAGGCAGTAGTTTTGTCAGTAGGACACGTGACGTTGCTATGACGTTTTATCAGTTAAAAATAGTCTAGTGAAACAGTCGGTAAAAACAATACGTCGATGGTATACGGTCACCAAAAATCAAAGTAGCAGTATCAAAAGCTAAAGCAGAACCGTATACAAATCTATATTATTATAATATCTGAGAACGTCAAATAAAGATATATAAAATAGCCGAACAGAGCAAAGAATGCAGAAGGTTTTAACCAGATTAAATGTATCCGGAGAAAAATACAGTTGTCAAAACCAATAGAAAAACCACTTTGACAGTTAGACCGACCTAGTCAATTTGAAACTTTACTTTATAATGGTTTATGTTGATAAAGATTTGGTGATGCTCTGGAACGTTAGTTAAATTCATTTAATAAATTGGCTCTTCTAAATAAACCTGCTTTGAATGCGAGATTGCATTTCAAACGAAGTATATTATATTTGTGTATATATTAATTAGGAAACCAGTTTAATAATCCCAATATATGTAATCAGGAGCGTTTCCCTTTTGTCGAGATAGTAAATAATGTAGGATTTAGTCTAAATTCGTTTAAATGTGAGGTTACTGTTATAAATTTATTTGTTCAGGGGTACATAATGAAACATTTGAACTACAAAAATACTGAAATTGTATTATAAAATTTACATACAAAACCAACTCGTAATTCACATAACTTGACACAACGGTTTCTTAATTAATTTATATTTTATAAAATCTTGATGAATACCATTCTAATCTTTGCTTTTGTTTCAGTATGGATGGTTCGGACCTGTGCTATGAAGTAGTGAGAAGGGCATCTGCTGGATTTGTATATAGCGAAGCTGTAGCAAGGTAGAAGTCATTATTTCATTATATTATTAGTGTTATTAATGTTGCAATTTTTTGTAAAGCTATGAGAGCGTAATCGTCTATATTTGTCACATATTTCACTTTTGTTTTATACTCCAATTAGTGCCATGTTTCGCAGTTTTTAATATGATGCTAAAATTTTATTAAAAAACATAAAAATAAATGAATTTACGCATTCGGATTTATACATCACTCAGTATATGATGTTACAAATATGTAACGCTAGGAGCTAATGGGTGCAAAAAATACAAAATATTTTTGTAAATAGTTCTATTTAATTAAAAACTGAAAATAATGAAAAAGGAATTTAAACATTTTGGTTTGTGTGATAGGTAACGAAATAATCAATACAGAGGCCTAAGTTACATTTTTTACACATCTTGCGTGTTGAACTTTTGCAAATCTTCCATCACAAAGTCTTCTTTTGTCTTTTGGAATTTTATATACTAGATGTCATGCTATCGTATCTTATTTCATCGGCTACTCTTTGCGCATTAGAAGATGGAGATGGAGTCCAGCCAGTGCCTTTGGGAGATGACGAATATTTCTTCAAATAAACTTGCACGCTAGCCCTTCGAAAGTCTATTTGGGACATCTGAGAGTTGTCTGATTTTCAATACAAACACCACGCGTTATTGACTGAAACATCAAGAAGCCATGTAAACAATGCCCAGTACCATTTTCAGTTTCTAATTTGAATCCTGTACTGTCCAAGATTCTGATCCATTTGATCAGTACCACCCATTTTTTTGTTATACTCTGCAAGTACTGCTGGCCTGCTAACTTATATGTGTTCTTTACCTTTTGCGAATAACGTCTAAAATTTGTTATTGGATTGATGTTATATCCATTTGAAGCAATGCAAACTACGGAATTATCGACTCACTTAGCTACTAGTACAGCATTCATCTTACTTTCATAGTATCCCCTTTCCTTTTTCTGAATATCTTTTTTAGCTAAAAAAGGACAGCTCCTAGGTAAACGGTTTTCCCCTGTAGTCTCCGTGCCTCCGTATCCTTTCAAAAGTAAATAAGACAATAAACTGAAGGTGGTAAATAAATTATCAAAGTAAAATAAGAATGGAGAAGATTTCAGATTATCAGGTAGTCCGTCTATCATTTTTACCAGTGGTGCTGCCGCCTTTTCAAAGTTTCTTTCTATATCAATATCAGGAGTTACAGATTTTCCTTGATATATCTCGAAATCAATCAAATAGCCCATCACTGTATTTAGGCATCAGACTTAACATAACCAGACATAACCAAATCGTATGGATTTGGCTCTTAAAAATTGCTTGCAGCGATGTTTAGCGTAGTATTTGACCATACTTTCGTTGAAAGCCACATCTTTTTCAGGAACAAAATACTTTCTGAATCTGTCCTTCACTTTATTCATCAATGGCCGTAGTTTCCAGAGCTTGTCACCCTTATTAATATTTGCGTTAGAGTTCAAGTAAATAAGCCTCAAAATTTGCTCAAATCTGTTGCGTCTCATAGCATTATATTCAAGTTCGTTTCTAGTGTCAAGACGTTGCTCCCAACACGTAAACTTGCAAGGAAGATCATTATAACCACTAAGAATCAATACAGCAATAAAACATTTCATTTCCTCTGGCGAGACTTCTGAGTCTGGTAGGTTCTTGAAAGTAGCATATTGGTTTGTTTGCTGTACCAGAAATAAAATGATTTCTTCATCTATGAACACTTAGAATATATCAACCACTGATTTGTTTTCAAACAGTGAATAATCTGACCCAAAAAATTGTTTCTCGTTATATGTAGAATCTCTCAAAACCCAATCCTGGGATTCAGAAACTTTTGGACATACCATATGAGCAGGTGTAATATCGATATCATTTGCCAAAGAAATGTTACCTTTTGTCGATTCTGACTGTTGAGTAGGAATTTCGTCTCCTAGTATAATTCCATAAGCAGTTCTAACTTCTGCATCGACAAGTAGCTGACGTTTGCTCAAATTGTCGAAATCTACGTCCTCGTCCTCATCTCCGGAATCCTAATCCGTCAGAGTACTTGGATCGGGTGGCGCTATATAAATTACCTCTATAGAATTATATATCTCGTTGTATTCTCCAAAGGTTATATCAATAGCTCTTGAACAGTCAGGTCTCTTTGAAGAACTGCAGCAAGGCATCTGAAATAAAAAAACAACTTACATACTGCATTTTTAAATTTTAAAGTTCTATAAACATTCTCTATACTAATACTTGAAAAATGTTACTAAAAATACCATACAATAAAAAGAAAACATATGATATATTGGTACAAAATAACTATAAAATATGCTTACATTACATCCTTGCGTTGCAAATATGTATACAGTGATGAGTGCCTTAAGAACCGGCAAAATAACGCCTAAGATAGAAAACATAATACGTTGTGAAATAAAAAGAGATGAAAGTAGTAGAGGTGGGAAATTATCGATAGAAACCTCTAATTTGCATTACATTACATTACGACTATCGATAGTTTCCCACCTTTAGACGTTAGCTTATGAGCTAGTTGACTTCAGTCATAATATTACTCATACTTACATTATTATTAGCTCATAAGCTAACGTCTGAAGGTGGGAAACTTTCGATAGATCCAATGTAGTGTAAAGTAAATTATAGGTTTATGTCGATAATTTCTCACCTCTACTACTTTCATCTCTTTTTATTTCACAACGTATTATGTTTTCTATCTTTTGCCTTATTTTGCCGGTTCTTAAGGCACTCATCCCTGTATATGTTATAACAGCCAATATCCTAACCGAACAACTTTTTTATTTGAAAAAATATCAAAGCTTTTTTACACAAAAAATATGTATTTATATTTCCTCATACTATTTGTTTTCTAATAATAACTTTATTATACAAAATAAGATTTATATAGTTACTCTTTATCAACGAAGTCCATTACTTGAAGCTTCATTTCTTTCGTTATATTTTATCCAGGCACAGATTCAAAACAAAGTTCTAATAAAATCGCATATTTACAACGATGTAAACACTAGTACCTTCTGACAAGAACTGACCTGTTTTCAACTGAAAATTTGCGACGTATGCGATAGAGAATCTATTTAGATGGCACCACTTTGCCGTTACATTACGTTACCGAACTAATGGGTTAATTAAGGTCAGGTCAATAAATAAAATACTATAAATACTAATAATACATTTATTCTGAAGAAATACTAAAACAGCACATAGTAAATATAGTATTATTCAAACAAAATTTCCAGAACAGTATTTCATAAGAATTATCTTTCTTTCTTGTCATCTCCAACACGCTATTTTCACGCAGAACATCCGCCATGATAATTTTTATGACAGGATGCTCGTCGTAGAAAGCGCTTACGATTTTTGGTATCTGCCGTTAACGTACAGTTGTATTTACACCGTAGACTTCACCTGAAATAAAAAAGAAACATTTATATGTCATATACATAAAATGGGTTATTTCGGTTCTGGCAAGGAAACATAGAGGAAAAGAAGGTGTGGGAATTATATTAACAGAAGTATTAAATAAGAGAGTAGTTAAATTTGAACCCATACATCCAAGAATAATAACGTAGAATTTTAATTAGAAGAGAGAATCAATAGGTTATAAAGTTGTACACAAGTGGAAAGAACAGAGGAAGAAAAAGTTATAAAATTTCGAATTCTGAAAGAAAAATCAGCAAGGGCAGGATCTTGGCACTGCTTTGTGCTAACGCCGATGAATCGCATAAACTGACTCCTGTAATGGTTGGAAAATCTCGTAAGCCTAGAGTTTTAAAAGATATAATGCATCATCTGTCCGTTTCATATTATAGCTCTAAAAAGGCACAGTTCACCTCAGGTAATTTCAAAAATTGGTTTTTCAAAGAATTTGTACCTTCAGTGAAAAAATTTCAAGAGAAGAAATTGAGAATACTGCCAGAAGAGGTAAAATGTTTATTGGTTTTAGACAACGCTCCTGCTCACCCCTCTGAGAATATTCTACATTTAGAAGATGGAAACCTAAGCTGTCTGTTTTTGCCAAAAATACAACATCGCTTATTTAACCCATGGATCAGGGAATAATTTTGGCAGCCAAACGAATATATCGCAGAAAGTTTATAGACGAAGTAATGGTTGTATTGCACGATGGAGATAATGCAGAAGATACAAGAGGGTAGCGTACCTTGCAAACTTATGGTCTTGCAATTTAAAATCAACAATTTTTAATTTTGTTGCAGCATGGGAGGAGGTAAAAGAGCAAAATTTAAAAAATTGTTGAAAGAATTTGTTTGATGGCCAAGACAGATATAGATTTAGACGGGTTGGAAGTTACTGATTTCTGTAGGACAATACATAATAATGTCGGAGCACATGTAGCTCAGGAAGATGTTTTACAATTTCCAGAAGTAAATAAAGGTGACCCTGGGTATAACATCATGACTGGAAGTGAAATAGCAGATGAAGTTATGAACCTAAAAAATGGGGATGGAAGTGAAGACAGCGAAGAAGAAGACAAAGCAACACTGCCAAAAATGAAGTTATCAGAGGTGAGATTGCATCTCGACGACCTAATAACATTTATTGATTTTTCATCAGATAACGAAGTTCATACGCATTTTCGTAATTTTAGAGAGTTGATCGTAAAAAACAGCAAACATGTAAAGTGCAAACGAAACTTGATTCTTTTTTACTGGATTACCGACAGTAAGCGCGTCGATATCAACAGCAACGTGACTTCACTACGATATTCAGAAAACAATTAAATAGGATTTTTTTCGTATTTTATATGTTTCGTATGTTATATTATATTTAAATACAGTGTACACACACATTTAAAAAAAAATTTTTTTGATTTATTTTAAACATATTTTTATATATCGTTCTTTAACGGACACCCAGTCCCCCAAGTAGTCCGTTGTATCGAGGTTTTACTGCAATAAAAACAAAAAACGGAATACAACAATTATAATTAAATAGAAAGTATTGTTGATAGTAGAAACATTTGGAAACTTAGCGACCATGATTTCTAATAATGGAAAAATAGGCCTAGATGTAGCAAAAAGACGAAGGTAGGCAAATAACATATACAATGCAATAAATAAAATAATACTCGAAAAGAAAGAAATATATGCAATATAAAATATACTTATATTAACAAAAATAACTGCTATATAAATGAAATATCTTCGAAGGATTGCTGTAAAGACCAAAATGAATAGGTACAGAAATGTAGAAATTAGACAGCAGATAAATAAAGAGATTCTACTGCAATAAATAAAAGGGAAACAGTTGTTGAACCGACAGGAAATTGGACAGAGTACACATGATTGGGCAAATGATAGCAATATTAGAATAACCAAGTCGACCCTGAAAGGTATAAGTAGTAAAATTAATTTAAATCAAAATTCGTATTGGCAAAGGCAAAGATATTTGATTCAAAAACAAATATCTTCAGGTATAAAATATTAAGTTTTAATTATATCCGAAAAAGTAATTCCTTCAAAAAAAGCAAAATTTTCATCCTACTATAGCATTACTTAACGTATCATTAAATTACTCACCAATCACTTAAAATCGTGGTCGAAACGTCTGCCTTTTTGGAACTCGATCTTCAGCGTCGCCGTCGGTTACAATAGGTCGATATCTTGTAAATCTGCATGGCTTCGGCATAACCAGATGACCTCCGATGATGATATCCCCCAATATCAAATTTCCTCGCAAATTCGGTGTAAATTCGTTACCGATCAAATTTTGTTTAAAGTTGGAGTAAGACGTGGAGTCGTCGTGGAAGGTATCTTCGACACCATCCGGCCGGGGGATTGGCGTGGAACATCTTTGCCTCGAGAACGTGTTTGGCTGTAAGAAATTATACATTTGGTTATTGGGAAAATGAAAAATAACGGAATATGTTATATTGAATATCACGAACAAAAAACAACAGACAACAGCGGCAATCGCCCTACCATTTTAAAAAAATATAAATTCGTAGCATAATTGGACAAAAAAAGGATGTACCTGGAAATCCTCGTAAGATAGGAGAGATGGCTTTTTAATAAATGGAAGATATAGAAACTGAAATTGTGTCAGGAATTTAACAAATTCCTTTTTATAACTACCAGCTCGTATACTATTTTGTCACCTTCAGAGATTAAATGGATAATTACACTGGTAAACACACAGTTTGCTGCCGGAAATTTTTTTACTGTTTTTAAGTAATTTGGGCCTGCTGAATCCAAAAATACCATTAGATTTGCTCCATCAGATCGTTTTCAGGAAATACAACAGATCACATTTCTAACATATAAGGTAATTTAACGCAGCACTAGCTACATATATGTAGTGCTGCTACCAATTAAATAAACAAAACACTAATAAAAATTAAGATATTTATTGTACAATAATGTACTTACAAAAATCACCACACACATCTGCAAAAAAAACTTAACTCTTCATCTTACCTAACCAGCGTCACCTAAAAACTTCCTTTTATATGATTTTCTTGCAAAGGCTTTAAAAGGACGGTCACTTTGAAGACTTTCTAGGAAACGGTCTAAGTGGCTGTGGAGGTAATGAATTTTAATACTCATATGACATCCGTGTTTGTTAAAATTGTTGAACATTTCTTCCACTATATACCGGTAATTTTCCGATTTATTGTTTCCAAGAAAATTTTGTACAACTTTCACAAAAGAGCACCATGCATTACATTCAATTTCAGTCATCGATTCTGTAAAATGCGAATCTTTTATAAGTTTATAAGTAAAATATTCCGGCTTTCAAGTTTTCTTTGCTAAGTGCAGGGAATTTGCTGGACAAGTATTCAAAACAAGGACGATTATGGTCTAGGACCTTTACAAATTGTTTCATCAGCCCAAGTTTAATATGTAACGGAGGTAATATTATTTTCTCTCGGTCGACCAATGCTTCGTTAACTACATTAGCTTCTCCTTGAACTAAAGCATCTCTGGGATTCCATTTTCTTCTTACTCAGTGTTGGTCTTTAGTCCTGCTATCCAAAAGACACAGGAAACAAGAATATTTTGTATAGCCACCTTGTCCCAGGAGAAACTTCAGCATCTTAAAATCAACACAGATCGCCCACTGATGTTGGTCATACTTGATGTTTTTTAGCACCAGCGAGTTTGTTTTATATTCTTCTTTCATTTTTGTAGAATGCCCAATTGGTGTAATTCCATATTTGTTGCCATTATGTAAACACTTTAAACTTCGTTTGGAACTGTCGATAGAAAGACGCCAGTGATCTGGTGTATATTCCGATATACCCAATTTGTCTAACAGTCCTTTAATATTATTACAAAAAACCATATCATTTTGCTGAGAAAAAAAAAGGCAAAAGGTTTTTTTCTCTATTATGGTAGTATGTAACTTTGATGTCTGGATGAAGAAGATTCTTTTGCTTTAGTCTGGAGGCAAACAACTCGGAAGAATCCTTTGGAAGGTTCAAATCTCTGATCCGATCACTTCTCTTCCTGAGTAAAGAGTTCAGGACGTGTTGACTCCTCTTCAAAATTACTGTCGTCTTCCTCAAATCTAGTAGTCTGTAATTCGTCAGATAACGTTTTGATATTATCCTCTGGTAACGTAGGTAGACAGCTAAATATTGGAATGGGTATCTGTTCAAGCTGATGTGGAACTGGTCTTATTGCTGAATCCAGGTTAGGATATGTCCACGTAGAATGTCTGCTTGTAGAAGCCATGGTTTTCAGTTGTCAAAAACAAACTCTTGCAACGAAACTCAAGTTCAAACTAAATTTTACAATAGAACGCAATTGACTTTATAGGAATTTATTAAGGTCGTTTCAGAGAAAATACTATTTACTTATTGGACAATAGTTAAAAAGTAATTAGCGTTAATTTCAAGTTATGGGCATTTCCAAAAAGTACACTTTAATTAAAAGTCATTAGTATGTATTTGTACTAGAATTTGTTAAGTTGTTTTATAAACATATTGCAGTATCAGTGGCGGAATATACAAAAATGTAAGAATATTTAAGTATTTGATGAGTATGTTATATCTCGAAAACTAGAGCTGATACAAAGAAAAGGTTTGTATTTTTGGAATCAGCACAGATAAATTAAGCAAAATCAGTTGATTTTTTTTCAGCAGCAAGACAAAATTTTTTTTTTGTTGGGCTGTGTTATAAGTAGACTTAGACAAATATATTAAAAAAAGTAAAAAATATGGGAGTAGATAATAGAAAAAATTTAACAGAATATAATAGAAATATACTTAATTGTCATTGAAAATTGTATAATTTTATGGATAAAGCTTACAAAAAGTCAAAAAAATAACAATAACAATTTAAAACTTACTAAAATTACATAAATCGTCAGTACCACAAACTAATAACGAATAATATGGTCTTTCAGATAGATATTATTACGCTTTTGTCAATTTACGGAACTTAAGGAAAGAAGTTGTAGATTTAAGTTGCAAAGGGAGATGTTTGTATAATTTTTTTGCCAAATATAATATAGATTTCTTTACTAACTTAATGGACGGGATCGGTAAATACACATCAAAGTTTGAATTTCTGGTGGAGTAGTCATCCTAGGTCTTGCTGGAAAACAATGTAGGTGTTTACGAATTAAGCAAACAGTTTCTAGAATATTTAAAAGAGGGAAAAGTTAAAATCCTGTGATTTTTGAAGTAGCATCTGCAATGTGTTATTCTACTCAGGCTAAAAAGATACCGTATTGCTCTTTTTGTAATTTAAAAATAACATCAAATTGTGTAGCTGTACTAGAATCCCAAAAAGGAAAGCCATATCGAAGATGAGACTCGAACAAAGATTAATATGTTATTTTGGAAGATGCTAAATTGATTTCCTTCGAAACAGATCTTATTGCATAGCAGGCTGAGGCTATTTTCTTACTCAACAAATCGATATAAAGATACCATTGAAGGTTGCTGTCTATAATAATACCAAGAAATTTTACATAATCAACGATACTGATCTGGCTGTTATTAAGAAGTAAGGGTTAAAGAGCTCCTTTTTAGGATAATGCTACTGTCTTATCCACGTTAAAAGAGAGTAAATTTGACCCGGACCAGGTTTTTATTTTAAGTAGATCAGAAGTAATAATTGCATGAAAAGTTGAAATATTAGAGTTCCTCTATGTAATACTGGTATCATCAGCAAAAAGAAAAAAATTTCCATCGATTTTTAAGTTAATGATGTCATTTCTAAAGATAAGGAAAAGTAGAGGACCCAGTACTGAACCTTGTGGTCACTCACATACAATACATTAATGACTGGAGTCAGTATCATTTGTTCTAACTAGTTGTTTTGTATTCCTCAAGCAAGATTGGAACCAATTCAAAGAAATACCTCGAATTTCATAGAAATTTATTTTTTTTATCAAAATGTCGTGATTTACACAATCAAAAGCTTTGGCATAGTCACAAAAAACAGTAGCAGGATAAAGATTATTGTTTAGTGCTTGATAGACCTCATGTAGTACAGAAAACATAGTATTGCTGATACATTTATTAAATAAAAAGCCGAACTGACTTTGTGATAAAATGTTGTTTTCAACGAGAAAGGACATAAGTCTCTCAATAATTTTAAATAGGACCGGTAGTAAGGCAATATGTCTATAGTTGCAGACATTAGATTTCTCACCAACCTTAGGAAGAGAAATACTAATGGCTGTCTTTAGGCACTCTGGAAATATACCTTTTTTAAAGAAATAGTTAATTAGTGAGACCAGGTCTTCCAACACATTTTTTAGGAGATTTAAGAAAATTTTTATGGATAGTCCATCAGTATTACAGGAAGATTTACTTTTTATACTACTGATTATTTGGATCAGTTTAGATTTATCAACTAGTCTTATAAATAATGAATTCGAGACCTTTTTTGAATTAGGGAGATAGGAAATAGGATCTTGTTGTGGCAAAATGGTTGATGTTATATTTTTACTCACATTAACAGTATAAAAATTTCAAAAGAAACAAATTCGAATGATGTAGCAAAAGTGGAGTAGACTTTGGTAACGAGAAAAATTGTATATGGGCAAACGCGGTTTGCGGAAAGCTGTATTATAAACAAATTAATAATCTTTATCTTGATTAATACATCTCTAAACTGAAACACGCCTAAAATGAATAATTTTAATCACCGGTAGTTCTCGCAGTTCTATTAATTAAACCGCGGGTTTTACAAAGCGACAACTGACCATAAATTAAAATTAAAACTTGGAAAATTTGCGTTGAAGCGTTTGCCGCAATATATCGCATGTATAATTAATGAGAAAAGGATTTTCCGAGACGCTAATGTAGAAAAAAATCTTTTCTTAAAACCCAACTTGGAACGTATTCGGTGTAAAAAGGACGGAAGATAAATGGTTTGAAGAATTGTTCGAGGAAAATTTGCGAGCTTATAATCAGTGGTTTTTTACTGGGTATTTGTTGTAATATATTTAGCGTTATTTTTAAAAATACAAACATTAATAAACTAAACAAATTTTAAACAAGTGATGGATTCGCCCGTTACTTGATGGAAATTCATTTTATGTAACAATAAAACACTGAAAACTTATGTTTTCAAAAATTCCACAAAATTTATTTTAAATTCTTATCACTGCAGCTGTGTCGGCAGAGTGCCTTTCTCAAGTGTCTATTTTTGGTATGTGTTTACGTACAATCTGTTTTTCTATTATAGAAAGCCCTTGTATGCTCTACTATTTGTTAAAAGTTCTACCCGTTTCACCGATATATAAGTCAAACTTAATCAAGACAAAATCGACAATAAAAACCAGTTATTTATGAACACAACTGTGGAAAACATTTCCTGCAGTTTTATACTTAAGATGCTCTATCCCATGGAAATAACCAGAAATACAGTGTTTTTTTGACAGTTTTGACAGAACTGCTAGCTAACAATAATTATTGTTTTAGGTTATGAATGGATAGAATAACAAAAGTTATGCAAATTCATTTTTTTCGTATGCATTTTTTTGTAGTGAACGAATTTTTGTCTATAAATTAATACCATATAAATATTTCCCTCACAAAGAACAATACAAATACAATTTTGAAAACAGTGGACGACAAACATCTATGATAGACTATATTCTGTCAAATAGATAGTTACAACCCTCTCCAATCTTATATGTAAGAGCAGTAACAAGTCTAATATCTTAGTCTCGGCCATGGAAGTTTTTGGTGAAAGAAACATAAAACTAAGTCGTTCCCAAGGCGAAGAACTCCACGGTTTTGTACAGAAGTGGAGGAAAAATGTAAAGAAAAGAAAAAAGCTTACGTGAAATACATGTCAACCAAAACACGAGGCATACCATAATTTAAAGTTAATTCTTATTTGCAAAATTTCAGTATATTTAAACTAATAAATTTAATAACTTTTTTGCATTGGTATATTTTAAAGACTTTTTAATAAACTAACTAATTTTTTTATCATTTTTTGATAAAATATAATGGTTTTAACCTTCACACGAAAATTCTGAAAATCAACAATTTTTAATTAAATTCTTTATAAATAAAAATAACCGAATATACCACAAACTGACTAGGACTACACACTACCTCACAAAAGGACTAGGAACGCGTGAAGCTCTTTTTTCACTTAATATACTGATACAAAGATGCCTGGACGTCAATCAAGATATATGCATGTTTCATTGTCCTGAAATCAAAGAAGATTGACTATAACGACCTACGGATCATATCAAATTTATACTATAAACAGCGAGCAAAAGTACGTGTTAACGAACAGCTGTCAGAAGAAATTCTAATTAGACGTGGAGTGAGACAGGGATGCGTATTGTCGCCAATTATTTTAATGCCTACTCCGAAGAGATCCTGAAAAAGGTCTTGAGGGTGAAACAGCTAGAATAAAGGTAAATGGAGTTCCCATTAAAAACATTAGATATGTGGAGGACACTGTGATTTTAGCCGAAAATATTGAAGGTCTTCAGAGACTGGTGACCCCAATAGCGGAGTATGGAAAAGAGTATGGTCTTACAATGAACGTCAAGATGATGGAATTTATGAGAACCGACCTTCACCGCGGAGATGGAATTTGAAGAAGAAGAATAAATAAAAATTTACGAAAAAAATTGAATGCATGATGAAATGATGAATTTGCATAACTTTTGTCCCATATAAAACGTAAATCAATTGTTAGATAGTAATTACAACGACTGTCTTGATAAATTCTCTGGCTACTAATGTTACTAGATTTTTGACAACACAATGTCAAAATACAACAAGCTTTTTAAAAATAAATAAAAAAATATCCTGTATGAAAAATACTAAATTTTTACGGTACAAAAATTATAACTCACCATGAAATTTCTAAATTCACTTTCCACGTAATTATCCATATCTATATAACACACTGCCACTTTTAATCAGATACAAAAGCAAAATAAACTTGTTTACTAAATGTAATGCAAACCTAGAATGAAGTGTAATAACATATACCATTCCTTTTATACCTAACGATCCAGGAGGATATCGATATGCTTTCAGTTAAATTGTTTGTTGTCATTGAATCACAAACGTGGAATCTGTTTACCTGCACTTTCTAATGCTAATGAGTTGTGGATACATAACAAAAGAATATGGAGTCGGTGTAATTAGAGTTCTATTGTTATTTTCTTATCAATAAAATATGATTTGTTTGTCTGGTATAGATCTATTTACAAAATAGTCATAACAATGAAGGTATGTTAATAATTTATATATATTTTTTGGAAAGAGAGGATTGCATAAATTAGAAAACAATAAATTTTAAATACCGAGGCTACCGAAAAAATTGTTATTAAGCTAGGCTATGGAATGATAAATCCAAGTATTTGAATTTTTTTTATTTATTATAGGCCCATATATTTTTATTACCTGTTAGTGTTACTGAAATCAGGAATGTTTTGCATATATTGAAAAATTCACACTGCACGGATTTTTATTTCTTAAACAAAAAAATATTTGTGGAAACAATCAATATAATTATTGACAAATTAATTATACTTTATAATAATTGTCTTACTGAAGGGATTTTCCCATATGTATTTAAAGTAATTAAAAATTAAACAGTAAGTAAAAGAAATTATCGTCCCATCTCAATCATTCCCATTTGCAGCAAAATTTTTGAGAGTATTCTAAATGTTCGTTTGATAGAATATCTAGAAAAATACAAAATACTTCACAGTAAACAATATAGCTTTAGAAAAAAGTGTAGCACTAGATTAGCTATACAAAAAATTGCGAGAGATATAGTTATATATCTCTCGCATATATAACTATATCTTGTGTCTTTAACATTGTGTGACTTATTCAATGATTTTGACTGTTTCGCATGAATTACTGTTGGAAAAAAATGCATAATGCATACGGTATTAAGGGAAACACTCTTAATCTATTTAGATCATTACTTAACAAATAGCAAACAGGCAGTTTTTCTTAATAACAACTTTTCTGAGTTTAACACTGTCGAATATGGGTGCCTCAAGGTTCGATATTAGGACCTACTTTGTTTCCCATTTACCTGAACGATTTATTTCACTATATTTTTCCTATAAAATGTGTTTGCTATGCAAATAATACAACTCTCATTAATACTGATATTAATCAGCCTAATTTAAAAATTAAAATAGATAGTGATACCCAGAAAGCAAAAAACTGGTTTGTACATAATAGGCTGAAGCTATAGGTATAAAAAAACCAGAATTTGATTTTTAGTTCCAATCGGAAGTATATCTCAAGAAATAGTGTTTAACTATTAGGAATCTTTCTAGATGATAATTTGGATTGGAGTGCTCATACAGATTACTTAAGTTCTAGAATTGCTACAAGTATATTTTTAATACGCAACTTAGTTTATATGATTTTCTAAATCTTGAAAAATGTTCATCTAATTACTAAAGAATGATTGAATAATTGGCGACAAAATGTTGTTTTATTGTATATCTTTTAATTAGACATCTTCATCTTCCTATGGGTAATAATTTCACGTAACTTCAGTTAATGTCATTAAAATATAATATTGTCGCAATTCGTGTCTAAACGTCTTCAAAGACGACGCTCTTTAGATATCTTGTAATTAGCGTGCACGTGCAAAGTGCACTGCATCTCAAAGACGGCTGTTTTTATAACTGACGTAATTACTGTCTTATTCTAGAATAGTAATTACCCTATTACAATATAATTTATAATCGATATTATGCCAGTCTTTATATTAAATTTTAGTATATAATAAAGTGTTTATTGATAACGACAATGTATAAAGATAAAAAAGAGAAAGACTCGATGAGATTTTTATATATTTCGTGGCATATAGGCATATTGATTAAAAAATAATGATTTTTTAAAACATTTCCTTATTACTTGTAAAAAATCATTTGCCGCTAGTCGGAAATGAAATTAAAGGCTCGTATCAGTTACTGAAAGGTAGAGGGCCTTTTGATCTCTCTACCGTAATAAATCTGCATTGCAGCAACGTCGGTATCAGATGCAGAGCAATGAAGATTGTATATTTTTAACGAATGCCGAAATGTACTGATATTTTTACATGTATTTTAACATCTAGTAACAATGCTATCTTATACTAATCTTTTATAAATGCTAATTAAAATTTACATTTAAAAATAGAGAGTTACAAATTAGAAGAAATTTAATAACTGATGTAAAAACATTTTGTATATTACGAAAATCCATTTTAAAAACTCTCATTTAGGAAAATAAATATTTAAATATTAAAACATACATTTACATACTATATGTGAAAATATAAAATAATTGATTTGTTCATTTTTCAAAACTCTTGTCTACATTCACCTGTAATCTCTTTAAAGTTGCGATGATATTGTCCCAAATATGAAGAGTTCGTACATCAGGTTCATTGCTACGCCCATCTTCAATTATAAAAAACTTTTCTGTTACGCTTTTATTTTCTTCAATTGGGGATTTAGGTCCCACAAGATGTCCCGATAGAATGGTATGTGGTCTCACTGTTACTCCTCTTACACGGTAAGAGCTGATTTTGGTTTGTAGTTTATTGTAAAATCTCTTGTACGATGATGTGTCGTTTTCGAGCGATGGAATTTCCTCTTCTGGTTTCGGCGTCGAACATCTTTGTATATTGAATTCTAGTTCGTCATTTTCGTCAATGTATCCTTTTTCAATCTGAAGCAAAATATCATATTGTAATTATGGTCAGTCAGTATACATGTTTTATAAAATTATACGAATGATAGAAATGACAATGCGAGATTCCCAAGCAACAATAGACACCAGAAGAGAAAGAATAGAAATAATAAAAATATAAAATGGTGTAAGAAAATAAGATGTGCTCTCAGCGGTACTATTTATTCTATCACTAGACCGGATAATAAAAAAAAACTGTCAAATCCAGGAACTGGACGATATAACCATAGTAGCAACAGATAAGAGGGCATTAAAGAACACCTTCCAAGAACTAGAAAACGAAGCCAAACTGAGAGAACTGAAAATAAATATAAATAAAACAAAATATATCAGCGTAAGCAAGAAAAAATAGACACAAATGACAGAACGTACAATAAATTCGCACAGTTTTGAAGAGGTTGAAACATTCAAATATTTGGGAGTACTAGGCAACAGAAGAAATGAAAGTGTAGATACGAAAAGAAGAATTCAAGCGAGAAATACAGCGTTTTATAGAAATAAAAAAATGTTTAGAGATAAGAAGATAAGCGGAAACACAAAAATGAAAACGATCATAAGACCAATAGTAGTATATGCTGCAGAAACATTTATATTAACAGCAAGAGAAGAAGAGCAATTGAAAGTTTTTGAGAGGAAGATTGTCAGAAAAATACTGGGACCAAAGTGGGAAAACGAAGGGGATGCAAGACAATGGATGAATCACGAAATACAAGAATGGATGGGTTAAGAGAACATAGTTAGAGCAATAAAAGCACAAAGAACTAGATGGTATGGACACATAATGAAAAAAGAAAATTCAGTAAAAAAAGTAAAACCGTCATTCTAAAGGCAACATAATTTCGAATAACGAGTCCAAATTTCGAGACATTTTGCCGGTAAATAACATAGAAAACACTGTCCCTAGGTTTTGGTGCACCGATAAAACAGCCTTAAGAACAAAAAATCAACATACTGATCCCTATTTTTCAACCTGTTATCATGAATGTCTTGAAAATGATCGTATCTACGACAAAAATAGATATAAGGATTTTTTTTTGTAAAGTTGTCAAAATAAATTTTGGAAATTGCTATGTAAATCGAAAAAGCTCTTTCTGTAAGCGGTTTCTGTAAAGTTGGTAAGAACAATTTAAATATATCTTTAGTTGTAACTGTTCCGCAGTTCAGATACCAAGCGAAAGTATTGACAGGAAATAAGAAACAGTGGAGTAGATGTACACGTCGGATAGATATGTTCCAAATTACAGATAATATAGAAATCAAAAACGTTTACTATATAATTCCAAAATCAATAAACTCTTCACCGTGTGTCACTGTGATTTGCGAAAAGTTGTGTAATATGTTATACAAATTATGAAAGATTACTAGAAAATAATTGAGAAGAAAATAAATAAATCAGAAACGATTTGAGTTGAATATTTTATATACACAAAGCAAAATCTTAATTATTTAGAACAAAAAAATACAGTACTTACAATCAAAGCATCCCTCATGCAGATCAATGGATAACCCGACATTCCTGAACTATTCACGAATATGTTACTTGAAAAACGTTTCAAACTGGAGTCTGCCAAAGTACTAAGATTAATTGTATCGATATTAACATTCGGAATCTTTTATATCCTCATGATCGCATTGATACTACGGGTTTGTTTACGCCTTAAGTACCTGTTTACAATCATTAGAGCAATATCTAAATATTATTTAAGAATAATTTTGTCATAACAAAGAGTTTCTAAATAAACTTTCTTCGACTTTAAATTTGAAAATTCAATTGTTAAAATGTCCTTCTTCTTTTTATATTAGTGCTTTGTCCAGCTTCCGATCTTAAGGCTGCAGTTGTATGTGTAACATTGACTGACAACTATATCGTCATCTTTAAAAGAGACTTTCTGATGGTATAGTGCCTGTTGGTCTTATATCTTTAGTAGAATAATTAGTAATATTATTCCCTTTTTTGTGTATTAGTATTGAAATGCCGGTCCTGGTTAATGAATACTTTTTAAAATTTCCTGAAAAGTACCTATGTGGTTTCAATTCTTGTTTTCACGGCGCATTTTAAGGGTCCATTTGGTATGCCATCCAATATTGAAGCTTTACTCTTTTTTAATTTACACAAGCTATCTCTGATTTCTTCTTTTATAATTTCAATGTTGTCATTATCGTCACTTTCTTCTTCATCATCTGCTTCTGTAGATTTGATACTGTTTCCATTGTAAAGTTCTTTTATGTAAGATATCCTTTGCTCTGTTTCTATTTTGCTGAGATTTTTAAATTCATTATTGAGTTTTTTGTAACTTTAGGGATTTTCCAAAGTTTTATTTGCGTTTCATATAGCTCGTGATCTATGCCTTTAGTGAGTCGTGTCCAATTGTCCCTTTTCAGGCCTTTTATCTTAGAATTAATGTTGTTTATTGTATCACGGTATTGCTAGTAGCGTTATTTGATTTATTGCTACAGTATTCTAGGAGTCCTTCTTTTCCTAAACTTTGTATTTGCCTCAAAGTTTTTTCTAAACTTTTTTTATCCAATCACTTTATATTCTGTTTTTTAGAGGTTCTGTGTTTAGGTTTTCAAAAAGTTAAAGATTTTTATGTCGAAAATTTGATATTATTTCTCTATTTTTTATTATTTAGAGTGAGTTTGAAATGTAAAACGCCTCAATTATCTCCGCAAAGTCCATAACAAGATCTATTGTCAGTAATTTAGTAAAAAAGTTTAACGAAACTGGTTCAGTAAAAAAATTATTCAAATCAGGGTGCAAACAAACTGCATCAAACTACTATAGCTTATAAGAATCGTGCAATTAATATTGTTAACAGATAAATAAAGATTATGTTTCGTTGATATGGTGCATTAATTGTCTCGTGAAATAGTCTTGTCGAATATCATTCGAGAGAAAATTATTTACCGGCAAAATTTTCTTATGGCTTTATTCAAGTTTGTTTTGACAATTTTCGCTTATGAAATTTTGATAAAATCACTCTACTGACGTCTCGTGATTTAAGTGTCAACATTTAATTCGCGAAAATTGCCAGGCAGCAAACTCTCATACCATTCGAAAATATTGCCGGCAACATTTTCTCTCATATGATAAAAAAGATGTGTATAACCGCCAAGACTGTTGACAAAATTATGTCAACAAAATTGGAGGTTGATTCACTTTTGGCCACGGTGTTATAGGCAACAGCCACATTTGGCTAAAAAGATGTGAGGGTGGATGTTTTACTTCATGTGCTGTAAATGTTTGTATGTGTGTAGAATGTTCCTGTTAAGTGAATGTGTATTGTGTGTTGCATATGTATTGTGTATGCCAGAGAGTGATGTTTATGCTGGGTTTCTTATTCCGCTGTTATTGGCATATTCTTATTGGCGACTTCTTCTTTAAGTATCGCCATCCAAAGCCTGCTACATTCTGCTGATGGATTTTATCACACACTGTTTTTAATTGAGTGGGATGAAGGTTGCTTCTTTGATTTTCTCTTTTTCATGTCTGTTTCTCTCATAACTTTTGTTGCATCTTTCCTTTGTACTCTGTATTTTCTTTCGATAAATTGTTTTTCCTTTTGCTACTAGATAAATCGGTGACAGTAAAGAATGAAACCCACGTAAATGTATGCTATCTGCAGGAAAAGAAAGACAAACCAAGGATAGTATGACAGATAATATATGCAAAACCAAAACGGTACTAGGTGCCTATAACTCGATACTGTGGCATACAAATATCGTTTTATTTCGAATAACTTTCTTTAGAGGCAATAATTTTGGGAATTTTTTTCTGCTTTGAATCTTTTTTAGGCTCATTTGAGCCCAAGCCAGAAGAATATAACTAGAAATGACCTTAGACCGATAATAACATATTTTATTTAAATTATAACAGTTGAGGACACATTTCTGGTAACCGAAATAGACTTCGACACATAGAAATGAAAAAAAGGAAACCTAAAATAGTAATGAACTGAAAACTATTTTAAAAACAAAGACAGATATATAGACTATTTATTCAACAAATAATATTATTAGACAATAAATTGTAGTTTGAAAACTTGGAAGATCGATAAAAGAAATCGTAGATAGTGGAACAATGGGGAAAACGTAGAGAAATACCAACAACAAGGCTGGTTTGAGGAAATAAATAAAACAGTAATGAAAAAGTGAAAATAATTACAGGAGACATCATAATTGGGTAAAATGAGAATAGAGCCCTAACCTGGTAGGTACTTAAGCACCTAATACAAAACAAGGAAAGTAATATCGACGAATACATTTTTACCATCGTTAGTCGATTTTTTAAAAACATTTAAAGCAAATAAAACCACAAATTTATATTAAACCTTTATTTATTATGGAAAATATATACATTTTAAAGTACCTTTTAATTCTCTATAAACTAATTTTAAATCTAATTAACACTATGAATATACAAGCTATGCATATATAGCTAAAAATCAGTACGTGATCACATCATTTAGTTTATCTTATTTCAATTGCCATCTTTTTTGGTCCTCATCCAGATGCAGCTTCCTCAATGTTGCAGTAATTTTGTTCCATATAAAAACAGCGCAGTCTTGAGGTCTTCTAGGAGAACTGGTCTTTGTTGTGATTATAAATTGGTAATTATCACTGCTGTCTGCATCATATGAACGTCTAGCTCCAACAAGATGACCTCCTATTATGGATTTAGGACTTTGCACTATTCCCCTAACACGAGCCTTAGTGATTCGAGTTCTTAAATGATCGCAAAAGCTCTGGTAGGACGGCTTGTCGTTTTCTACAGAAGGAATTTCTTCTGCGGGTTTTGGTGTAGAACACCTATCCATTTCGAATGCACCGTACGTGTCGTCCTGTGTGAATTGTCTCTCGAAATCACTAAGCTGAAACAATAAAAGATAGAGACATTTTTTTTAAATTTTCATTTAACATAAAATTTATAGAAATAGTCACAAACAAATATGTACAACATAATATCACTCAATGAAGTAATTCATTTAATATCGAGAAACACTGAAGATATTAAAAAAAAAACTAGAAACATATATATTTAAGTATAAAACAAGATCAATTAAAAATAAGTCTAGAAAATACAGGATGCTATGTACTGAGGTTAGCGAAAAAAAAACTACATAATAAGGTGTCTGTGACATATCTGTGTTAATGGTTAAAGAGAGATATCGCAACACTATCAAATTAGTTAAAACATATCCAGGAGAAGATCTCACATCAGACCATAACCCACTAATCCCTAATGTCACGCTTAAGCTTAAACGTATTAGAAATCCCCAAAAAAGTCCAAAATTAAATGTTAGAAAACTGAAAGAAGCTGATATAAAAAACAAACTCCAACAGAAAATATACGAAAACTTTGATAAATTAGATACTAACACATACGAGATAAACCAACAATGGGAAACATTAAAAAACTGCCTTCTCGTTTCATGCAAAGAGATATTAAAAGAACCGATAAGAAAGAGAGACAACTGAATGACCGACGAAATACTCGGCAGGATGGACCAAAGAAGACAAGTCAAGAACAAAGACAGTCACAATTACAAAATCATTAACAATGAAACAAGAAAAACGATAAGAGAGGCAAAACAAATTTACTATCTGGAAAAATGTAAAGAGTTAAAAGATCTTCAGAATAAATACGATATATGATGAAATAATAATGATGAAAGCCTGACAATTAACGGTAAAACTTTAGAACACGTTGAAAACTACAATTATCTTGGCACAATAATTAATCACACAAACGATTACTCCAAAAAAATCAAAGTTTGAATGGAGAAAGCACGAACTTCAATAAATTGAGAAAGGTACTTTGTGCAAGAGAACTGAAATGAGACTTAGAGAGTTTTGGAAACCATCAAGGCACGAAAGCTGCAATACCGGGGGCATGTTATGGATAATGAAAGATACAACATACTTCAATTAATTATACAAGGGAAAATCTAGGACAATAGGAGAATACAACATAGAGGAGGTAAAAAACTTTATATACTTGGGATCCTTAGTCACGTCTGATAATAACGTTACGGAGGAAGTGAAGAGGCGAATATTTATTGCAAATAAATGTTACCATGGCTTAATTAGACACCTAAGATCAGATAACGTCGCAAGAAAGACAAAATGCCAAATATATAAAACCCTAATAAGACCGGTACTCACATATGGCTCAGAAACCTGGACACTTACTAAAAGAGAGGAAACGTTGTTAGCCTCCTTCGAAAGAAAAATCTTGCGACACATATATAAGGGCACAAAAGAAAACGGAATATGGCGAAGACGATACAACTCTGAACTATACAAAATATACCAGGATCCGGATATTATAACATTCATCAAAATAGGACGGCTGCGTTGGATAGGACATGTAGAAAGAATGGAAGAAGGTGAAATACCAAACAAAATATTCAAACAGATGCCAGTAGGAAAAAGAACAAGAGGAAGACCGAAACTGAGATACTTAGAACAAATAGAAAATGATATAACAACCTTAAAAATAAAAAACTGGAGAAAAAAAGCACGAAACAGATCGGAATGGAGAAGAATCCTAGAACAGGCCAAGACCCAAAAAGGGTTGTCGAGCCAGTGATGATGATGATGAAAATCTAGGACAAGAGAAGTGTAGGAAGGAGAAGCATCTCATGGTTGCGTAACTTGAGGGAATGGTACGGATTCACGTCAATCGAACTATTCAGAGCGGCAGCATCTAAGATCAGAATAGCCATGATGATTGCCAACCTTCGTCGCGGAGATGGTACGTAAGGAAGAATAAGACATATCTGTCAAGTCTAATTGAGAAAAATCAGTACAACACAAACGGCTGACATCTACTGACTGAATCAGTATACATCTAGTTCATATTACCATGGATGAAATAACAAACAAATTATGAAAGTGACAGTGGCACAAAAAGTGTAATTATATAGATAATTATATAGAAAAATCGGGTAGAAAGAACAGAAGATTTTATCCTAGAAAGAGGAGCGAGACAAGGCGATAGCCGGAGCCCTATACTATTTATAATATTCAGGGGTAGATTAATAAAAAATACGATTTCTATAACTCTTTAAACAGCAATTGGGTACAATCGACTTACCCTCAAACAAATTCAAACACTAGTCTATGTAGACGTCATAATCTATATCGGACAATTACAACAGGATGCAAAAATTAGTAAACATATAGAAAAAGCGATAACAAAGTTAATGGGCAGAAAATATCCAGAAAAGCAAGATAATGAGTTTTAATGGCAAAAACACCAAGGATAAAAACTAGAGGAGGTCTCAACATATAAATACCTAGAAAGTATCTGTACGTTAGGAATAATCCTAAAGATGTTTGGAGTATCCCTAAGAAATATCTAATAAAAGCTAATATGCTAAAAGAAAATATCTGCAGAATAGTGCAGAATATCGTACTTTAAACAATATTAAAAGCAACAATTACTTACAATAACTGCACCCCATTTCGAAGCTGTCGTTGGATATCTCGTTTTTTCTGACATAATCACGAAACACTTGACAAGAATAGTCACCACAAAAACTTACTCTTTCACCTGTTATACCAAATTAACAACGATATTTATATTGTTAGTCTTTTATACTTTATTACATAATTGATTGTTGAGGGGGAGAGGGCACGTGTTTACGCTACATAAAGTACCTGTTTACTGTCATTAGGTCAATATGCAAATAACGTGAATTTTTTTGGTAAACAAAATTGTTTATCGATAACAAAAAGAGAAAGTTTTTGTTTACGAAAGTTTTGTTTTTGTAAGATGTTTAGAAAAAATCGATGTTCTAGAATAGAATAGAAATATGCTTTAATGTTAGAACTAAAAATTGTACAATTTTATGGACAAAGCTTACAAAAACTCGAAAAAAATAACAATAACAATTAAAATTTGCTAAAATTACATAAATCGTTAATATCACAAATTAAAAGATAATAAAATATACAATCCATTGCATAATAAAACCTTACGAACTAGTTACGAATAAGTTTAAGTTGCTGCATGTGATAAAAATCCAAATATTACATTCTACCCAAATATATATAAAAATACTTTAGCTGCTTGTACCTAAACATACTGTTATTTCTCAGTTATTCGTTAAGCAACTCTTCCACTGAATATAATATAGATTTCGTTACCAGCTCAGTGAACGGGATCGGTAAATACAATCCCTCAATAATTTTGTATAGGACAGGCAGTAAGGCAGTTGTTAACATTAGATTTTTCACCACCCTTATGAATAGGAATATGAATGAAGAAGAAATTTTCTTGGTAATTTTTCAATTTTTAAATTTTTTTATTAATGTCTCCGATCTATTTGAGAGGGAGGATAAATGAACTATTTCTGAAAAAATCCGAATGCCACCTCTCTTCCAAATTTAGTCGATTTTTCACAGATCCGCCCTGGTTTAATATCTACTACTGAAAAAGATCTAGAGAAGATTTCTCATGTTAGTCTCAGATCATTGGCTGAATACAGAACTATTTTTATTAAAAAATTTTAGATTTTGAGTTTTTATACCCATATGTGAGCCCATATCAACGTTTCACTACCCTTGGTGATTTTTTTCTTCCTGAGAACGGGAAAACTGTTGGTCGCATAAACTTGAATAAAAAAACAACAGCCCGGGAAAGGATTCACGCGGTAAAATTATTGTGCAACCATCTTATTCTTCTTCTCCAGAAGTTTAAAACATTTTTTGATATCGATGTATAATCTGCAAATCATTTTTCATTTAATCTATACATTGGCTAATATTCCGACATCCTTGTTCCATTTATCAAAAACAACTCATCCTATAAATCTTTACACTCACCAATATTTTATTTACGTATACCTACAAAGTAAGCTCGGTAATGGATTTCTTTAGTTCGCGAAATGACACGACGCTCATACCATTAAATTGAAATTTACTACCGAATGCATATATACCTTCCTGCTGAAGCTTAGGCAGCTAAAACATCGGTGCATAGCAAGCAATACGTTAAATATTTAACCTATTATGCATACGCTGTGCATATATAGGTAGAAGCTCGTAATGTGTCACAATTTGAGGGCGATATTAGAAGGATCTCAGTAATATTATCTCGAGATTAGTTCCTATTAAGCGGTGAACCGCGCCCTACTTCATTTTATACACAATAAGTACATATAATGAAAAGGACGTTTTCTGTTCGTTTTACCCTGCTTTTACTTCTTGTAAATTTTATTTCTTTATTTTGGTAGTTCTCTATTCATTTTTAGATGTTTTTTAAATCTCTGGTTATTCTGGTTGGTAAATAAACATGTTGGTTCAAACCTGTGTTATTTCTCTTCGGCATCGTATAATATCCTAATGTTGGGAAGCTGCAAAAATGTTTCAAAAGAAACTTGGTCCATAATAAACAATCTTCGAATTAAAACTATCACAGCTCAAACATTTTCTCTTCCAAACACTGAAAGGCTAATGAATATTTCGTTAATGTGTGTAAAAATATAACATCAACTATTTTGCCACAACAAGATCCTATTTCCTATCTCCTTAAATTAAAAAAAGGTCTGTAATTCATTCTTTATAAGACCAGTTTATAAATCTAAACTAATCCAAACAATAAGTAGTATCAAAAGCTAATTTTTCTGTAGTACAGATGGGACATCTATAAAAATTTTCTTTCAGTAAATTTTAAATTGTTATTGTTATTTTTGTAAGCTTTGTCCATAAAATTGTATAATTTTCAGTGATAATAAAGCATATTTCTTTTCTATTCTATTCTTTACCTTCTCCTTGTCTTTGAGATATATAAGACTATTAGTTATTTTTTTGTTACATTAATCTTTCCGAATATTTTTGCTTTCTTGTCATCTCCTTTCTTTGTTTGTGCACTCTTTAATTACCATATATAATTTTTTTTTACTACTCACAACTTACATATTGTTTCAGCCATTACATGCGACAAATCTTAGAGGCACTTAGATACTGCCACGAGAACGACATCGTTCACAGAGACATCAAACCAGACTGCATCCTTTTGGCGACCAAAGAAAACTCTGCACCCGTCAAACTCGGCGGATTCGGAGTAGCTGTACAGCTTCCAGACCGACATCCCATCACTACTGGAGGTAAGTTATGACAAGATCTTTCTAGTTACGACAATTAAAGTAGATAGGGGCAATTAAGATAGCGGAAAGTGGTACAACCAATATATATCTTCAGGCACAATAAGGAAAATGTGTTATCAAATTGATATTATATGTGTTTCTCGTCTTGATGTTCACCATAGACAAGTCTTGTTTTTTATATTCTCTTTTAGTTTATTCGCACATATTTTTGTGTGTTTCTTTATCCAACCACTTGTTTTTTTCTCTAGGTGTTTTGTATTTATCCCTTAATATCATTTTTAAACATGATACATGAGTGATCACACAACTGACGGCAAGACATATAACATACGACATGAGATCTGTCGTAATACTTATCTGATAGGTAATATCTTGTTCTGGCATCTTAAATAAGTGAGAATGTTGCCAAATACAATAATTTCTCACGGGTGAAGATTTTGTAAATGACAAGATTTAATAGATATTGGCGGCATCATTGTGGGCGTGATCAAACGCCATTTCGTGGTCGTGGTCAGCTACCATTTGGTGGGTGTGCTGTTTATGTTATAATTTGACTTTCATATGATGTGACTTATCTTTTACCACGAGGCAATTGAGAGACTATAGGACATTTTTTGCTATCTTAATTGCTGCTTTTGTATATAAATATTTTTCGGTGTTAGTGTAGAGGTTATATTTTATACTAACTTTTTGGAAAAAAAACTGTATTCGATAATGTATGTATTATTTCAAATTTTGTTATAATATGCGTCCATCTCTTATTTTGTATTTAAGTATTTTATATATCTAATTTAAAACTTGTTTTTCCGATGTAAATTTTTGGACAATCGCCCAAAGTATTTCTAAATTTCCCAATTTCCCAATTTCTAAACTTAGCTTTGTGAACATTTCGAAGTCTCTGTTTATATTTTCTCCCCAATACTTTGAGACTTACACAAAACTCTTAAAGTAATTTAAAAAGTTAGCTGAAGGACCGAAAAACAATGAACCTAACCTAACAATATTTCACGAATTTACTGATTGTGTTAGGTAACTATAAAAGAATGTAAATATCCACACTTCGTATAAACTTTGTTTATATGCTTTATGTTTAAAATGATACCCCAAAAAACACTAGATGAATACGAAAAAGAATTTAAACATTAGGTAACTACAGTGGCATAAAAAATATACGTAAAAGTTATAAAAGTAATAATTTAAGACGAATATATAGGACGGGCAGAGGAATAATGTGCCTTTAGAACACGGCGATATTGTATGGACCCTACACAAAGTTGGGAATTTAATTATATCTTCTTTTTCTTCTTTCTTTTTCTATGTAGGCTTTAAAGCCTGTTTATTCTTCAATATCAGTCTCCTAAATTGTTTAAAGTATCGCACCATCTTTTTCTTGGTCTGCCAAAACTTCTTCGTCCATTTGATGACTTATCTCGTGCTATTCGTACTATCCTATCCTCTGATATTCTACTAATGTGTTCGTTCCACTCCTGTTTCCGTTTTGTCACCCATCCATTTATGTCTTCTATATTGCATGCTCTTCTTATGTTTTCTCTTCTCTCTCTATCCAACAAAATTTTCCCTGGTATTTTCATCTCCGTTATTTCTAGTAGTCGTCTCGTTTTAGATGTATCAGGTCTTGTCTCCGCCGTGTATGTTAATATAGGTCTAATTGCTGCTTTATAGATTTTTGTTTTTGTGTCTTGTCTTAGGTGTTTGTTCTTCTAGATTGTGTCATTAAGATATCCCTCCGCTTTACTTGCTTTTAAGCTTTGTTGTCGTACTTCTTTTTCAACATCTCCGTAACTAGTTATATCTATTCCCAGATATCTAAACCTTGCTTCCTGCTTTATTTCCCATCAATTTCGATTTTATATCGTAGTGGGTATTTAGATGTTGTCATACATTTGTTTTTTTCTGCTAATATTATCATATTGTATTTCTTGGCTGTTGTATTGAAGATATGTGTTAATCTTTGGAGCTCGTCTTCTGTCTCGGCGATTAATGCGGCGTCGTCTGCATAACATAATATTTGGATTTCCTTGTTTCCCATTCTGTAGCCATGAACTTTACGTACTGCTTGTTTTATTTCGTCCATCATTATATTAAAGAGAAGTGGGCTTAACGAGTCACCCTATCTGACTCCGCTTTGTACTGGTATACTGCCTTCCATCCTTTTTGTAAACTGTTCCCAGTTTTCATTTTTTGTTCTTACCGACTGCTTTGTTTCATTTCGTATTCTTCTATAGGTGTCTCTGTATTCTGGAGTATTTGGTGTTTTGTACTTCGTGTAATCTTCTCGTTTCTTTTTACATTTCTTTTATTTCTTTTCTGAACCATGGTATATTGTTGTTATTTCTTTTGTTTAGGATGACTTTGCGTTTTTCTAGAGCTTCTTCGATGTCGTCTATTTTTTTCAGCTGTATCTTCTGTGCTAGCCTCCTTTGGTACATTTCTCTTGTAGAGTCGTTCCACAGTGATTCTACATTGAATTTTTCCTCGGTGATTTCCTGTAGAAAATGTTTTGGTGTTATTTTCTTTCTTATTTTTGCTAGTACTAGTTTATGTTCACTCTCTGCGTCAGCTGAGTTTAAAGTTCGGATATCTAGAATCTGCTTTGCGTGGATTTTTCTGTTAGTGACTATAAAATCTATCATATATTTATGCCCCCTGGAGTTTTCAAATGTATATTTATACTGGAGCTTATGGTCGAAAAATGTATTATTGATTCTCAGTTCGTTAAAAGCACAGAGATTAGCCATGAGTTCTCCATTTGCGTTGACATGGTTTTCATTAAATATTTGTTTTACTCCTGGAACTATTTCATTTCCGATTCGTGTATTAAAGTCACCCATAAGAATTAAGGGTTCTTCATGAGGTATTTCATCCAGGATGGTTTGCAAATGTTCGTAGAATGCCTCTCGTTCCTCCTTAGGTTTGCAGTCCTCGGGGCTATAGATAGATATGACATTTAATTTTTGGCAGTCCATTGTGATGTTCATATGTATTATTCTTTCGGATATATAACGGCAGTTATTTATGTTGTCTTTAATTTTTTTTATGGACAAATATACCTACGCCTGCTATGTATGCTAGAAAATATTGGTTATAGTCGCTTTGGCCTTTACCTTTTTTTCTTGGTTTTTTGGAATTATATGTAAAAAACTGAAAAAATAAACAGTCTCTAGTAGACCAAATTATAAAATTGTATAAAAAGTTTGTGAAAAGAAAAGTTTGGAACAGACCTGGAAAAGATGTAAACGAGATGTGAACAAAAATAAAGTGTCTATAACACGCCAAAAAAATTAAATACTGTTCTAAAACTTTTTTTTAAATAATTAATTACAATTTCAGTTAAAAATACGTTTATTTTGAATTCTACTTCGACTTTCGCTTCTCAAAATACAAATTAAAGAAACTATTTTGTTTTGTTAATATGCACAGTCGCTTTAGATAGTGGATTATATCAAAAATATAATCCAGAGCGAATAATATAGAGAAAAACAATGAAATATTCAAAAAAACTAATTAGTAATGCAAACCCAGACTTCCGTGTTTAAATACGTTATCGAATACAAGTTCTGATTATGAATAATTAATTGTTTAGAAACCAATAACGAGATTATGAAGCCTTTAAAGCCTTTTTTGTACCCTAAAGATGGTTTAAATGTTACTGCTATTTAGGTCAGTTTTATAGTTCAGTTTAATATATAAAATTATTTTACAGTACTTAGTTTATTTAAAAACACATTAGAACACAAATAAAAACACAAGAACCTCTATTTCCTGAAAATGTCAACTATTGAATGTTTTCATCTTTCTCAATGTGTTAAAAAAGACGAATGTTATATAGAAATGCAATTTTTCGCGCCCTGTATATCATTGTTATTGAATCGACCACATGTAACATTTACCGATACGCTTATCCGTTATTATCTATGATTATCTTTCCGAATCCAATCAGTAAATTGATTCTATAAACATCCATTGGGATGTTCCTTGAACACTCGCAGCATGTGTTATAATTTGCTTACGGAAATAGCAAGAGAATGAATTTGATGACCATAACTTTATAGTAGTTCATTCATTTCGGAAGAAGAATAGTACCATTAAAAATGTGGTTTGGAAGGAGCAGATTAAAATATAATAGAAGAAGAACGTAAACAAATGATAACAAACCAATTAATTACAACTGATGGTAAAGAGACTAAAAAGATGAAACATAAAAAACATGGAAATGTATAAACAGATAATTTCTTCTGCTACTAAAGTAGAATGGATGCAAGAGAAATGTTATGGAGGTAGAAACAGGGTAAGAGCTTAAACATAGACGTGTTCTAAGATCATTTTACATCGCTTCAGTTCTTTCCACTATTCCTCTGAATAGTTTTCATTTTCAGGCTTCTGTGGCTAATCCCTTTGTATTCATTCTTCTAGTGTCTAATAACTTTCTTTAATACCTACCGTCATTATTTTATTTTGTTCATTATAGTATATTTACAACATCTTCTCCAGTGCATCATCTGTTTTGCCTTGATTTCTTGCTTTTTGATTCCATCATTTCTGAATTTGCTTTGTTTCATTTCGTATTCTTCTATAGGTGTCTCGGGATTCTGAAGTATTTGACGTTTTGTACTTCGTGTAGGCCTCTCGTTTCTCTTTACATTTCTCTTTTATTTCTTTTCCGAACCAAGGTGTATTGTTGTCGTTTCTTTTGTTCAGTATCACTTTGCCGTTTCCTAGAGCTTCTGTTGCTGCTTCTTTAATGTTGTATAAGTGTGCTAAAAGTTTCTATTCAAACATTAACCCTCTTGGATCATATTTTTTTTCCTTACATAACGCATCAACCACGCAGGGTTATTAGCGTGTATGGATTGTGATACAGAGTTAGAACTTAACAATAAAATACTAACCATAGCAATACATAAATAGAAATAAACCTAAATTTATACAAAGTAAAGTCAAGGCGAAAATATTTTTAGTATCACTGTCTTTTCCAAGAGCACTATTTAATGTTGATGGTATGTTATACATTTTGCGTTGCACATCATACTTGGAGCACTACAATAAACAATGTTTTACCGTTAAGACACTTTTACACATGTCACACATAGGTTTATCAGCACGTTTTAGTAGTTAGTCGTGTGTTAACCGAGTATGACCAATCCGGAGGCGAGTGAGGGTAACTTGTTCTTTTCTATTGTTAAATTTTGGTAATTTTTGATGATTAATATCAACTTCGTACAGCTTGGTTGGGGAGTTCTTCCATGTATACTACCATATTGAATTAATCTTTTCTTTAAATAATGCTTTCAGGTCGGTGTGAATAAAACATCTTTAATTGAATCACATTGTTATCTAACATACGCTTCTCCATCTGCAGTTAGTTTACTGAAGCCAATTTCTTTTACTTCTTTCATTTGTTTGTTTTTCTTTGTAGGCTTTTTGTCTCCCTACGCATGTTTATATCATATTATGGTTTATTTAGATTCTTTAATTTCTCATATTCTTTAGTTTTTGCAGAAAAATAGGTAAGATTTTACACATTCGATACGTATAGGCATTTATAGACGAATAAAGGAAGCTCTATTATACTGAAATTAAACCTTAACTGTTCTTCTGTATCTTTATTTACTTGTTTTGAATATTCGAAACCAGTTCAGTAAAGGTTCTTGTCTAGATGAATTATTATGTTCTGAAATGCAAATTTAGATTACCCATGTCACTCCAATCATCGTATGTTTTGCTTTGAAAATTGTACGAGGCAGATATCTGGGCAATAATCTGAAGTTTTGGTTTTGAAAATTTCGGATTTCGACTTTTTATCTTTAGTTTATTATACCACAAGCAACAAATTTTTAAAATGTAAAAATTAGAAGGGGATTATACAAATCCAGAAAGCAATAGAGGAACTTAATCAGGAAAAAAGTAGGCAGCCAATTTTTACTATACCTCTATTATACTTACTATTGTAGAAGAAAGATAAGACAGCTCGTCTTATTTGAGTTTAAAAGATAGAAAAGTGATACTTATATGTGTATTAGTTTTCATTCTGTATATCATTCTAAAAATATTCATCTGATTACATCGTAAACTACGAAAGTAGCATCGAACTTTAAAAAATGTTCTCGCTTGCTATTTCTTACACCGTGAATATCTCGAGAAAATATTTCGGTCTCCTAATATACATATTGTTACGTAAAACGTACATTCACATTCCCCATAAATTCGCCCGATATCGATCCAATGAAACTCTTTAACAAAAGGCGGAATCTATAAGCTCATAAACTTTTCCAAAACAAAAAACGAACAGTGAAATTTTCTCTTTCGCTGTACACCTATCGCCGTCTATAACTCAGCGTGGGGTGGTCCACAATGCCAGTTTAGAATCTCTTCAAATAACTCCAAATTAGATCGGCAAAAGGAAATGATGGTTGAAAATGGGGCGCATGTCATTTAGCAAAAGAATTTAATTTAAAGTTTCTGTTAGTTGGAATGCGGAGTATAATATTAAATACTTATTTAGCAATTTATTTTATCATAAGTCGGTTAATAGAGCATTGTACTATCGTGAAATTTTATAGACTATTTTTATCTGATAAAACGTCATAACAACGCTACGCTTCCTACTAACAAAACTCCTTCCTGTAGTGACAACATTATGACTCCTTCTCAGCTACAAAATTATGACAGATGCGTCACGAAGGAGTCTGGTAATTCTATTGTTGTCAGTTTGACAAACGTCATTGAGGCGTAATCAATTTTGGACAGATATAATGAATCCAGACGAAAAATGAAGATTTGGATGCTAGTCAGGTGAAGAAATCAAAAAATTTGTTTTGGAAAATGTCCCATTGAACACACAGAGGTCCAAAAGCTCTATTTGGACCCATTCGGAGTTCCTAACTGAGAAATTTTACGCTCGAAAGATGTACTACCAAAACGGAACTAGCAAAAATTCTCGAGGATTATACCTTTAACATGAAAAAAGGCAATGACGAAGACTATAAAGAATCTTCTGTGTGTCTCTAAAGTCAATGTGGAATACTACAGCAAAAATGGTACAAGAAAAATATTTTATGGAGTGTGGCATAAAAATCGACACTTTCACAGATATATCTTTCAAATGTGCAAAATTGGTCAGAGATACCATTTTCTGTCTGGGCGATTAATGCGGCGTCGTCTGCATGACATATTTGGATTTCTTTGTTCTCCGTTCTGTAACCATGACTTTTACGTACTGCTTGTATTATTTCGTCCATTATTATATTAAAGAGAAATGGGCTTAATAAGTCACCCTGTCTGACTCCGCTTTGTAGTGGTATACACTGTGTTAGTTTTCGATGGTTTGTATAATATTGATTGGTTTGTTTCTTTTATACGGTAGGTGTAAGATGTCTTCAGCTTGGATGCGATCGAAGGCCTTTGTCTATACAACATAGGTATGCTGATTTATTGTACTCGATGGCCTTTTCTGTGATTTGTCTTAGTACAGATACGGCGTCTACGCAGGATCTTTCGGATCTGAATCCTTGTTCCTAATCTGATAAAGTTGTTAGTTTATTGATTTTATTGGTTACGACTTTTGTGGTAAGCTTAAGTGCGGTGTTCAGTCGATTTATACTTCTATAATCGTTGGGGTCTTCTTTATCTCCTTTCTTGAACATTGGTATCATTATGCTGTTTCTCCATGCGTCTCCTCTATATTGCAGTGCAATATTAGTTTTGTCATCTAGAGGGTTATACTTTCTCCTCCGTGCTTTAGAATCTCGTTGGTTATTTCGTCTGGTCCTGATAACTTTCTATTTTTAAGTGAATTTATGGCTATAACTACTTCCTGACAATTGGTTTCTATTTCGGGTCTTAATTCAGGTACGTAATTGTGTTGATCATTATTTTCCCTTCCTTTAAACAGTTCCGTCAGGTATCTTTCCATTCGTTTGCTGGTATGTTATTGTATTCCTTTAATTCTGCCATTTCTTTCCGTTGGTTTCTTAAAAATCTTCATATTTGTTTTTATGTATCGTAAAAGTCGCTTTCCATCCTTTTTGTAAGTGTTCATTTTTTGTTTTTCTTAGCAACTGCTTTGTTTCATTTCGTATTCTTCTATAGGTGTCTCGAGATTCTGGAGTATTTGATGTTTTGTACTTCATGTAGGCCTCTCGTTTCTCTTTACATTTCTCCATTTCTTTTTTGAACCATGGTGTTACTTTTGTTCTTTCTGTTCTCTTTTATATGACTTTGCGTTTTCCTAGAGCTTCTGTTGCTGCTTCTTCAATGTTGTTTTTAATTTTCTCCCAGCTCGCGTTTATATCTTCGATGTCATATATTTGTTTCAGCTATATCTTCTGTGCTAATCTACTTTAGTACATTTCTCTTGTAGAGTCGTTCCACAGTGATTCTACATTAAATTTTTCGACGGTGATTTCCCGTAGAAAATATTGTGGTCTTATTTGCTGTCTTATTTTTGCTAGTACTAGTTTGTGTTTACTCCCTGCGTCTGCTGAGTTTAAAGTTTGGATATCTAGAATCTGATTTTCGTGGATTTTTCTATTCGTAGCTATAAAATCAATCATAGATTTGTGCCCCTTGGAGTTTTCAAATGTATATTTATACTGGACCTCAAAAATATTTACAATTTCCTAAAAGGAGAGGGTCAATTTATAAGCCCACAACTTTCTTAGAAAGGATTAAAATTTCCAAGTAGCAGAACATGGTTTGCAGATTGTGAATCATTTTAGTTAAAATTAAAAGGTTGTGTAAGTCCTGTGATTATAACACGCAGAATGGAAATTTTAAAATTGCGAGAAGGAAAACATATCATAACAAAATATTTTTTATTTAAATGAAACATGGATAAACATACTGGTTGGATGGCGGAAATTAGGTTAGGATAGCTTATTATCTTCTTATTTTCAAGTTATTGCCAGTAATGACAAAGTAGCAATTATTATCAGTGTGGTTTCTAGGCTCCCTCTTGGTTTCAGGAACGGCAAACTTAAATCCTTTTTTCTTTTTTAAGACCATTTTCTAAGATCTTCAATACAAAAATAACATACTTGTTACAGGTAACAGTAAAATTATTTAAAGAATGAATCATTATTAGGTGTTCATTCAAATAATATTGTTGCAACGGTTATGTTTTCCGATTCCATTAATTTTAACGATTTATTACGCAAAACGTCATATACACCATGTTTTTACTCTTATTTTTCATATATTGCGAACAAACTTCTAATGCTGTTTTGAATAAAAAAATAGCTTAGAGCGTTTTAGGTACAAAACATTGACACGCATTAAAGGGGATAGTAATGAAACATGTACAAATATTCACACTACGTAGTATCTCCGTCTTGTTCGTTTTTAATCACATATTCCAAACTCGTAGATAATATCCTTAAACAATTCTCTAATCCAGTTTGCGTAACTCAGCGACCCTCCGTCGCAAACTTACGTTGCCCAGGGTGCGTTCATAGATTCACTTATGAGTTGTCTAGCGACCTCGCCACCACAATCCAATTTAGTCAAACAGAAATATAACCGGCAGCTAAACGACGCTTAAATATGTTACACAGCAGCTCTGAGTCAACTTTGAGTCGAACTACCCTTACGTTTTAGAAATTCGCATAAAATTAGAAACCCTCCGGTAGTGGTAACCAAATATGGCGTGTCGCAATAGTTTAGGACTCTTGTTGATGTTGCTCTTTCTGTTATACCTGTAGAAGTATTAGGATGTTTGTTACCTTGGAAATAAAACAAAATAATTTTTCTACGAATAAAGATTTGTTTTTATCTCTTCTCAAAGTCATGACAATTTGCCTTCTTCTTTATTGACGGATTAGCTATTTTTGCCTGTTTTGACATAAAATTTTGGTTATATTATTGATGTCCAAATAACCTTTTGCCTATAAATCAGATTAAAATGCATATACACTTACTATATATTTAACTTTATTCTCTTATATATTTTTCTGATCGGACTGCTGTATTTTGTTGTATGGAACATTAAATATCCTCCTTCATTTTTTTGGGATCTTTGAAATATGTCCATATTGTTAGTTATTGAACGTGTTTCCCAGACCTTAATACCGTAAGTCTAAGTGGATTTTAAAATAGTTTTATAGATTAACATGCTGAATATCTTGCTTCAGTTAAGTACTTATTATTTGTGTTATGTAAATGTATGCTTTCGTCTTATCATCTTTTTGAACAAGTCGATTTTCATTTACAGTATATGCTCAGCTTGGAATAATCTGCCATTGTTTCATTGTTGACATATTTCTGACATCATATAAATGTAATACACTTGGTTTTAGCTTATTTCACTTTCATCTACCGAGATATCATGATTATTATAAGCCTCTATTAAATACCCGTTCTTGGTCCTGTGAACTTTCTAACCAGTTTTTGCTTAGCTTTTTAGATCGTTCTGCCATCGTCTAGGTGGTCTTGGTTTACATTCTTGTAGTTTTCACGTCCATCTTACATCCTTCATTCTTGTCACATCATCATCCCATTTCCACTTCGGTTTAGACACCCTTTCTATGAGTCTGTACATAATATCTTTCTATAACCCGACAGAAAAATTACAACTTATTGCCGACTGCAATATACATGTTATTGTCGAATTATTTAATATCATATACAGAACAGGTATATTACCTAAAGAATGGTTTCTTTTAACATTCCTGACTATACCGAAAAAGAAAAACGCCAGACAATGTTGCGATAACCGTACCATCAGTCTAATGTGCCACATACTAAAGATTATTCATCGAAGAATATTTAAAAAGTTAGAACAAGACATCGGACAAACTCAGTTCGGATTTAGAAATGCTCAAGGAACAAGAGAAAGATTATATGCAGTAAATGTGATAATACAGAAATGTTTAGATGTAAACCAGGACATCTATGTCTGCTTCCTAGATTATGACAAGGCATTCGATACAGTGTAACATAATCCCTTAATAAAACTACTGAGAATAAAGAACATCGTCACACGGGATATAAAAATAATAAATAATCTGTATTATGAACAAGAAGCTGTCGTAAAAATAAATAATTTAAAAACTAATAAAGTAAAAATCAAAAGAGGTGTTAGACAGGGCTGTGTCTTGTCACCATCACTGTTTAATGCATACTGAGACGAAATATTCAAAAAAGCATTAGAAGATGAGGTAGCAGGCATAAAAATAAATGGCCTACCCATACGTGAAATTAGATATGCTGATGATACAATACTAATAGCAGAAAATATTACAGATTTACAAAGAATTTTAGATAAGGTTGTTGCAGCGAGTGAAGAATTTGGTCTGTCACTAAACATAAAGAAAACAAAATTCATGGTTATATCAAAGAAAGATATTCATTCAATCAATCAATCTACAGGTAAATAATAAGACGATAGAACGAGTTCAGATTTATAACTATTTATAACTATAACATTAATGAAACAAACGATTATACTAAAGAAATTAGAGTTAGAATAGAAAAGGCTAGAAGTGCACTCACTAATATGAAACAAAAATTATGTTGTAGAGACCTCAGCCTAAATCTTAGAAAACGAGTACTAAAGTGTTATGTATTTTCTATTCTTTTGTATGGTGTGGAGACATGGACTTTAAACAGGATTCCATCAAAATAAGAAAACTACAATATCTGGGTCATATAACACGTGGTGACAGATATGAATTTCTAAAAATAATAATGCAGGGAAAGATTCAAGAAAAGCGCAGCATAGGTAGAAGAAGGATGTTCTGGCTGAGAAACCTCAGAGAATGGTTTGGATGCAGCTCAACTGAACTCTTTCAGGCTGTAGTATCAAAATTTAGAATCGCAGTGATGATTGCCAACCTTCGTCGCGGAGATGGCACGTAAAGAAGACAACCTTACTTTTAGTTCTCTAGTAAATCTTCATGTTTCTAATTTCTTCGTAGTCTGTTCTCATCAATACCTGTTTAAATAGAATCTAGAGCTACCTTTGAAAATTTAATAGGAACGAATAAATTTGAGGTTGTGTTGATTCGAATGTATTCTTGGTTTTTGTAATATTTAGTTTGAATTAGCTGCTTGAGTATACGTGAACACTGCAATTTTGCTGTACAAATTTTTATTTTTTCTTGTATATGAATAAAAGGTTAAAAAAATATATTCATTTGCACAATGAGTTTAAGTAAATTGAAAGTTTTAAAAAAGAAGAACTGATTCTTCTTCTCCCCTCCAATTTAACACAGGAGAAGGAAAATTCACAACTATAAAACTACCACTTCAAGATGACAAAGAAGGCTCTTATAATTTGGAAACTAATATTATTCGAGTTATTGTTATTGTTAGGTACTTAAAAACAGACAATAATGGAACGTGTATGTCAAAGTAATACTTTTATAAGACTTTTATTACAAAACTCAATTCACTTTTATAAAAATATAATTCAGGTTAAGTTTGCATACAACAATACCTTGTATGAATCGCAATAGCATAACAGATAATCTCGTTAGTGGTTTAGCAATGACAATGCTTTTATTCGCTTACTATATATGAACGTTTGATATTTTTGTGTATTTTGTGGCCTGCAGAATGTCTTGTGTCAGAATATCGAAACAACCTCAGTCCTCTGGGTCGGCTGTATCTAAAATCTGACAACGCTGGTAAGATAAATTCGTTGCCTTGCCAGTCAGAGAGCTTTATGCATATTTTACACATCGCGTGGAACACTGTGGTATTGCCAATATATTTTCGTTCTCGAGCAAGCCGTCTTGGTCTTGCTGCTAGTTCGTTGTCGGTCTCAGAATTGATTATTACATACGTGCAAGATTCCGTATATATACAGGTAACTTTATGTCATTCGTACATTATGTATCTGACAATAAAACAGTTTTATTGCTCTACGTCATCATAATTGAGTAAATCCCAAGAATAAAGTAGTAATCCAATAAAATATCGACGACAAGAAGTACTAGTTTGGTAATTTTATCACAAGAATTCCATACTCTAGTTCTCAAAAAACCCTGATATTATTTATTTGTTATAGAATATTTTTGATAACTTAACAAAATATATTGTTCTGAAGCTATTTTCTTGTGGCATTTTAAATTAATTACTATTTAACTGGGAATAAGCCACAATTAAAGGTTAAAATACGTTTATTGACGTTTCAATTTCCACTTCGGAAATTTTTGAGAAAAACAAAAAGGTATTTTGAGAACGATTTCCGAAGTGGAAATTGAAACGTCAATAAACGTATTTTAACCTTTAATTGTGGCTTATTCCCAGTTAAATAGTAATTAATTTAACAAAATATCAAAAATCTATAATATTTCTGATTTGGCGACTATTTTGGATTAGGGATGAAAGCTTTGAAAGATAATAGCAAATTCGAATGTCTAGCGATAATCCAAAATATTCGCAAATTAGTGAAATATATAAGATTTTTGTTATTAGAACTGCTATTATATGAACACAAATCATAATACAAATATGATTAGCATTGTAATGGAAAATACGGTACAAAAAGAAAGCATTTCCGTTTTAACGATTTTTTCAGATATTAGATTCATTTTTTTTACGATTTCTTTTCGGCTGATATTAGTTTGCCCAGTCTGTGCAAGTCTGGCAAGGGTCCGACCGCAACTTTTCTAATGTATCTTGAGGCTTTACTTTTTTCATCATTCTAGAAGTAAACGTAAATATTTTGTACTTTTAAAGAAAAAAACTTTTTTTTTTATTTTGAAATGCATATTTACAGTTTACTCATAAACAGTACATTGAGTAATTAGTAAATATGATGACTTGAATTGAGTACCGTCCAGCAACAGGCCCCATTTTCACCTATGTAACCAGGTCTTCTGGCCAAGTCCTCTTCAGTCTTCGTTCCTCGATTGGTGGCTAATATAATATTCACTGATAATTTAGCTGCAATTTAAGTAATAAGCATTAAGTAATATTTAACCTCATTTTAACCTTAGCTAAGAGGCTAGCTCTCCCTCAATATAAAGCTAGGAAGAAAGTTCTGTAGGCAATTTACCTGGCTTTCCAATCATTATAATATGAGCATATTTCCGCTGGATTGGAAAATTGCTTAACTGCAGCATTCTCATATAGATAATAAATTATTCTGCGAAACTCAAATGGGGAGAATACTTTTATTGGAGGTGATAGTGGGCAGGGTGCATCTAGATATTCGCTAACTACATCATCATTTATGTTTTGATCTAAATTTGGAGTAAATATATTTTCTAAATATTCTGCAAATACATTAGCTTTTTCTTTATCAGTCTGCGCCCAACTTCTATTAGGTTTTCTTATTGGAGGAATTGGTAGTGTCAGTTTCTTAAATTTTTTTAGTTGCTCTCTATATAGAGTAGTCATCTATAGCATTTTTCATATAAAAATGCTTGCACGTCACAATTTATATTAAGTGACGTCACTTATATTTAAAATTTCCAGAACGTCAACCTTAGAGTTCAAATTTTCCTAACACAGCTAATAATACGAAAGCCATACTGAACTGCTCGATCCTTCATAGGCGTCAACATGGTGTAAAAATCAGAAAAATAAAATCATCATTATATTGGAAATTTTAGAATTATATTGATTAAATAACCAAAAACATTTGTTATTATTAATAATATAAATTTTATGAAATAAATCTTTAAGTCTAATATTCCACAAAATAATAATTTTAATTAAATAGATTAGACAATGGTACGCAACTGATACAGGAATATTTCAAATTTTATTGACAGTTCAGCATGTGGCAAAAGTGTATAAAGTGTTGCCGGTTTTTTAGAGTAAGGGTTTTGTTTATGTTTTGATTTCTTGCACAATTTGATGATAATTTAATATATATATTAATAAATTGTATTTATAAATACATATTAAATTTAGATTAATAACTTTAAAAACTAATTATAGTCGTGTATTGTGATTGTGCTATGCCAAAACAAGTAAATAGTCTGTAGAAAGTTGATAAGCTTTCATATAAGATAGATTATTTTGAACAAGAAATAATGACGGGGCGTTTTTACTGTTAAAGCCCTAAAAGAGGTAAGTTTAAAATTTAGAATATATAATTCTGTATTAAAATGTTTTTTAATTGATTTTAGTGTGTTGCAGCAGTCTTAAAACTAAGTGTGTATACTGTTAATATAATAGTTTGACAAATAGTTGACATTTTAAAAATTCCTCACTTACCTACTAACTATTCTGATGTTTTGGCAACGCTGTGGGGTTCTGACGTCGTAAATCTTGAATGACGTGCAAGCATTTTTATATGAAAAATGCTATAGAGAGATATTGTTAATACAAAAATTGAAGTTGTCATTACGAGCTTGATTTAGCACTGACGTTAGCTGATGTGTTAGTCTATGTAGCTAGCTGTGCCTTATCGAGTGGATTTCGAGACCTTTGCCATTTTGCACGCGCCCTCCTTTTTTCGGTTAGAATTTGTTTGATATGTAATAGCACCTTATTGTCTTCAGGGTTGCCCTCTTTACTTATAGGAGTAGATTTCCAAGTAGCGTTTTGTATTACAGCCGTTAGCTTTTTACTGCAAATTCCAGCTCATCAGGTTCTTTTATTCGGTGATCTAACGTTATATTCTGGTTAATGGTGTTATCAAATTGTTCGCAGTTTGTTTTTATTGTTAAATATTCTTAATGGCTGTTTATTGTATATTATAGTTGTGCTTATTATTATTATGGCGCTATGATCCGAACTAAGGTCAAAACTAGGCTCTATTTTGTATACGTGTTAGGTAAACCTTTAAATATTGCAAAATCTAGAATATCCAAAATTTTGTTAATATTTGCTGGCCAGTATGTTGGTTGTCCTGTGGATAAGAAGAATGCATTGTTTTTCTGTAGATAAAACATGTGCACATTTTTGGCATATTTAATACAGGTGACAAATAAAACCTATTCTCGTTTAAAGTGCGGCTATAATGCCACAATATATTAAATTTTTATATTTGATGTATTAGTCGTATTGTGAGTGGATAATTGACACCTAGTGTATGCCTTTAAAAAAACTTTTATTGTTATCTATTATTGTGGCGAATCTACTGAGCTTTATCACACTAATCAATCACTCTGTATAAACAGAATGCATAAAAATCGTTTAAATAAACAATTCCTAAACTCAAAACTGAAAGGAAGAAGAACTGTAGGAAGCCCATTGAAAAAATGAAGACAAGTTTGATGCCGAAACAGACAAGACATACCTAAATTCTGGACTCAAACAATAGAAGATTCCTGTAGAATTTTCTACACAATTTTAAGAATCCTCTACTGACATTTTTGAAACTACTATTCATACACTTTTTAGCCAATCTTTATATTTCCTTGTAGTTATTATAATAAATTAGAAAAAAAATGTTTAAATTTTCCTTAACAAACAGAAAATTGTTGAAGAATCTATTATATCTGCACATTTTATACTCAGTCATGTGAATTTTCTATTTAGCTCCTAAAGAACTGTGTATTCCCGTGATCTAAATTTTACTATATTATACTTTATTTTATAACCTAAAAATTGCCATTCTTTCCCGAGAAATTGACTTCTACAGAAGCATAACATAAAAATTACCACGCCAAACCTTACTACATTCTCGAGAATAAATTTCAGACCTGGTATCTGTAAATTGACAAGAATAGCTTGTATTTCAATCGTAAACTTTATATTACTCCTAAAAGATTTTGCAGTTGTAATTCTTCGGTTGCTTTTACGATTATGTCTTTTAGGAAATTTACAAAAGTTTGCACGAAAACTTATGATAGTTCCACAAAAATGTACGGCGCGTATTCTGTGCAAACGTGGTATGAGACTTAAAAGTTTTACGTTCCAGAGAAGTATGTAACGAAGAAGAACTAACGATATCAGATTTTAGATAAATGTGTCTAAGTGTTTTCATATGTGACATAATTCGAACATATTTAAAAGACTGTGGTATTGATAGTCTTTCGTCTGCACATTTTTTAATTAATCTCATTAATTAGTTTTTATACCTATGTGTAATTTTTGACGTTTCGACAAGTTCGACAATTGTAACTGTTATCTTTAAATCCTTATCTTTAAATAGCTATAAAATTTACTGTAAGAGGAAGCAATAAATCGGCTTTTTTTTGTAAATAGTTTTCATTAGACACTTTTTTTGCTTGAGTTTGGAGAAGCGCATTTATGAAATAGTTCCGCGGCCTTGGAAATTACCCAAATTGAAAAGGTATAATTTTAGATGCGAGGACTGAGTTTTCCTACCTCTCCCATAGATATTTTGTTATCCAGATACAACATTTATGAATCATTACCCATTCAAACGTGAGCATGTAAACATAGCAATAGCAAGTAATAAACATTCTATCAAGCTATCGTTGTATATTATTTTAAATTAATAGTATTTGAAATTATATCTCACGGCAAACTAGCATTATTTTCTGCTATAATTTTTGGACCTGTCTTGTACTTGTAGCATAATATTATACTTCAGTCAATCTGTGAAAAAATCATCGACTTCATGTAATATCTTATTTTTAGAATGTATAATATATTTTATATCACCATTAACATATTTAGTTAATTTATCATTTTCAAATGGTAACTTTCCAAATTATATAAAACTGGAAAGGTGCTACCGAATCATAAAAAAGGCGACCCTAAAGAAATGAATAATTACCTTCCAATAACAATTTCTTTAGTATTTTCAAAAATCTTTGAATATAGCTATAAAGACTTAATTCATTTTTACAGATAAATAATGTGATTGTTAGTACCCAACATGGTTTCCAGTCTAAAAAATCTACCCATACAGCAATTCATTGCTTTTATGATACTTTTACAAGTTTAATAGAGATGCAGGAGAAAATCTTGTTGGGATATTTTGTGATCTCAGCAGGGCCTTCGACACTGTCAATCACGAAATTTTAATTCATAAATTAAAAATATGGGTATTCAAGGACGTGTATTGAATTAGTTAGCATCTTATTTAACTGCACGTCGACTATACGCGTGCTATACCGAGAAAGGCAAAAAATCAAATGCGAGTCATACATTTAACTATCTCAATATGAATGTACAGTGACGGTAAAAAAAATCTTAAACACAGTGAATAAAACACATAAATCAGGATAATTGTTATTTTAATTTTACAAATGAATACTTTGTTATATCACCCTTGTAGTCGATAACAAGATGGATTCTCTTGGGCACGAATTGAGCATATTCTTCTTCCATGATCACCCCAACCTCTTTAATTCCTCTTTCAGCTCTTGAACCTTATTTTTCATCATATTCTAGGCGTTCTCGATGGGAATAAGGTTGGGCGAATTACATGGCCATTCCAATACGTTGATATTGTGATCATTCAAGAACTTTGACACTGTCTTGACTTTGTGAACAGAGTCACCATCGTGCATAAAGAAGTCACATTCCTTGATTTTCCCACAAGTTCAATAAATGTTGTTCTAGAACGGTCACATAGTTGCTTGCCCTCATTGTAACATTCTTTGGCAAGAAATACAACCGTGCCCTTCCTTTATTTCCACTAAACTCACCCCATACCATTACACTTTCAGGATGTTTGATGGTGGTAACTGTGAACTTTGGATCTTACCTTAACGCGGTGTGTGGACGGCGAACAAATTTGGAGCTTCCTCTTACTAACCTGAACGTACTTTCGTCACTGAACATGACTTTTTTCCATTTTTCAGATGTCCAATGCTGATATCTTTTACAAAAATCTTATCTTTTTTACTCATTGCTTTTGTAAGCAAGTGCACGTCAACTCTTTGCAGCACGTCAACTTGGTAATGCTAGATCTTTCTGAAGCAGATGACCAATCGTTCTTGTTAAAACGTTCTGAAGGAGATCAGGATGTTTATTTTTGAGTTCCGTGGTAGTTATGGAAGCGTTCAACATTACTTCACGCCTGATGATGGTGTCAGTCCTAGATGTTTTTTTAAGAGCACCAGAACCAGTTTTTCTTTCCGAAACAGTCTCTGAAGGCAACGACGCAGCCAACCGTTTCAATTGATAAATTGCCTCTCTTGAAACACCAATATCACGTGCTACGGAAGTTACAGAGTCTCCTTTCTCAAGTAATGTTAAAGAACGAACTTTCTCCTGTTGTGTGAGGTTCTTTCGACGCATATTTTTCACTTTAATTTAAAATTTAACGATCACAAACTTTACTGAGTAAATAAAAAGAAGTTTAACACTCGCACAAAGCCAACTGTATATGGTACAAACACGCAGAATAAACTAAAGAAACTAAGGGGTCAGTAAACTACAGACAGCCGCCGTTGAAAATACGTTATCCCCTCTCCCTTAAAATGCCAAACAAGCGCTGACAGAACGCATGCAATTTTTCTTCGAATTTAGTGATTTATTTGGCAATGTAAATATTTTTTTTTGCCGGTGGTGTAGGTGTACCGCAAGGCTCAATTTTAGGACCCATTATATTTCTTATTTACGTAAACGTTGTTGTCTCGGTTAACTCCGAGATGGATATTTTACAATATTTGCAGATGATATAATTGCCATAATACCTCTTTGTAGTCATGACGTTGACACCTGGTTCTGTAATCCACCAAAAAACTGTTTTTATGCAGTTTCACCATAGGCAACGATGTGTTAACCCACTTAAGTTGAACATAAATAGTAATGACATTTCATGAGAAAAGTTCCTAAGACTTCATATAGATGAATGTCTTAATTGGAAAAAACATTGTGATGCACTTGCCGCAAAATTAAACTCAGTAACTTTTTTGGTTTCGAAATTTAAAACAAGTGTTAACGGAGAAACAATTAATAGTGCTTTATTATGACCAGGCTGAATCCCCTCTAAGATACGGGAACTTAACAATAGGGATAGCATTAGACCTAAAGAAGTAGTAGAAGAACAAACATATAATCATGAAAACACGGAAATTACAAATAAGGAATGTGGGATATCCAATGTGAATTCAAAAACAGAAAAGCTCTAGGTTCCGATGGCATTGCAAATGAACTCTTAAAATAAGGCGGGGAATCAATAATTAAAAACATATAAATACTTTTCAGGATAATTTTAAGTAGTGGCAATAAAATTTAACTCTTGCAGGACACTTTTAACTAACTACTTATTATTTTTATTAAATATCTTCATTTTTAATATAATTTTACATGATATAAAACTCAAATACGCATTTTATATTTTTATTTCATTCTACTACGACCTTTTGTTGCTAAAAAAGTAGTTTAAAAATATTATTCCAACACTTACAATATTCTAAAACCAGCCATTTTATTAAATATATCCGTCCACCCAAAACAAGATATAAATCTACAATATCCAAACCTGTCCAATCATAATTTGTTGTTTTAATGAGTTCAGCAACTGCTATTAGTCAAATAAATCTGTGACAGGTTTTTTATTCCTCTTACCAGTGAAACTAGTTTTACCTTTTTACAATTTTATTGGTGAGTCGGTATCTGTGGGTAGGAGCGTCTGTTTTAACGAAAACCAATAAAATGATTTCACTAATGATGGTCTACACAACTTACTTTGCTTGAAGATGTATGAGTAATGCTAAGAATATTATTGGATATACTCATTACCTAATAAAGTAAAGGAGTGTGGTTAACGCCTTTAATTAAATTAGTATTTTTATTGAGAATAAGCTACAACTTAAGTTTAAAACAATTTTATTGACGTTTTAATTTCCACTTCGGAAATCGTTGCAAAACATTATTTAATGTTTTGTATTTTGTTTAGTATGTTTTGTTTAATGTAAATTGAGAAACTGCTTTTCACATCAAGGGATGTAATGAGAGCATATTTTAAATTCACAAGAATATTTGGTTCTAAATCTATTTCTTCGAAAAAATTACCTACAAGAACGTCGGCTATCTCAATAAGCTTCTGAAAACCATTTTTTTTTAAATCGTTTCAAATTTGACAAGCTGATCTATTTTCTTTTATTAAGGCTAGGCTTTCTACTTTCTACCAAGGACAAGTTGATGATTCTAATTGAGTAGGTAATAGTTTTTTTTGAAGCCAACTAAAATTTTATTTAATAAATAAAAGTTGCTGCTGAAGAATTTTGTTTTAAAAATTTTGTTTAACATCTATCAGAGATTTTGAACTTTCATCCGTTCAAGCGTCAATAATATTTTTTTAAATCTACGAAATAGTCTGAATAGAAAAAAGCGGCTTCCAACCATGTTCCCCATCGTGTTAGAACGGGTTCTGGTGAAAGTGGAATATTTGGAAGGACTTCTTTATAAAGTTGAATTCTTATAGAAAATTTGAGGAGTACTTTTTTCATGCTTGATATCAGTAAGTTTACAAAAGGAAACTTTTTTCTAATTTCTTCTGCAACTCTGTTCATTTCATGTGATAAACAAGTGACGTGTATCGAGTTGGTATCGAGTAGCTTAATTACATTTTCTTGAACTTCCTGCAAATTATAGATTGCCTAATATGTATTAAGGAAATGCCTGAAATCATTTCCTCGGTTCAAATTATATTTGCCAGCTTTCAAAAGTCAAAGGTTTTTGGTCTATGCAGAGGGCAATACACTTATTTGATGAATCGTAGCATTTTAGTGAGATTATAAATATAGCTTTGGGACTAGTTTGGGAGATAGTCTATTATAAATTTTTACCTCAAAAACAACTATAGTGTAATAATTCAGTAGCGGTCAATAAAACTATATTTTTCTCCACGACTTGCAACATTTTATTTTATCATCGTCGATCGAGAAGAATTGGACACAGGGAATTAGAAACCATATGTTTTAAAATATACAATTCAAAATAAATTGACGTTCATACATTTTATGTCTATTTGCCTAAGTCTAATTATTACTTACGGGAAAAATCTTTGACTATCAGTGGCGTAGTTAAACACTGACAGAAATTTATCCAACATACATGCAAAGCATGTTTTCCAATAAATCTGAATGTGTTCAATAAATTTTCTGCTCTTAATCATCATCTTAAAAAACAGCTATATTGGTACCTACCTAAAATTAGTTCATATGAAATTTTAAGGTTCTATTCCAAAAACACATGGTATAAAAACCCTATCTTTAAGCATTATCGTCTGGCAGTTGATTAAATGCGACACTCAAAATAAAATGTTATAGATAAAGACAATAATCGCGGATTACTCAAGTAATAATCCCCGATTCGAAGAAAATCCATGGTGCATTATAATAATACCTGAATAGAAACGTTAACGTTACTACGAGATTTATTCTTTCAAGTCTTCGTTTTTGAACGATTTTATTTCAATCGAAAAGTTCATGGAAAATTAAAAATCTTTTGAAATAGAACAAATACATGATAAATTAGTACACAGTATAATAATTATCGTTTTTGCCGATGTTTTAAGAAAAAGTTTTTACCTTCCATAATCTATATCTAAAGGAATTCCTGGCGTGAAGTTAGAAAATTCTTGATATAGGAAATTAACGAAAAGGATGAATATCTACATTAGCCAAAGAATCTCCAATAATAATTCCAGAATGGTATTGTCTTGATATTTCCATTCCAATAAGAAAGCCGTAGGAAAGAAAACGAAATATTAATATACCCTTGGGTGACGACATTTATACAGTGTGTTAATTTTAAAACTTACAATGTGCTATATTTTACGAACAAAAGCTGATATCGAAAAATGCTTGAAACCGTTTCTAGGATAGCAAGGGGGAACTAAAATGACATGAAAGAAAACTCACCCCCATCAACTTCCTCAGGGCCCACCCACCACAACTAAAAAGTTTAAATTTCAAACCCCCACTTGTAATACATCATTGAAAAGACTATAAAAATGCTATTTAATGGTATACATAATAATTATACAGGGTGAAGCAACAATTATGAAACTTTGGCGTAAATGGAAAATTAAATGAGGATTTTGTTGATTCTGTTGATGACCCTGAATAATTATTGTTTAAGAATTATACAGGGTGTTAATATCAGTCGGCGTAATATGACTTGTATTTGTAATGCTACCTCCCGGACTATTTCTTTGAATGATAAGTGACCGTCGGAATTTTTTTTTGTTAAATAAAAACTTAATTTGCCGCTTTTGCAAAACAAGCATCTGTTTTTTGGATTCTGTCAGATTCAATAGTTTATTTAAGAATTTTAAATGTCATTAGTTTTCATCATTTGTACGATCGATACTGTCCTTCAGCTGTAGTTCTCACGATGGTTTACAGTATACCCGAACGCGTGGAGATCATTTTCAAATTTGCCTCCCAGAACCAGTGTTCTTTAAGAACAGCCCAAATATTTCATAAAAGGCATCCAGACAAAAATTTAAGTCACATGTACGTCCGCGATTTAGTTGCAAAGTTTAGAGAAACGGGATCAGTGCAAAATAAAAAAAGAGATGCCACAAGATTACTGAATGAAGCATCCCAAATTGAGGTCCTTGAAAATTTTGCAATAGAGCCTGCTGCATCAACACGTCAAGTATCTGCAATGATAGGACTTTCACATGAGTCACAAAACACAAACTCTTCAAGAACTAGGCGATGATGATCCAGACCGACGAATGAGTTTTGTGAACTCATGCCTGAAAGAATTCGCGTTGAACCGAGAATGTTAAAAAATATTTGTTTCACTTATGAATGTAACCCGCATCGATTCAGAGAAGGTCACACTCAATATCCTGAAAAACTGAATGTTTGGGCAGGAATATTAGGCGATGCTATAATTGGCCCCTTGTTCGTACGAGGCAATTGCAATTTAAGTGGCGGTATTTATCTCGATATGCTGGAAAACACCATTGAACCTTTAATTGTGCATGAATTAAAGAATCAAAGGGACGATCAAGGCAACCTAGCTCTATACGAAGATTTGCTGCACTTCCAACAAGATGGAGCACTTCCTCACTATGCAGCTCCAGTTAGGCACTGATTGGTTACTAATTTTCCGAATAAATGGATTGGAAAGAGAGGTCTTATTGAGTGGCCACCGAGATCACCAGACTTACCGCCACCTCACTTTTTTCTATGGGTTACCTCACGTCAGTTGTTAATAAAACTCAACCTGCGTCATTTGGGGAATTGCGAGGAAGAATAAGGCAAGCATGTCGCGCTATTACTAGAACAACATTTGCCAAAGTGTTCGTGCAGAATTTGAAAATAGGCTGTCCTAGGATGTGATACATCATTGAAAAGACTATAAAAATTTTTTATAGTCTTTTCAATGATGTATCACAAGTAGCAGTTTGTAATTTAAACTTTTTTGGTTGTGGTGGGTGGGGCCTAGGGAGTTGATTCGGGTGAGTTGTCTTTCATGTCATTTTAATTCCCCCTTACTATTCTAGAAACGGTTTCAAACATTTTTTGATATCGGCTTTTGTTCGTGAGATATAATCCATTATTTGTTTTAAAATTGATACACTGTATTTATCGCATGTGGAAAGAAAGCCGAGGACAAATGTAAAATAGCTATAATTGTTAAGAAAATATCGATTATGCCAAGAAAATAATACAAATTTTTGTAATAATTGTCCAAGGGTAGGTTACACATTACCTTGAAACAATAAACCTTTACAAGAAGAATATTTGCGGTGAATGATTTACTGCGTTTCCCAAATTTTCACGAGATTTATTAGCTAGAAAGCCGAGACAAAGTTCAGACTTGTACTATCAGGTGACAGAGGGTAGTAATGATATGATCCATAAATAACTGTTATCTGCCACTCTACTGTTATCTATAAAGTTTGTGTTACCAACGCTAAGAGATAAACGTTTACTTGAGCAACATATTTTGCGTTTAATAATATCTGTCACGAAAATTAAGAATATTTGAAAAGCGCCTTGAAACAGAAATGTAAAATAAAAAGATTGTTCAATAATAATTAAAGAGGATGTTAGAACAAATTTAGTTGCCACAGTATAATCTCAATAAACAGGAGTTCTCTTGAAACATCGTAATAATAATCTAACGTTTTTACCATTTTTTTCTCATGTTACATGAGAATTTATGCTACCTCTATATCTAATATTTTTTTGTATAACAAATCACCAATAGGAAAACATTCGGTGACTTCCAAACGTTGACCTGAATGTTTGACTGACTCCGAAAATTAAACAGCTGGTTTTCTTATTAAGAGGCACCAAAAAGAAAAAGAAGAAGAATATTGAAGTGAATGAATTTATATCATGCCAAGTCTACGACAGTTTATGTAAATAATTTTTGGATTTTTTCTTGAATCATCTTTTTATTTAATTTGGTTCTTGGTAGAAATCACTCTCTTTTGAAATTACTCTTCAACTTATTTTTGTTGTAGTCTTTTCTTTATTTTACATTTTTTTTATAACTTGGTTTGTTTATATTCCGTTTATTTTTACATTATTCCTTATTTCCTTTATTGCTTCCTATAAAATTTTTTTATTTTCATCAACCCATTCTCTTCCATTTTTATTTATTACTAGTGATTTTGTCCGTCACCATGCGACAGTGATCTCCAATCAATTTATTTACCACCCTATTTAAGCCTAGGACGTAAAAAAATGATATTTTACTACGTTGTACAACCTTCGTAACAAATAAGTCACTTTTGAAGAATCGCTGAACTTTTGCATAAAGTCGTCTTATGTAATCGATTTACGTACCAAAATCAGCGCAATTCTAGTTTGACAAATCATTTAATGGGAAAGCTCAAAATTTGTATTTTTACCGATCACCAAATTCGCAGCCAATAATTTAGAAACAACAAACTTTCAAAAGATTTAAAAATTAAATTTTTAAAATATTAAACTTGTTGTTTGTTTGTCTCTGCTACAAGTAATCAAAAACGGAGTTGGTAAAAACACTCCTTTGCATTAATCAGAAGCAGCTGCCTTCTTTGGGCGCTGGAGTCTACATAATGTCGAAAACAGCAGGTATTATAAAATTAGACTCTAGTACAATATCGATATTGTATATCTATAGTAGCTACGAGAAGCGGCCAGATGATCGTGAAAGTGGCACCTAAGACTAGACAGACTCACTTAAAAATCATGAAGAAAAATGGTGCATCGACATAACAGGTTGTCCAGATGAGCTATAAGAGTGTTCAACTAACGCCAAAATCACTAAAGAGGTACCTGGCCAAAGCTAAAAAAGGATTATCAGAACTGAAAGCGCCGCCAGTTACATCTCAAAAGACATAATTCCTCAAAAAAAAAAAAAAACAAATTCTATCAGCCAAGACATCTTTAAAAAACCGATTGTCGTCAAGAAACTTTCTGAATTTGCTCCAAAATCGAGCCGCAAAGCATTCTTGAAATTAAGGGATCAACCAGAAATTAGAGAAAAAAATCTGATGATGGGATAGAATTGCCTTTCCCAGTAGAAGTCAAACAAAATCAAAATCAATTAAACATAGACATTTATTCATAAAATAGAATTTTTATTTATCATATTTTCACGTCTAATTATGTTGCGGTTACTTATCTGTAAGATAAATATAAAAAATTTATTTCGGAACGTACCAATATTTAATTAATTGTTAAAGAAATCACAATAATGTTTTAATATCTCTTTTCATTATACAATTTGTGGTGGCAGAAATAAAGTAAATTATGTAAAGAAAAATTTAATAACGAATAAAAAAATAATACATGTTTAATGATTTTTCTCAGGTTTTTCCACAACAATAAAATATATTCACTTCAGAAAGTTCAATAATGTCTTCATTTAGCAATTCATTAAAATTATCTTTATTTTTCAACGGAAAGCATGAAAGTATTTTATAAAACAAGATAAACCGGAATGTTAAAAGTTTTGCCAACACGCGAATATTGGCAAACTAACACTAGAGAATTCCTGGAGTTTTGCAAGGAAATAAAGAAGTTTAAAATTGGGAGCAGCTTCTGAGAAACTACATAGAAAATATCAGAATATAGTAGATAACAGAAAGAGGGTCAACGCTGAAAACAAAGCCGCCAATAAGGAATATTGGATAAATTTTACAGGCAACACTGATACCGATAAATTTGAACTACAAGGAAAAATGTTGAAAATTACCAAAAACAGAAAAGAACCTGTTAATGAATGATTCCATAAACAAGGAATACAATTGAAAACTTTGAGACGTATGAGATGAATTACTAGTACGAAACATGAAACAAGGTCGCGATTGGAATAGAAAATCTTAAAATAAATAAAATAAAATACTAGACAAATTACTGATACATATTTTTAATTCCACACTTATTTTATTAAAAGTGTATCCTTCAAAGACTTAACTCGGTAAATCTAAAACTATTGTAAAACATCAAAATAACGTTAGTCTATCCAAGAACGAGCTTTAAAGCTTCACTATTACATTCGAGCGAGTGCAGAAATACCAAACAGTGCTTGCTAACTACGGGCGTTGCGATTGCAATTGTTTCGAAAGTACTTGTGGTCGATTTTAGCGATTTCATTGGAAACTGACGACCATAGATCGTTAATTAGAAAAATCACTCAGTTTCTGTTGCGGCTGTTAATTGAAAATGTTGTCATTCACTGCGACATTCATCGAAAATTAATTTGAGAAGAGTGGATTTACGTACAAATATGTGACAGCAGGAGAATTGTGTCCAAACCGAAAAAATATTTAATATTCTATAAACAGTAAGTGGGATATGATAGAACGGTCTGTTTCTAGAGGCACCCCATGTTATTATTTCCGAGGAAAGATAAAAAAGCGCTGGTCCATTCTGGTAATTTTTGAAGCTTTTCGAGATGATGTCTGAACAGAATTGTTAAGTCATACATTTTTCGAAATAGCATTAATGCAGACAGATACCTACAATTTTTAAATAATCAGTTGTCCGATTTACTTGATTACCTGTCAATAGAAAGACAAGAAATATAGTACCAACATTATAGAGCAGCATGCCGTTAAAAAATAAATGTTCGAGAATTGGTCCTACAAAGTCTTATTTTAGCGCTAGGATGTTACGGCGGAATTCGGATTTTTTTTGGCCTTCGAGGGCCCTAGGCCTCACCCCGGTAGACTTTTTTTGTGGATCTACTTAAAACAAAAGGTTTACCTTAAGAAGTTATTTTAAGATGATGACCATCCTCGACACATTAATTAGAAGAATGTGAAACTATTACACCCGATGTAAAGGGTGTTTTTTAGAGGTATAGAAGTTTGAACTGGAATAAAACAAAATTATTTTTATAAATTGACATGAAATTGACTTTATTCGAAAGATAACCTTTTGGCATTATAATTTAAATATGATTTCCGGCATATGATCATCATGGCTGGCTCTGACGTAGTCTAATCTGGAGGTCTAATTTTCGATCATTTTTTCCAATATTTGTCGCTGTATATCGGCAATAATGTGGCAAATGTTATCCTCCAAGTGGTCAATCGTTTCATGCTTATCGGCGTAGACTAGCTCCTTCACATATCATCACATAAGATAGTATAGAAGTGTTAAGTCGCACGATCTTGGAGACAATTCACGGTCCGAAACGTGAAACTATGTGGTTACCAAACGTTTCCTTCAAAAAATCAATTAAGGCACGAGATGTGTGACATATTGCGCCATCTTATTGAAACGACAGCTCCTGCACATCAGGGTTGTTCAATTGGGAAATCAAAAAGGCGGTAATCGTGGCTCTATACCAGTCACCATTGACTGTAATGTTCTGACCGGCATCGTTTTTCAAAAAGTACGGTCCATCGATTCCACCAGACCATAAAGCACACCAGTCAGTTTTTCTAGATGTAATGTGTTCTCAATATACATATTAGGATTATCTTAACCCCAAACAGAGCAGTTTTGTTTGTTGACATAGCCATTCAACCAAAAGTGAGCTTCATCGCTAAACAAAATTCGCTTTTTCGACAAAACCCCATTTGGTGCGCGTCTTCTTTCTTGGTACATGACGGCCTGTATTTTGTCAGGGTTGACAGCTATCTTCCACTATATACATCAATCTTGTAGTTCGCTAAGTGCCCTTTGTAGGTGTCTTGTTGCTAGATCTTGGTTGGTACTGCTAAGAACTATCACTGTATCATCTGCGTATAGACTTAGAAACAATTTGGGTTCGGTTGGGGTGTCTGCTGTGTATATGGTATATACATACGGCGACAACACCGCGCCCTGTGGCGCACCAGCCTCCATGGCTCCAGCTTCGGATAGGGTTGGCCCTATCCGAACTATGAATCTTCTGTCGGCTAGGTATGACGAGAGAAGACATGTCATCGCCTCCCTATAACCATATTGGTTCATTTTATACAGCAAGCCTTCGTGCCAGACACTGTCGAATCCTTTACTGACATCTAGAAAGGCGGCTGCTGTATATTTCTTTTAATTGAACCTTTTTGTGATATATTCTGCTAGACGCAGTACCTAAAGTTCACATGAGTGTTCGTATGTGAATCCGAACTTTTGATTCTTATTTAAGCCTAGCTAGTATGACCTGCTCTGCAATTTTGCTTATTGCTGGCAATAAGCTTATCGGCTGATAATTCTGTGAAAATTGTGACATTTTCCCTGGGTTTTCGATCATTATAACTTGAGCTTCCTTCCATCTGCAAGGAAAATGTCTTAATCTTAGGATGTGGTTTATTAAAGTTCTTATGTATTCTATTGCTTTTGCTGGTAGATTCTTTAGAGCTCTATTCGTAATATGGTCCGGTCCTGGAGCTTTTTTGGCGTTAGTACGCTTGATCAACGTTCAGGGGACATATGGGTAATTTCTATGTTGCCTTTTGTTCTTTTTATTGCCCTGTATCTTCTTTCCACTTCTTCTGTGAAGTCGAGATTTTCATCGGGATGATAATGTTTCGTACATCCTGTGGAATTGGTTTTTTTGTAGTATATAATTGGTATCTTTTTTTAGTATTTTAGATAGTTTCCAGAACGCAGATTTATTTGGGTTTAGCAGTTGGCTATAGTTGTCCCAATTTTTGTTTCGATGTTCTAATGTTTTTCTTTATATTCGAACCAATGCATTAAAATTGTTATTCTTGATTACGGATTTCCAGGACATTTTGTTAAGAATAATTTTTGGTGTGATATATGAGATAAGCTTTTCCTCCATTTGTGTAAAACTTTAATGGACTCACTGTTATATGTTGTCACGTCATAAGAGAGTGGTATAAAGTGGAAAATTTAAATGTATATAGTGAAAAATTTCAGTGGTGGTGGAAATACCCAGTCCATACTATAAGTTGACTTTAAATACCTTAAAACGTGAATGATTTTCATCTGGATTTACCATTTTGTTTTTAGCATCAAGTTCCATCAAGATGTAAGGTCCGGAAATTTAAAATCACTCTGCATAAGAAAAAAAAAAACATTTACGTTTCGAATCATGCAAATTTTCCTAGTACTTCAAGTCAGTTTATAATATGTGCCTTGTATTTCTATTATCAGGTATACCTAATACATGTATATTTAAACTTTTCTATTGACTTTACTATTAGAAATTAATCATAGTTTAAAAAGAGTAAGTATTTATTTTAAATTTTACATCAGACTGTGACATGACACGTGACATTTTATGTACAACGTGACAAGAAGTAAAACGTGACATTTTACATGAAAATGTCTCTGAGACGATGCTGACTTTCGGTGACCCGTTGACGACATGTACACGAAACCTCATACGTCACGATCTTGTATGTTGTTTGAAAGTTGTGGAGTGATTTCCGTGGCGTTTGGTATTTTGGACCTTAGATTTTATTATGGAGATTTACATTTTGTATGCCCATTTTGGTCGTAGAGTAACCTTATTTATCTAGTCTGATCTTAGTAATCTGCAGATGCTGAAATGTTGCAATTAATGAAACCCGGCTATTTCACAAAATATATGGTCGAATGGCTTAAATGTATGTATCAAAAAAGGCGAATGCCAGTCAGTCATGCATTGAACATATTCTTAAAAAATCTCCACTCAAGAATATACAGCGGTAAAACAAAATTTAATTTTAAGGACGCAATGAATACATGTCCTGTCTAAGCGTCTCCTCACAGGCTTTCTTTTATTTTTCTCTTCAGGTTCTCCCAAAAACTTGCGAATCGGCTATTCTTCATATTGCGTGATTAATGTCTCAACGTTGAATATGTTAAAATCATCGTAACCTATGTTATCTCATTTTGGCATCAATTGGTGCTATTCCTAGACTTCCCTTAGGTCATTTATTCTTAATTTTATCCTCTTTGTCATTCCACTCATCCATCTAAGCATTCGCATTTTCCTTTTAACTGTCTAATATTTAGTTCCGTACTTTTATTTCGATTAAGTTTTGTGTATAAGCAAGAAGGACAATAAATTACAAAGAATAAATAACAATAATTAATTTTTGTTAACAAATGAGTTAAACAAGTGGCCGAAATTCTTGAAAAGATCTTGGATCTTGGAGAGAAGTATAAACATAGGTGCAGGATCGTAAATTGAAAACTTGCTGTAATATATATTTTTTTATTTAAACAAATATACCCGCATCAACCACTAAGGGTTATTAGCAGGGGGACATACACAAACAGTAAGATACATATTGTTACATAAAAAAATATTTTTTACAATCTGGTATATAGTTTAGTCATTTTAAGATAACTTAATAAAGACTGTAAATTTGACGTTAGTATACTTTTTAAATTATCACTAAGGGCACACGCGATTCTTTCGTTCTGGTACACTGGACACTCAACAATTATGTTTCACTGACAACTGAGTGTTGCACTTGGTACACATCGGAGCAGCCTCCTGGTTGAAGATATGCTTGTGTGTAAGGAAAGTATGTCCTATTCGGAGTCGGTTGATGATGACTTGGTCTTTTCTATTATTTGGTAAGATGAGTTTGGTTCCTACTTGACTTAGACATTCTTTGAGTTTGTTAGCAGTGTGATCCCAAGTAGTTTGCCACGCTCTGTATACGTGGGCTTTGATATTTACTTTGTGATCAGTCCAAGGCATTTGATTTATGATAGCAATACTTTGGTCGGTGGTTGCATTGCTTGCCAGAGAGTCCACTTTCTCATTACCACTTATTCCCATATGAGAAGGTACCCAGATAAAGGAAATATCTTTTCGTCAGTAGAAGAAGGACTGTTGAGAATTGCTGTAATATTGAAATTTTCATTTCAGTCATTACTGGGCCCGTGTACGTCAGATAAGAGTTCAGCTGATAGTTTTTAATCGTTGTTTTAGATTGAACAATATAATACAATTTACATTAGTATAATATTTTTCCCGTTCTTAACCCTCTAGAGTATTATTCGGATGTACAATTTCCTCTCACAATGGACTTAATAGACTTAAATGGCTCTTTTTTTTTTCGGCCGACACTGAACTACCATATTGCATGCTGTTTTTTTACTCCTTTCAGCTAATGTACAAGAAACAAAGAATTGTTATACTTACACAATTACCATAAAATAGGTTAAATAAAACTGTCAATTATTCTTCTTTTTTTTATTTAAGTTTTGGTTGTTCGAATTTGCAGTGTCGTCGGTGCAAATTCTTCTCGTATACGTATAACATTTCGAAGGACGTTCAAAAATACAGATTCATATTTGTATATGAAATGTTTCATTCGAGTTAACTCGTATACGAAAAAATTTGATTGAATTCGAAAATACGACCCCAGGATCAGCGTTAATTTTTCTATACTCCCTCACAAGGGCGGGCATGTCAGGGGACTATGTGGCTCAGTGCTTGTAGCCAGTATGTTGGTGTAGCCTTTATTGTACCCGATATAATACGTAAAGCCTGGTTTAGTTGGGTGTCCACACGTTTGTAGTGTCGCCTGTTGAGTCACACCGATGCGCAAAACTCCGCAATGGGATACACGACTCTCAGTGCTGTCGATCTAGTGTAGACGCTAAAAAACCACATGTGGTACCTCATACATAACTTTTGCAGAATGTTATTTCATGTTCTATTTTACAGTCGTCTTTGTAAGATATTTTTTAAAGCTTCGCGTTCTATCGAGTATCACACCTAGATATTTTAGGTGTTAAGTGTGATTGAGAAGTCTGTCTTTAAAGTAAATGTTTAATTGGTAGTTTACTAGTCTGCTGTTTAAACGAAAGGACGATGCTTTTGTGTTAGCTGCGTTGGGTGTTAATCTCCAGTGGCGAAATATCTTCTGAGAATAGCCAGGTCGATTGTTAATATTTTCTTAGTAGTCTTTAATTCTTTATGGCTCGTACCAAGTGCCCAGTCATCTGAATATGTGCCGAACTCCTTTGATATGGTTTTGGGCATGTCTGCTATATAAAGGCTAAAGAGCAGGGCGCCAGTACCGATCGTTGCGAGAGGCCGTTGTTAAGTTTCATTTGGTATTAATCTTATCATCCATGCTGACTTGTAAACTTCTGTTGCACAGAATAGCATTAATGACATTAGTGATCTTTCTGCATGGAATCGCTCGCATTAATTTATACAATATACCTTTTGTCCGCACATATCGTACATTATAACTGTCCTTATGATAACGCAAGAATTTTTATCTATTTTTTCATTAGTCTGTAATGCTCTCCTTGTTGGCGATCATCCTGGCAATCTGTATTTTGCAAACTGCGGCTCTGAAAAGATTTGTGGTTGTTTTTCTGAACCACGTGCGTAGATTTTTCGGCCAGAATAAAACGCCGAAAACGACGAAAAAGAATGTATTAGAAACATCTGGGAAAATGTACTGACACAAAATGTTCAAAATTTACATGTCCACATTAATTATCTTGTATCCACTACACTACGTCTTACGTATTTACTACAAGTAAAATAATTAAACAAACCCCCAGTAAACAATTAAAAAATTAGGTAATTATGCTTTTTTGATCTGTCACTATTAGAGTTTGATAAAATTCAAATTTTATCTGTCTTGAATTTTAGATTGCGTCACTGGATACGCTTTGCAGTTACAAATCAAATGTAAATTTCGACGTATCCGGTAAAATTTCAGAGCGCGCTATACAATCGAATCGTCTGAATGCATTGATTTACACTTTTGTGCCACTGAGCATTTCGACATTTTTATCGATTTAAATCCATACCATCTGAACGGGCTGTGATATTCCAAATACTCTGTTTTTGTCTTACCTTTTTCCTCAAGAGCTTGTCTCAGCAACTGACATATCCTCAGTTAAACAATACTCTAATTTCAGAGAAGACCATATTTTTTCAGTAATTGAGATGGTTCTTCGAAAAAATTTAGGTTTTTCTTTGACATGAACTACTCTACACAATTTACATACATTTTACGCAAATGTTAATATCTGATCCCCTTATCAACGTTACAAAGTGAATTTACCTTTGCAATTATTTCCTCCTTCGCTCTCTTTCGCCTCTAATACACAGTTCGTTAGAGGCGATACCAATTACCACCCAGGGGCGTAATATGTAATTAATTTGCTTTATTTGTCTGTTAAACTTTCTGTCATTATCGTGGCTATAAAACGTTATTTCGTTCATGAATTTATGCCTCCATTATTGAAACAAATAGGTCATTAGCGCTACTTGTGATAACCGTCAAAATAAAGTTTATGGCGGCTTTTAAAACGGTTTATGATCGCTGTGTAATTTACTTGTTTCAAATCACAGTTTAGATATATTTTTATAATAGAGAGGGAAGTAGAATCCGCTTTAAAAGTGGGCATTTTTTATATCATCATAGTCGATACATAGTCAAAACAAAGACGAACTCTCAATATACAATCACAACAACAAATAATTTTCGCATAATACTAAATAATACAAAATAATGTATTTTGCTTTCGCCTACTAAGGTTCTACTAAAAACGTCTACTAAGGTTCTGAAGGTCACGCTTTAAGCGCTGTAATGGAAAGATCGTTGTTTAGTCTATCATATATAGCACCCTAGTACCTAATAGGTTAACACTAGCATTGCATTTTATATTTAAAAGATATTTTACTCGATATTATTGACTGTTGTTTACTATATCTTTGTCACCAAGATCTGTTTGTTGTTGTATTTTTTGTGATATTAGTACTTCAAAAAGTTCAAATTGGGCGTAGAATCCATTTAGGTTCGATTGGATAATTCTCTATGATGGAGCTTTATTCTTGACAAAATTCTAGTGATGTATCTGATTTAATTACTCACTTTCTAGTACTTAAACTATTGAAAATATAATTCTATTTAATTGTTTCATGGATATTGTCAAGGTTTTTGATTAATATTCACAGATTTTTAAGTCGACTCTATTCTATGCAGTAGCATTTGTCACAGATTAATGTAACAGTAAATATTTCCGATTTACATACTTTTATTTGGTATACAATTTTATTTTATTGATCCTTGAATCTTGTTCAAAATTTTATGTGCAACATTTTATACTAAAATACAGACATTTTCCAACTGTGGCTATAACATTTTCACAGCACAAAAAAAATGGAATAAAATCTGCTCAATGTCGCAAAGGTCTTTAGAACTTTATTTTAACATGACCCAATGTAGAAAAGTGGAAATTTGAGGCTCCCCCGTGACTTGCTCGTGAAAGTTTTATTCAAAAGAGACAGTAAGTTGATGTTTGAACGCTGTGTTTTTATTTACATTTTTATTCGTTTTATGATATTTCATAAGTCTGCAGAAATCCCGAGAGTAATGCCATTTGCGATCATCGATATATTTCTGCGCATTTTTCGAATTAGAACGAAAAGAGTATTCTAATGTTAAAAGGTTTTTTAGATGGACTACCTAATTCTAAAAATTATAATTTACCATTATGTTTTTAGTTTTACTATATTTTTTGTCTGTTTTTATTTGATGAGGCAAGAATAGTTGGTTCTCTTTTCCTTTATTGCAGGGTCTAGACATGTGTTGCCTATTTCAGAAGATGCTTCATTAAGATTGAGGAGAGGTCTCCATGCTAAAGACAATTTGGGGAAAAATCTACTCATTCATCATGATTAAATCCATTTTTATAACATTTCTTAAGAACACTGGATCAGAAATTTTGGAAGCCATCTTTTTTAAATAAATTCATCATATAACTAATACTTACTTACTTACTCCGTGGCGCTACAAGCCTTCGTGGGTTTTAGCCGACTCGACAACATGCCTCCACTGTTTTCTGTCTTAAGCAACCTCCATCCAATTCTCCACGCCCATAGTGCTTAGGTCTCCTGCTATATTATCTCGCCACTGGAGACGAGGGCGTCCGCGTGGTCTCCTTCCAGTTGGGAGTAACTAATACTATACTATATTACACTTTGTAATAATATTTTATATTATTAACCTGATGGTTCTGTAGAACAAATATTTGAATAGTAAAAAGAATGTAATCTCTGAGCACAACCTCTGGTTCATCAGGGAATTTCTTCTTTGTTTATTTGCTAAAAACTATTTGTTTGTATAAAATATTTAACTTAAAATTACTTTTTTATTCTATTATATTGAAATATTATATTGTAACATTGTTTTATATTATATCATGGGAAGTAAATAAATATTACTATTATTATTATAGCTACAACTATCTGTACTATAGCTATGTATATAAATAATTTTTAATACAGCTAAAAGTTACTAATCACGTCGTAGAAAACTTGCATTAAATTAACAATAATACAATTACCGATGCAGCTATTTTGACCACGTCTTCTTTTGTTTTTCAATTGCGTCCTCACCGCCTTCCGTTCTAATTATTCGTCGCTGAATACAATTCCACCGAGTCGTTTTCATTTTAAACTTCTTTTCTCTTACAGAAAGAAAGAACAGCCCGACAAAAGTTTTTCACAATTTCACATTTGGAATTCAAATTTATTTAGTCATTAAAATTCATACTGTCGGGACGCTAGAGCCTTCTGTACTGAAAAGTGCACATTGTACTTGAACGCGAACGTTGGTTTTCATGTCCGGTATTTCGCAGTTACCCACATTGTTATGTCCCTGCAGTGGAGCTTTAGTTACAGCGTTACAGCTTTAGAGTAAGATATAGCTATAAAATAATAGACGATTCCTCTTCTAAATTAAAACTTCTTCGCTTTTGTACGCAAACGATAAAAAATTTGTTAAATTAATGTCATTACAATATTTTTACTGGAATTCTGTTCAATATAAAATGGGGACTACTTCTCGTATTCGACACACGACATATATCTTATAGAAGATAGATACTTACAGAACGTAAAAATGTTTAGATGGCAATTTTATTACCGTGTATCTTTTTAAGGATATTGGCAATACTACAAAATGTCCGTCGAAATTCATTCACTCTCTCTCCAGCACTTCCATTAATCATCATAAAAGCTTCACGATCACAATCATTTAGTTAATCTCTTCGTAGACCTATCGACATATATATGAAATATTACAAATTGTGTCGAAAATAAAGAAAAAATAAAATTTTAAATTTGAGTTAAACGAAGAGATTCGTCGTCTTTTATGGTATTAACAAGGATTCCTGACAATAACTTTCCTTTTTAACTAATTAGTCACGATAAAAGACACTTTTTTTGTAAGTTGCACGTCTTTCACAAGTTCTTACGTCTTAACTTTTATAGCAGTGGTGCAACTTTCCAAAGGACAAATACGAAGAATTAACAAGATTAAAAAAGTTGGCAGTACAAGTAACTATTCATAAGGTACATTTAATCAACTTGCACATCCAAACGATTAATGGAATTCGCAGAAAACCTTTGCGTGACGTAAAAGGCACAGTAAACTGCACTGGAATTTTTACTTAATCTTTTTAATTACTTACTTTGTTTAGAATATTTTTGCCTATATTATTAGTTAAGAGTTAGTTTGTATAAACTGTGGAGCGAAAATTTAAATGGAATTGTCATTTTTTAAATAACATTATAATAGTGTACTTAGTGATTATTTACCGCTATCATTATGTAGATCTATAATCACTGGATTAATTTCACTAATTTTATTTTCCCGGATCCACAACTCTTCTATTAATTTTTATTAATTTTAATTTACAGTTTTGGCCCATATTTCCGGAGTTGCAGTTTTAAGAGCTTCTTGCCACATTTCCCTTACTGCATCGTTACTTTATCTATCTATCTTTTATCTATCTTTATTTTATATCTAAACGTGTTAAACGTTATGGAGAATACCAGTGCAGTTTACCGTGCCACTTACTACAACGAAAGGTTTTCTGCGAATTCCGTTAATCGTTTAGAGGTGTAAGTTAGTTGAATGTACTGTAGGAAAGAAGCTTATGACAAGAAGAAAGATTTATGTCAGTTACTTTGAAAGATATTAACAATAACAAGCTCTTTATTAATCTATTTTGTGAGGAACTGAATAATTTATGGTACAAGTCAACAATTATTAGGATATTTCCCAAAGCATACACAACTTTTACCAGGAACAATTCTCACTAAGAGAGTTTTTCATGTTCAACGACCGATATCTACTTTCTCGAAAATTCATGTGCCATTCCGTTGTTCTGTAGGTTCACTATATTTCATGTTCGAATTTTATTTTTCGCTGGTCATGATATGGCGTAGATTGTGTAGTCCGCAGCTTGTGCTGTTGGTGTTACGACGAATAAATAGGCTTACTCGGCACTTTCTTTTTAAAAACACATATTTCTGCCAATTTTAACTATTGCGTTTGAGATATAGTTTGTATTTGACTGTGCATTGTGTGTAATATAGTTTCTAGGTAGATTTATTGGAATTTCTGATATAAATGAAAAAGAAAAGAAACGAATTCATTTTTATGATTTTTACATTTAAAAAAAAATCCATCTTAAACTTTTAAAGAGTGCAACCATTATATATAATTGTGTAATATAATATTTATATAATAAAGTGCTTATTGAAAATGGAAATAGCCGAAATGTTTGCGCAATAATTAAGTGTTTTTATTTATAACAGACCAACAAACCCAGGGAGCTAAAAAGTTTATAATTAAAAAAAAGTATAAACTGATCATCATACAGCCTCAAAAGTCCACTGTTGAATATTGGCGTCTTTCTCGTGTTTCCAATCCCGTTTATCTTGCGCCGCTCTTATCCAGAAGCATGCTTTTCCATTTTTTTAACTATTATTCGCTTGGACAACTTGTATCCATATATAGCTGAGGAGACCAGTCTGTCTGTAATTCTCTAAATTTGCTTTGTCTCTTGCTTTATGAATATAACTATAGTAGCGTTGTTCCATTTTGGTGGAATATTAGCGTAGTGAAGGCAGATATTGAAAAATAGTAAATTTTTTTAAATTACAATTTTTAGTGACACTATTCCATCTTCGCCTGGGGTTCGATAATTTTCTTCAAGGATTCTTTGATTTTTGATTTTGTTATATTGAGCTTTAAATCTGATCCTTGGTTTAATACCCAGGTCTTTACTGTAATTGGGGGTTGCGTATTGTTATCTTTTCTCTTGATCTATATAGCTCTGTGTAGCACTATTCGACTGTTGTTAATATAGCATCTTTGTTCGTAATTTCTTCTCCAGCTCTGTTTCTTAGTTTATTAATTTCTATTTTTCTGTTTTGTACGCTCCTTCTCCAAACCTTCATGTCCATATTTTGCTCTATTTTTTGTTTAGTTTTTTATATTGCATTTTTGATCGTTTTAATATATTATTTAACAGCTCTTTGTTTATAATATAATCTTCTTTCATCTGTTGCTTTAGTTCTATAAAGGTTTTCATAGGTTGACTTAGTTTCTCATCCTTTTTGTTTGTTGGATAATATTAAGTTTGAGCCTATTGCATTATTTTGAACATTTGTTGTGCCTTTCTATGAATTATCAATATATCTTTTGAACTCTTGAATATTAGTTGGTTTTGTCCATTTCTTTGATTGATTCTTATTTATCATCTATGATCAATGCTTGTACTAAACTGGTTTACAACATTTACGTCTTTAAATAATTATTTTTTGTTTGTTATGAAATAGTCGATTTGGTTCCTTGTTTTTCCATCAGGTATTTCTCATGTCCACCTTCTGTGTTTTTTCTTTTAAAGAAGCTGTTCATTTGATAGATATGTTTTACAAAAAGGAAGTTAACAGTTGTTTACCTCTATCACTTGTGCCTTCACTTCCAAAATTTCTCAATATTATTTCACAGAGGTCTTTATTAGTGTTTATTTCGAGTTGAAATTGCCACCTATTATTTAGAAGTGATCAAAATTTTCCTTAATCCCATAGGAAATTTGATCTTAGAATATTTGGACTTTGTCGTCTGGAGATGCTGTAGTAGAGGCGTACACTTGAATGATCTTTAGGATATATCTGTCCTTTATTTCTATGTTTAAGTAGACCTACATGATATGCTCAGGTATATAATATTAGCATTTCATTATCATTCATTATCATATATTACTATCATCCATTAGTCTTTATGTTATGTTGGGAGTATAGTTTTTAAAAGTGTTCAGCCATTACTTGAGTTAAAAAAGCAACCGTTTATAGAGTTTTGAAATAACGAAAACACGACAGTATTACAGAAGCCACGAAATCGCTAGAAACAGTTGCCAAAAACAGAAAACCCCAGCAAATAAAAAATAGTGCAAAACAAACAATTCGAAGAAAGGTGCATTTTTTTTTTATTTTCTAAATATACTTTGAACTAAAGATAATACTTTGAACACAATTTTATGGAAAAAAAAAACAGATATAAATGTAAATATAAATTTACGACACATTCTCCCTATTTAATTACTGAAAAGCACTCACTACACTCTTTATACTGTAACAAACATAAATCAAGAGATGAATTTATCATCTAATTTCAAAAGCTGGTTGAACAATGTATATTATACACTGGTTGTGCTAAGAAGGAAGTATTAAAGACAAAGAAAAATATACATTGAGAAAAGTTCATTGCTGTTGAAACCGTAATCTCGTATTTAAAAATTTTTTCTTTCCTAGTAATATTTTTTTCTACTTCTAATATTTCGTCGTTCCATAACTTAGACTTTTGTTGACTGTTTTGGTCAACATCATCTTCATCATCCAGTCTTTTGTCTCCAAAGTTGAACATAGTCCTCCCATAATTTCTTCGAGTTCTGTCAGTCTTAAGGTTCCTGCAGCCAATTCCCAGCGATTTTTTTAACGTCGTCTGTCCACCGCCCGTCATTCATTCTGGTCACATGACCCAGTGTCACTTCAGCCATGCTATACGCTCTATTACAACTGTGATGCCTGTCCTTCTTATTTCTTCGTTTTTAACTTTGTCTCTGAGAGTCAGTCCAAGTAGCGAGCGTTCCATTCGTCTTTAGGCTACTCTGAGTTCGGTTGCTATAGGCTAGGTTTCGACACCATAAGTTGTGAGTGCAAGCCCACATTGGTCGAATAATTTGGCATGTTGCTCTTAAAGATGTCTGACAGAGCTCCATATGCGTCAACATAAACCTTTACAATTCCAAGTTGCTTTCTTTAACATATCATTATGCGAGCTGGTATATCCTTGTATATCCTTGGCTTGTTTTGTTTTTCGAGATTTTGATCCGTTTTCGTTCTATTTTGGTACTTTCAAAAGTATTTGGAACTCTCTTACTGAACATATTGCCAATCTGTACAGCTTAATCCTCTGGTAGGGATACCAATTTGGCTCCTTACAATCCTGCCTGATATATTTTTAATAATCTGCCGAATAATCAAAGATTTCTCAAATCTATGAGCTCACCCCACACTGTCATATTATTTTACCTATGAGATGATGTACTAACAGTAGACACAAGTAAAGAAGCGGCAAATGTCACTTAATAAAATGTATTCATGGACAAGAAACTGCACTAATAACCTAAAAATAACTTTACAAAGGCTTTAAGAACTGTGTTAAAAATGAAAATATAGATATCAACAAAGAGTTTATTGTTTTTAAATCTAAGTGTTTGCAGATTATCAGATAAATGGCTGTATTTTATTTATTTACGCTTAAAATGTCTATCTACTTTCTTAATAAATTATGACACATGTTGTAGTTTTATCCTCTTCCGTGTAAAACATTTTCCATATGAATGCAAAGTAATACACTGCATGGCATAAGTTAGGGATAGATCCCGTCAATAAACTATAAATAACTGATACATTTAATTTAATTATTTATTTCTTTAAATGAAAAAACTAGTGTTAATTGTTGATGTAGTTAAATGACAATTCTAGCCATATCCCTAAAAAGTCTAGAGGAACAACAGATAGAATGGACGTACTCAAATCGTTAGTTGGTTCGTTTCAATCCTGTAATAGTGGCAAAGAAGTATCACCAAAGGTGTCAAAGGTTTTTGTGTAAAAGTTTGGTGAATCCTTAAAATAAATATATCTAGTAAAATACATTAGTTAAATTGGCAAAAATATGAATAAACTTTTTTTTCATTATACATTTATTTCATTTTTATGTCGATTAAGTGTGCTTTGAAATCTTATATTTACAGATTCTAGTCATATTTTGTAACTGACAAAGAAACTTTTGTCCATATGTGCATTTAGATATAATTAAAATGTATTAAACATGAACCTATGCATGCTATGAATTTGTAAATATGGGACAGTTGACCTAAGCTTCGTTTCTATATGGTTTTGTTTATAGGACGAGTCGGTTGTCCACACTTCATGGCTCCAGAAATTGTGGAAAGGCGACAGTACGGCAAACCAGTAGATATTTGGGCAGCGGGAGTTCTATTACATATCCTCCTTTCCGGAACTCTTCCGTTTCACGGCAGTGGAAGGCGTTTAGCTGAGGCAGTTTGCCGAGGAAAACTACACGTAAGTTTTTTCCAAAGTTTACAAAAATATTTTGATTTTACAGTAATAGAATAGTTTTAGATACAAAACACAAAGTCGCGTCAATCATAAAAGGCTATTAATGGGCGTTTGTGTATATATACAAGGTGTTAAACAAAATAAATAAAGAAAATTATACATTTAATGAAATACATTATTAAGATATTCTTAAAATATAAGACGTTTCATACGTCTAGATTGGACATTCTATTAGAATGTTACCAGGCATCTACAGTATGATCAATTCTGATTCAATTTATCACTTACTTTTTTTTCTTTTTACTGGTTGCTGGAGGTAGAAAGTTAGAGAAAGTCTGATCTCTTTGACCATTGAGCTATTGTTCAATAATTATTGCTTATGTCGAGTACAGAGTACCAGCCAGTACAGTTATGGAGTTAGGGGAGTTAGCGTATTTGCTTGTTACTCCGTAGATTCACAGAAAGCCAAAGAAGATAGTGGGAAATCCTTTAATTAATGATACATTGACCATGGATCCTTTTGTGACTCTATACCCCAAATTAAGAAAATACACTCCAAAGTTTTAAGTATACGTTGTGTAATAGTGCAGTGGGTAAAACTCCGTTCTTGTATTCGTCATATTCCATGTCCCAAATACATCTTCTCTATTGCTCTTCATCGGTAAACAATTTCTTATTAAAATTTTCAACTTCCATTGTAGACAGATCACTTTTTAACCGGGCACAGCAATTTAACAGGACAAAAGCGCGCGTTTAATTGTGAACATGTGTATGATCATATACCTCTCCTAGTAACTAGAAACGTGTTGCAAACGCAGTGTTTGAAGTATATTCTATGAGCGCCACGTTTTGACGACGTTGGTTCTAAATTTGCTCCTTGGTACTTGAAACGCGGCGTTAGGCAAACGCGACGTCTAACGTCCTCATGTGTACAGGGCCTTAATATCATAATGATCAATTTTTATCAATATTTGTTTTCTTCTTTTTGCTGGTTGCTAGAACTGGACAATGCTGTCCCACTTGTTTACAATATTGTTTGATATTCAAATATCTGGTTTATTTTACAAAGAAAATAAATATTTATATTTTAAGCGTATCTTTTTAGATGATAGAGATTATTTGGTTATTTTATGCTTCTGGAATACAGAAAGTGAATCTGTGTTTAGCAGAATGTCGGCTCCTGTATACTTTTGGCAAAATTTAAGTGGTTTTAAAATTGCAATAATTTCTCTATTAAATATGTTGCAAAATATAGGTATTCTCTAGGGTACTACAATAATTAGACCAATACACTCTTCACACACACATGTGATCAACCCTGCCCCTAAGGAACATGTGTATACCATTATAAAGTGGGATCCACATGTCCGAAGATTAAACTGGTTACACTTCGCTATTGAAGTGGTACCTATCTGACCCTCATGCTTCTCCTCCACCCCTCCTCAACGTGTGACTTACGTGAGGAGGCTTATAATCTGAAAGTTACTTTGGGTGCCCTGGGTAATGGAAAACCCTCTGTTTTTATTGACTGTGGTTAAGCCACCTAACTGTAGGGGTAGCACACATATCGGCTTTTCTCCCTATTTACTTTACTGACTCTAGAGAAGTTACTCTAACTTGACATCGGGACTGGTGTCCCTAAGTACATACACTCTTCATGGAAAACATTGGTATATATACTTTTTCACTCTTGGGTAGTGGGAATAGTTTTTGGGAAGTTGTTGGTAATAGGATTAAAAGTTTTTTATGTTATATTATGTGGATGTTGGTACGTTTATTTATGTATCTGTATATATTTATTTATATTTATATTTAATTAATTTTAGTGATACTTATACATTTTTCTCAATCTGAAGAAGTTTTGTTTTTACTGCACTAAAATTTCGTACGTTATAAAATGGACGCGTTCTCGGTGTTCCGGGGATTATGTAAATTGAAATCCCAAACGCGTTGCTAACAGCACGTAGCTTTTAGCTACAGTTACGCAAAGGCCTTACAAGGTACTGGTAATGTTGAGGTTACCAAACAAAAATTAAATCTACACCTACACCGAGAAACAATTCTTCTGATTGTCTGTGAGAATTCGACGTTAGACCAAAATGTACTTAAGATTTATGTGAATCTACATAAGTCTTATAATTGAGAAAAATGGGTTTTCTAGTTACTTTTAAAGAATGTGGCATCTGTATCAAAAAAATTACAAAAGACTGATATGTTTTGTATACACTTGTTGGCAAATCAATGAATTGAAAAGAAAAGTACTTTAAAATTGTATTTTACACAATGCTTTTCAAACTTTTAATTTGTACTTTTCTTTTAAATTTATTTATTTATTAAAAACTAGAAATTAATGGCATCAGTATTGAACAAGTAATGGAAATAAAATACCTGGGAATTACATTGTTCAGCTATGGAGACCTGGACAAAGAAGTGAGAGATCAAGTACAAAAAGCAAATAGACTGGCAGGATGCCTTAATAACAATATATAGCGAAACAGACACATTAACACTGAGACGAAGTCAAGAATTTATTTATTATTGGTCTAACACTCAAGCTAATGGTTTGTCCCTGTTTAATTAAGTCATGCATCTCTCTTTAAGGAGTTATTGATAATATATATTTTGTTTTTGGGATGCTCATTATAAGTAGTTTAGTAATAGTTTTTTAAGCTTTCTGTAGCTTTGAGAATCCTGCTTTAACTAAAGACTTGCTTTTTGTAATGTCATAGCTTTATAAAGTTCACTTTACCCAAGTAATTTGGTATTCCAAACTCTTGCATGTCGTTATAGAGACTTTCTGTTTATGTTATTATAAGCCATTTAAAATTAAGAAAAATCTCTCAATGCCATGTTTCTTTGTATTAGTCTTGATATTTGACGTCCAGAAATCGTCGTCGTTGACTCCAGAAGTCATCTTAGTTTTGATATTTGATCTATTGTTGACGTTTCTGCCCGGAAATTAGGTTGATGTTTTTCTATGGATAGAGAATATTTTTAATATATCAAGAAAGGGTAAATATAGAATCGATCCAAATGGATAAATTTGTAAATATTACTCAGAGTTATTACCAGAAAAAAAGATATCTATAATAGTCCCTCAACTTACTAAATAACACCCAGGCGACATACCTGCAAGAATTGAAACAAATATTTTTATCAAATGCTTATTTGATGGAAAAATAGCGGAGATAGAAAAGTGGGTAATTTAAGTTCCACACAAAAAAACGGAAACAAAAAAGACCCAAATAATTATAGGAGAATATGAGTCACCCCAACTGTGGGTAGGTTGTGTAAGAAAATTATTAAAGAAGAAATGGAAAAACAGGATTTATTATGGGGAATAAGAGTTTTATTGGATTTGATACCTACTTTTTTTAATTATTCTCCAAAATTTGTGTATCCTAATGTGTTTATTTTTGTAAAACAAAATAACTCTAAAATTTTGGACGATAGGCAATTTAAGCAAACAAAAGCTAAAAGACAAAACTGAAGCCATATTCACAAAAAACATAAATTATAAAATAGTGTGTGCAGATTGTGAGAAAAAATGACATACAGATAGTAAGTGACTTTTTAATATGGAAAGGACAGTTTTCTTGAATTCAATTGTCTACAGAATAAATATCCATTAAGAAAAAATTTAGGAACAAACTGAATTTCTTAAGACGTACACAGAGATATCATATTCTCAACACTGTTAGTCACATATTCAGCGGTATCTTAAGAAAGCTATACTGCAATAATTTCGGCCTCGAACAGTCTAAATGCAGTATATTCTTTTTGTTGTGGATAGTATTTGGTCAAACGTAAATTTTAACCGTTCTCTCAAATATGACCACTATACATGAACCAAAGCAACAACATGTGACCAACAGCCAGCCAGGGCGCCATTTTTATAATCTGATGCTAATATTAGGAGACTTACTCAATAAAGTAATTTTTACAATACAGTCTCCTTGGTTTTATTTAAAAAAATTTTCTAACGAGGGCACTCAACCAACGCAAAACGTTTAACAGTATCAGCACAGTTTCACCACTAAAAAACTAGGTGTGAATTAAAATACTGGAGTCGAATATTTACTAGTAAAAGCATTAGAAAACAATAGTTTTTATATGAACTACCCCAGCAAGCTTGCCACCATGTAAAGCAACTTAGGAGACATTTTTAGTTAAGATTGTCAAGGAACTTTTTCGAATACAAAATTGAAATTATACTAAGTCTCTGAATCGCAATTCTACAAACGACTATTGGATGTCATTTAGATTTAGTTAAATTAAAGATCTTGCTCTATTTTGCCGTTCTAATTGCGCGGATTTTCTTTCGTTCGCTAAAGTTCCAGAAATCAATTTCCGTAAATCTGATTACGAAAACTTTTAACCGGTTTCGGAAGAAATGACAAATGGAATTCCAGAAAAGTAATCAGTTATGTTTTTTCAAAATTTAATTTGATTGTGAGGGCCGTTGATATTTTAGAAAATTAAAAAACGCTTTCCATAGAATACATATTAAAAAGATAGCGTGCTTTTCTACGAGATGAGAATTTCAATCGATGAGGCTGTAACTCGAATGAATGAATACTATTGAGTGATTCAATAATAAATCGGATAAAGGGCAAACCTACATATATATCTGTATCTGTAGAGTAGGGAGGGCGAGTTAAGTTTCACAGCACTTAGGCCACAATTGACCCATTGTGCATCCTCCCAGGGAGCTGTCACCCTTAGCTCATTGTCCATCCTGCCAATTCTAGGAAGGTGGACAAGTCACCAGGAGACATCTCTCTTATGTGGGCAGGTGTTGGCCAGGACTCGCCGAACGCGTACTCTCGTATTAACGATAACTCTGGGCATTCACATAGGACATGCTCTACAGTTTCGTCTTCTCGTTCACACTTCCTACATAGAGGTGTGTCTGCTAGCCCCAGTGTATGGAGGTGTTTGCTTAGTTGACAATGACCAGTTAAAAAACCAACTGCCAAACGTAGGTTTTTCCTGGTCATTCCCAAGTACTTCTTAGATGTTGACTCTTCAAGGTTACTTAGTGTTACCCTGGCAAGTTTACATCCTTTCCCTTCTTCCCATCTTTTTACGGTTTGAGTATGGGAGTGACATTTGACAATTTCCGCGATTGTTGTAGTTGACCAACCAAAAAGATCCCCAGGTCCTAAGAGTCTTAGGCCTGCCGCCTTCCTAGCTAATTGGTCAGCAATGCGGTTGCCTTTATTCCTATTGTGTCCTTTAACCCACCTCAGGATGATGGTATTACCATCCGAAGCTTGGGTTAGTGACTTGTGACACTCCATTACTAAACCTGATGTGACACGTGGTCTATTCAAGGTTAGTAGCGCTTGTCTGCTATCTGTGCAGATGATTATAGTTTTACCTGCTATACCTTTTTGGGTTATCTCTTTTGCGGCTATGGAGATACCAGTCAGTTCTGTCTGAACTACGCTGGCATTTTTGCCCATACCCCACTTTATTCTTAGGTTCAGTGATCTGGAGTATATCCCGCATCCTGAGCCTTCTTTCATTTTGGAGCCATCGGTGTATATGCAATAGGCATTTGCCACGTTTGTCTCCATGTACTGTCCTGTTTCAATTTTGTAGGGTTTGTTGAAGACAAACTTTGGTTCAATTGAGTCGCAGCCTGCCTGTAGAAGTGGTAACGCATCCAACTCTTCTCGCCAGAAACGAGTTCTCAATTGTCCCATTCCTACATCAAGGTTTGCACCAGCTGAGCGCAGTCGCATCATTGTCACTAGCGCCACCTCTTTGACATATATATCTAGAGGCGTGATGCCAATGATCAACTCCATTGCAGCAGTTGGTGTTGTTTTCATGGCACCTGTTATATTTATGCAAGCCATCCGCTGAATATGGTTTAGTTTGTTAATCGCTGTTGCCTGTAGCACTTTTGGTACCCAAGCAATAGCTCCGTAAGTTAGCATTGGCCTAATGACAGCGGTGTAGACCCAGGCGATCACCCTGGGCGTGAGGCCCCAGGTGCGTCCGACCGTTCGTCGACACTGCTCATAGGCAATATATGCTCTTTTAGCTCTACCATCTAAGTGTGAGTTCCATGTTAACTTCTTGTCAAGGGTAATACCAAGGTACTTCACCTCGTCAGAAAAATTTAGACTGTAGTTTAGAATCCTTGGGGGTATTAAGCCCGTGATTCTTCTTTTCCTGGTAAAGAGGACCATCTCAGTTTTCTTTGGATTTATAGATAGTGAGTGTTCCTTGCACCATGTTTCTATTAGTCGGAGAGCAACTTGTGATCTCTCACATAGTGTGCTCTCAAACTTACCGCTTTGCAGGACAGCAATATCGTCTGCATAGGCTATTGTGTAGAAACCGTTGCTGCTGAGTTGGTCAACCAGGGTATCTAGAACTATGTTCCAGAGTAGTGGTGATAGCACCCCTCCCTGTGGACAGCCCCTCGTAACCATGCCTCTAACAGAAACGTCTTCTACATTTATGCTTATTGCTCTATTAGAGAGCATACTGAATATCCATTCGCTTATGGCCAGGGGAACATTCCTGACGTTGAGCTGTTGGGTGATAGTTGGGAATGTGGTTTTATCAAACGCTCCCTCAATGTCTATGAATATACCTAGGGTGGATTCTTTATTATCCAGCGATCTTTCAATTCTTCCCACTACATGATGCAGTGCAGAATCGGTAGATCTTCCCGAAGTATATGCATGTTGATTTGGGTGAAGTGGGTTATGGACCAGAACTTCATCCCTTATGTACCTCTCGCATAGCCTTTCCATCGTTTTCAACAGAAAGGATGTTAGGCTAATTGGTCGGAAAGCCTTTGGTAGGGTGTAGTCCATCCTACCTGGTTTTGGTATGAAGACCACACGTACCTCTCTCCACTTCCTAGGAATATATCTCAGAACCAAAGAGGCTCTGAATATTTCCACGAGGTGCGGCAGAAGGATATCCAGTCCCCACCGTAGTAGGGCTGGATATATGCCGTCAGGCCCTGGTGATTTGAAAGGGGTGAAGCACAATATGGCCCATTTTACCTTTTCCTCATTAATCATTGTTCTGGCGAGATGCCAGTCGTTTGTTGACGGTATGATTGCTTCTTCCATCCGGTTTGGTGCTGTTGAGACACTAGAACCGGGAAAGTGTGTTTTCATCAGGACCTCAGCACTTTCGCGAAGGTTGGAAGTTTTATTCCCATCTTCCTTCGTTAGTATGCCGACATGCCGATGTGGGTCCTTTGAGAGCGCTTTTTGTAACCTGGAAGCCTGCGGGAAATCTTCGATTTCCTCACAGAAGGTTCTCCAAGCAGCTCTTTGTCTTTGTCTGCAGACTTTTTTAAACTCTCTGAGATTTGATTGGTAAGAATCCCAATCCTCTTTGAGTTTGGTGCGTTTTGCTCTATTAAAAGCTGTTCTTGCTGTCTTCCTAAGGTGTTCCAATTCAGTGCACCACCAAGAGTTGGTTTTGCGACTTTCCTGGACCATCCTTATTGGACAGGATTTTTTATAAGCATAGCTTATTTTGTTTTGGATAGATACCGCATACCTTTCCAATTCTGTATTAGTTCCTGGAGTTGAAGCCCTTTCATTCCGCAGAGCATCTTCTAAGAGTCGGTTGTAGAGTTCTACATCCGTCCTCTTAGGGTCGCGCGATTTGATAAGGCTTTTTTCCAGACTAATATTATAGGTTAGCCAGCGGTGGTCGGACATAGAAATATCCTCCGATACCTGCCAGTTCTGAATTTTATTCGATATTTCAGCTGTTGCCAGCGTGATATCGATGACTGTTTGGCTACGAACATTAATAAAGGTAGGTTCGGTGCCCTTATTTAAGATATACAAATCTTTTATAGTAATATAGTTATAAAGAGACTTACCTCGGGCGTTGTTATCTCTGCTGCCCCAGCCTAGATGGTGAGAGTTCGAATCGCAGCCGATAATAAGTTCTACCTTCTGACTGAGACAATGGTCTACCAGATCTTCCATTTCCCTTGTTGGTGGTAGGGTGGCTGCATCTGAGGGTAGGTAGACTGATGCTAGTATCAACTCTCTATTTTTGCCCTTTCCCCATGGGCACTTCACTTTAACCGCAGTTACGTCTGAGGTGCAAAACTGCGCCATAGGGGAGGCTTTGATTTTTCTGGGAACATATATTGCTGTTCTCGGTTGTTGATTGCTTGGTAAGCTGAAAATTTGACCGTTTAGGCTGCTAAGACCAGTTATTTTGGTCTTATTTATCCAAGGTTCTTGGATTAGTGCTATTGCATCCTCCGTTACATCCAGGCGGCGACATAGTGTTGCCGTTGCCACCTTTTTGTGTTGGAGGTTGCATTGAATAATAGTGACCTTATTTTTTTCGACATCCTTGCCCATGGCTTAGGTATCGTTTCGGCTCTTTTTAGGTGTCCATTTCCTCCTCAGTTGAGGAGGGGGCAGCCTCAGTTATTTCGGAACTTCCTCCGCAGAGTTCGTCAACCATCATTTGATGATCTTCTCCCTGCTGTGGGACCAGGGTTGTCTCAGTCTCAGCAACCGCAGTCGGTTGCCGCGTGTCTGAGGTTCCTGGTTCCGAGGAGGTATCCTGCACTTTGCTTGTGCTTGTTTTTAGATACAATGAGGTAAACGTGCAGCTCAGCCTCATTGCCCTTTTCCTAAGGACAACCATGTCATCGTCTCCGATTCCGAAGACAAACAGGTGTCCTTTAGGATCCTTTTTTACCTCATGGTGAAAAGTGCACCATCTCGCGACTGCCATGTCTGGATTTTGCGCCGCTAACCTCCGCAGCACTCTTTCTGGGTCATCAGAGGTGCTAATAGCATCCTCCGGGATCCATAGAGAGGCTTTGGTAAGTTTTGGGAGCTTATCCTGACTGACAACAGCCAGTGATGCTTCCTCCCACGGTTTGAGGTCAGATGTAGCCTTTTCCAGCCATGCAAGCGCCTCATCGTCATCACAGACTACTCTGATGATCTCACCTGAGTAAGTCCACGACTTGAACGTGGGTGCTTTTACCTGGCTGCTCGAGGGTGACAAGATTGTTCTGTCCAATTCCTCGATTAGGCTTTGTTTGATAAGGTTTGCCCGGTCGGCGGTGACCTTTCCATACGGGTTTAACTTATCTATAATAGCAACCTTAAGATGTCTTAAGGTAGCTTCGGCGAAGCTTTGGGAAGGCGCAGCGGTGTTTCCACCACCGCGTGACTTCTTATGCTTCCTCGGCGTGCCCTCCGTGGAGGTACTTGGGCGAAGGCGCTTCACACCGGGGGCTGTTGGTTCCTGTCCTCTTTTGGAGGTGGAACCGTTGTCAGCCTCCGATGTGGGCATCTTCACCTTTGTTTTGGGAGGGGCTGGAGAGGGATGAGCTGCTCCCGTGGGTGCTTTTCCCATCGCCTCTCTGGCCTTCTTCCTTCTTTTTGCCTCGGCGCCGCTAATTCTGTGGCGTTTTGGCCGGTTTTCCCGAGGTGGTCCTTGTCCATCCTCCGCTTGGGCCGAAGCTTGAGGTGAACATTGCTGTTCATCCTTAGCTCCGGCTTCAGGCTGAGGTGAACGTTTTGGTCCAGCCTCCGGTTTGGCCGAGATTAGAGGTGAACATTGCTGTCCATCCTTATCTGCGGCTTCGGACTGAGGTGAACGTTTTGGTCCAACCTCAGAATTTGGTTTTGGTTTTTTTATTTTTCGTATACATGTTGTTCCCACGAGTAGCTAGGGAAAGCTTGGTCACCCCTGGCAGAGCCCCGCATTACCAGGGGAAGGCTTTATACAGTGGGGTTTGCCTGGTTCCCCAGGGGGATCGTTCACGACCACATAAAACCCTGTGGCCATACAGCCATCGGCACGATTACCTCACACCTTAGCTTGGGTAGGGTGATCTGATTACGAAAACTTTTAACCGGTTTCGGAAGAAATGACAAATGGAATTCCAGAAAAGTAATCAGTTATGTTTTTTCAAAATTTAATTTGATTGTGAGGGCCGTTGATATTTTAGAAAATTAAAAAACGCTTTCCATAGAATACATATTAAAAAGATAGCGTGCTTTTCTACGAGATGAGAATTTCAATCGATGAGGCTGTAACTCGAATGAATGAATACTATTGAGTGATTCAATAATAAATCGGATAAAGGGCAAACCTACATATATATATATATATATATATATATATATATATATATATATATACAAATCAACCGCACAAACCCTTGTCTTAATGAATCTTAAATGATGGATATACATATATTAATAAATAGATTTTTTCCAAAATTTATAATTAAACACTGACATAATGATCACTTTTTGAACATGATTTTATGATTACATAGCAGATCGATATAGTGTTTCAGTACATCAGTAAATTGAAGTTGAAGAAATCAGTAGATCTACTGAAAAATCAGTAGATCTGGTAACCCTGATTAATGGGCAACGTACAGGCGCCAAAACATGGCGGTCATATCGAAACTGGCTTCACTTTTCGAAGGTTTGTTAAATTAGTGTTACCTTTCCTCTTTCTTTCCCTGTCTAAGTTTCCACCCTTTGCATTGCAGTCACCGGTTATTCTTTTACATCCTGTCTTGGTAAATTCTTGTATTCATCTACCAGCTGCTCATAAAAACACATTTTTTGTATCATCGTCTTTCTCTTTGGAATGAGCATGTACATTAATTATTCTTGTTTTCTTTAGATCCTTCCTTTTCCCCCTGTAGATGTGAAGGATATAAGTTTTTCTTTAAAAACTATTTCCCAACATCCTTCTTCTTCTCCTCTTTTAGAGATATGTGTGTCTGAATTGTCAATATGACATGAAATAGAAACATCAAAATAAATTTATTTTCGACTGAAATTGTGGCAAATTGTCATTAAAGACAGTGAATAATATTAAAATGCCATACAAAAATACTTTCAGAACGACTGTAACTCTTTAGGTATTTGATGGTCGTGTGATTTATTGACGAAAATAGTTGGGGTCGTTCAGCCGCTTAACTATTATAAAACCTATAAAATCCCCTTATCCTCTCAGATTTATTGCATTTTAAATTAAATTGAGGAGTCTAGGTTGTATTTATTGCTTTTACGATGTAGTAGATTGGAAGTATATAAAATGGAAACAAAGTGTGATAGGGAGAGTCTTTTATGTACATGCTATGTTAAAAATTATACTAGCGGACCAACTCGACATCGAGTTTTTTAAGTGAAATTTTTATTTTGCGAGAAAAATATACAATATATACAATGACCGGAAGTAAAAATATTTTTATCAATAACTCAAAAACTATAAATGATAATTTCGTGAACTTACATTTTTGAACTCTACGCTGAATTCTCTATTGATTTTACTAATAAAAACGAAACCGGAAGTCGACCTCAAAACCGGAATGCAATTTTTAGTTCATCAAATGTCGACATGGATATCATTTAGCAGTTAATTTTGCATGCTGATCACGAATCCGGTGTCAGATTGGCTCTATCTTGACGTTTTATGCGCGTTTCGGGTCACTTCCGGTGTCGGATCGCAACCGGAAGTACATATTTAGATTCGTCTCGACGAGACCTTTCGATCCATATATACATTGGGGGGTCTAAAACTTAAAGTAAATTTTAACTTCCGGTCATCTCAAAACCGGAAGTGAATTTTTGTACCAAAAGTATATCTTGACAATCTCATACGTAATACTAATAATATTCCGCAAAAATATTTTAATTATCTAATATGGTTTTTGAGTAAAGTGGTGGACAAGAAAAGGGCTTAGCGTTTTAGTATATAAGATTGACCGTCAAATGTTTCCGTTTTTTAGTTTGAGATTATGCAGGAACCTTTTATTCAGCTGTTATTTGGCTAGTTAGCATGTAGAATAATTCAGGTTTCGATACTCATGAGGTATTGCGTGTCTGCTGCTTGCTACTTTTTACTTCGGAAGAAGCCATTTTTTTCGTAAAGCTGTTTTGACTTTGTATATTTCCTCATTCTTTTGGTCTTCATCTGTTAGTTTTTCAGATCTTGTGAATAATGTTTTTATTACCGAATTTAACTGTGCAGGATGATGAATCTGCGTATAAATATCTGTCAGTATCGGTTGGTTTTCGGTATACTGTATATCTTATGCTTCCGACTTCTTTCCTTATAACCAACACATCTAAGAATGGAAGTTGTTGGTTATTCTCTCGTTGCATGGTAAACTGTATTTTTGTATGGATATTGTGTGGATGTGTTGTAGGAATGTATTAATTTTTTCTTCTCCGCGTGTCCAGATGATAAATGTGTCGTCAACATACCTAAGCCATAGTTTGGACTTATGCTCTGCCGTTTGTATTGCTTTTGATTCCATATCTTGTATAAAAGGTTGGGTTTTGCAGGTGACAGTGGTGGACACATCGGTACTTCTTCAAATTGTTTGAATCTCTGCTCCTTGTAGATGAAGTAGGTACTATTCAAGCAATGCATCGTCAATTTTAGTGTATCCTGTGGTATTGGATATTTTCTGAGTATAATTGCTAATGATTCTTCTACTCGAACATTGGTGAATAATGAGACTATATCAAAGCTAACTAACAGGTGTCCAGGTTTAAGAATAACGTCCTTTATACGGTCGATAAAATGGCTTGCGTTTTGGACGTAAGGGTCCACTTCCTTTGCGTATGGTTGTAGCTGATCAGTCAGAAATTTTGCCAGTGGTTGTAACGGTGATTCGATAGAACTGACTATTGGTTGTAATGGTAGTCCTGCCTTATGTAGAGATAGTGCAAACACTCCTGACCATGAAGCTGCGCGAAGGCGGAGTCGAAATTCACGTAAAGGCAGAAAGATTCTATTGTAAGTGGAATTATGCTAACCAAACTGAAACGTTCTACCATTCACGTTGCACAGTAGAGTGCGTTTCGCATGGAAGTGGGGACTAAACCAAATTTCGTCTACTGCGCCGTGGTCAGGAGTGCTTGCACTATCTCTACCTTGGGTAAACCGTAAAGATTTGGAAACCTTGACGAATTTTTCCTGAAATGAGCTGAAACTATAGTTTAGAATATTCTTTATTTTGGTATCGTAGTCTTTAATGTCGAATGATCTTGGCTGTTTCTGATAAAATAGGGTTTACCGGTACGTTTCTTCTTTTTTCAAGTTTGTAATAGATATATTCTTCTTGGAGATATTTCAGTCATGGCGGGCCATTCATATAATTTGATATCACGCCCTGGTATGTGCGGTTGTATTTTTCTTTCAGGTTAAAATATCTGCCAACGATTTATTTTATATTGAGCAATATTAAGTGTTGAAATTTATCAAATGTCTTGTACTGTTTTTTGTTCAAATTTTTCAATTGTCATCAAATAGTTATTCTACAATTTTATTTCTCTTAATTTATGATATTCGTCAGGAGAATTATTATAATTAATTGATGGTCTTCTGCGATGTTTTCTCATTTTCTCATTATCTCATATTGCACACTTCTTTATTTGCGCGTTAAACAAAAGGTAATTTATATCAAAGTATACTTTGTTACAAAATTTAAAAACTGTACTCTATCTAAAAAAACCGTAAATATTTTGTAGTATTACAGTTTATAAAACGCCGAGCTTTAGTCTAAATAAATCCGTAGCAATCGCTTCGTCTCGCAGTAAAAAGATGAAAAATGAAAAACAACAAATTGTCATTGTGAATTGGAGTTTTTTTTTATCACGTTAAAACAAAGACGGCGACTTGATAAATTTGCAGTGCCGCTTTAGTGTGAGTCGAGACGATTTTTGTTCGGTAAATGTTTAGTTTAGGGTATCGTCGAATTTGGAACGTAAGTGGGTTTGATGCTGATGAAACAGGGCGATTTTCTACGATGACTTTTATTTTCAATCATTCCATCTTGTATTCATTTTTATACGACAAACGTAAGCTTTTTGATTTTTCTTTAAAAGCATTTATTAAGGCTTGGTACATATACAATCGAGCTTTCTAAAAGTTTATTTCTAAAATAACGCTACAGAACGCTACAGATTACAGAATGCAAAAAAAATGCATTGTTTCGACAGAGAAACCTCAAGATCCTCTTACTATTATCATAATTTTCAGGTAAAAGTAAAAATTAAGAATAGATAAAACACAAACTTTATTATAAGAAAACAGCATTAATACGAAAATAATCCATGAACGTTATAAGAAACATAAACACAAACCTTCATAAAAAAGTTGATGTTAATTGAAAAATCATACAATTATACTCACATAGTCAATGAAGCTTTACAATTATTTCTAGTGACTATTTCACAAGACTATTTTTAACCGATAAAACGTCATAGCAACGCCACGTTTCCTACTGACAAAATTTGTCAGTTTGACAAACGTCATTGAGGCGTAATAAATTTTGGACAGAAATAATGAATCCAGACGAAAAATTAAGATTTGGATGATAGTCAGGTGAAGAAATTAAAAAATTGGTTTTGGAAAATGTCCCATTGAACGAGCAGAGGACCAGAAGCTCTATTTGGACCCATTCGGAGTTTCTAACTGAGAAATTTTACTCTCGAAAGATGTACTACCAAAACGAAACTAGCAAAAATTCTCGAGGATTATGCCTTTTACATGAAAAAAGGCAATGGCGAAGACTATAGACAGTCGTCTGTAAAGTCAATGTGGAATACTACAGCAAAAATGGCACAAGAAAAATATTTTACTGAGTGCGGCATAAAAATCGACCCTTTCACAGATATATCTTTCAAATGTTCAAGATTGGCCAGAGATACCAAGCGAAGGTAGCTTCAAAGTATTTAAGAACAAAGAAAACTCAGTTCAAAAGCATTATCTACCGAAGAACTATTAAAAATCATTCAAAGCTAGGACGAGAAAACCCCCGATGAAGCACAAAAAAAGTTTTTTTACCTTTGCTCATTTGAATTTGTTTTGAGAGGCAATGAGGCCGTTATCTGCAAGATTCACTTTTTCCAGAAGTAATTTGATGTTATGAAAGAATTTACGGGCCGAATTGAATACAACAGCATTTTGCCTAAACAAATCAAGGCGGTTCGAAAAGTTTGGCAAGTAGCAATTTTCTGGTAAGAAATTCAACAAACGAAAATATGCCCAGTCAGATTATTTTTCAAATTAATGGTAAAAAAGGGACCAACGATTTTATCAGACAGACTCTTTCTTACCGTTCACCCAACTGGAAGGATGAATTTTGGTTCAAAAACTGTCCACTTGGAATCAACACCGTATCTAATTGGACAAAAGTGTCAGCTGAAAAAATTTAAATAGACACAAAAAAACATAAAATAACAAACCACATACCGTCAACAATATCACCGTCATCGTCGACCATTTTCTAATAGTTCCGTTAATCTTTAAGATATCTATAGATTTTGTTTCTCCTCATCTAGTTATTCTAGCTTCTGTGACCAATGACATTTTTTATGTTTTGTTCAGTATAAATATATTTTTTAAATGTAGAATAGAATCTACAAGAATATCGTAAGAAATATAAAACCATTAAAATAAATTACGGTGCTTATTTAAGGTGGCCATGAAATCGATTATTTCTTCAGATAGCAAGATAATCACCATCATTGTATCCACATAAAAATTATGTAACTGTATTTTAAATCTTAGGTAGCAGCTTCAGTTTAGCAGTGTTTATAAGTAAAAATTTTGACTGTTAATATTCCTTGAATGTTTATAGTTAATTACCAATAAAGTATCACATTAGTAGTTTATTACGCTATACGTTTAAATTTAGTTCAAACGTTTCATTTTAATTATGTGCATAAAGTTTAATGATAAATGAAAAACGGGTAACAATTATTTATAGCTTTTATGTACTATTTTCGGGATATTATGAAGGATTTTTTTCATTAGATAGATCCATAAACTATGTTTAACAAAACGACTAAAATTATTATTGATGTATGGTAAACATCTATAGAGAGAAATGAAGTATGTGATAGAAAGTAATAGAAAGACACATAAGTTTTTAATTATTATACATTTTCTGGTACAAAACATACTCCCTATTTTGATAAATACGTACAGAGAACACTTAAAGGAACTCCAAGAGGATAGAGAAAATACTCTATATTATCCCTTATATGTTTTTACGTTCAGGAAGAATATTCTTGGAAAGCCAGCAAATTTTATAAATTTGTATTACCTTAATTGAATTACCACCACCCCTGAAACACGACAGATATCCAAATATAATCCTTCCGCTTCCTACTTCCGCCTTCAGTCTTTTCGCCCACAGACCTAAAAAAAGTAACTCAACGAAAAACATCGCTCTTAGTATTTTTCTCTTACACTCAAAAAGTTTTAGTTTTCTCTCTCCCCATATTCTGCAGTATACAAGAGGCAAGTAGATCAAGTGTATAGTGTTTGTATTTTTAATAAATCGGTAAGAAAAGTGCAGTCCATAATTTCATCCCCACAAGAGACGAACAACAAAATCAGAAACCTACAGCCAAAATCCTGTAAGTAAATCCATTTTGACAGTTCGTCACAAGAGTTTGATGCCCAAAAAGGAAAATTCGTGGATGCACTCCCGCTTTCCCTTAAAAACTAAATATTTAACTGTTAAAACATATATGAGATAAAAAGAGCAAATATGAGAGAAAAATACCAAATTCCTTGAAAACAACAAGGCATCAGGACATGTATAGCGGTCAAACTATTAAAGAACGTAGAGTTCAAATTGACATATTAAACGATAAGATATATTTACAAAATATAGATGAAGAAGAACACCCAAAAAGCTAGAATAAAAGCATGAATTATGCAAATTTACAAAAAAGTACGAGAGATTCGTGCAGAAACTACAGATTTATCAGTAGCCAGTACATATAGTCAACTATACGGAAAAACCTTAAAAAATTATATCGACAAGGAACGTGATCTGCATAAAATAAAACAACAAGCATGAAGCTGGAAGATCATGTTTCTTGATTCTGGTTATGAGGTCAGTGTCCTCAAAACACAGTACAATTTTATACTTTCACTTTTTTTACCAACGATTTTTCACAGACAAACTAATAAGGTTCTTAAGAATCATAAACCAGAATACAATTTAAACTAAAATTATATCTATGTTTTAATATGAACCATTGCCTTTACATCTGCTTCCTAGAATAGAACAAATCTTCGAAATTTGTAAGAATATTTGTTGACAATCAACAGCGTACTCAGAAGGGCAGAACAAATTACCATACGTAAAATTTCCAAATCCATCTGGAATAACATCGCATTACCTTCAGATCAAGGTTAGAATGAGTATTATGCTGTTATTAATAATGAAACAAAAATTGCGTAAGATGACTTTGTTTAAGATGTCAAATTGTTGTAGAAAAGATATTTGTGTGAAAGTAAGACTGCTATTTAGCAAACTTGACTGAAGAAATCATGAAAGTTTTCTTGAGTAATTGATACAAAGAGGCATTCTGTACAAAATTTTTGAATTAATGGTATTTTTCGTCTAGTGCATTGTCCCTCCTAGGTACTAGAAATGAGAAAATGACAATTTCAACGTCATCTTATTCTTTGTTTACGTGTATAAGCAACAACCATACACAAAGAATTGCTAGAGTTAAACCAATTTGTACGTTTTGTCAAAAAAACTATAAAACAGGTCATTTTATGTAGGGTATCGAACAGTTCAATTTCAGTCAATACGCTCCTTTTTTCGGTTCGCATAAAATCCATACTTCATTCGAAATTCATATTTTATATGTCTGTACCGCAAAACACGGCGTTGAATTAAATAACGTAGTTGCTATTCGAGCTGCTAAATGTTGAAAGTGTACGCGATAGTTTTGAGCTACAATTTTAACCGATATATGCACAGTAAACAAATTTTGCGGTGTGATGAACAAATCTCCATATTGCATTGGCTAATTGAAAGAGACAGGCGTTGAGTTTATCTCAGTTGTATTTATTATGTAAAAAACAAATCCGGTGATAATTTCTTCTTTTAATTCCTTCTTGTATGTAGGCTTAAAAGCCTGTTTCTTCTTCAATATTAGCCTCCTAAATTGTTTAAATTATCGCGCTATCTTTTTCTTGGTCTGCCAATACTTCTTCGTCCATTTGGTGACTTATCTCGTGCTATTCGTACATCCTCTGCCATTCTACTAATATGTTCGTTCCACTCCTGTTTTTTTTTTGTCACCCATCCATTTATGTCTTCTATATTGCATTTTCTTTTTATGTTTTCGCTTCTCTCCCTATCCAACAGACTTTTCCCTGATATTCGTCGAAGTATTTTCATCTTTGTTGTTTCTAGTAGTCGTCTCGTTTTATATTTGTCAGGTCTTGTCTCCGCCGTGTATGTTACTATAGCTCTAATTGCTGCTTTATAGATTCTTGTTTTTGTGTCTTGTCTTAGGTATTTGTTCTTCCAGATTGTGTCATTAAGAGATCCCACGGCTTTACTTACTTTTAAGCTTTGTTGTCGTACTTCTTCTTCAACATCTCCGTAACCAGTTATATCTATTTCCAGATATCTAAACCTTTTTTCCTACTTTATTATTTTCCCATTAATTTTAATTTTACATAGTAGTGGGTATTTAGACGTTGTCATACATTTGGTTTTTTCTGCTGATATTATCATATTGTATTTCTTGGCTGTTGTATTGTATTGATAATATTTGGATTTATTTGTTCCCCATTCTGTAACCATTACCTTTACGTACTACTTATATTATTTCGTCCATTATTATATTAAAGAGAAGTGGGCTTAACAAGTCACCCTGTCTGGCTCCGCTTTGTACTGGTATGCACTGTGTTAGTTTTTCATTTATCTTTGCCTGTATTCGATTATGGAAGTAGATATTTTCGACGGTTTGTATAATAGTAATGGCTATGTTTCTTTTATATAGTAGGTGTAAAACATCTTCGACTTGGATGCGATGGAAAACCTTTGTCAGGTCTATAAAACGTAGATTTGCTGAAATATTGTACTCGATGGCCTTTTTGTGATTTGTCTTAGTACAAATACGGCGTCTAGGCAGGATCTTCCGGATCTGAATCCTTGTTTTTCATTTGATAAAGTTGTTAATTTATTGATTTTGTTTTTTAGGAATTTTGTGGTAAGCTTAAGTGCGGTGTTTAGTAGATTTATACCTCTATAATTGTTGGGATCTTTCTTATCTCCTTTCTTGTATTTTGCGGTGCAATATTAGTTTTTGTATAAGTTTTGTCATCTCTAGGGTTATACTTTCTCCTCCGTTTTTTAGAAGCTCGTTGGTTATTTCGTCTAGTCCTGGCGACTTTCTATTTTTGAGTGAATTTATGGCTATTTCTACTTCCTGAAAACTGATTGCTATGTGTTGATTATTATTTTCCTTTCCGTTAAACAGTTCCATCAGGTATCTTTACCATTCGTTGGCTGATATGTTAATTCCTTCAATTCTACCATTTCTTTCCGTTGGTTTCTAATGAATCTCCATATTTGTTTTTGACTACCGTAGAAGTCGCTTTCCATTCTTTTTGTAAACTGTCCCAGTGTTCATATTTTGTTCTTCTCACCAACTGATTTGTTTCATTCCGTATTCTTCTATAGGTGTCTTAGAATTCTGGAGTATTTGATGTTTTTTACGTTTTGTAGACCTGTGGTTTCTCTTTACATTTCCCTTTTATTTCTTTTCTGAACCATGGTGTATTGTTGTTGCTTCTTTTGTTCAGTATGACTTTGCGTTCTCCTAGAGCTTCTGTTACTGCTTCTTCAATGTTGTTTTTAATTTTCTCCCAGCTCGCATTTATATCTTCGATGTCGTCTATTTCTTTCAGTTGTATCTTCTGTGCTAGCCTCCTTTGGTATATTTCTCTTGTAGAGTCGTTCCACAGTGATTCTACATTAAATTTTTTCACGGTGATTTCCTGTAGTGAAAGTTTTGGTAATATTTTCATTCTTATTTCTGCTAGTACACTAGTTTGTATTCACTTCCTGCGTCTGCTGATTTTAAAGTTCGGATATCTATAGTCAGCGATGATAATTTAAGGCAGATAATAGTACCCCGTCTCAAAATCATTGATAGGGCAGTTTTTATGGCATAGCAAATAATCCCCAACGCAATGTCATAAACCAATTACGAAGTATTCCAAAATTATTTGAAACTTTATTAACTCAAATATTGCAAAAACTTTAATAAACCAATAATGGGGGTATTTACAAAATCTGTATTAATCATATTATAATTGCAACACCTAAGTTTCTTAGAAAGGATTGAAACAATTTTGCTCCTGTGAAATTAAATTCTTGTACATGAATACTTCAATGGTATTACTGTGCTAGGGACATTTGTAAGAAAAGTTTGGTAGTATAAACAAAATACAAATTGTCGTCATGCCCTTACTAAAGGTTTGTCTACTGGATTAAAGTTTCCAACTGTTAGGTCGTTATTTTATTATTGCTATATGTTTTCGCAGATTATTTTCGTCAAATGAAACATTTCCTACTCATCAATTCTATCATCCATCCATCCTAGGGCTCTACAGCCCAATTCCAGCCCTGGACTCTCTCAACAAACCTCTCCATTCATTACAGTTTGTAGCGATTCTCCAACAAGATCGACTACTTAGGAGATTTCTTGTGTTCCTATCCACATTATCTTTCCATCGCTTTCTCGGTCTTTTAATAGGTCTCCCTGCATTCAGGCATCCAACAGTTTTTTTGGACGCTTGTTTTTTGCCATCCTAAATACATCGCCTGCTCTTTCAAGACGCTGTAAGGGATCAAGGTCACGATTGATCAAGCGAGGTATAATTCACATAAGTATATGTGAATTTTTCACATATTAATTCTGAATTAGCTGAAAGCTGTGAAAGGTAGATATATAGAAGAAGCCTAAAGATACCCTGGATATCACACCTAACAAATGAGAAAAAGAAAGTACTGCAACTAATAAATATCGAAGAAGAACTACTTAAAATAATAATTCGGAAAGCATCATCCCTTGCCATATTTTTGGAATAATAGTTAATCCCACAACTAATAAAAGCTGACAAACTTAAGAGACGAGTTTGCTGAAATCACTAACCTCAAGTATTTTATTAAAAACAACACGAAACGAAGAATACAATTGTATACAATTCTCCATATATTACTTTAAACGTGTATTTAATTGTTAAAGTTAAGAATGCACGTTATTCAGATTGTATCTACTGATCTATATATCTTATGGGACGTGTGGCTTCATATAAACTAAGTCATTAATATTTACAAACACTATAAAATATTAACTATGCCTTGTACACTATTATACATTCTGTTTTATTAACACGTTGTTAGTTTATTCAACTAAAAAGTTTACTCCACACGTCCACATATAAACTGTGTAACAAAGTTTTTCGCGCAAACAAAGTAATCAATTTTAACACATGTTGTTTGCCATTTTAAACTGGGCTAAAATAAATTTACTAGTAATCCAGTCAACATAGACAGAAACATTCAAAGTATAGTTTATTTATTTCACGAACGAATTACATTGCTCACAATTTTCTTTTATTTAAATTTAAGGCGCATCAATCTATGATATTTTAACTACATTTCACAATTGGAAGATTCACGGTGACATGTTTCCTTTGTTTCAAACTTTCTACGGCAACGATATTTCCAAGTTCGAATCAATAACCATTTGTTTGAATCTAAATTACAGAAAAATGGAATTCCACGGGGCTCTAATCTAAGCTTAGCGCTATTTTAATTGCTATTAACAATGTTGTGTCGTACTGCAATGCCACAATTAAAACTTTTTTATACGCTGATGATCTGGTAATTCTAGCAATAAATAAAGACATATTATCTACTCCTAATCGTATTGCTGCAACTCTTAGAATTCCCACAACAAAAACAAAAGCTATACATTTTTTACGAAAATTAAATCCACAAAAGCTCCAAATCTATTTTTATACAATTCTATAGAATATCCAAAAGAAATAAAATTGCTAGGGATGCAACTGGACTCAAAATTAAGCTGGACAAGTCATATACACTCGTTAAGACTATCGTGCCAAGCTGGACTAAACATAGACTTGCTCTTGGAGCAAATTGCACCAGTCCTCTGACAGTCTACTCTGTGAAGCTGGAGAGCCACTCTTAAACCTGAGAAGAAAATACTTAACTCTATCGTATGTCTCGAATATAAAATCTAACCCAAAAAATCCAGCTCTCCACCATGCTGTTGCTAACAGGTTCCAGGAGGTCTATCAAAATAGAAATAGGGGTCCTGTACCTTTCTATGAACAAGCTAATAGATACTTATTAGATTTTAATATTGAACTAACTCCCATTTATCCTACCTGTGAAATAAATTTATGTTTTCCTTAAAATAACGTGATATCCAATTTTTTTTAAAACTCACTTTCTCCATATTCTCACACAGTACAATAATTACCATCTTATATACACGGACGCATCTAAAACCATAAATGGAGTAGGACCATGCTTTGTGATTGTGTTCCTATTGGAAACCGTTTTTTGCTATCTTTACTACTGTATTTGTTGTCATTCGGCTTATATGATCGTTCCATTCTACTCTTCTATTTTTTACCTACTCCGTTATGTTCTACATCTTGCATCTAGCTCTGTCCCATAATGCTTAACCATAAATTTTTTTAAGTGTTTTCACTTCTGCTGTTTCTTACATCCTTTTTGTCCTGTCTGTGCCAGGTCATGTTTTTGACGCGTATGTCATTATTGTTTTGATGACTGTTTTGTAAATTCTGACTTTAATTTTTTTACCGATATTTTTATTCTCCATATTGTTTCATTCAGGTAATCTGCGGCTCTGTTTGCTCCATCTTCCACGTTGTAAATCATTTTCATTTTAAGAGAGTAGTAGTATTGCGTCGTCTACATAGCAGAATATTTTGAGTGGAATACTACCAGTCTTCCCTTTCCATTTATCTAACTAAGGTATTTGTTTCATTTTTTATTCATTTATTTAAAATCACAATATTTTAAAATTGTCAGCGTTAGAAAAAAAATTTTGTTTATTTTTACTGCACTATTCATAATTTCCAACTCTTTTGGGTAATAAATATTAATTATTATATGGTCAAAACTGAAGTATAATGAGCGAAAATAACTTTGGTAATGGTTTATGTCCGGGAACAGTTATAATTTGGCATCGGTGGCCATTACTAGATTACATGAATAATTTATACAAATCTGTTTAGATGAAAATAATTGTACAATGAACGTCCCGAAAGAAAAATAGTTGAAATTGTCGATCTATTTACCAAACTCCTCTAGTATATTGACCATTCAATTCCATTAAAAAATTAACTTGTTTGGTTGATTTACACATATTGCCTTTATAAATTTTAAAAAAATCTTCGACCGTGTCAATAGATACACACTATTTGAAATTATGGGAAAAAGAGAATATCTAATACACGTAATCAGAGTTATTAAATGCATGTGTAGCAATACTGTCACAATTTCATACAAAACAAGAAAAAACAATAATCGATACAGTGATACTTAATAAGGCAATGACCACACTGTCTGTTATATGCATGTGAAGGCTAGGCATTAATACACATAAATAATTTTAGTATACAAGCTGGACAAATATGATTTCTCAGAAGAGTGAAAGACATTACAAGACTTAAAAGACAGATAAATTATTATGGCACATACGAACTAAAACAAATACTAAATTACGCCATCTCTTCAATGGCAAATTAGGTAAACTGCAAGTCCAAGCGTATTGGAAACTATTGGAGTAACCTTTTATTCTGACAATACATTTACAGTTGATCCTTAAGAAACACCATATTTTGCGCTCTTTATGTAGAAAAAAGATCAATTCAATTCAATCTCCACCATTGCTCTACACGTGTTTCCAAGTATTCAAATCTCATCAGAAGCACTTGTGGTAGCTTAAGATGAAATAAATTGCTCTCAACTATTTGGCAGTTATAATAACATAGCATGCCTGAGTATGCTAGTAGCGACCTCTATAGATTTATTGTCGAAATAAAAGGATATTCCTAACATCGTCCAATATCTTACAGTAAGCTTAAATTTGTAGTTCACCGAATTCGCCATAGAAGAGAAATCTCTCGACTTCTCGTTACCTCGTATAGAGGTCGCTTCTAGCGTACTCAAGGATATTAAGTTACCTTAACGGCCAAATACTTGGGAGTTCATTTCAGTGTAAGGTACCATGTCGAAAACAAGTACCTACAGAAAAAGTCAAGGAGTCCAGGACAGAAAAATTTAAGATCCAAGAGGAAGCAGTCCAACCAGTAGGCGGCGCGGAAGCGGTACGTCAAGAAAGAAGGCTACGATAAGTTGAAATATCGATATTAATACGAGAGGTGTGAAATATTAATTATATTAAGGACAATAAACGTTTTTATTTTTACTTTTAAGCTACCACACATGCTACTGATGAGAGACGAACTTCGAAACACGTATAGTGCAATGGTGGACCTTGAATTGAAAAGAAATGCAATCGTCTACTTTAATTTCAAGTACGAAATTACGAACCGAAAGGAAGAAGAACTGTAGGACGCCTTTAAAAAATCAAGCGCAGTTACAGTCATAAAAGTGTTTTTCCTACTTAAAAACTTTCTTCGTTAGAATGAAATGTTTTTCTTGTTTTATAAAGAATAAAGTACTATATTACTAGTTTCTTGAAGGTACAACTTTTTGTTTGTTGATAAACCAGCTATTTAAAATTAGAAATATCAAGTTGGTTTTTTCTTTAAGTTTCTGAATACTCAGCTGAACTAATACTTAAACAATCAGCCAGAAATTGCGTTATATATGAGCTAAAAGTTAACTACGAAACATAATGAACTTTTACCGTTTCTCTCTGTACAGAATCCGCGAAAAAAATTTACAATTCTCCCCTTTTTAACAACAGAACTACAAAAACATTAATCTCAATTTTTTTACCGACACCGAATGCTCGAAACTTTTCGGTCGTGCGGAGAGTCTACTAGAAAAACACTCAGAAAAACTTATGGAACTATCCGCCGTAGAAAACGAATTTTCTTTTATAAGATGATTAACCCAAATCTGAAAGTTACGTTGTGGCAAACTTTGAAGTTTCTCCATTTACTAAAAACCCGATTGTCTACTCAAGAAAATAAGTGAAATCCTGACGGTAATCGTGATTGTAGAAATAGGTCTGAAAATACATAAATTAAAAACAAACAGTTTTAGAATTTAATATTCGAGGTATGATTTTTCCACAATGGTTATTGCACGATGTAGTTCAGCTGTGCAATTTTATACAGTCCGGAGCTTGAAAAAACCAACCTAAACGCCGACAATACTTTCTGTGAATATTATTGTTTTATCGGTAGACGACAAAAGGTACTTTTTAAGATTCAACTTAACTTGTATTTTGAGACAGATTTCCGAGGTAAAAAATCGAAACGATAAGCAATTTTAAATATAGTAGATATTAAAGAAATAGTTTCAGAACGGTTTCTTAGTATTGTCTAAATGTTTCAAAGAAGTTTTTATGAGATGTTTTAAAACTTTTAAACACTGATCTGCAAAATTTTTTTTTCCTACTTTTTGTTTTCATGCATAATATTGTTTTGTTTTATGCCACAAAAACAAAATTTACTGTGAAAATAAAAAATATAGCAGATGCACTTTTCATATAATCTTCATTTAATCAAAAAACGATATTATTGGATAATTGATGGATTCGACCGTTACTTGATGGAAATTCATTTTATTATTTGAGCATTATTGCAACATGGATATTATTGGATATTATTGGAGCAACAACTATAAAACAATTTTTCAAGTACTGTGGTGTTACAGTAAAAAATACTATTTTTTCACATAAAAGTCATCAAAGTTTTACTAAATCTCATTATAACGATTAAATCCAAGTTATTTTGTAGTTTGTTTCTTTTCATTGCTTCAATTTGAGTTCCTCGGTAAATCGACCAACAGACCACAGACAATCGATCAACAGCATTGCTGCTGGCCATTTCCCATTGTAGCGTCTTTCAAAGTACAATATATTCTGATGAAACCTTTCTCAATAGTCATCTCATACGGCACCCAGATTTTCAGGAAAAACATAAGTGCAAATCTAAAAAATGAATCATGAGTAACATCTTGCTTCCCTGATCGTCATAAACACAAAGAAATTCTTGAATGATTTCTCGGTAGTTGTCAGCTTCCGTATTGCCAAGGAAATTACGACACACTTATATTAGAGCCGCACATGCTCCTCTTTCTGCTCTGTTTAATATCAAATTAAAAGCTATATCTATCATAAGCTCTCATATCTGCAGATGAACAAAATTTCCTTCTTTCAACTTCGTAGCACTGATTCGGGGAAATTTATTTTTAAAATACTGAGATTGTTTAAAATTTTTGTTCATAGCTTTTAGGAAATTTTTCATGAATTGCAGCGTTATGTAAAGTGGTGGCAGGAAAACTTTTAGTCTAGTTACACCAGGTTTTTGAGGTTTTTGAGATACATCTTTAACTCCAGATGTTAAACTTTTTCTTTTTGGCAAATTTTTCGCTACGTAGTGTTTATCTTGTGCACGACTATTATATCCCATTCACATAAAACCAGCAAAACTTCTTCGAATATATCCTTCGTGTAAGCCAGTGAGTATGCTACGAGTTTCAGATCAGCACAGGTATTGAGAATATTTTATTTGCTTAAGTAATACCTTCAAATTTGTATAATTATCGTTTATGTTTGTTGCATTCGCGAGGGGTCCTGAAAGGTATTTATTACCGTTATCGATGGCTAGATGGACCGTAGGACGGCTTTCAAACTAATATTAAAATATTTAAAACTGTCTCCACTCTTCATATTCTTCTGGAAAATTTAGTTCTTGAAGAAACCCTGCAGCATCATTACAATACACCAAATCATTCACTTTGGAAACATAACTCGCAAAATTGTCTTGCTTTGTGCGAAAATATAAGATTCTCGTTTTCTTGTCTAGCAAATTCCACTATTTTAATCGTGATCCAAGCAATTGAGCCTTAGATATTGATAGCCCTAAATCTCGTACAAGTCATTTAAATCGGATGTCGTTAGAAAATAAAGTTCTTTTGATGAACTTTAAGATCCAGATAATGTGTTCGAAGATGACGTGGTATATTCAGAAAGAACACTGGTTTTATATATTACAAGGAACAAAAATTAATCTGAATCTTTTGATCTGAAACTTTTTATGAATTTGAATATGCAGTGAATTTGTTTCATGACTTGTTAAGACCCTTGCCAACTGTTGCTAGTTTTTAGACTCTGTTGTTGCTAAAGGAGCACCACTGTGTTGAGAAAAGAATTTATAATACTAACAAAATACTCCATTATTACGTTTTAAATATAAAATGCAGTTTCGTGCAACAGATTCGCCGTTGAAGAGTTTTTGCAGATAACATGTGTCGTGATAGTAGAATGGTGTCGTCTGCGAACCGCATGTTGTTGATTGGTTGATCATAATACTTTTGTTTTTGTAGTTAGTTCTTCTAGTGCTTCCTCGATTATTTCTTCTGGGTGTACATTCAACATAGACAGAACACAGCCATGCCTAACATCCCCCTTAATCTGTATTTTTGTTTGAAAAAACGTTCTTACTTAGATTAGTTCAATTTGGTTAAGTTCGTAATGATAAAGTGGTAATGAATTCATATTATGGTAATAAAAACAGGAAAACTTAACATACTACATATATACATACATACATACACGATCTCAAAACAATTAAGTTATTTAACTACGTTTTATTTTAAAAATTACTTTTTATCAAGCATGAGTTAATTTCAACATCTTGTTAAATTTTAATCCGTTTTTCACAAGCAACTAATTAATTAAAACACTAATAGCACTGATTTAAAAAGTACGCAATAAATTTCATCAAAGTTTTGGCTCTTCCTATTTCTTCCGTTTATTTTATATCTCAAAACCAATATTGTTTACATCCTTATTCGTGTAATGTTTAACCAGCCACTTCCCGTGTTCTAATTTATGTTTTTCACCAAAAAGTTTGTTTAAATAATCAATTTTCAACTTAATTATAAACAGAGTTGTATTTAAATACGTACCACTACCGGAGGCTGTTTGTTTTTTGAACCGATCAATTATGGAAGTATACGCTAGCGAAGTTAATATTCAGAATAAAACACAAAATATGTTTTGTTCTATACAATTTGTGTCATTGAGATGTTATTGTTCTTCTATAAAAATTGAAGGTGTCATTACGAGCTTTATTTAGTGCTGACGTTAGCTGGTGTGTTAGTTTATTTAGCTCTGTCTTATCGAGTGGATTCCAAAACCTTTGCCATTTTGCACACACTCTTCTTTTTTCGCTTACCCTTTTTACTTATAGGAGTAGATTCTCAAGCAGCGTTTTGTCTTACAGCCGTTAGCTTTTGTACTCGAAATTCCAGCTCATCAGATTTTTTTATTTGGCGATCTAACATTATATTATAGGGGCCACTATAGTTCAAGGGCCACTCCTTGACATTCAGCTTTTGACATTAGTTCTCCCTCTCTCTCTCTCTCTCACGCTGACACGTTTTGTATAAGAGCAAAGTATTAAATTGTTTAGTTGTTCTGTATTAGTATATAATTAAATCAGTGAAAAAAAGTTTTTACGAAGGAATTTTTGCCTAGACAAATTGGCATGACGTGTATACAAATTATAAATCCTTACGCCAGTGCATTCGTCGTCTGCTTGTTTTGCAACGTTTTAGAAAATACATGTTTACTCTGAATTCTGAATACGATTTCCGATATATATTCTCCATAACTTACCTTCTTTATTTTACCCACCTATTTCTATAAAATATTAAATACCGTTTTTCCTCAACCTCCAATATATTTCCGTTCATCTCTTGTGTTTTAAGTATTCCGACAAGAACAGATGTGAAACCTTTAGCACTCGTTACATCCTGTAGCAATCGTTTAAAAGCACTTAACCTTTTTCTTCGGATCATCGGTCAGTGCCATTAAACCTAACGATATCCATGGTGTAAAAAAGCTTACCAAATATGAGATGCGGGAAGTTGTTACTTTTACGTACAAGCTTTAACAAACATTGTTAGTTGGTTAAATATTTGTGTTCGTGAGAGTTGGTTGAAAGTTTAGTAAGTTGTAGTATTTATGAGAATATGTTTTGAGGTAAAATGTGCACATTTAAAACAAAAATTTCGTTGGAGTTTGAGTTGATGTAATGAAATAATTTAATATTTATTTAATCTACGTTTTAGTTAAATTAGTATTAGTTATCAGTAGTTTAGGTAAAGCTATCAAAACGATAAAAAATAGTAAAATTAACAAATCTTCAGTAAACCTACACCACAGAAAATTGACGATACAAGGAGATAATACCACGGTGTTGTATACTGCATTAGACAGCTTATGTTTGCATATCTTTGTTATATCGATAATAATATTGTTGTTATTGTTGTTGTTATTATTATTTATTTCATTTCCTCCATTTTTTATTCATCTTTTTCTTTTCCGCCATATTTTATTCTGTTTTCATAATAATATATAATAAATTGGAAGCCCGCTAAAAAATCATTTATTATAGAGAAGGAAAAAAAATTTGTTGAAGGAGGATATTGCAGGAGATAAAGGATTAACGAAAAGATAAACTATTAAAAACTAAGTCAGCGAAGAAATTAAAAGAAGAATAGTGCTCGCCAGTAAGTGTTACTATGTCTTGAGAAGACCAGAAGATCAGAAGACCAGAAGATCAGAAGACCAAAACTACCCAGAAAAATTAAACTGACACTCTATAAAACACTAATAAGACCAGTGACGTTTCAGGCGCAGACGTTACAATTGTGAGTTGTATTGAAATAATTCATTAAGCTAGCACGTTTTACGAGACTAAGGTATTAAGACAACTTAGAGTCTTTCTAATACGTATTACGTATTAGAAAACCCCAAAGATTTCCAAAATTAGATGTTAGAAAACTGAAAGAAGTTGATATTAAAAACAAACTCCAACAGAAAATATACGAAAACTTTGATAAATTAGATACTAACACATAGAAGATAAACCAACAATGGGGAACATTAAAAAAATTGCCTCCTCTTTCCATGCAAAGAAATATTTAAAGAACCGATAAGAAAGAGAGACAACTGGACGACCGAAGAAATACTCGGCTAGATGGACCAAAGAAAATAAGCCAAGAACAAAGACAGTCGCAATTACAAAATCATTAACAATGAAATAAGAAAAATGATACGAGAGGTAAAACAAACTTCTTATGAGGAAAAATGTAAAGAAATAGAAGATCTTCAGAACAAATACGACTTATTCTACCTACATAAAATGGTTAATGAAATGGCAGAGCTGCAAAAAAGAAACAAGAACACAATTCTTTTAGATAAAAATGGAAATGATAACAACTGACGAAAAGCCAAACCGATGGAAAGATTATATGGAAGAGTTCTTCAACGACGAAAGAGGAAAGCTCTTTAATAAAGTTTTTCACTCGGGTGACATACCCAATGAATGGTTGACCTCAACATTTATTTGTCAAAAAAAAAAACAAAAGAATGCTAGAGAATACACCGACCACCGCACCATAAGCCTGTTGTCTCACACACTTAAAATGATTTTAAAGATCATCCAGAAACGCATTTACCAAATACTTAGTATGGATATTGAAAAAACCCAATTTGGATTCCGTAGAGGCGTAGGTACTGCATTCAACGTATTTATCCAGAGAGGCTTGGATGTGAACCAAGATATGCAAGGCTTTCGATAAAGTCCACCACATAGAGCTAATGGACGTCCTCAAAGCATAACAAATACAATAAAATGAGCTTCGAATTATAACAAATCTATATTAAAAACAGCAGGCACACATACGCAGTCATCATTACTATTCAATGCATACTCTGAAGAAATTATGAAAAGAGCTTTTGAGGGAGAAACAGCAGGAATAAAAGTCAATGAAACACCAATTAACAACATTAGATATGCTGACTATACCATCATAATAGCAGACAACCTCCAAGATCTCCAAAAGCTAATGAACAAGATAGTTGAGTATGGAGAAGAATATGGATTATCAATAAACATCAAGAAAACTAAATTTATGAGGATAATAAAAACCCAAAATAATGAAAAAACTTGATAATTAACGGTAAAACTTTAGAACAAGTTGAAAACTACAATTGTCTTGGCACAATAATTAATCACACAAGCGAATACTAAAAAGAAATCATAGTTCGTATAGAAAAAACACGAACAAACTTCAATAAAATGAAAAAGGTATTTTGTGCAAGAGAACTGAAATTATACTTAAGAGTTAGGCTGGCAACGTGTTATATTTACTCGATTCTGCTTTACGGGATAGAAGCATCGACTTAGTGCGTCGACTACAAAAAAGTTGGAAGCATTTGGACTATGGGTGTATAGAAGAATCCTGAAGATATCATGGACTAAGCATGTAACAAACAAAGAAGTCGTGAGAAGAGTCAACAAGAGAATGGAAATATTGGAAACCATCAAGATACGAAAGCTGCAATACCTGGGACATGTTTTGCGTTACGTTTTGGGACATGAAAGATACAGCATACTTCTATTAATTATACAAAGAAAAATCCAGGGCAAGAGAAATGTAGGAAGGAGAAGAATCTCATGGTTGTGTAACTTGAGGGAATGGTAAGGATGCACATCAATCGAACTATTCAGAGCGGCAGCATCTAAGATCAGAATAGCCATGATGATTGTCAACCTCCGTCGCGGAGATGGCACGTAAAGAAGAAGAAGAGGATGATATAAAATCTATTAGAGTTAGAAAATGGAGAAGAGTTGCTAGACACAGAGGCGAATGGAGAATTGCTCTGAAGATGGCGTTCTTATAACGTACTATGATGCCATTGATGATGATGAGACAATAGACCATTTTTATTTTTCTTTTAATGTTTGGTGTTACTTTCATATTAAACATGCCGTAATGCTGGCAGGGAGAGAAAATTTAACACCGAAAGAAAGGAAACATAAAGAATGGATGAATGAGGAAATACTACAGTTGATGTGTGAAAGAAGGGTACACAAAACAAATAATCCGATAAGATACAAAGAAACAGATAAACTGATAAAAAAGAAAATAAGAAAAGCTAGAGAAAGATGGCTAAGTGAGCAATGCCAGGAGTTGGAACAACTGGAGCGCAAATATGACTTTTTTAATGTACACAAAAAGATTAAAGAAATGACAGGAAGGAGAAGAACAACACAGACAGGACAGATCAAAGATACAGATGGTTTACTCATAACAGATTTACAACAAAAAATGAATCTATGGACAGAATACATATCACAACTTTTTGATGACAAAGATAGACAAGAAATCTCAAACGAATATACAGATGATACAGGGCCTGATATAATCAGAGAAGAAATAGATTACGCAATCAAACAAGCGAAAAGTGGTAAGGCCCCCGGTCCTGATGAAATTCCCGTAGAACTGCTCAAACTTATGGACGATGAATCTATTAAAATACTCCTAGATCTATTTAACACAATATATAGAACTGGAATAATACCTAGGGAATGGCTCCGTTCGACCTTTATACTACTGCCAAAAAAGGCAAATACAAGGGAATGCAGCGAATATCGTACGATAGCCTTGATGAGTCATGCTCTAAAACTGTTCCTGAAAATAATCCATAATAGGATCTATAGGAAATTAGACGTAGACATCAGTAACACTCAGATGGGATTCAGAAAAGGGCTGGGTACAAGGGAGGCTCTGTTTGCAATGAACGTTCTCTCACAGAGATGCTTAGACATGAACCAAGAAATTTACACCTGCTTTATTGATTTCGAAAAGGCCTTTGACAAAGTACAACATGAACCACTAAGACAAATTCTAATAAAGAAAAATATAGACAGCCGAGATATTCGAATTATATGCAACCTATATTGGAATCAAACAGCAAATGTGAAGGTTGAGGGTAGGCTAACAGAAGAAATTCAAATCCGTCGAGGAGTCCGGCAGGGATGCATCTTGTCGCCACTTTTATTTAATCTGTATAGTGAAGCTATTTGTGAACAAGCACTCGAGGAAGAAGATCTTGGTCTGATAATAAATGGTGAGACGATCAACAATATAAGGTATGCTGACGATACGGTTCTCCTAACGGGAACGCTAGTAGAACTACAACATCTCGTTCAAAGTCTAAATATATACTGTAACAGTTACGGCTTGAAAATTAATTTGAAAAAAACTAAATTTATGGTAATCACGAAATCAAAGAACATCAGAGCTAATCTTGTAATAGACAATACAACGATTGAGCGTGTGTCCTGTTATAAATATCTAGGTGCTTGGATCACAGACGATACTGATCAAACAAAAGAGATTAGATGTAGAATAGAAATCGCTAGATCAGTCTTTAATAGAATGCGCAAACTCTTTTGCAATCGTGATATCAATATAAAGTTACGAATACGAATGCTGCGGTGTTATGTCTTTTCTACCCTGTTGTATGGAGTAGAGGCTTGGACACTAAAACAGTTGACCACAAAAAACATCGAAGCTTTCGAGATGTGGTGCTATAGGCGCATTCTCAGAATATCATGGATGGACCGCGTCACTAACACGCAAGTACTCCAAACTTTAGACAAAAGATGCGAAATTCTAAATGAGATAAAAACTAGAAACTTTTAAGAAATATCATGCAGGGCAAAATTAAGGGCAAAAGAAGTGTAGGAAGAAGAAAAATATCGTGGCTTCGTAATCTACGTGAATGGTTCGGGTGTAGTTCGATTGAACTTTTTAGGCGCGCTGCTAACAAAGTCGCAGTGGCCATGATGATTTCCAATCTCCGCTAGGAGTGGCACGAGAAGAAGAAGAAGTTACTTTCATATTCGTTCAGTTCTTCGGGATGAGTTTTTATGACACTGCTGATAACCTTCAATATAAAAAAGTGACGATGAATTTGAGAATTATTTGAAATTTTCTAGTGAAATATTGCAGTAATTTTAATAAACTAATAATGTGGGTACCATATATAATCCAAACCTATATAAGCACTTAAGTTTCTTAGACAAGTTTAGAATTTCCATAAGACATAACATTTTTTGTATTTTACCGTCGAGATTTTAGCTTTTTCAGAAAAATAGAACACCTGTACTTTTCCGAATATTTATAGATATTCTCCCAGAAAAGTATATTGTTGTACGTATATATGTGTATTGCCCACAATACATATATCTCAATGACCCCAAAATTAAAATGCTTTCAAAAAATTCTTCTTGTATAATATCTTTTCTCCCCATTTAGTTTTTGCTGTCGATGATTGGACAATTTTTAATAGTATCACACAAAAAACCATAAAGTGACGACACACAGAAAAATACCAACTTTTCCTCGCGAATGTCAACCAAAATTTTTCTTATTAAATGTGGGCAACAGACAATTCTTTTATTTGATCAACACTGCATTAAAAATTTAGTGTTAAGCCTGACAACAATAAAACTTCCCTACTTCACCGCGAGAACCTGAACTTTTTTTGTCCAAGTCACTCGGCGGCTATGAAAACCGTCACCGGGAAGCGAAAATCTCAAATTATGTTGTTTTCTTTTTCGAGAAAGATGTAATAAAATTTAACAGATTCCGTTGTAAATGTATAAAAAGCGAGGACGGAATGGACACGGATATAAGACAGATTGTCGTAAAGATACACCCTTCACTTTTTGCTGGAGCGGTGGTAGATTTGTTGACCTTTAGGGTGGTAAAAAGATAATGAAGAGCATAAGTTTGAAAGACGACGTTAAATGTGCTATGCCGACGATGATTTCTATACAGCAGCGAGCTTGGAGGTGATTCAGTGGTGTGTAATTTTGAATTTGGTTCACATAACTTCGTGAGAATTATGACTGAAAGTTGGGAAATGAACTGTCGACTGTAAATGGTGGATTCGCTTTGTTTGAATTTCAAGAATTTGTAAGAATGATGTGAAATTGTGGGTTTTGAAAGATTTTACGAGATTAGTTAAGTAATAATTCGTTGAATACAGGAATATAGGGAGTTGATTATAAAGTGCTTACATTAATATTCAACCGAGTTTATCCTGTCATGTAGACTGCAATATTGCTCCTCAATAACAGCAAATAATCATGATCGAGTTTGAGAAATAGTGCATAGAGGTAAAAAAGAAAGTTCTTATTTGTGTTCACTTGTTCACAAGTTACTTCAGCAAGACGATTTCAAATAATTTATAATCGTCATTACTCAATCGTCAACTCCTTCTCTTCAGACACAAGGATATCTCAACTGATCTACTTGGTCAAATATAAACTATACATCTGTGTTTTACTTACAGTATGTCATCTATTTCTTGGACTTCTTTTGCCTGCTACCACAGTTGGAACTCTTTCCACAAATACAAAACACAACTTTTCACAAAATTTACTTTTTGAAAACTCCGCTAATTAGCACTGTCGTATAAGAAAAAAATGTAGTGACGTCTCCTGGTCTTCAAACCACAATACCAATTTCTTCTCCTGGCAGGACTTACATCGATCCTTCAAACCTCTCCCTATATTTTTAAACCAATTAGAACTCACAAATATTCCTCTCATTCTATCCAGTTGTCACAAAATACCCACTGCTACCAAAACCCCGTTAATCAACAGTTCTTAATAGCAGGTCTTAAAAATTTGTTCAATTTATAAGAAAAAGAGATAAGTAAATATCTGCCTAAACAAATTCACTAATCCTATGGCTTTATACATGGCTATTCTAGGATCCCCTGAGCCTGATATATGACCCTCGAAAGGGTCAAGAATAAACCCTTTTACCCTATATTTGAAGAACCCAGTGGACCGATTTTAACAATGTCTCATTTTTTGAAGTGAATACTTCTTAGCGATTGGTATGATGTTTTGCACGGGCTCGATCCTATATAGCGTGACTCGAAAAATCAAGACGGGTATAGTAACCTTTGCATATATCGTAATATACCTAATTAACATACATATACATTTATTATGATTTTATATAATATATTTTTTATATAACAACTCGATAGTCGAGGTCCTATTGTGCAACTGACAATTGTTTAAACCAAGTCTTTTTAGGAATAATAACGAAGGTGATGCTTTTGGCAGTCGTTGCACCCGTACTTATAAGAAACATGACCGCAAGGTGGTCGTCCGTAACGTACATCATACCAGCTTGATGGTGGCGTAGTCGATAGACGGTTCGCTCGAGAATCAGATTCGTGGTGGTGGTGGTGATGGTGGTGGTGATGATGGTTGTGATGGTTTCCGTGATGATGGTGTTGGTTTGACATTTTTCGTCCTTTAATCAAATTTAGTTTCCTAAAAAGAAAAAAATACAAATTGTAGAAAATGAACTCTAGGAGTCACACAATGTTTAGTTTATTTACGTTCTACATACCATTTTAAAAAGTACTATACAAATAATCCGAATTGTGCTGCGAAAGTCGAAAGATTTCAGCCAGAAAGACATCATTATTGAGCTCTATCGAGGAATCTAGTACAACTCCCAAAATTCAGTTTGTTTTTCAAGTTTGAATCCTTGCCAAGGAGGTACTCTTCGTGAACATAACATCGCAGAGTAAATATCATTTATTCTAATAGATAATATATTGAAATTTATAACTTTAGTCTTATAGCAGTAACGACGGGTTTTAATTCCTGGACAATTTTACCTTCAAAGCAGTCTACCCTTATTAGAAACCGACCATCAATACATTAAAAACAAGGAATTATGGATTTTTATCATATATATTTGTTACTGTGAATGTTCGAAATTGGTGTGGGTCGACATTCACCGGTGAATATCGATACACACCAAATGCCTTTGTAAAAGACAGAACATTTATAAATTAATGGACAATAAAATCTAGTTCCAAATTTATTATTACTTATTGAACCTAAACCCAAGAAATACTAATTTTATATTAAATATAAATTGGAGAGGTCTTGGGTCGAAAATTTAACTAACGTCAAAAAAAATTAAATGACGTACAGATTTTAAGTTTAAAAGATAATACTTTGCAGTTCCTATTCATAATAAAAACGAAATTCCTGTCTCTGATATTATATATGATTTATATATGTTAGGTAAAATAAAGCATTACATAAAAAAATTCAAAAGACGAATACCTTCTTGAGGGAAAATTCTAATGTAGTTGTTCTGAAACCTGATAAAACCAACAAAACCGTTATTATGGAATCTAATGATTACGACAATACAATTAATGATCTTTTAAAAGAGGAAACCATATATCATAAACTTAGAACTGATCCTACCAATATTTTCCAAAAAAAGAAATAATGCTCTTATTGACAGATGGGACAAAAATGATTATATATCGCCAAATACAGCAAAATCACCCTTCGAGAATCTTTCAAAGTTGTTAAAAAATATTATTTAGAATGTCACAAATAAAAATCCGTATTATATTAAAGATTCCAATGACCTTATTTCTGTATATGGATGGATGTGAAATGGGTGCAAGTAGTTCCAGTGTCATTGCTCAACTGGTTCTGGAAAATTTACAAGAATCTGTCATGAGTCATTTAGATTTTAATGTACCATTCTTTTACCGCTCTATCCATGACTGTATCTGTAATATCCCAACAAATTTTAGATCATTTTAACAGTTACTACCCAAGACTAAAGTTTACTATAGAAATTGTTTTTACTATAGAAATTGTAAAAATAAATTTTCTGGATATCACCTAACATCTCATTATTAACACAGTTAAAACCATGTGGTTTACAAAAGAAACATGGTCTTCACGATATCTCAACTATAAATCTCATCAGCCATTCTCCCACAAGAAGTCTATAATTATAATTCTTGCTGATAAATCTATAAAACTAGCAGATTCAGAATACAGACCAACTGCAATAAATAAAACAAAAATGCCCTTTTAAATAATGCATATCCCGAACATCTAATCGAAACTATTTTCAAATCAAGACTAAATAAATTTTACTAAAATTCAAATAACAATAAACCCAACAGTATCAAGACTGCGTATACAACTCTTCCATATATAAAAGGTTTATCCGAACAACTAACGAATCTTTTATCCAAACATAACATAACAGTGGCTCACAAAGGCAACAACCTTTTAAATAAATATTTCACTAAACCGAAAACACAAACTCCAAAACTCAAAAAATCACATGTTGTTTACGAGATACCATGTATTAAGTGCGAAGTGTCTATATTGGACAATCCAGTCAACTGCTTCAATCCAGAATTCGTTCTCACAAATATGACAAGAACAACGTCACTACGGTCACAAAACACGAAAATGAGAATAGGCATAAATTTGTCTTCGAAAACATCAAAATTTTAAAAACCGAACAAAACAAAAAGAAGAGGGAGATATACGAATCAATAGAAATAAAAAGAAATACCTAAGCAATCAATGACAAAAAAGATACACAGGACCTAAATAAAATATTCTTCAATTTAGAATGCCATTTTAGAATCTTGATAAAGGCAAGGGTTTCCTGCCGAAACGTTGGTTTCAATGGACAATAAAATCTAGTCTAGAATCTAATCTAATCTCTAAAATTCAAATTTAATATTACTTATTCAACCTAAACCCAAGAAAGACCATTTATATATAGAACTTAGGAGGAGGATGACATAAGATAACACTATCCACAACATACTTGAACAACTGTATAAACGAATGAGAGTGAGATCGGTGATGGCTTATGTACACAAATAGATAGGATCATGCGATAGAAATATTCGTCAACGTAAAAATTAGTGCGAAGATGGTTTGAAAGATGTTTAAATGGAGAAAAGTTATAATTACCAAAATATGTAGATGATGTTAAGTACTTGAATATGGGAAATACCCAATATATAAGTGCATATCCAAATAATAATTGTTTACAATACACTAATAATTGTTATAATACAATAATAATTGTTTACAATACACTTACCTTATTACCCGTTAAATTAGACCTAAATCACCTAAATCAAAGTGTTTAAGTAAAATAACTATCCATTGTTTATATCTAAGTTGTTGTTTTTATCTTATCACCTTGTTTTATTTATTAACAATGTGACAAATATGGGCTTTTTATCTTTTAAGTGTTTCCAAAAACTGACAATAATGTTATCTGATTCTATTTATTACTAAATAATAGTTTTCTTTCTACTTTATTCATACACTTATCCACTTTTATATGTCGCAACAAAGTTTTATATCTATTTCTTTTTGTTTAACGATTATACAGTTTAAGATTATTTTTATGGATGCGTACGTGTTTATAATTTTTGTTTATAATAATGTTATGAATTTTATCCTCTTATATACTACTATTTGGATCCTTCACCTAATTATTTCACCCGTTGTCCTTTGTATTTCGTCTCTTGAATGCAAGCAGTTTGTACTCTTTTTCTTTAAGCGGATCTTCCAACACATTACTCTTACCTTTAAGACTTTTAAGATTCCAGTAACCTTTCATGATTTTTCTAAGCTATAATGATGTTCCCTCTGAAATAGCCCTCTCCCGAAAATCAAAACGGAGGAAGTTTGCTTCTGGAATATTTTTCCTCAGGAGATTCTAGCATTTTGGTTTAATTGTTGTTTCTTTTTGTAGCATATAAACTTTGAGTACTTCTTGTCTGATTGATTATACCTAAAATGCATGAAAATATAGTGAGTATCAATATAAAACAAAAGGTCCATTGGGAATATTCACTTGTTAATCTTTTACGATGAAAAATGATCGATAAGTATTATATTTTTGGGTAGGTATAACGAACATTAATTGTAATTTAACTTACCTAATTTTATATATTAAGCTCTTGATTATTATATATATTTCCAGACTTTGTGTCTGGAAATAGTTTTCAAAAAACTGCAAGCAACATATTTATATAACGATAAAAATTACAACTGAATATCTAAATCGGTTAAAAATTATATTTCGCCGAATACCATAAAATTGATAATTTTGAGGACGTATAATGAAGACAGATTATTCAACCTTTCGTAAACCATTTGTCATTATAGCTTCTAATTTTTCTCAAAACGATATCTCCTCATTATAATTTTCCATAATTCAAACATCCCAGTCGTATAGAAAGACTCCCGCTAAACTTAAACCTGAAAACGTAATAAAGTACCGTGAGAACTTTAAAGTTGCACTGCTTTTGAACTTCGTAAGATTCACCGATCCATAATTCAGAAAGTACAGACACAAAGAAAGAATTTGTTGAGTTGCTTAGAGAGCTCCGAGTTCAATGTTGAAATTTAAGTAATATAATTGATGAAACTCTAGAAAAACAGTACGGGGAAGTTTTGTGGACTACGAGAAAATAAAAAAAGTTTGTTAAACCTCTGCAATATTACAAATTTTAAAGTTATTTCATAAGCACGCTAAAATATACATTTTTCGTCTATAATTCACACGAATAAACGACTAATTTAGTAGTTTATAATTAGAGATACTTTTTTTTATTTATTTATTACAATTTACAGTGTATTTGATAAATACATGTAAATATGGTGTGAGGAAGTTTTTTTGTCGTAAAAAGGTGGTAAATCTTCCAAAAACCGTATAAGGACATGTTTCGTTAAGCATGCACTGGCGTGTGTTGGATTTAGGGTGGAAGGCTTCATCCTCATGCAGTTTTTCCAGAGAAGTCGTGCTCACAGATGCAACCGTAGCTCCCTGCGTACCAACTGAAGTCCACCTCCTCAACCAGACTACTCATGCGGCAGGTCCTCTCTAGAGCGATGCATCACATGATTAGCCTGTCTTTTCTTTCTTTCTCTCTCCCTCTTACCTTTGCTGCAGATTTCTCTCTAGTATTTCCTTCTTTCTGGCGATTTGAGTTTCTGCCTTCAGTATTGCCTTGGATTCGGTGTTTCCCCTCATTGCTATCTGCATTATTGTATTTGCACTTAGCCTACCTATCCTCCTGTGTAACTAATTTCTGCCACTATTGAAAATTCTGCCCTCGAATACACAGTGCTCGGTCCTGAAAGGGCCGTGAACTATTAGGAACTGGGTGAAAAAGCAGTTAATGGCTCTGTCACCGCATTTCATCCAGTCTGCATTATTTGAAATTAATACCCTTATCCACGCTACCCTATGCTCGTTTTTCCATTCTTCCTGCCACTCAGATATGCTGCTATTCCTAGTTACTATTTTTTCTTGCTCATCCTTCCCGTAGTTTTTCGCCCTTTCCTTCATCATCAGATGAATGGGTAACACCCCTGCGATTATTTGTATGGCCATCATTGATGTTGTTCTATATGCACGTGTTTTTCTTTGGACTTTTTCTAGCATTCTCCTACATTTCTTGATGTTAAGCTTTTGTTACCATAATGCCGCATAGAGTATAGTAGAGTGAACGACTTCCATTAAAATTTTCCTTTTGGCAGTCTCTGGTCTTCACACATTGGGCATAATCCTTGTCAGCGTTAAAGTTATCTCCTCTACCTTGCGAACTACGTAGTTCACCTGCTCACCAAGGATTCGTCTCGTATCTAGGACTACTCCCCAAATACTTCACTTTTTTGGCAGGTAAGATTTCTCCCTTCGGTGTACAAACTACAGTTTTTGGCCCTCGGAACCTTGAGGATCATAGCTTTAGTTTTTTCGGCTGCCAGTATGAGGTCGTTGCTTCTCATCTACGTTTTCACTTTGCTGAGGGCTCGGTTCGCTCTATACATAATTGACCAGTTTTCGTTGTGCTCCACTATCACAACCAGGTCGTCCGCATTCGCTATTGCCTGTAGACCAATGCCAAAGTCGGCATCCAAAATCTCGTTGTAAAGAACGTTCCGAAGCAATGGCGTAAGACGGAGCAATGCGGCACTCTCACCGTGGTCCTCCTAGGGTTACCCCTTATTATATTAATGCACCTATCCGTCAAGTTATTACTGACCAAGTTCTGCAGATAGCGAGATGTCCATAAGTCGCCCAGTATTCTGACGATAATTTTTCAGCTAGCACTTTTAAAAGCATTTCTTATATCGACAAAGAAAGACACCATGTACCTGCTCCTACATATAGATATCTCTCTCTTAAATCTGCTTATGGCATCTACGCAGATTTTTCCTTTCCTGAACCCTTACTGGTGGTCGTATATGCCGCCTTTCTTCATTATTTCCTTCTCCAGCCTTGTCTTCACAAGAATCTCAAAGACCTTGCCTAAGGTATTTAACAGGCAAATAGGTCTGTACAACCCAGACTCCTCTAATTCTTTTCCCGGTTTCGGCATAAGTATGAGATTTGCCGTTTTCAGATCTGGAAGCTCTTGTCTTTTTAGCAAGTTTTTTATAATATTCTGTGCTCATTACACTTTCTCCTTCATGGTGGAAGGTATCAGGTCCAGGCACTTTTCCTACCTTGAACATTTTGTCAGCTTCTGTCACTTCTTCCCTCGTAAATTCAGTCACTGGTGTCTTCACCTGGAGTGATGTAAAGCTTACTTCCTCCCTCTGTTGAAAAAAAGCCAGTTCTTCCCTTCGACTCTCCTCGATTTTAAAGAAGCCTTTTGTCGCTTTAAAAGTCTTAACAACTATTCGATAGAAGTCTCCTCAGATATCCCTTTCAAAATTAAGAGAAAGTGTCCTAAAAACTGATTACATCATCTGAATCAAGTGTAAGAGGAACTGGTTATATCATCTATCTCCACCAATAATTCACTAAGATAAGGCTGCCTTCTGGAGGTTTGTTTAATAGTTCTCCTAGTTCGCCTCAAAGTGGGGTCAAGTATGTTAAACGAATTATCAAACAATTCAGTACATGTTATAGATTCAACACACAAGATGCATCACAACTTATGTCTTCACTCCCATTGGCTAGAGTTAGAATCTCGCGCGCTTTTCACACTGCATGTGTAGATTTTGCAAGTCCCCTGTTTATTAGGGCTTCTAGATTACACAAGACTCCAACACTTAAATGTTATTTTGTACTTTTTGTTTGCATATCTACACAAGCCATTCATTTAGAGTTGGTTAGGGAGTTATCCGATTTTTTGGCAACGTTTAAACGATTTATTTCTCAAAATCAAATTCCGAATTTGACCAAATTAGAACTTATTTAGCTCAAACCGAGATTTAGTGGAAGCTTATTCGTCCTTGATCACCTCTTTGGGATGGGCTCTGGGAGTCAGCTTTAAAAAGTACTAAGTTTCATTTAGTACGCTTAATGGGTCATTTAGTGTCGTCTTTCGAGAAGTTATATACCGTTTTAAACCAAATAGAAGCTATTTTAACCTCACGACCGCTATATGCATTATCTAATGACCCTATTGATTGACAACCACTTACTCCTGGGCATCTCTTCTCTTAATCGGCACTCCCTGCATTTTTCTGAGATTAATGTTACTAATACGCCTATTAACAAACTGTCTATCTGGAAACAAATTTTGAAAATACAGCAATCCTTTTGGAAACGTTGGTCGGTTGACTATTTAAATATCTTACAACATCGTCCAAAATGGCTCCTTCTGACCACATAATATGAAAGTAAATGATCTAGTTCTAATCACAAGTAAAAATACACCTCTGTGATGGTGGCCGCTAGTGAGAGTAATAGAACCAATTAGCAGCAAAGATGGAAAATTTAGAATTGTCTATGTTCGTACTGCTGATTGAGAATATATTCGCCATATCACTAAGCTGATTCCTCTTTCATTGTCTGAAGCCGATAGTCTTCTGCAGCACTGTAATTGTGCTTAAGCAGTGAGTTAAGGATATTTATAGCTTCACCTAGCCTCGTGTCCCCAGTATGGATAAATTTCTGTAAGAAATTAAGTGTTGTTAGGCCTCTGGTAGTAAAATAATTTTTACCTTCAAAATATGTTTTTACCCACCAAAAACTTGTAGCCAGGAAATCCCTTTTAGCAAACATTCAAAAAGTTTTGCCCAACTAATAAAAATTTTAAAGTTGTCCCCCACCAACCCCATTGTTCTTCTTCACGTGCCATATCAGAGTTACCCAACGTTGACGATCACCAATGCGAAGGCTTCTCGATCTTCTGCCACATGGAATAATTGTCCTTCATTTGATATCTCAATCCATTCATACTCTAATCGTCAGACGAAAATGCCACTGAACCTCTGAAAATCATACGAATAAGCTGAATTTTGCCGAGAATATTAATTTTGGGACCCTAAAAAGGATGCAAAAATGTTTATGATTTTTAGCCCCGGGTTTCTCCCTGAAACCCCCCTCGTAGGGGGGTAAAAGCGAAAAAAATCGATTTATTAAGAATCTGTACGCCGTAGAAAAAAATGTTTCTGAGATAATTTTAAACAAAAATGTTTATTATTAATTTTTGTGTAGAATAAAAGAACCGGAAGAAGTATAAGTCGACTTAAAAGATATGGCATGGCCATACTTTAATAGAATAAATCATTATGCCTAAATAAAAATAGAAGAAGAAAGGGAAGTATTTTTGTTAATAAAAATACATGTTTTCAATGATCCTATCGGTAAAGTAGTATTATAATTTGAACACATAGGTATTGTCAGATTAAATAAAATAGTTTTACTATCGTTCTACATCGCTAACTTTACGGTAGCAAAAAAAGTCGATTAGGTAGGCGGTACTAAAGGTATCAACAACGGACCAGTACTATTGTACCTGCATTTTAATTATTTGCCGTAAAAAAAGGTGACACTATTCGTTTTCACTAATTGACTTTTAAGTACTTCCTTTCTACTTTACGATTTGTCATAATTTATGAAAATATTCCATTCTATTATTCACGAAGAATTTATTGGGTATGATCAATTGGAAGGTGTGGCTTGTATATTTTAAACACAATAATACTATTTAGGAAATTTAGTTCCATAGTCTGGTATTGGAATACCCAGTTATATATCCATATCATACAAAGACCAATATTCAAAATTTTAAATAACAAAACTATATTTAAGAAAAAAAATGAAACTCAGGAGAATATTGATTTTTTTGAAAAACGCAGGTTTGAATAAATAGTGACATTGAAGAAAATAGAACAACTTTATCTGACTCAGATTAAGTTAACTTTTTTTCCTTTTTTTTGTTTAATTTAATTTTGTTATAAGTTTGTCTTTAGGGTGAGCTTTTTTTGGTTAATATCTTGTGTTTATTAAGTTCTAATTATTTATGCATCTTCAATCTTTTCTATTCAATTTTCTATGTAAGATTTAATTTCTTCATTTTGGTCTTCGATATCTTTCAGTTGTTTTTTGAAGAATGACCTTTTTTACGTATGTATTATATTTACTTCTCTTTGTTTCACTGAGTTTTCTTCCATCAACGTTTTCATTCTTCTGTCCTGCAGTTTATTATTTTCCTGATTTACAGTGGCGTAGCTAGCCCCACAAAGTTTGTACGGAGCCCTTTTCCGCGACTATATGGGATAGTGCTAAAAAATATTCATAAAATAAAGCAAAAACGCTTGTATTGAACAAATTATTTACTAAATATAGTTATAAATTATACAAATATAATTACAAATACAAATGCTCGTGCCAGTCCATAATATGTTACCCAAACAATTTAAAAATAAACTTTTCTCGCCTTTTGTTAGGCAAACTTATTTATTAAAGTGTCCATAGCTGAAGAAGATTTAATCTTCTCTAGATTGTCGGTTTTATAGACAGTAACGACAAGTCTAATAGTCGTTCCTATCTCTTAGGAGTCCTGAAGAAGTTTTTAATAAATTTTAATTTTGAAAATCTTTTTTTAACTTCAGCAGTAGTTACCGGAATTGTTTAAAACAGAAAAAATGCTGTTATTACCCCCAGAAAAGGATGCAAGGTTATTATGTTTTATCATTAATAAGTCTGTAGTTTCTTTAACAGATTGAATTTTCTGAATTTCAGTTTGCAAGCAGGTTTTTAAAGCAATTGTTCCTAAATATCAAAATGAAATGTCGTTATCGTATTTATCAATCAGTCTTTCGACTTGCTTTTTTATAATTTCATTTGGAAATGATAGGGTTATAATACTTCAAATATTTACTTAAGTCACAGAGACTTTGAAACATTTGTTTGGTTTGAAAAATCAATATATTTAAACAGCAATAATATATTATTGGCCCTAAAGTACGATTTCGGGTCTGTACAAGTAAAACCAAAAAAAGCAGTTGACCTTATAAATTGTTAGAAAAATATTATGTTTTAAACTGGAAGACCGTTAAAGAATTAAGCTATTTTAAATACGTTTTAGAACGGGACAACTTTGATAAACATCCACCTGCAGACAAGTTCATAAACAATTAGTTCACTTTTAACAACAATACTAGTAAAATAAACGGGTTCCTCTGTTTTCCTATTTATCGACACGATAATAATAAATATAAATAGTCGCATAAAATAATAGAAATAAGGACCAGTTTTTTCCTGGTATAATACCAAAATATAGTTTACAAGTAAAACAAAAAAAAGCAGTTTTAGTACTGCTAAATAAAAAGTAAATTTTATCAGGAATCATTTAATATAGTGAATCCCAAAATATTTTTGTTTCCAAATAATTACCAAAAATAAACAAATCAAACAATTAACTTCGTGCAAAGAGTTCAAAATGTCAAGGCATTGCAAATCCCAAGACCTCTGTGCATAAACTCGATATAAAGCATACTGGTGAAACTTCGAGGTATAAAACTCCTTAAGGTAGTTTCAGCACAGCAATAACCTACTTAAAATACTCGCGATAAAGTTTTAAGCAAACGCAATATTATCTCGTTTCGGGGCCTTTCTTGTTGCGCGGTTTGTAGTTCAACAATTAGAGCTAACGTAGTATGTGAGTTTTAGTAAATCTCTGGAACTTCAGGAAGAACGTAAAATACTGTTCTCTGTAGAGTTGGAGTTTAATTAAGTACATAATGTTTTATACCTAATATGTAAATAGTGATATAACGATATTAACGGATAATGGTTTAGGAGAATGTTCGTTGATTTCGTGTAGACGAGTGAAACCTATAGCTAATTTCGCATTAGTGTAGAGTAATACATTGCAATTTAGTATCACGGTACGAAGAGCTTAACTATTTAATGATATTTCTCAAGATCTTTATCTTTATCAACACATAAAATGTATCTATATATTGTTTTTGGCGTTATAGAAGTTTACCACTACAAAAGAAATGATGAAATTTTTTATATAAGAAGAAATAAAGTTCGATGACATAAATTAAGAACATACAGTAGATCCACTGGATTTTTGCACATTGTCATCTTTCGTATTATAGGAAATAAACCAAAATACGTGAACCCAATTTACGTCGGCTACAAGAATTATAAAATGGCTAGTATTATAACGGACAGTTTTATACTTCTCTTTTATTTCATTTACTACAGTTTGAAACCTGGGTACACGTTCATGAACGAGATTAATTGACACAGAGAGGACAAAAAGAATGTTAGAAACAGCAAAGATGAAAACACTTAAAAAAATTGATGGTAAAACACTATGGGACAGGGATAGAAGTACAGATATACGACGTAAATGCAAGGTGGAGAACATTAAGAACTGGGTGAGAAATAGAAGAGTAGAATAGAATGATCATATATACCAAATGACAAAAATAGAGTAGTAAAGACGGCAAGAGACTTTCCCCAATAGGAAGACGATCAGTAAGAAGACCACGAAAACGATGGAACGACAACTTACTATAGGCACATTGAAAAATAGACAGTCATGTCTACATAAAAAGAAGAAGAAGAAGAAGGTACTTACATAGTTGTTATATGCATCACCAAAATATAGAGAATAAATAACTTGTACTCTCAGTAATATGAAAGAAAATCACATTAACATAATGGTTATTGGCGAATTTGATATGAATTGTTGGAGATTGTCGACTTGGCTTTAAAATATTTGTTTATGAGTGAAGATACGGATTAAATATTAGCATTAATCTTAAATTATGATTTATCGTTGTTGAAATTAAAGGAATGAACTAAATTTAAACGACATATTCTGGTAATTCTTGTATAGGTTTGCATAAATCGTTGTCTTCAGGTGGATGTTTCCAAAGTTATCTGGTTCTAAAACGTGTTTAAAATAGCTTAATTCTTCAATACTCTTTCAGTTTAAGCCATAATGTATTTCTAACAATTTTCTAACATTGACTGCTTACTTGCAAAATATATTTTGGTATTATACCAGCACAAAACTGGTCCATATTTCTATTATTTTATGTGACTATTTATATTTATTAATATGTGTCGATAAACAGGAAAACAGGGGAACACGTTTATTTTACTAGTATTGTTGTTGAAAGTGAACTAATTATTTATGAACTTATCTGCAGGTGAATGTTTACCAAAGTTGTCCCGTTTTAAAATGTGTTTTAAATATCTTAATTCTTTAATACTTTTCCAGTTTAAAACATAATATTTTTCTAACAATTTATAAGATCAACTGCTATTTCTTGATTTACTTGTAAACTATATTTTGGTAATATACAGGAAAACAGGGGAACCCGTTTATTTTACTAGTATTGTTGTGGAAAGTGAACTAATTATTTATGAACTTGTCTGCAGGTGGATGTTTACCAAAATGGTCTCGTTCTAAAACGTGTTTACAATAGCTTAACTTTTCCGGTCATAAAACCTTTTGCACTTGCTGATTTTAAAGTGTAACGAATTTGTGGTTTCTATATATGTGTCTTCAGCTTTATTAAAATCGAACACACCACAATCGTTTTCTGATAGTTCCATGTTTCGCTATAATTTCTTTCTACTGATCTGAATTTACAATATTTTTACGGTTTCTGATTTTTTTCTTTATATTTTCAAAAACTCAGATGATATAAATGAATGTTACAGTGAATTTAAGCTCAATTGATTCAATATTTTGAGGTACTTTTTGGAGGAACCAGCATGAACATGCCGCAATAGCCGTTAGATTCTTGTCCTGACCCCCACAACTATCGGTTATCAACCAATGATCTTTTTTCCTTAAAAATTTGTATGTATTAGTCGATGGTACAAAACAGACGTAATTTTATTCGAGCCATTTTTGTACTCATCTTCCGTCCATGTATAACAAAACGTGTTGTTTTTGTCAAGTTTGCCTTTTGAGTATCCGATATTGACTGTAAAATTGTAAAGATAGAGTTGTCGGCTATAATAACAACTTTGATCCTGACTTTTAGGAAGAAGTAAATTTTTTTCGCAATCAATACAAAATGGTATTAAATCTTCGTGTTTTTCTTTTACCAAATTAAAACAGGCTTTCGCCCTAAGTATGTGAACTTATTTTTTGGTTATTAGAGTAGACCCTGTAAAGAGTGTTCTACTATGTTAGAGAAACACCCTGTACATAATAAGGTAGCATCAGACATTAAGAAATTCGGTATAAAATAGTTACTCCAACAGTAGCACTCTCCAGAACCTCCGACAATATTATAACTAACAATCACGTATTCCGCCTATCTGTTTCATTGCTGGTTACACTACACCCTTTGGTCATAAAGTACACCGGAAACTTAATAAAGATTTAATCGTTTAATTCAGTACTATTACCCTCTACTTTAACGTGTATTCGAGAAAATAATTGGACAAGAATAATTTAGTTAGTCTCTAGGGCTTGGGCGAAACTTTCCAACTAAAATCCATTATGGGACTAAAAGATTTGTTCTGTTCGTATACGGAATTTTTATTAAACTATTAGACAGTGTAAAATTACTTTTGGTTCAGATTTAAATTTTTTGTTAGGTTGATCAGAATCATAACTAAAGACATAAATTGGTAATTAGTCTACTGTATGAATATGTACTGAACTAGGGTTTTCGTGTGGGTTCCCTTAATGGCCCTTTAACGACTAGAGCTACCTGAAAATATACTTTAGCCGAAAAGGATTGAACAAGTTTACTAAAGTGAGTAAGATTATTAAATAACTCGTAAAATAATCAATTTTACTGAAAATCCTAAATAACAAGCAGAAAATTGTCTTCATTCTAATGTCTTCTTCTTCTTCCTTCTTATATGTACGCTTTAAAGCCTGTTTTTCTTCAATATCAGCCTTCTATTATTTAAATTATCGCACCATATTTTTCTTTGTCTGCCAATACTTTTTCGTCCAATTGATGACTTATCTCGTACTATTCGATGTGTGTTCTGTCTTGGCGATTAATGCGGCGTCGTCTGCATAACATAATATTTGGATTTGTTTGTTCCCCATTCTGTAACCATGACCCTTACGTACTGCTTGTACTATTTTCTTCATTATTATGTTAAAGATTAAAATAGAAAAGATTAAAATAAAAAAAAATTGGACCTGCAGCTACCTCAAAAAAAAAAGTTAGACGGTTTTTTCGAAAAAAAAAAAAAAAAATGTATATTCAGGTTATGACCACTCAACCTACGGATCTATAAAAATAGACAACTTGCGCTGAGTCTTATCTTTTATAAAAGTAGTGCAGATGTCAAAAAATATATTTAACGTTGTGAAAACTCCTAAAAACCGTGGAAAACATGTTTTTTTTTGGTTTAAAGGTGTTTCACTTTTATATCTTAATAGGGGAGTATTCTTTGAGCTAACGGTTTTAAGGCTTACAGTAAATGTCCCATCATTATGCCCCAGTACATTAGTATATGTCCCTTTGAATTATTGGGGTCTTTTTTGTTTCCCTATTTATTGTTGTCTTATTGTCTTCTTTTTATTAACTTGGTTTTGGTCGTCCTTTCATTTAATTAATTGTACAACATTAGAATTTTTAAAAAGCACTTAAAAATTAACTGTTGTTATAAGTAATAGATAGACGACTTGTTTCCATTTTAGATCCATTTTCTGTCTAAATCCTTCAGTCTTAAATGTTAACTTCCATATTAGTGTTCTACAAAGCAATAGCTTGTATCTTGAAGAACTTTTTCTTGGAACCAAGTTTTTTTTCTTGTAACGGTAAGAATTTGATTTGGATAATAGTCATTCAAAACAATTAAATCTTTGGTACCCTTCTGTACCATGGCACATATTAGTTTAGCAATAGCATATTAGCAATTTGGCATCCTCTCGACTTTTTTTTGCTTTCCCAAACTTAGTTTTTGTTTACGTCAGCCTACCTACAACTTGTCGATCAAATTGTATTAAAGAAATGAGGAAAAATAAAAAATATATTGTAACTTTTGTTGAGTGACATCCGGATTTCACGTGGATGCCATTTTTATAATCCTATCTCGTTTCTTGTTTTCTTTACTTTTTCAACTATATTTTTAATTTGTTTTTACCCTTTTTTACATGTTTCTTTCCGTTGTTTAAACTATGTCCGTTTTTCTTCTTTTTTTTTTACAAAATTTATGACGGCCATTATGACTACATTTTATAGTATTTTAAATCTATTCTGGTAATGTTATTTTCACAGGTTTTTTTATGTTTTGGCATAATGTTAGAATTAAATAATTCACAGCATCAGCGACTCTTCTCAATATCAAATAATTCGAAGAATCTTAACTTTTGAATTTTCCGCGAAACTATTTGATATCATTAAGAATTTTGCTTTAGTATCTAGAACTACAAACCCCTTATACTCGCTTTCTTAGTATCCAACTCAGTCACTGGAAATGATATATCCCCGATGGCGGTTTGCAGTTAATTCACTGTTCCAATTTATTTGTAGATCCTGGTAATTGTTCACCAAGAGAAACCATGTACACGATCAGTTTCCGTAGACCGAAACCGAATAGAGCTAGACGATCCGTCTCTAATTATCTCTCTCGGCTACAGAAAAGTGGAAAATAATGGTGTTGAAACAAAGGCATATCCTTAATTATGTTTACCACTGGGACTCCTCTGCAATAAAGTAAAATATTTCGGCTAATATGGAAATTGTGTTATGGATTACAAAGTTAATGCAATTTTTTTACATAGGAGTCAAAAATATATATTGCAGGAGAAGGTAGTCAGAAAAGTTTATGAATTATGGAAAAAAAGGATAATTTTTTTGAAAAGCTTCTTTTCTATAGTGCCCTCAAGACATCATTTGTATTGATTTTTTCGTTATTCTTTTTCTCTCTTACGTACTTTATTTTTTTAACTTATATAAATAACTAGGTATAGAATAGAATAGAAATATACTTGATTGTCACTGAAAATTGTACAATATCACAAAATAAAAGATAATAAAATATACAATCCATTGCAAAATTTAATTAAATTGCAAATTGCATAATAAACCTTACGCACTAGTTACGAATAAGTTTAAGTTGCTGTATGTGATACCCAAATATATATAAAAATACTTTAGTTGCTTCTACCTAAACGTACTGTAATTTCTTAGTTATTCGTTAAGAAACTCTTCCACTGAATAATATGGTCTTTCAGATAAATAGGCTTTTGTCAATTTACGGAACCAAAGGGAAATGGTTGTATAATTTTTTTGCCGAATATAATATAGATTTCTTTACTAACTCAGTGGATGGGATCGGTAAATACACATCAAAGATTGAATTTCTGGTGGAGTAGTCATGGTTGAGTCTTGCTAGAAAAACATTTAGGTGTTTACGAATTAAGCAAACAGTTTTTAGAATATATAAAGAGGGAAGAGTTAAAATCCCGTGATTTTTAAAGTAGCTTCTGCAATGTGTTATTCTACTGAGGCCAAAAAGATACCGTATTGCTGTTTTTGTAATTTAAAAATAACATCAGATTTACTAGAACCGCAAAAAGGAAGGCCATATCGAAGATGAGACTCTAACAAAGAAAAATATCTTGGAAGATGCTAAATTGATTTCCTTCGAAACAGATCTTATTGCGTAGCAGGCTGAGGCTAGTTTCTTACTTAAAAAATCGGTATGAAGGGACCATTTAAGGTTGCTATCTACAAAAATACCAAGAAATTTTACAGAATCAACGATATTGATCTGGCCGTTATTAAGAAACAAGGGTTTAAGAGCTTCTTTATAGGATAATGCTACTGTCTTATCCACGTTACAAGAGAGTAAATTAGAGTCGGACCAGGATTTTTTTAAGTATATCAGAAGTTATAATTGCATGAAGAGTTGCAATATAGAGAGGTCCTCCAGGTAATACTGGTATACTTAGCAAAAAGAAAGATTTTTCCATCGATTTTTAAGATAGAAATGACATTTATAAAGATAAATAAAAGTAGAGGACAGTACTGAACCTTGTGGTACTCCACATACAATGCTCTTGTGACTAGAGTTAGTATCATTTGCTCTAACTAGTTGTTTCCTATTCCTTAGGTAAGATTGGAAGCAATTCAAAGAAATACCTCGAATTCCGTACAAATTTAGTTTTTTTTTATCAAAATTCGTGATTTACACAATCAAAAGCTTTGGCATAGTGGCAGTATAAAGATTATTGTTTAGTGCTTGATAGACCTCATGTAGTACAGAAAACATAGCATCGCCGCTGCATTTATTAGAGAAAAAGCCAAACTGATTTTGTGATAAAATGTTGTTTTCAACGAGAAACGACGCTTTTTTAGGTCTCCCAGTAATTTTGAATAGGACCGGTAGACAATAGGCCTATAGTTGCAGTTCGATTTTGCACCACCCTTATGAAGAGTAATAAATGGCTGTCAGTTTTAGATAGGTTCCTCTGTACTTGGAGATATATTCAGTGACAAAGACGTTGGTAGTAAATTTGTTGATGTGGAGTAGTGAACATATATTCTTGGCTGATATGCGGATACCTTTGGTAGTCCAGATTTTGTGATGTTTTGACTTAATTGTAATTAAAGGAAATGTCTTATTGAAAATACAGACAAGCCTATCTACAAAATCAGTGAAGTTAACGTCCACGTCCACAGAAGTCAAGAACAAATTTTAAAATTTACAAAAGTTCTGAGCGGAAAAAATCCTACCTAAACTTTGGGTTTTCGAGGATTGTTTATATAATTATTAATAAAAATCCATATTATCTTTTGAAAAATTAATAGTTTTATTATGACTGAAACATTTAATTTTTTTCTATCTCTTATACCTTCGTGTGGAGATGAAAATACGTTTTTTACTGGTAAATAGTGATGATCCCGTTAAGAGAGGTAGAAAATACAACGAAATATCGTGAAATAAACTCCAACATCTATTATAAAAATCCCAAAAACCTAATCAGTATCTCCGGCACGTATCTCCACTTACTTTACAAATGGTTTCTATCTTAAAATATCGAGAACCCAATATCGCCGTTAAATAAATCTTGTTCCAAGAAAGTCGATTAAGAATTCTTTCCAATGCATTGTTTACATCCCCCAGTCAATACCTACATCATGTGCTTTGAGGTCGCCGACGGATTTCTTTTATTTTAGAAGGAGTTGAGCCCAGTCGGGGCTAGTGTCACGCTATCGGTTGTTGGCGGGGGGCCAGAGTTCCTTCGGGATTTCCTCGTAGGGGGTAATAACCCCCGTTCGAAATGATCTTGGAGCATTACGCGAATGGAAGATTCTCTGAGTAATGGGTTTATTTATTGTATAAGACAGAGGCAGCAATAGTTTTTAGATTAAAAGTACCGAAAAATATATTATATATAGATATATAAGTTATAAGCAATATTTTACCAGTTTTTCAAAACTTCATTAGGACTACACCGTAAAACAATTTTTAAAATTCGAAAAAGATATTTTTCAGTTTTTTTTTAATATTAAAATTATTTTAGGATGTCCCTGGTAGCAATAAATAGTATAAAGTAATAAATAATTGAATCGCTTATTTTAGAAACAACCCAATTCACATTTTGGTGATTTTAAGTTTATAACAACAACATGTATTTCTGTGGCTTAGACACAAGTCCCGTAAGCAAGGCAAATAGGACCTCAGCGCAAGTAAGACAATAAAAATATAATATTTTTTAGTTTGTAAAATACATTTTTTAGGTGTCTACTGAAATGTTTTATTTTGAGCATTTTATTTATTTTATATAAGGAGCACCCATGCTTAGCATACGCTGATGACGTGGTTCTCATTGCAAGAAATGGAAAAGAACTATCAAATATAGGGAAAGCTCTAAAATGGGACTGAAAGTTAATATTAATAAATCGAAGTACATGGAGATCTCCAGCAAAAAAGAAATAAACACCAGGGGATCCTTTAAATTGGAGGTGGATGATGGACCAGTTGTAGAATTCGAGACGGTGGATGAATATATGTACTTAGGTATGCTTATTGATCGGACATGTAAGGAAGAAACTGAAATCAACCTGAGACTGACCAAGAGCAACAGGTGTGCCGGAGCCATGAGCAAAATAATTAAGGCCAAAGATATATGTCGTAATACAAAAATAAGAGTTAACAAAACTATAATTAGACCCACAATCCTATACGCTGCCGAGACATGGACTATAAACAAAACCATACAGAACACATTGGAAGCCTGGGAAAGAAAGATACTTCGCAGAATGTTTAGTGGAAAAGTAGTAGAGGTAGAATGGAGAAGACGAACTAATGCAGAAGTGTACCATTTGTATGCTAACCCAACAATAACAAAAGTGGTGAAAAAACGTAGACTAGAATGGCTCGGTCATCTAGAAAGAATGCAAGGTAATAGACTAGTCAAGAATATTGCTTGGAGAGTACCTGAGGGCAAAAAAAGAGAGTAAGACCAAGAAAGAAATGGAGAGATGTAGTGATGGAAGATGTCAGAGAGATGGGAATCAGAGTTTGGAAGTTGATAGCTAAGAACAGAAAACGATGGAAATTATCCATCCAGCAATGGACCTAAAAGGTCTGTTAACGCTGTATATACATACTCAAATGTTTTTTGAAAAAGTGAACGAAGATCAAACGAACATTATTTTTAGTAACTTTTACGGATTGACAACAAAAATCGAACAGAATATATATCTATAAGGAGTAATAGAAGTAATGGAGGTGTCTAGAAGAATAAGACGTAATGAATAAGGTAATGATAGAACAAGAAGTTACAAGTTTTTTGTTAATGTTGATCAGACTAAAAAAAAGGATATACGATTGTGCTTTTTTATGTATTTATGCCATTGGAAGAGAAAAGCTAAAGAGAATTAAAAGACTTGTAGTATGTAATGTGATACCTATAAGAAAAGGAGAAAAAATATATAAGGGAACATTATTTAACTACATTTCTAGTCAAAGAGTCTCATAAGGAATTTAAGTACAGTAAAACCTCGATATAACGGACCTCTATTTAACGGACTTCGGATATAACAGACAAAAACTCCGGTCAAATGTAGAAAAAAAAAATAAATAAAAATGTACTGTTAATACATGCTTAGCCCGTCCCATACCACTGTATTTTACAAAAATTTCAATAAAATTTAGCATAAGAGGACACATTTCGAGATATTTTCAAAAATTGGTTTTTCAAAGAATTTGTACCTTCAGTGAAAAAAATTTCAAGAGAAGAAATTGGGAATTGGGCCAGCAGAGGTGAAATGTTTATTACTTTTAGACAACGCTCCTGCTCACCCCTCTGAAAATATTCTATGTTCAGAAGATGGCAACTTTAGCTGTATGGTTTTGTGAAAAAATACAACATTACTTAATCAACTCATGCATCGCAAGTTTTTAGACGAAGTAATGGTTGTATTGCACGATAGAGATAATGCAGAATATCCAAGAGGACAGCGTAGCTTGCAATTTAAAATCAACAATTTTTAATTTTTCTGCAGCATGGGAGGATGTAAAAGAACAAACATTAAAAAATGGTTGGAAGAATTTGTTTGATAGCCAAGATACATAGATATAGAAGGCTTCGAAGTTACTGATTTCTGTAGGACAATACATAATAATGCAGGAGAACATGTAGCTGAGGAAGATGTTTTGCAATGGCTAGAAGTAGATCTAAAGAAAGTGACCCTAGGCTAGAGAAGGTGACCCTGGATATAACATCATGACGGAAAGTGAAATAGCAGATGAAGTTATGAACCTAAAAAGTGAGGATGAAAGTAAAGTTAGCGAAGAAGATGACAAAACAATACTGCCAAAATAAAATTATCAGAGGTAACATCGCATCTCGACGCTCTAATAGCATTTATAGATTATATTTATCAGATAACGAAGTTCAACTGTATTCTAAGCATTTTCGTAATTTTAGAGAGTTGATCATAAAAAAAACAGCAAACATAAAAATTGCAAACGAAACTTGATTCCTTTTTCAAAACATAATTACCGACAGTAAGCGCGTCGATATTAACAACAACGTCACTTCACGACGAATGTCCGAAGACAATTAAATAGAATTTTGTTTGTATTTTGTATTTTTTATATATATCTGAATACAGTGTACATATATATTAAAGAAAAAAAGTGTTTTGATTTATTTTAAACATATTTTTATATAACGGACTTTTCGCTTTAACGGACACACCGTTCCCCCCGTTACATCGAGGTTTTACTGTACTTGGATGCGAAACTTAATATAAAAATAATGCACAAATTGTTTATTAAAAAGTATCCTGAGAGTACAGTAAAATACAGTTGCTACAATAATTTTTTTTATGAAAATTTTAACCTATATTTTGATACGCCACAAATTGACACATGCAATGTCTCTGAGGAGCTTAATTTAAAAATTAAAAGCCGTAGTTTTGGTGGAGCAGCAAAAAAAGTAGTGGTTACGGAAAAGGGCCGAAGTAAAAAATTTTACTTCGGCGCCAGTTGAGCAATGCATTCAAAGAGATGATGTTGAAGCAATCGCCTTCGATTTTATGCAGAACCTTTAACTTATGCAGAACATATATAAAAGAACTACGCCTGTTTTCTGACAACTGCCCAGATCAAAACAAAAACCACTGCCTTACAAGAATGTGTTTCGCTTTAACCGATACAGACAGATTTAAAAAAATTCAACAATTTTTCCCACTTCGAGGTCACTCATTTCTTCCCTGTCACCGTGTTTTTGAGGTTATTAAAAGAAACCTCAGAAAAGTTTATGACATCCATAAGTACACGAAGATCATTGTTACCGCAAGTGCCCAAAACCTATTCACGGTCTGTAAAATGAAAATAGAAAGTATTATAAATTTTAAGGACTGGTGGCCTAGGTATTATAAGTCTGCATCTGCGTCTAACGAGACACAGAGGGTAACAAGGGACCAACGAATTTCGTTCTCAATTTCTAAATTGCATCATTTTCAAATGCATTACAGTTAAAATGCCAACTCAAAAAGCGTATAAAGACCTAATTCCAATACTAGAGGCCAAAACAGAAAATTGCTTCAATGGGTGGAGGAACCGTTCAAACTATTGTACGGAAATATTATTCAAACATCAGCAACTAAGAAAAAATCCAAAGAAGTCACAAAATTAACTGTTTGATATTAAAATTGTTTAGTAATACCTAAATACTTTTGTTTTGAAACCTGACATTTCATTACTGAAATAAGTCAATTTTAAAAATGTTTTTTTAAAGAGTTTAGTAACGATTAAGAATGTTTTTGTTTTTGACAAATTCTTACATTAGGTGTAATCTATTAACTTTCAACTTTACTTTTAGTGAAAATGTTCAGATAAACTCTCAAAACCCTTTTTTTATCTCCTGCAAACTGTCCGAATGTGACTTGGGTTGTTAGGTGTTTCTGAAATAAGCGAATTAATTTGAATTAAGAGTACCTGTCTTTGAACCAGTACTTTAATAAAAAAGTTAGTACGTAATTATTTCTGTTTTATGTGGATGTTTCTAACGATGTATTTTTGGTTGCAGTTGGATACATCTCTACATTGGCAGTTGATAAGCGATACGGCCAAAGATTTAGTTCAACAAATGCTCACCGTAGATCCCAAACAAAGAATAACCATTCAAGAAATACTGAACCACAAATGGTTGCGGGTAAGTACTTTCTGTATATATATAATTTAAAAAAATTAGCAGAAATACAGTGACAGTTGACAGTCAGTCTAACGATTTTCAAACAATTATTTTCGTTTAACAAATTCATCCAGTTTTTTTCGTTTATTTTTATTTATTACCAATTTAATTAAAATATGACTGATTTTTAGTATTTTGGTCTCTAAGTTAAAACCATTATACACTGAACAGCAAAAAAAGTGCCACCCTATAAATTTCCGAAAATAAAAATTCATTGTAAGTTTTATGCATTATTTGCGTCTCAATTTAAATATTTATTGCGATCATATGTGCTTTTTTTTGACGGTTTTGACGTTTATGTTGTTGTTTTCTGTAGTCGCTCTTTATCTTCTAAGTTGAAATGATTTAATTAAACAGTAATTTGGAGTTTCAAACGTGGATTTTGATTAAGCGAATAATTAAGATATGGTGTTAGCTGCAGTAGATGTTGCTCGAATTATTGCATTACTACAAGACGGAAGAAGTCAAGTTTATGTACCCAAAACTTTAGGTATTTTGAGAACTATAGTGTGGAGAGCTTTCGATCGCTTTACAGAGACTGGTACGTGGAAGAGATGATCGTTTTATTGTGACGAAACTTATCGCTAGAAATAGAAGTCGTCAATCTCCTAAGCGAGAGAACGGTTAAAAGACGCCTCAATGAAAGAGTACTAATGGCAAGAAGGCCGGCTATTGTTCTCTAATAACAACCCAGATACTGTAGTAATCAGGATATATAGGATTGGAGCCGAATTCTCTTTACTGATGAATCGCTGTCGTGTTTGAAGTCTGGCGACAGCCGAGAGAGGGTTTGGAGACGGAAAAATGCAAGATATGCCCAGGCTTGTATGTCCCAGAGAAGAAAGTTTGGCGGTAGTGGTGTCATGGTTTGTGCTGGAATTTCATTTGACGCTCGAACTGAACTTATTTTCATCATTGACCCCCTGAATGCTCGCCGTATATAGAGGATGCTTTGGCAGAAGCAGTAGTTCTATTTGGTTCATTTATTGGAGACAATTTCATCTTTTTACGTGATAATGTACAGCCGCATATTACAAGAAGCGTGACAACTTGACTTGGGGGAGTAGAAATTTATACTCTAGAATGGTCAGCCTGCAGCTCTGAAATCATCGTAGGGTTAGAAATCAACCAAGCCAGTCAGAAAGTCTTGCAAATATACTTCGTGGCGAATATGAGTATGTATATTCCTCTAGTTTTTATTCAAATTTTGTTCCTTTCCCTTCTAAATTTTGTTGCCTTCTAATTAAATAAATTTATTATGCTAAGCAATCAAGCGGTAATGGCCATTTTTTGTTTAAGACGTTGAGTATATAATATGAAACAGTGCATAAAATGTTCAATGAATTTTTATTTTCGGAGGTTTATAGGGGGGCCACTTATTTTCCGTATAGCGGTCAGCGTATTTGATAAAAAAAACTAAATAATAATCAGTTGGTTTATTAAAACAATTTTAAAACGAGCTGCGGTAAAAGTTTTTATGTATTTATATATTAATAAACGTTAAAAAGAGGTAAATATTTTCAAATGAAATAAATTGTTAATAACTTTTGCAAAAATTATTATACAAATTATGCATCAAAACGAGGCTTTTATAGAGAAAAATTTGTGATAAAAATTTCAGAACGATTCAGTTTGCTTTGAAATAATTCAGTTTGTTTATCACAAATTTGAAAAATTAATAATTTTTGGCAACGCTATAAGAAAGAATATAGTAAAATTAGAAAGATTCTACCACGCTTAAATAAAAGAAGAGTTGTTCGATCATTAGAGTTTGTTGAGTTCTGTTTATTTCAATAATGTTTGAAGTTAGTTTTAAATTATGTTTCGTTGCATACCAATTAAAAGTAAAAAGCAGAAGGCAAGAAAAAAGATGAGGTAAAAATAGGAACCTGGACTGTGAAAACCATGATAGTAGTGGAGAAAATGCAGGAATTAGCCCAACAGATAAGAAAATATGAACTAGATATAACTGCACGAAATATGATGGAAAAAGATTTAAAAATAGAAAAGGAAAACTTTACACTGTACTTTTTTAGAGAAAATCAGTAGGGAAAAATGGAAATGCGTTTATGAATTTTCTTTTGATGAATTTCTTGCCAGCCATTTGCTGCTCGCCAAACTTTTCTAACCGCCTTGATTTGTTTTGGAAAAAATGCTGTCGTATTCAATTGGGCCCGTAAATTCCCCCATAACATCAAATTACTTCTGACAAAAGTGAATCTTGCAGTTTACGGTCTCATTGCCTCTCCAAGCAAGTTCAAATGAGCAAAAAAAAACTTTTTTTGTGCTCCATCGGGGGTTTCCTCGTCGTAGCTTTGGATGATTTTTAATGGTTCTTCGGTGGATAATGCTTTTGGACTGAGATTTTTTTCTCTTGAACACTTTGAAGCTGCCTATGCTTCGTAACTCTGGTCAATCTTGCACATTTAAAAGATATATCTGTGAAAGGGTCGATTTTTATGCCATACGCCGTAAAATATTTTTCTTGTACCATTTTTGCTGTAGTATTTCACATTGACTTTCAAGCGTAAAATATCTCACCCGTAGGAACTCCGAAAATTGGGTCCAAATAGAGCTTCTGGACCTCTGTGTGTTCAATGGGACATTTTCCGAAACCAATTTTTGATTTTTTCACCTGACTGGCAGCCAAATCTTGATTTTTAGTCTGGATTTATTATATCTGTCCAAATGTGTCAAACTGACAACAATAGAATTACCAGACACCTTCGTGATGGATCTGTCATAATTTTGTCGCTGAGAAATCACGAGCAGGAAGGAGTTTTGTCAGGAGGAGACGTGGCGTTGGTATGACGTTTTATCGGTTAAAAATAGTGTAGTGAAATAGTCTTTTTTTTTATTTAGATCAGGTCCGATCTATGAAAAAACGACTAAATTTTGATGTTAGCGGCGCCAGTCGCATTTTAATTTTTACGTATTTTTTACAAAACACATTTTTTTACGTATACCGATTTTAAACTTTGAAATTCAATTTTCCTCAACCTAATTTATTAATATTTTTCACGGACAAAATTTTTATGGAGAAAGAGCTCAGAAAGAAAAAGGTAATGATTTAAAGATAATCATCCTATTGTTTAAAACTTCGTCGCAAATGCCGGTCAACTTTAAACGTTTGTACCTCAAGAACCATTGCTTGTTTAACTTTTTTTTTAGAAGAAGCGTCTTGCCAAATCCTTTTCAACGCTGTTTTCTGAATTTAATTTGAGCTAATAGTTACCGAGATATTATATTTTGTTAATAAGCCAAAAAATTGTTTATAATTTTGAAACATTTCTGAGGCTACGCAAATAATCCAATTGTAATTCTATAAAGTACGTTCCATAGGTAAAGTGTTTTTTTTTAAGTAAAAACATTGGCAAATTTCTATAATGGTCTTATTTTTGTTGTGCAAGATTATAAAAAATTTAAATTAAAAAAAAATTGATTGCAAATTTATTATTCGAAATCTATGAAATTTATTTTAGTGAAATTTTGTGGGCTCTTTTATTATATTATAGAAATTTTCTAGACGAATTATAATGTAAGTCGTAAGTGTAATTTCTCTTTAATGTCAGTACTATACACGTATAGTAACACAATAACTTCCTTTATGTTAACAGAGATTGAATTGGTCTAATAGACGTTCTATTAATTGTTTCAGGATCGAGACAAGGGATTGAGGATTCACTTGTCTGAGACTGTAGAGGAATTGAAAAAATTTAATAGCCGTAGGAAATTGAAAACGTTCGTTCTTAGTGCCGTCAATTCTAGTAAATGGTATCCCTACGATGATTCGAATACGGACACATTTTCCGATTTTGGTGACGATGAAGTGTCTTTTTGTGGTAAGTAAAATATTTTTGTAAACATATTAGCACTAGGGCATGTCTCTGGACGGGATTAATAATTAACAAAACGAATTATTATTGTTAAATATAATATAAATAAACTTTTAACTGAAATTAATTTGTTAAAAACGGAATTTTTTTGGCGTTCTTCTGAAAATTATATCAGGATTATAACTAAAAAGCATAAAATCCTAGAAGAAACAATAGAATTAAGATTAGAAGTGTGTATATTAAGTAAGAACCTAGAATCGATCACTGGAGAATGTCCCTTATTACTTCATTTTTGTCACTACAGTACCAATAATGTTCACCCAAAAATATCAGTAAGAAACGCTGAAATCCATTGTAATAGCTAACTCTTTATTCCACATAGATTCAACTTTCCAAGAATCTGAATTCCTAAATTCTAAATATTCTAAAAATTTCACTAAATGCTCTACAGCTTCACCAAAATCTAGGTAAACTATATCATTCTTGTTTCCTTGGCCAACTGCCATAGTCTAGTACGATAAACAATAAATTTCTCACCAAAGACCTACCTTTAGTAAAACGTCACTCAAAATATCAGCAATATTTGATTTCATGCTTTTAGCAGCTTCTCGGTCTTCAAATCATTGAATATCTTGGCAGATATTCAATGATTTTTAGGTATAAAATTTGAATTCAATATATACCTACATAAATATCATCCCTTTAATTATAAATATAGGAATTAATGCGAATCAGTCAAAAAGCATAAATGCTATTTTTTCAAATATTTTTTGTACATTTGGATGCATTGTGTTGGAATAACTTAGCTTGTACTACTCACAGTATTTTTATTTTTATTTAATTTTGTGAAAATTTGTGAAAACTTTGAAAGTTGTTTATGAAATTAGATAGTCTAATCTTTATTATGAAATAAATCTTATGCAGTATCGATGAGTAGAGAGTAACTAAAAGCATTCGCTTATATTGAAAATTATTCAAAAAATTGGATTAATTGTGATTGAAGTTCTAGAAGGGTAATGTTTTAGAAAATGGTTTAATATTAAGTACTTACTTTCCTTTGGCATATTCATAACTGCCGCTATTAAAAAAATCACTTGAATTATAAAAATTAAGAAATCACAAATCGCACAAAAAAGTGTAGTTAAATCTCAAAACTAAACGCAACCAAAACATGTTAGGAATTGACATCTGTCAAATTTGTTTAGTTAGGTTATTTAGGAAGGGAATATTACCAGATGACGGCACATAACTACCTGCTTTAAGGTCAAGAATCAGGTTGAAATCTTAATTTTTAAAATTTTGGTTTTGGCCAGCTTTTTATGTAAAATACCACTTTGTGCGACGGGCAATCACTAGTTTATAATAAGAGCCGGCATTTACTTTCTGACCTATTGCGTCGTCGTTAATATGAACAAGTCTCTGTAGTGACGTGATTCTCCGTTGAAAAATGATTATGATGTTCCTACGTAGGAAAATAGGTTACGTAGTAGGCCCACGCAATTTTGACACGTTTTGGTGAAATATTGTGATATAAACATATCTATAAATTCCTAACGTATAGTTTCATTCTAAGAATACACAATAACCTCAAAAATGTAATTTCCCTATACTCTAATGTGCTCACTTTAACCAGACCGACCTGTGTTGTCATATTTATACAAACTCAGTTATCTAGTAATTTCTGTGCAAATATCCTTTCAGAAAATTCATTTAATATTTTAAAATTTTCTGTGTGAAAATCTACCAAATTGATTTTTAATTGACCGAAATAAATTAAAACAAAATTTGTGTGTGGGTCGTCCTTTCAGATAACTCAATAATAATTTCAATATAATATTCTCCCGGGATATACAATTTAATTAGTGAACTTGCCCTACGACACGACCTCGAAGAGAAACAAAAAAGCTTTCAATAAAGTAAACTAAAGTTAAAAGTTTCGTTTTCGAATTACAACGTCGCTCTGTCGGTTTCTCCCCGAAAACATTTGTCTTCAGTTTTAATGGTTGCCGAGTGACTTATAGCGATTCCCTTTTATTTTCGACGATCGTTTTGTTTCTAATTATAATTCTGCTCATGTTCTCGTCTTCGGTATTTGAAAATACTTCGTAGATGTCAAGACTGTCAATATGAATTTAGCATATTAAAACATTGTTTTTCTAGCTGTAAAGTTTGTTCATTTTTCGACGTCTAGTTTTTTTTTAGTACAGCATATTTTGCTAAGTGTATATCAATTTTTTTTGCTTCCTAGGTATTTATCCAAGTTACTATGCGAGATTGATATGGTTTGTTTTGATTTATTCAGCTTTATATTTTTAAAATACCAAAACTGGTGACGTTATGTTTACTATATTTTTATTCTATTAGTTTTGGACAGGAACTTTCAAACAATTTCTACACATTCTTTTGAGTTTCTAGACTTTCTAGAATCTAGAATATTTCTTTTCTTGGTCGATTCTCTTTTGCCTGTGAGCTGATTCTACATCTGAAGTGTAATTGAGCTAGGGGGTAGTCTGCGTCGCAATATACTCCACGTCTCTTTTTTACGTCCAAAATGCTTGCTTCTGATCGCTTTTCTACCAAGATGAGGTCAATTTGGTTTACAAAATCTCCTTTAGTAGTTTTCCACCTTATACAATCAAATGCCTTTTGGTAGTCAACGAAACATATAATCATAGGTACTTGAAATTCTCTAGACTTTTCAATGAGTTGTCTTAGGCTCAGGATTTGTTCCCGTGTACCTTCCTTTACAAAGCCCGCTTGTTCCTGAGGTATTTGGTAATGTAGATAGGTTTTTAATCTGTTTTTAATGATATGAAACAAGATTTTACTAGCATGTGTTATTAGTGACAGTGTGCGCTAGTTTTCACATCTGTTAGTAGTTCCTTTTTATGTAGCGGGGTATAAATTGAGGTACACCAATCGGATGGCCATTTTCCTGAGTTCCAAACAGCGACACAGATAGAACAGTTGATATATAATCCTTTGTTACCTTAGTAACTGTATTATTTCACCTGGTATTGAATCAAAGTCTGGAAATTTATTTCTCTTAAGCGATTTAATCGCATCTTTGACTTCAGCAAGTAAGACAATAAGTTCTTTAGGGTAATCAGAAAGCCATTGATTTTCTGCTGGTACCTCGTTATTTTTATATAGCTCGTTACAGTAGTTTTGCCATGTTTCCAATATTTCGTCAGTATCGGTCTTTAGATTACCTTCGTTATCTATTACAGACCACGTTTGATATTTAGATTCTCTGGTAAGGAGTTGAATCTTCTGAAATAAATCCCTCGGTTTATTTCGACAGCCATGTTCCTCTATCTCTCTGCATATTTGAGAGATCTAATCAGCTTTGTCTTTGCGGCACTGTTTTCTTATTTCTTTTGATAACACTGTGCATTCATCGTTTTTTCCGTATCTAGTTTAATCTTCTTTTCTCCTTTGAATCACAGTCCACGTATTATCGGATATCCATGGTTTACTGCCCGTGAACACCGCTGCCTCACAGTCTTTTGCAGCCTCGATTATCTTATCTTTGAGATAGATCAAAGTGCTCTCAGATTCACTATCTACTTGTCTAAAGAAAGAGCTTCTTCTAGGTTTTGTTGGAAATCATTGATTTTTGATGGATTTAGACATGACTTTTCTTAAGAATCTTCTTTTGGGGACTTTAAAACAAAGTCGAACGTTTAATACCAGAATACTACCGTCTACGCTAGGATATGTTTTACATTTGATGGCCGACGACTTCCATCTTGATCTTATTAGGATGTAGTCTGTTTAATTCCTTGTTCATCCATCTGGGATGCGCCATGTATATATAATCTCCGTAGATGATGTTGATAGAACGTGTTTGTAATTGTAAGATTACAAACACGTACTAGGACTCTACGTCAGTCCATTTTTGCCCAGCACTTCTTCAATATTTTCATACGATGACCCTAGTTTAGCGTCAAGTCTCCTAAAATTATGATTAGTTCACGATTTGAAATAGCGCTAACAGTTTCTTCTAAACGACCATAGAACCTGTTAATGTCTTCTTCTGGTGTAGCTGTTGTAGCAGCGTATATCTGGACAAGGTTTAGGGTATTGGTGGGTTTTCTCATTTTATTGGATATTATTCTGTCATCAACAGTATTATATCATATCCAATTACGCAGTCGTTCAGTTTAGAGGGTACAATAATCCATTTTTACTTGTGTTATCTGGACCTGCAAAATAGACGACGTTTTAAAATGCCCTTTATCTCTCCAGTGAATTTCTGAAAGTCCCAGTACCAAAAGATTGTAGTCTGTCATTTATTTTTTAATCATGTGTAACTTTACAGGGTTTTGAATCAGTCCCTGGATGTTGCAGGTACCAATTCGCACAATTTCTACCAGGTCCTGGTCCCTCACACCTTGGTCAATGTAATACTGTTCAGCTGTAAACGTTCCTTCAACGAAATGGTATTCACAAATAAAGTTTATGATAATATAACATAAATAAATGTGTAAATGCCATTTTTTAGCTTTTAGGATCGAGCTTTTATCGAAACTTATATTTATGACATTCCATGAAACATCTCATCTACGATTCGTTCTGAGATCTTTCTATTATCAGGATTTATTTTTAGTCAGCGCTTAACTTAAATATTTTGAAAAACAATTTTATCGCAACGATAAGTTTTTTTCATATATTTAAATTTATTCCTCAGTTATTTATGTAATTTTCCTATTTTAGTCGCCTCATTATGAAATACTTCCGCGTTAAACATTAATCAAACCACAACAGCTATAAATCTAAAATATCAAAGTCATCGTGGCTGATTGTTCACTCAGGAGACCCTGATGAAATAATATATATTTAGTTTCACCACCCCCCTAGTTTCTAGTATCCCAAAGGATGGTCTTTAACTTCGTTAATGAATTAAATTACGTTTTTGTTGTTATTTGTGTGCCTATAGAGAATTTGAGCTGTATTTTTTGTAGTAAATAAAAAGCTGAAATCACAGATTATTTGTTTATTTTATGATTTCAAATTTTCTGCAAACTCTTAGATTCACGAATAATTTAAGATCTATTCAGTTGGAAATTTTTTTTCTATCTATTCATATATTAATTTACCCCCTAATATGTTTTATTGATCTACTGTTTTTGCTTACAAAACACAACACTAACATCGTTAAAGACTCTTGCCCGTGGCATGTGTAGGTTAACTAGCAAAGATACAAAAGCCACTTGGAATTTTGAATAAAACAATGATCAATAGGAACAGAAGGGATGGCTGATAATTCCAGAAACGTGTTAAAACTTTTCTAATTATCAAACGTCGGAGATTTAGCAGGCTGCAAGCAGGAAAATAATAATTAATATAACAGCAGAAACTTTTTGGATTTGATCAAAGGGATTACCGGTCGGTGGACCGAGTTTGGTGGATTTTTAGGACAATTTCGGGTGTTTATTATGATTATTAATTAGGAGAGTAAACTTCCGAATAAAATTACTCTACTAATAACGTATTTTTAGAAATATATTGAGACAGGAAAAGCTTTTAATATACATGGTGATGTTTGGTAAAGATAAAAAGATAAGGAAATGTTTTCTAGACCGTATATTTTTCTCCTAAGACCTTTCCAAAATCTAAAGTCAAATATTTTATTGATAATAATAAAATTATCATAGCTAGGTAGATTTCCTACATTAGTTCATTTTCTTTTGGAAATAAACACAAAAAAAAACATGTTTTATCATCATCATAAGTGGTTCGACAATCCGTTGTGGATCTTGGTCTGCTCACAAAGAAGTCGCCACTCCTGTCAATTCCTGGCAACTTCCCTCCATCTTCTGACCCTTAAAATCTGCAGGTCTTCTTCCACACCATCAATCCATCTCCTTGGTGGTCGTCCTCTACTTTTAGTGCCCTCTGGTTTTGAAAATGTTAATCTGTTCGTTTATTCCTGGTCTGAAATCTTAGTAATGTGTCCAGCCCATCTAAGTCTCGGACTTTAACGCATTTTACAATATCTGGATCGGTGTATAACTAATACAGTCAAAGTTGTATCTTCGACGCCATAGCCCATTTTCATTAATGGCCTCAAAAATCTTTCTAAGAATTTTTCTTTAAAAAATACCAAGAAGTGTTTCATCCTTTTGAGATAAGGTGCACGTATCAGCCCTATATATCAAAATCGGTCTTATTAAGGTTTTGTATATATCGAGTTTACTATTGCTATGCGTCTCTTTATTTCGTCCTAATTCACTTGCCGCGTCCACAAGCCTTGTAAAATACTGCACCATGTCTCTCATACGTCTGCCCACTATAACTATATCGTCAGCGAATGCGAGAATTTGTGTCCATCTATTAAAAAAAGTTCCATTCAATCTAATATTTAATTGTCTGATTGCCTTTTCCAGGCAATATTAAAGAGGAGACACTTCAGCGCCTCCCCCTGTCTTAGACCATTACTACTCTCAAAGAACGTAAAGTTTTCTTCTTCAATTGTAACGCATGAGCTTACGTTTTGCATTATTACTTGGGTTAACTTAACTAACTTAGGTGGGATCCCAAAGTCTATCATTGCATTATATAATGCAGTTCTTTTCACACTGTCATAGGCTGCTTCGAAGTCGACGAAGAGCTGGTGTGTATCTATGTTATATTCTAGTGACTTTTTTAGAATCTGCCTTTGTGCTTGAATTCGATGTGTAGTTAACTTTCCAGCAGTAAATCCGCATTGATATTGACCAACAATATCCTTTGTAAAATGTGTAAGTCTTTCAAACAGTACATTGCCGAAGATTTTATACGTAGATGCTCTGTATAGTTCTTGCACTCCGGTTCATCACCCTTTTTATGCAACGGACATAATATATATTCCCTTTAGCCACTTTTCTGGTACCAATTCATTCAGCCATATAAGTACTCTTAGTTTATGGATTGCTGCAAAAAGTTGATCACTTCCTTTTTTATACTTTTCTGAACAGATTTCATTGACTCCTGGGGCTTTATTGTCTTTTAGTTTTAAGATGGCATTTGACACTTCTTCTCTTGTTAGGTCTTCACTGTGTAGTTGATATTGTAGATTTTGTTGATTGTCTATGTTGTAACCTCCTTTAATATCGTTTATATTTAGATGTTCGCTGAAATGTTGTGCTCATCTGGTAAGAACTGAGTTTTTATCATGTAAAATTTCACCGTTAGTGTCTTTACAAATTTTTAATTGTAGTTTTAATTCTCGATGGTTATTATTTAAGGATTTGTCGTATTTCCTCGTTTCATTTTTATCGAATAAATTTTGTATCTCATTGAGAGTGTTTTGTTCGTATTCCCTCTTGTTACGTCGATGGATACGTTTTTCCTCTCTTCTAAGACTATACTCGTTTTTTTCTCTATACTCTTTTTTTTTTCTCCGTGTACAATCTACGTCGATGGTTTTTTGATATGCTGCGTTCTTTCTACTTGTGGAAATTTAGCACGCATGATCAAACCAATGATTTCTTTTTTCTGCTTGGTTTTGTCCAATATTTTCACCGATTTTTGAACAAAATATATCGTATATTTACCTATACTTGGTTAATGTCTTCTTCTTCTTAGTTTGTTGTCTGTATTTGATCTTTTATTTTCTGTCTGTATACTGTAATTTTTGTATGATTTACTATAATTTTACGAGGAATATATCGCTCTACCGATGTGTTTAATGCCGTTTATACTCGTATTTCTCTTCCAGCAGTCGCTTAAATGCAAAGCCCATATACGCTTTAACGCCAACATCCCAAACATCGAATTTGAATAAATTTTGATTGACAGCATGTCTCGTGCTTAATCGCTTTGATATACCGTGAATTCGTCTAGAACTGTAAAGTTCTGTTCTGCTTTTAGCAAATTTATTCTTTATTGGGAACTTTATAACTTTGACGTGTGAACGATGTCAGAAATTTCTGAAAAATTCACGCCTTTTGTGTAGATGTAAAAGTTTTTTAAAATTATATTAACTTTTTTGGTCCTGTGATCAATCCATCATATATGACAATTTTTTTATGTAGGCGTTTTAGTATTCTTTAGTAATGAAACTTTATTATTTATAAATAACAATTTCTAACAAATATCAGATCAACATAATATAAATATATGGCTCGGTAGCAGCCCAATTACCTTACTAAGTAACGTGACATTTATTGCTTGATATTGTTGATGTAAGGTTTACTTAGGTTTATATTTTAACAAATTCTTCAATAATCTTACTAGATATTTAATTATGATTTAAAAATATGTAAGGTTTTTATATAGCCCTTTCTCAAATGTGTCACTGGTTCATCGCTAATTTACAAATTTGTAAATTATCAATTTCTTAGCTAAATTTTAGAATCTTACTTTAGATTTGACTATCAAATTCTCATGCTGGAAAATATTTGATAAAGTAGACATAACAACTATAAATTGTGTACTTAAGCTGCTTAAAACAAAGCCAAAAAGATGCTGAACAAGTACTCATACAAGTTATATAGTACTTACTTACATTTATTATGAATTTCTTGTTTGGGGGGTGGAGGGTAGGAACTGGATAGTTAAAACTATTTAACACACTTTCAAAGCAACACTCACACTTTGTTTTTTATCATTATCATCATTCTGACTTTACAATTCTGCGTGGGTTCTAGCCTCCTCAACAATTTCTCTCCAGTCATCCCTATCCATCGCTTTTCTCTGCCAAGCGCGTATTCCCATATTTCTTATACCTTCATCGATGTTATCAAGGAACCTTGTTCTGGGTCGTCCTTTTCTTCTCTGACCAATGGGTCTATCAAAGAGTGTTTTTATAGCTGGGTCATTTTGTTCCATCCGCAGTACATGCCCTATCCACCTCAGACGTTCTATCTTAATATGTTTTACGATATCAGGTTCCTAATACATTCTATAAAGTTCGAAGTTGTATCGTCTTTTCCACACTCCATTGTCATTTACTGCTTCATAGATTCGCCTTGATACTTTTCTTTTGAAATATCCTAATATTTTTTCATTATTTTTTGTTAGAGTCCAGGTCTCTGAACCATATGTTAGGTCTGGGTGTATTATTGTTTTGTAGAATTTTTATTTTTGCATTTTTCGATATAATTGTGGGTTTAAGGAGGAAATTGAGCCCAAAATAGCATCTGTTGGCCGTGCATACTCTGCGGTTTATCTTTGCGGTAGTATTATTTTCAGTGTTATATAAATTCGTTCACTACTTCGATGTTAAACCCATTTTTGTAACTGATTCTTGCAGATTGAACAGTATACAGAAGAGAGGGTCTCCCTGGTGCAGCCTGTTATTTGTTTTAAAATATTCAGATAGTTTCCCCTGAATTTGTACTCTACGTTCAACTTTTTCAAAAGTTAGTTTTGTTAAATTTACCCACTGATTTGGTATTCCTAGCTCTTTCATTGCTTTGAACATTTATCTTCTATTCACAGAGTCGTAGGCTGCTTTGTAGTTTATAAATATGTGATGTGTATCAATGCCATATTCCAGTGTTTTTTCAAAAATTTGTTTCAGTACATACATACATACATACATACATACTTATGGTACATACCGCTACAGATTAAAAATATCTTTTTTCCACTCTGTAAATCAGTAAATCTACAAAAAATCTGATAAAGATTTGTCGTTCCTGTAACTCTTTTCATTAAAACCTTTACAAAAAACTGAGCTTTACAAGAAAGTGGCATATATAAGAGCACTACAAGCTAGGTATTTATTGCTACCACGATTTTAATATTGTGACTTTTTTTAAATAACCGAGAGAAATATTGTGCAGCAGAACAGACGCGAATATGGAATGACGTGACAGTATTAGGAGGAGGACCATTTCTATACCGTCTGCTTCGAAGTTTCTGACATTTCTCATCTACTTTCGGTGAAAAATTGTATGACGTCTCATTCGATGTCCCGTAATTCGTTTCTCGACGTGTATTGCTAGTTCGTTGCTATGGGTTTTATGAGAAATGTAATTACATAAATGGAAATTTCATTTAAAAATGCGTAAAGATAAAATATTGACCGAAAATAAAAAAACACGCGATCAGATTAACTGTTCATTTTAAACAAAACATTGGAATTGTATTTCATGTGCTCTTTTAATGAGCCGGAAGAAAAGATACATACAGTGCTGTACTGCAGTGCGTCATTTTAGCTTCATTAGTGTTAAACCACTACCAAAACGGTTTGACTGCAAAGTTAAGAGAGTCAGAGAAGATTAAATGTCAATATAAATGTCAAGGACATTTGTATTTCTGATCATTCTATCCAACTATGTTTTTGTCAGCTTTCTAGTTTGTTCTTTATGGACCAATTTTAAATGTTTATGAATACTGGGATGCTTGTCTTGTTAATATTAATGAAACACAAATGTTTACGCGTGACAAAATCTCAGGGTATTACAAATAATTTTTTAACTAGTTTAAAATGAAGATTCTCTTAAACTTCACTTTTCTTCTTAAAGTTTTTGTAATTTTATCGTTTTCTTAAGATCACGAAATACCAAATTTGAAAGCAATATAACGCATACACTATTTTACACCATTTCTAGTGTAATGATATGTTTAATTTCACCAAATAGTTACCTGAAAAATGTTGAAAAAGGTGAAATGACAATATTTCAATAGAATAGGCAATATTGAAAAAGGCGAATAGAATAGAATAGAAATATGCTTAATATTGTTCTGAAGCTATTTTCTTGTGGCATTTTAAAGTAATTCCAGAGTGTCTTTAGACATATTCTGTGACAAAAACGTTGGTAGTAAATTTCTTGATGTACAGTAGTGAACGCATATTCTTGGCTGATATGCGGATACTTTTAGTAGTCCAGGGTTTGTGATGTTTTGACTTGTAATTAAACTAAATGCCGTATTGAAAATACAGACAAGCCTATCTAAAAAATCACTGAAATTATAGTCCACGTCCACAAAGGGAAAGTGCCGCCCAAAAGTCAAGCAAAAATTTAGGAATTTACAAAAATTCTGAGTGGAAAAAAATCCTACCTAAACGTTGGGTTGTCGAGGTTTTTTGTTAAGAGTGTTAAACTTGGTATATACTGCTTCATGGTCAGAGAATACTACATTAATAATTGTAGAACGTACATCAAGAGGTGAGAAATCTGAGAAAATATAATCAATTATGGTAGATGTTGTTTTAGTAATTCTTGTAGGAGAATTAACGTGCATTGTGAAAACATACGATCCGAATTCGAATTCGAATCAAATATAATTCGGTAGCACAAGCAACAGCGTAATGAATATTCAAATCGCCGCATAGAAGCTTTCTGCTTTTATTGGGCAGGTAGTCTAACAAATTTAACAGGTCCTGTAAACATAGTTCCGTGGAAGAATCAGGTAATCTATAAATAGAGGATGTATAGATCAAGATTCTTGTTGTAAACCAATGAAAACTCAAAAACTCAAATTCATTCAACAGAAAGTCATATTTTGTTATAGGAGAGAAATCATTATTTGTAGAGAGAATTAGGGTGCCACCATGAGCTGATTTTGAACGATCATACCTAGCAATTGTGGTATATTTTTCTATAAAAAAAGGCTCGTTGACTTAACTAACTACAAAAAAAGCATAGAACGTAAGTAGATAAAAGTATAAAAAGAAGAAGAAGGATCATACAAGCAAAACGAATAGGAAAAAGTTCAATGGATATCTAGTTTTTTCTAGTATATTCTATGATACTTGAACAAAAGTGTTCGAAAATACTCTTTGATAATTTAAATTAATCAATTGTTGTTTTATTTCGTAAGATTTAAACATAGCAAATATTAAAATTACCATACTATACACTCTTCTTAGTAATTTATATTTTTTATTCGTAACTTTTCTAATTACCACTTTCGTCGATTTCTTTACACTACAAATACATTTTATCTACTTCTTTCACTTCAACAACTTTAAATTCCAATAAGAAAGCGAAACGTTAAAACGAATAGGAATTTCTCTCTATAACGTGGAGTCTATTAGAGTATATCTTTTTATGGCATAGAGAAAGAAGTAAATTGTGCTCACCAAAGCTAATCATTTCCGCTCAATGGGCAATAGAAAAAGTAAAGATCCAATTCCAGCTGATTTTTCTCTTGAACTAATAACACAGACGCTAGGGACGGTCGAAAAAAGTTTAGGTTTACTCACGTCGGTTCATTTATTTAGAAAAATATTTTTATCGAGTGTTTAATACGATTTAACAATTTATGAGACTTAGTTTAGCCAGAAGAAATCTTTTTATATATGTCTCAATGTGAGAGTAAAATCTTATTCCGAATGATTTGATATTATATCATTTAACAATAAATTAATACTTTATGAATTTAACGTATAAGAGGTCCCCCATTGTGACCCTAGAAGGTTCATGTCACCTGTCGCGTCGATATCCATTCTGTAGATTCCAGGCCGAAATTAGTGTGCGTTCCACATGACATTAATTTGATTTGGGAAATCGAGAGAAATGTGACGTATTTGCTGCGTAATCGCAGAGATGCTTATGAGATGATAATCAACTGCATTAATAATAGCGTTCGTGTGACAGTTGTGCTATTTTATATGAAATTATGTCTGTATTTCTGTTATACGCGTATTCGCAATGTGTATTTAAACATAAGTAACTGTAGAGGAATATTAAAAAAACATTGTGCGCTCTCGCCATTTTTTAAAATAATTTTTTCGTATTTATATATACATACCTATTATTGAGGGGCTGAGAGGAAAGTGGTACAAGTGACATTTAGATAGTTTTAAGAAAATGAGATTTTCAAGTGTAAGGAATGACACAAAAAGACCAAACACATTTTTTTGTTAGATTTTAAAATCTCATCAAGTTATTATTATTATTAAGTTCTTAATGTTTTCATATGCAATTTTTACAATCATATACATTTCATTTTTTTGAAAGTTTTATATCTTTTATAAAGAAAATACGCATAATTTTTTAAACATTTGTTTAAAAACCTACATTAGATACGAAAACAAATTTATATTGCATAAAAATACATGAACAAAAATGCATTAAAATAACAACGAAATATTATATTATATGAACTTGCTAGCCACTGAGCTAGATATCTTCCTTATTATCATAGTAATTCAAAAGTATTTTGTCATTGTCGTCTATCTCTACATTATATTCATTGTCCTACTCTTTCTTTTTTTCAGGTTGCATTGGCTTCTTTTTCTGACATTGTCTTCCCTTCTTCGCAGTATGGTTGAGCTGATTGGAAAATTGATGGTAAATTGGTGGCACAAAGCGTAGTAGGTCTCGTAAATTCTTCCCTTTTTCGTACTTCAGAGTCATGGATGAACTGTATAGTTGGCTACGACCAATATTCTAAGGTGTTCTTCCACGCATCTTTTTTATACAGTTATAAATTCAGTCTCTTCAATAAGAGTGTACTTAAATTTCATAATGTTCATTCAAAGACGAAGAAACTTCCAGAGAGCCTCTGGATGCAACTGATTCATCTCACATATACATCAAAGCACATTTCTTGCTCACATTATGGATTCCAAAATTATATGTCCATATTACTCGCATATAAAACACTTTGTTGGTTGTAAGTGCTGGTGTAGGTAAAGTTTTTTGCAGATCGAAACAAACTGATACCACTTCTTCATTCCTTAAAGTTTAGGCCATTATTTTTGCCTCTTTTTTGACTTGTATTCCCAATTCGGCTTTTCGGCGATGAAGCTCTCTCTCGCACAATATTTTCTTTTTATCTGACTCACTTATGCATGATTTTATTGATGTCTCGAACTTATCGCACTTATCGGACAAGGGATGATAAAAACTTAGAATAAATTCGTTATTAAACATTCTATTATAGCACCATTCCTTCACAGGAGCTTCGTTTTTTTCTTGACAGTGCACTAGGTAACACATATTCATTTTTCTTATGGTCAAAAATTAAGGAAAGTAATGTCTACAGGGATTGTAATGTCTGGTGTAATGGCTGGTATATTTTGGAAACGTATTAATATGTCGTTTTGCCTTATTAATTATATCCTGTGATCGTTTATTAGGACATAGAGCTGTTCCTCTTTTATCAATAGCGGTGATTCCAACGTAAGATATCCCATTTAAAATTCTCGAGTAACGTCCATTGCTGATATCCAAGGTTTTTAAGAAAAACATTTTCCAAACTCTCATTTTTTTCAATTTGATAGTAACGCTCTTTGCATTATTAGTAACAGCTTCTGTACGTGGTCTTTTGGACAAAGCGATCTCTTTACAAGACATAATGAATGCATGCTGCAGATTTTAATTTCCTAGACCTCAGAATTGGATTTAAATATTTCCTGTCTTTGTTCATCGGTGCATTTTTGACACTGAAATTATGTTAGTATGTATATAGCTTTGCAAACTTCTTGCTTTTACTTACTTGTTTTTATAGCCTACGTATTCTTCACTTGCATTCCTTTTTCGTTTTCTTACTTGCCTCTCTACTAAATCGCTGTATCTCAAACGTTTTTTGGCCCCTTTTCTTTAATGACACGTTTAAATCAACCACTGCAATATTTTCTAGATCATGATTACTATCGCTACTACTATCTTTTATTGGACTATGGTTTTTGTTCCCTTCTGGATCGTCATATTCCGAATAAGTCTGAAATAAAAGACAAATTTTAAGGTTATGCTATCAGTTTCGTTCACTATTACTTTTTGAAGATATAAATAAATAAAATAGCACTATAAGATAACAATTGTAGACACATAAAACTCATTGAAGACTTGCCTTGCATTAATTTAATGCTATATTACAAATTTTCTTAATATTCCAGCATACTTTTAAAACGTGGCTGTCACAAATAAGTTTAGAACAAAAGTGGGACATGTACACTTCCACCACTTATACAGGTCATTTCGATATGAAAGAACTAACTGCTGGATATATTCTTTTGAGATGCTTTTGAGAACTTAGAAAAGTATATTTTTGAATTAAACACTTTATTTCTAGTAAAAGTTTAGAAACTTATGTAAAAATTTATCTTTCTACATCGGTCAACACATGTAGCGACTGTCATATATTTTTTCGTGTAATATTATATATATGTATATATAGTGTATAGCAAACTAAAACCGTTTCTTTTGAATAAGATTCATCTACAACTTGTTTAAATGCGAAATTGTTCCTGCCATTTATCCATTCAACCCTTCGAAGATTCGTTAAAGATCACATAACTCGTGTGAGCAAGTCAAACCACTCGATGGGAAATTAAATAATCAAACAGCTACTAGAACAGAATGCTCTATGCTAAACGGGAAACTTTTAACGACAGTTTTACAAGTTTGCAAACTCCTCTTCGCTTTTGAGAATAGTTTCGACTAAAAGTCTGCGGAAACGTGTGTGCATGTTTGAAGTTTGATGCTGAATATTGACGGCTGCGGATTAAACTCGGGCTCGTTTCGTATGTATAATGCTCTATAGAAGTTTTAAGAAAAAAGGATATTTGGATAGTAAATTTTGTTTGTTGTAAATATGATTTTTGTCTCATCTATGATTCTATACGTTCTTAATACTGAGTTTAACATCATTTTTGGAATAGAAAAGATTTTATTCATGGTTGTGCAAAGACCAAAGTCAAATCATTTGTCTAATGTATATTAATGCTCTTAATATTAATACTACGTTTTTCAGACGAATTAATTTCAATTTGGGAATGATTCTATACAAGCCCTCATTTCTTCTATTTAATATTCTTTCATTATAAAGTAATGTTTTTACCATTACTAGTTTACCATAGCCCAAGATAGACTAATATTACTTACCTAACTCTGATTTGAAGGCATATTCCGGAAAATTGAAATAATTTTTACTAACCAATGTTTTATGCTCGATACGTTCCACGACTGTTTTGGTTATTTCTCCAAAATCTCCGAATGTCAAGGTAAGGTCCTAACTTTAACACGTAATCGCACTCGTCTCAAAAACGGTACACTCTACCAGACACATTGTCAATCTAACCACCACTATTTAAATTGACAAAATGCTCTAGTTTACTTCGAAGTATTTTTTAACAAAAATTAAAAATGATATTTTAGTAGTTTGTATATCTACTTTGAATATAAATTATCTTTAGCACGGTAGTATTTATTTCAGAAAAAAATTAATAAACAAGTAGGTGAAAAAAATTTACGTTAAATAACAATAAAGAATACTATTTATTAAAAAAAGGAAACAAAATATGCAAAACTATAAACCACGACTTAAAAATTTAGCAAAGTGTTAAACATTATGGAGAACTCCAGTGCAGTTTACTGTGCCTTTTACTACAACGAAAGATTTTCTGCGAATTCCATTAATCGTTTAGAGGTGTAAGTTGGTTGAATGTACTGTAGGTTCTTCTTTTTCCAAAGAAGAACTTTATTGAACTTGGGGTCTATTTATTTTTCTTTACATAATCTAAGACCTTTCTTTTCCTGGAAGGAAAAATTCTATAAACTTTTCTGGAAGGAAAAATTATGTGTATATTATCTGTATATAGGCACTTATATGTTACTGCTGTTCTAAAGCTATTTTCTTGTATTTTCTTATCTTAATGCTTAATTTTATCTGACTCATTAATATTGCATTAGAGTTGCGTTTCTGGGACGACTTTATTGCAAGATAGTTCATTCGATTACATGAAATAAACGTTAACTTGAGAATATCCGTCAGAAAAAATTATAGCATGTGATTCATCTTTAAAAAGACAACCATATGCAATGATGACAGTAAAATTCTCCTGTTAATGATTCCATAGTAGATCGTAAGGAAAAAATCAGGAAAAAACTTCATAATACTATCCAGACATGGTAAGTATTTGATCTTACATTTAGTTTATTCTCAATAAACACCAAACTCTGATTTTATATGTTTGTTATTTAAAAACATAAATAATGTATCCTCGATATGTTACTGACTTACTTATAGTGTTATTTTCCTATTAATTAACCATCTCTTTCAATATGGGTAAGCAGATCCTACTTTATTCTGCCTAGAAATTTAGACGCTATTGGTCTCATTTAGCATAATTAGAGCCGCTCTTTTAAAGTTTATCTTTTTACCATCTGTTTATTTTAATACTATTATTATTATTCCAATTTAAGCTATATGTTACGATCAATAATTTTGTTGGGCCCTCTGACATCCTACTGTATTAGTTTATTTTCTTTCTATTTTATTTTGAAACATTTTTTTATCAATGAAACAGTTTTTAATAAATAAACAAAAATATTAATCCATATTTTTACGCTCTACCTGCATATTACATTTTTAATTTATAAGTATTGATTTATCACCCTTCTCAAAAAATAAAGTAAAAATGAAATACTTTGTAAAAGCTGAATGCCTTTTTTACGTTCAGTTAAACTTTGCGGCAAAAAATTATTTGTGTAATTTTCTACGGTTCGAAAACATATTAAAAAACGATCAGTTTGAATGTGCTCTTTTAAATAACTGTTTGGACAAAGCTTTAGCAGTAATTATATCCGCGGGAAGTAAATTTTTTCAAACTGTCGTTCGCTTCGGGTGGTTATTGCTACGGGTTACAAACGGGCGGTATACACGCAATCAATTTGTTATTTCAGATTAAAAAGTATGTGTAAAATGTGTGTAAAATAACGATAAGAAACAGAAAATAGACTGGGTACATTCCTGGAAAGATAGAAAATACTTTTTATATTTTATGGTATAAAAAAATTTACTTCTTTAAAGGCCTTAAAACATTTTACTTTCGATCTTAAGGCTGTAGGTGTATTTGTGTCGTTAAATGCTAGTCATCCCGCCACCCCCAAAACTTAAAGACCAAGAATCAACAATCGTCGCTGGAAAATTCGAAACTCGACTTCGAACTGGACACACCAGACTGACACACTTTTTATTTTCAAACAACGTCCGTTTCTGGTTTGTTTCAAAAACGATTTGGCTCAATTGATAGGTGAACGATGTCCCATTAAAAACTTGCAATCTGTACTAAATTCAGAAAGCTGGGTTTTTTTGCCTCAAAATTTAAGGACACTGTTGGAAGAATCCTATTTAACAGTAATAATAACTTTCTTTAATATTGTTACGGTTCTGTAACGATAAAAGTTTGTAAATAAAATATAATATTTATTTTTAAAAAATAAAGCACGCCGCTGTTAAAATATTGATAAACGAATTATTTCTGTTGTCATATCAATGGGGTCTTTTTCTAAAGTGTAAGAATAGCTATCTATAATTGCGTATGATACGAATTGAAGCGAGATGGACATGTCTCGCCCAAATATTATGTATAACTAGTTTTTGTAGCGTAGACGAAAATATGGATGGGTTCGTTCAAGGTTACTTAATAGCAAAGAAATGAAAAACATTCGAGATAAGACTGGCGAAGTGAAATGTCATGTTGCTGAAATGGGAAGGTGTAATACCGCAATTACGGCAGTTAAAAATTACATATAATAAACGTTAATATTGGTGCTACTGTAACAAACTTAGTATGCACGTTGTGTGTATGTAAAGTTAAAGTGCCGGCTTCTTTAATGAAGGTGAAATGGTAGATGGTTTTTCAACAACTCTTGGAAAAGCAAGGTAAATTTTATCCAATATATAATGCAGCATAGAGCATAACTGAAATCTAGGCCAACGAATAATTCGAGACCTAATAGGAGTCCGAAGAACATCCATAAGTAGACTATTATGCTTTCTTTTTCTTTAAAAAACCTAGGTTTCGGTAACGTGCTAAGGCCTCTAAGAAAGTAAAAAACGTACAGTATGACTGGACAAATTTCTTATTAATCCGCAGCCTTTAGTAGTTTTATTCAATACTTTTTTTGCAATAAATCGTTTATACAGATTGGATTTTGCTAAGTTCTAATATTGCATTTAAAAATAGTATTCAGTAAATAAATTAGTATTAACATTAAAATTCAACTATAACTAACCTAACTAAAACCTTTAGGGTTTAAGGATACGATAGAATAGTCCAGTCCTATCGTATAAATAGGTTGGTACCAATCTTTAGGGTATATAAATGTTAATTTCTTTATGTAGGAATTTAATGATTGAAATACGTTATGTCATTTTACCTAATCTATACAAAAATTTGGTATATTATTTTATATTAAACCGACTTTCATAATTTATTGGATTTTATTTCTAGACATAGTTTGTTGTTGGATTTACAGGTTGTCCTATTAGAATATAAAAATTTATATTCAATAATACAGGGTTTCCCAGGGTACCTAGTGATCCGTTAACATTATCAGTTGGTCGTAATTACTTAAACTCTGGGTGGCCCACTAAATCGAAGGGTCTTCAAGCGAAGAAGTAAAAATCGCAAGGAACTGTGGGACAGTGAAGTTTTTTTCTGGGTTTAGAATTATACTAATCACCGGAGTTGGCTTGGTATCACTGTTCTCCCACAAATATATTTGCACCATTTTACGAGTTGGTTAAAACTGAACAGCGATAATGACGGCAACGTTTACATAACGAATTACCTACTTGTTTAGAACTGCCAACTTGCACAAATATAAATACCGCCGTAGCGATCCAATAAATCGTTGCATGTTCCATAAGCTAAAAGTGCAATATTCCCACGAAATGTTTATTAAGCGGGCGGCTGCAATACATTTTCCGTACGTGCGGCAAAAAAATATAATGCTATACCCAACGGAAACATGTTTCCGTACATACCGTAACGGTATACAAAGAGCACTCTACTGCAGGTTCAAAGTTGGCGTAAATATCTGGGAAGCTTTCGACGGAAATACTTCAAGTTTAGATGTTGGATTTCGTAATCGTTACTGTGACTGTAGAACTTCGGTTTAAGATTTATTCTTGCCCTTTTGGTTTAAAGCAACTCGGTAAAGTAAGCTCTTTAAGTTTATTTTATGCAATTACTTTAATATAAAATAAATCAATAAAATATTTATATTTTCAAAATTTTGTCCAAACTTGCAAAGAAATCTTATTTTTAAATAACGTACATACCTATAGTTGTACTTTGGACATATCTAGAATTCTTACATGCAATTCTAGAGAAATCTAACAATTGCCAGAATTGTATTTAGGAAAACTTGAAAATTTTATGGATATCAAATGGTATTTTATTAAAATTTTTATTAAAAGTTTTTTTGAAACTTCCATTGAAATTTCTATTGAAAAAAAAGCTTCTATACTGACGTATTCATTTTTCTCCAATGTAAAATACTGAAACAAGCGTCACAGCGCACAACAACCCCATAATTTTATTAAAATGTATACAAAACCTATAAAAAATAGTAATAAATAAATAATAAGATTATTTTATTTAATTTTAAAAATATTATTTAAATTTTAAAAATACAGAAAATCTAGTATGAAGCCTCGCATTAGTCTACTTACAGTACCGTCACTGTACCACTTTTTTACTTCCTTCTACAAAAATTATTTTTAATTGATTTAGATACTATTTTAATGGGAATAAGCCACAATCGAAAGTTAAAATAGGTTTAATGACGTTTTAATTTCAACTTAGGAAATCAAAAGAAGAAAATACCTTTAGAACAATATTGATTTACTTCAAACCAAATAATTGTTGTTTAAATTTTGATTAACGAGAGAAAATAGCAAAATGGAGTGTTTTTCTTTTAAAGCATTAAAAAGTTTCCAATTTACCAGTGGCGTACTATTTTTACGTGTCATAAAATATTATCCTGTTAGGTTTAATGCGACACTAGACAACATTTAACATGCTGCTTATTTCTCGTATCCGGAGCAATTTTTGCATTGCAATTTTAGATCAAAACATTAACAGTTTTTACTCGGATTCATTTTGAAAAGGGAGGCATGAGAGAAGTATTAATGATCCTGAAAGTCTGTTAACTTCGTTAAGGAAAATCTGTAGACTCGTTTGTCCCTTAATCACATTCGTAGTTCTAAAGTTTATCCAAAACTCCTAGTAAGACAGAGAGATTCTGGAGAGGGCTAAGCAACCTAGGATCCTCAGTTATGCAAATGTATATCATCATATAATATATATTTACTATTATTATCATTCTCTCTACAATGGTGCTACAGCATCAAGCCTTTGGACTCCTCTAAACTATGCCTCCAACCTTGCCGGTTCCTTCCTTTTGGTTTGCATCCTGCATTTTACTATTTACGGCTCTTTCTGGCAATCTTTAGGTCTCCATTCTAACTACATGACCAGACTATCAAATTATTTGCTTTGCTAGTCTATTAATATTATTCTATCTAGTTGTTAGTACTAGCAGATAATAGTAGTACAGAAATTATAGAAATAAAAAAAAACTTCATTACTATTTACGGCTCTTTCTGGCAATCTTTAGGTCTCCATTCTAACTACATGACCAGACTATCGAATTATTTGCTTTACTAGTCTATTAATATTATTCTATCTAGTTGTTAGTACTAGCAGATAATAGTAGTACAGAAATTATAGAAATAAAAAAAAAACTTCATTATTTTTCTTTTAAAACATTATTTTTCAGTCCATCCAGTACAAAATATCACCTCTTCCACAACTTACGGAAACTAAATTCATAAAGTTCTATTAATCGAGTTTGATAGAGTACATAATGGAGCAATTACCTGTTTAATGGAGTTACGAAGTTATATTTCTGAAGGTAATTTATAATTAGATACTCTCAGAAGTTTTAGTCGTGCTATAAAAAAATAAATGGATCTTTTAACATCTGAGAGTTTGTTGGTTATTTTAATAAATTTTTATAATCATTTTAAATTTAAAATATATAGGTACTTTTTATTAGTATAGTCTACCCCATTTTGCTTATTTAAAGTACGCTGTAGCGTGTTTTAATTCAACTTTCAAAAACGCGCGTGTTTTAAAGTTACCATGGCAACATCAACAGTTTTAAATATTTATCTGACCTGACAGGAGTACATAACTTGTAACGTCAAACAAATAAATTATTAATAAAATATTACTAACAAATATTTCAAAAGCTTTATTCAAATATTTAGAAATCTTAACCTTTTAAATGAATGTGAAAAGTACAGTTGGCATTGTTTGAAATATTTATACTTCTGTTTTTTAAATCAGAGTAACTGCTGTTCAAATTAATACTACCGACATTCTCGGAAGCCAATGAGGTTGTACTTCCATTAATGGCACTCCCAATAATGTTCGAAACATTCGTCTCATTCCTGTTTTAGGCAATATACAACCAGTAATAACAATTTTATTCTGATGTGACACATTGCAAATTAATTTTTGTTTTTCTTATTTCCATAATAACGAAAGGTATACTGATGTACATCACAAATTCAACAATTCAACATTATTAGCTTTTAGTTCAATTTTTTGTAGTAATAATAATGATTTCAAAGTGTATAAAATGAAACAGCACTATTTAAAATTTCAGTAGCGCTTACTAGCTATTACTAATAATTTATATTAGCTTTTCTTTTTGGTAGTGTGTATTTAGGTTAATTGGAATTTATTTGTTTTTTAGCCGTATCTACAATTGTTGACTCTTTGGACGACATTTACTGCTTACAAGAATCACAACCTCAAGAACGCGCTCATCTACTGGCGCTTCTTGAAGATACACGCCTTCATATATTACTCGAAGTAAGTCTTAAATGTTTTCATGTGTATATTGAAATGTTTATTTTTTTTAAACACTAACGTTTACACTAAAACACAATTACAATTTTATTTATTGGATTAATGTATAAAATCTAATTACTCTATTATAGAGTGCGCCTCATTCTTCGAAACACTTTCAGAACCCAGTAAAATTGTCTCGACGACGTTAGAACAAGTATAAATATCTAGCATGTGCATTTCTTCAGTTGACCAGAAAGAAGACATTTAGTAATCTTATTTATTTCTTGCGTACCTAATTATCTAGGCGGAACCAATATCAAACGAAAAAGCAATTTGTTTATTATAAACAGACTTCAAAATGTTTACATTATCAATCTAAAAAACGCAAACAGATTAAGAATCTTTTTTGGGTTTTATGATATACCGGGTAAAACCAAAAGCTACGGTATAAAAGTGAGAAGGGGCGGTTTTCTCTTAGCACCGGTAACAATACGGATTGCAACATATTATTACCTGAACTTCAGTGTCTGTAAAAATTTCCTCCACTATATTTAGGACAATCGTCCAATCCAATTGGCGGAATTCCAGCTTTGACATGGCTAATTTTTGCACGTTGGAATCCAGCACGTGTTCCCTCTACTGAAGATGTTTCCCACTTTTCCCACGAAACGTTTGGGGTTTCAGAGCGTGTGCGTCTTTAATACTGGCCAGGATGGTATGAGTCTGTGAATAATCATCTGGAAGTGCGAGTAGACCTTGCTTTTTTTCAGTTGTAACACCATGTCTTGCTTTAAGACTCCCATGAATTCCTTAAACGTAATGTCAGATACTTTTTGTACTTTGTTTACTTCCAATATTTAATCTACGTCGTAGTCCCTTTTGTGATTTTACCCTTAGAATTTTGCTTGATATTATTAATCTTCTTCCTAATAAGGTACGGATCTTTCCAGAACTGCTGCAACTTGAGAGAACAACCCTTTCGATTCTTTGGATTACAGAGCCAGACTTTGGTCATTCGTAAAACATCACTTTTCGGCTTGGGTATCGTACCGTTTCTTCATTCTATCGCTAGCGATCTGAAGATGGGAACGGATCAACTTGTGTTTATCGTCCAGTCTTCTTTGTAATTAGTTCACATAATTTTAGCTAGCTAGATCTCCTCCAGGTTGACATCCAAACTCTAGATCACAAGGTAGTCGCATCTCGCATCCAAATAGGACTTTTGCTAATGTTTGACGTGTTGATTCATTAACAGCGAATCTGTAGGTCATTGTAAAGAACGGAAGGTACTGGTTCCAGACTTGCTGGTGATTGGACACCATTTTTGTAAAAAACAGACCAACAGTCTTATTTTCCGATTGCGACTGCTGGTGATAGACAGTAGTTCTTATTTTCTTTATGTCTAGTCTGTCGTAGATTCCCTGGAGTAGATCGCCCTTAAACTTTCTTTTTTGGCCACTGTGGATCTTAAGACACCCCAAATCGGCTAATGTACTGTTTGATCAACACATCTGCAATAGTGGCGACCTTCTGGTCTAAAATTGCATAGAACTAGACCCACTTCGTAAAGTAATCCATCACGACCAACATGTACTTGCAACCATTTTCATTTTCTGGAAATGGCTCGGCAATTTTCAAAGCTATTCTTTCAATCGGACTTCCAACATTATATTGTCTCATTGGAGCCTTTTTTTGAGGTCCGTTACTTATGGCACAGATAGTACATTTCTTACAAAAGCCCTTTATATCGTCGGAACTATTCATCCAGTAAATCCGTTACAATATTATTTCATCTTAAAGTGTGGATTAGACGAAGTTTTTTAATAGCATTAATTACACTAAGGGTTGTTTAAATATTTTGAAGTATATATCATCTATTTCGTGTCATACTCTTGGTAAATATGGTTAAATTAGTTAAGATGTTATTTAAGTATTTTGGTTGCGTTTGATTTTTGTCAAAGAAACAATTCTTGTCTTCCGAAGTTAGTATATCTGATACTTCTTCCAGATGTTTTGTTCTATTGAAAACTTTGTGAATTTTCCGTGCACACAATACTTAGAAACTTCATTGTTTTCGACCATAGGTCGGTTATTGTTGATAAGTCCTTTTTTTAACTATGTTGTATAAAGTAGCCCGAATCCTGTACATTATACTCGATCTAGACTAACTGAAACGAAGTCAACTTTACCTAGATTTATTGTAACAAGCGAGACAAGGCGTAACTCCAAAATGGTAGTAAAAGATTTCTCCCTGTTCAATTTTAATACCAAAACGTAATCCAGTCTTTCACTTTATACATTTTATAAAATTAAGTAGATCAAAGCTTTATGATAGTTTCAACAAAGATTTTTTCGTATCATATTTAATGGAATTCGTAATTGAAGTCTCCTTTGAAGCGTACTTGTGCACGCAAGCTGAGTATTATCTGTTTGCCCGTTTTCGTAGAAATGTCGTGGATACGCAATGCCTGGAAATCCCACTAACTATTTTTCATCTGCCATTATCTTTTCTTTTTATTATTCTGTATGTGTTTTAGGTATTCGGGAGTGCCTGTTAGTCGGAGTGAAGGTATTTTTATTAATTTAGCTGATTTTTCTGGACGGTTTTTAAATTTTTAAATCTATGTTTTCTTACATTTATCTTCTTCAAGTTTGTCATTTAATGCAGTTATATTTCTTGACTAATAGTAAATAATAAGTAAGAAGGGAGCGATGGTGTTAGGTATGTAAAGACTCATTACTATATAATATATAATAGGCGAGTATTCTACAGTTGGCGCCGGCTCTCGTATCCTAATTTCCAGCGTTTTCTGTCGAATCAATCTTTAGTTTTTAAATCTCTGGGGGTCATTAAGGGCATCTTCGACATCTTCTCTCCATGACCGTCTTGGTCTACCTCGTTTTCTTCTAGTGAGCGGAGTCCATTTTTTTTTGTCATCTATTTTCAGGCAATACCAGTTTAGTCTTTTGACTTCAATAATGTCTAGTATGTCTAGGTCAATTTCTCTTTCTCTCCTGATGTCTACGTTCCTCACCCTATAAGTCCATTTCCATGACCTTAATTTTTAATTTATTTCTTCGATTGATTTCCTAAAGTTCGGTACCGTACAACCCAGTGCTTTCTATTATTGTTTTATAAATTCTTCTTTTATTTTCTTTTGTTATTTTATTATTCCCCAATAGTCCGTATAGCTGTCTAGTGGCTGATCTTGCTTGGCCAATCCTAGAATGTATTTCTTCGTTACTCTCTTTTGATATTATTTGGACTCCCAAATATTTGAAGTATTTGAACTCATTACGTTGGACTTTAGATAAAAAGAATATCGTATTAAAATAAACTAATAATGGTCAACCAAATTTTTTAAATGGGTAAAATGAGGTAAAATGTTAATCTCTAATGAAGGCTCATTTAGAAGACACGTTAAATAATAAATAGTTTGTATCCAGAATTCTAGAGAAGTTCATAAAACGGAATCTTCTCTCGTGACTCTAAAAACAAATGTAGACAAGAAAAAATAGTACTGAAGCAGGTAATCCCTAGTCAAGAGGGATACATAAATAGATGCTGAATTCAAAATAATTTGACAAGAAAAATTATGATTAATGATTGTAGGTGCCTGCCATATTTGCACCACCAAATGACTGTTCACCTAATGTGCTTCACAGGTCGTCGGAATAATGTGTTGGGTGTGATTAATTGTGTTGTTTCTACGATTTGTTCGATATTAAATTTAATAAGAGCTTTATGAATCTACTGAAGCTATCTTCCAGATAGATCCTGAGATAATAACGCATAATGAATATGTAGATGGTTTGTCTAAAAAATCTGTCAAATGGCGATAGGTTTTGCATTTTTAAATAAGATACCATTAAGCACAGTGTTACAAATCAATAAAGTCAGTCATGGCGAGATCTTTGCAAACAATCCAAATCTCAGTATTCACTGATTCAGCCTTCAGTTTCACATATATATTGGTTTAAATATTATATAGTACCTCGAAGATATGTAACAACTTTATTTGGAATGAAGTTTGGACATGCAGGCTTCTTTCTACATCTGCCAAGATTTAAAGTTTTTGATTCAAATCTATGTACTGAATACCAGAAAGTACGCGACTTAAATCTCTTTGAGCGACCAAAATACATTTGACATACCTATAATTTATCCGCACGTTTAATAAAATGTAATGTTCTTCCACCTTTTAATATGTGCTCCTCTGAATACGAAATGTATATATGATTATAATGAAATTTATCTGTAAAATTAAAATGAACCTTTAAACTTTAATCTTAATTCATATTCTCTCCCCAGTCTTATCACAATTGTTTTTACCTCCCAACCGTGACCACAAAAAATCACCATTGGATTTTTTGTGGTCCTCTTTTTAACTGATTACTAAATACAATAATATAAAACTCATTTAAAATAATTTTTATGCCGTCCTTTTGGATTAGTAGCCACCGCTAATGCCCTTCTTAATTTTCCAGCTTTTCGATCGCATCGACAACCGCGTGCTGACACCTCTACGCGCGCCGTTAAACGACGCGGTTCAGTGTGCTCGCGATGCAGCTGACGCTTTACGGGACCTCGAACATCGACGAGACACCGACTACAGGGACCTGCAGGAATTGAGGGATCTGCTATGCCGGCCGCATTTCAAGGTAAGTGTTTTTTGGGTTTCTCGTTAGATGGTGGTGGTGTACGCGTAGTAGAAAATTTTACAGAACAAATTTTGCTATCCTTTATTTTACTTACCAAAACACAATGTTCTCAATAGAATTTTATTTTACAAAAAAGGTGCTTTGTATGTATTATAATAAAATATTCCAAATAAATTTACGAAAAATGTAAAAACCAGGCGTTTCTAAATTGTAAAAACAATTTTGATTGTTCAAGTAACCAAACCTAAATAAAAAAATGTTGATTATTGTATTTGAATAGTTTTGGCAATATTAGGACATTTGAAAAGTTTTATTATATTAATATATATTTTTCATTTTAATTTTTTAACAACATCCCTCAAATCTTGTTATTGATTTAAGTAGATTCTGCATTACCTGATATTGATTACTTGAAGAAGACTCTATCGTATCATTCTATTGATTTCTGCTGAAAGTTTGCCTTTTGGCCGTTAGATGTCTTATCCGTACTAAAATCAATTCTGCCAACCTACTGACCCCAAAATTCTAGTGACCTAAAAACATCGTCACACTTTATAACAGATGGAGCGATCTGTGCACAGTAGACCGCATATTTTCTTTATGTAGATCAATAATTAGGTTCCACATTAATTTTCATAGGAAGGGAGATTGATATAGAATTGAAATTTATAATTAAAAGGGTAAATATCGTAATCGATGAACAATTTATTTATGAAACATCTTTGATAAACTTTTTCGTCGTTAATAGCCTTTTTGATTTGTATAATTTTCATGCTTTAAAATGAGGAGGATATTACGAGGTCTGATAATTAGGTTTATAACCGGCAATCTTAATTTAGCATTTTTCTAATATGTGAAGCAGTGTTGTAAATTATTTTCTGACAGGTAGTCGAGTATCTGCACAATTCTTGTTTTGCATCTTTGAGTGACTTGTGACAGGCTTCTTTTAAGCAGGGTTTAAATTAGAAATCACAGGGTGCTAAATCTGGAGAATAGTTTGGTTAGGTTAGGTTAGGTTTAGCCAAATAGGGCTTGCCAGAGTGAGCGCTGTATTTTTTTGCCTTTTTTTTTTAAATCTGACCTTTTGGTACTCATTCCGTTAAAGTACGCCCCTTTATGTCGAAGACAACAATTAACATCGCCTTAGATTTAAAGAGTTTTGAGTCTTCCACTACATGAATTACCTGCTTGATTATAGAGTCATATTGAAAAATATGTTTCGTCAAAATTTATGTTGTAATCTGGACACATGCTTATCAAACATTTTACCCATGCTTAGTTCCTTATGCGAAATTTGTCTTCATCATCATCATAGTCATTAACATCTTAGCAGATGTGTTGTGGTTCATCATTGGGCTCCAGCAGCTCGGACAGTTTTATTATTGATATTTCTCCTCTGGTCGCGGTCATCTGTTACATGTGCTGCCTTAGTATACTGTTTGTTGAGATCTGCCACGTTTGTGTTAACTGTGAGACTTTCCTTGGACCATTAACCGCTTTATTTTGACCAAAAACTTTAAAATTTTTGAGTAAAAAGTACTAGAAAGGCGTTCACTAGGTTTAATTTCATCTAGAACCCAGACATTCGTACGGCAAGTCGTCCATGTAACTCAAAGCAATCTTCTCCATGTTCACATTTCAAAATATAATGTTCTGCAGTGGCCCTAATACATAACTGACGGTCTTTTTGAATCTTTTCATTAACCTTTCGAAGGGTCTTTAGAAGTTACTTTTTGATGTCATAAGAAGTCGAGTTGCACGTCATTCTTCTTACATCTTATGTTTGTACCCTTATGAAATTCTGGCAAGGGATAAGCAATCGTCTTAGAACTCTTTGTAAAGTTTCATAGCTTTCCCATACAGGTAATTTAACAGAAATTTTAAATTCACTCTTTGGTCATTTTTTTACTACATTTTTTCGGTACGAGCCATTTTTTCACCTTGGCGTGCCAACGAGACTGTTTACTGGAGCTGCTTGAAGTTCTTGTTCTTGTTCTACACTGTTCCAGTTACCCACGTACATACATAGGACAAACAAACTGACGAATCCACAACCGTATTAACGAATATTCAATATCAGTAAAACATTCCGATACTACTTCAGGCCCAGCCCAACATTATATTCAGACAGGTCACAAAATAGATTTCGAAAAGGCAAAACCATCGCTCCACTCGACAATGAGGAGTTGGCAGATTGAGACCTCAGTGCCGTTTGACGGTTCTTGTATTTTTACAGAAGAATATACTGGTTCGTCGCGAGTGAGGGAAGCAGGCAGATTAAGACCCCGAACTCGAACGGAAGTATATAAAGTGGTAATGTGGTAATTTTTATACCACTCTTGATATAGCTAAAAAAAGGGTGCCCAAACGTCGAGCAAATATTTGTCTCGCAACTTAATTGCTATAACCCGAAGTTGGATATTTGTATAATTTGTCCATCCGGTCCGAGACACTCGAATAACGATCCTTGCATTTTGAAAGTATAAACGTATATACGCCGAAAAAATCATTCCATTGCGTAAAAAAAGAAACACCCGAGTTGGTTTAATTTTTAGGCATGGGCTGTATAATGAGATCTACCTCAATTTGAGGGGTAGACTCTTAATATTTGTATCTTAGTTAAGACGTTAGTCATCTCTTTGTGAAATTTAGTTTTAGTGTATTAAATTGGGCTGCCAACAAATTATTTTTTTTTTCGCTACTAAAATCAACTTCGCTAGAGAAGGTTAAACAAAGGACCACTGAAATTATACACCCAGTATTTCCATGTATATGATACTAGAGTCACCACGAAAGTTCTTTTTATAACTCTCGTGCCCTTAAGTTGATTTACACATTTTTATTTCATTTTATTATTAAGATTTTTGGATTATCTTGATTTTTAAAAAGTAATGTTTTTGAATGTAATTCAAAATAATGTTTTGTTTGCTTTTGTAGATCATAATAATAATTTCTGGTTAAATGCCTTTAATTAAAATTTCTTCATTGAAATTCATAGCTTCATCTGAAAACCTCTCATCAATTTATTCCAAACCCGATTCTAACTAACCCAGCCTCGCCACAGTCGTAACATATTTATGCCCATTACCTGATCTGGACCCTTAGCCTCCTTTTGCTGTTCTCACCTTTCACTTACGCCTATTAGGGAACCTCATTAAATTTTCATATCAAAAGATATCCCCTATCGAGATGTATACCCTGTTATAACAAACATAACGGTTGAACCATAATATTCGAGATGTTTTTGTGAAAAAAAAAATTTATAAAGAAAAAAATATTTTTTAACAATATATAAAAGTGTCCTATCAATTCAAGCTACGTTTTAAGGTATAAAGAATGTTGTATAAAAATATTGATTTGGAAAATTTATCAATATTTTTTAAATGCCAGTAAGAAAGTCATAGTTAACAGATCAATATATATCGCCTTTTCTTCTTTTACATTTTTTATGTTATTCTTTCATATGCTGTTGCCTTTTCTCATTTACTTTTATTCTCAAAAGTCATTTGCTTTTATTCTTTTATCTATATAGTTAAGCCAACTTCTCTGAGGGCATCGCTTCTTTTTTTCTCGATGAAATTCAATTCTAAAACCCAATCTGTCTTCTGTTATCCTCGTTACATGTTTAATTTTTTCTATCTCCATTTCACTTTAAATCCACTTTTATTGCGTTTCGTATTTGTTGGTTTCTGTAACTTTCAATTTTCTATCTATATTTCAATCACTTTGTCGTGATAAAATTGTCTTTATTCGTTTTTGTCGAGGAAAAGATTTTAAAGTTCACTGTTTGTCTTTGTTTATTTTTGCAAAACCGTAGAATCGCACTTATTTCACTGTGAACCACCATTATTTTCCACCACCAGAGGAAACACCCAATACCTTCTGCTCGATTCCAGATTACAGTCAAACACATAAAAAATAAAGGAATAATACCAGTTTTTAGAACAAATAACAACTTAGGCAAATATATTAAAATCAACAAAAGCCAAAAGAAAAAGCAATTACACAGTGGTGTATACAAACTTAAATGTGGCTACTGCCCAAAAACCAACATCGGTCAAACTGGTAGAACCTTTAACAAACGTATAACACAATATAAAAGTGTTTTTAATAATAGAAAAACATATTCTTCGTACGCACTTCACCTTTTAGACCATAATCATTCCTTTAAGAACCAATTTCAAATTCTTCACATTCAAAATAAAGGCCTTAAGCTACCTTCATTAGAATGCATGGAAATTAACAAATTAACGAATACAGACATAATTCTAAATGACCAACTTGAGACAAACAGTCCTCCCCTCCTCAGAGTATTCAGTTAAAGACTATAAAGTGTAAACAAATACCAAAAATAAAACACTTAAGAAAAGCACTCTACCGAAACTGCTGTAGTGATGTTATAATAAATTTTGTGCTTTCGTACACAACATGCATAGAAAATCCTAATGAAATTGTACAAAAAAGATATTTGTTTATTTTATTTGATATATATGTAGTTGTTTTAACGTATTTTTCTTTGTCTATTTTTCTTATATCGTCTCTCAATGGCCACAGTGTAGATTAGGGACACAATTATTTTTTTGTTCGTTTTCGCTTAATTTGTGTTTTTTATGTTTAATTAGTGGGTTGATTTACAGATTAACATTTTGTTACCATGTGAATATCCTTAGTTTTTTGACAGCTGAAACATGAAACCGAACATAACATTCTTAAAAAAGAACAAATGATGATAATAGAAGATTGGAATGCAAAAATAGGAAAAACTAAAATAGATGAAGACCATATATATTGAAAACCAGCTAAAGACTGTGGTGCCGACCACAAAATGTTACAATCATAATTTCGCATTAAGTTACACAGTAAAACAATCACAAATAAAAGACAAATATTGATTCCAAAACAGCCGGAAGAGTTTAGAGAAGCATTAGCAGAAGCTGACCTACCAATGATCACCGGAGACCATGAAAAAACGTGAGAATACACATAGAAATAAATTACTGAAGCCATCAACAATACTAATCCCAAAGATAAAAAAACTAGGAAAAAACATTGGATGACTGAAGAGACTCTCAATCTTGTAGAAAAAGGACGAAAACTTAGAAACGGCACATCGAATTCTAAACAAAAAGAAATAGAGATATGCACTATAAATACAACTGTAAAATACTTGTGCAGAAGTAACAATAATAATTATATTAAAAACGTATGGATACAACTAGAGGAACATGCTGACCGCCAAGAATCTAGAGAACTTTTCTCAATAGTGAAGTATCTAGCGAGATAATTCCAACCGCAGACACAGATCATCACAGATAATAGTGGGAATACCATAACAAACTCAGACGGTATCGCACAGGTGTGGAAACAATTTTGCGAAATACTATTCTATAACAACGACCCAAATATAGAAATCAAAAGTACCTAAGTACCTCAAATATAGAAATCAGAAATTGAGGCGGCAATTAAAAAGCTGGAATTCAGAAAAGCAGAAGGAGAACATAGAATAACACCTGAAACACTCAAAGAAATGGAAGAATTAGGGACGGAAGTAATGCTCAGAATTTGCAATGACATCTGGAATATCGGAAAGTGGCCAAATGACTGAGGTAAACTCACGTTTATTCCCATATATAAAAAAGGTTCACCGACAGATTGCAGTAATTACCGTTCAGTAGCATTGATATCACACTCGGGCAAAGTACTTCTAATCGTCATCAATAAAAGACTAAAATCAATTCTCTTAACACAAATTTCCCAAGAACAATGCAGATTCGTCCCAGGTAGAGAAACAAGAGAGAAAAGTTTTTGAGGAATGGCAAGGTGTAGCAACGATAGGAGAAAGAAAAATCAAAAACCTACGTTATGCTGATGACATATATTGTTATATTGGCGTCATGTGCAGAAAACCAAAGTGATGATCATCGATAGAATAAGAAACAACCAAACAGAGATAAGAAACATGGCATTACGAAGTGGTCAGGCCATTTAATTACTTAGGCTCCGTTATTAATAACAGTGGAGGATGTGAAGACGAGATCCGTCGACGCATCACAATGGACAGATCGGCAACAGCCAAACTCACAAAAATTTGGAAGAACATCACAAAAAACACAAAATTACGCCTTGTTCGAGCATTGATATATCCTATAGCCACCTATGCTTCAGAAACTTGGACAATAAAAAAAGCCGATTCAAAGTGTATACTGATATTTGAAATGTGGGTCTACCATAGAATGTTGAGCATACCATGGACCTCCCATGGCACAAATAACTCAATTCTAGTAGAAATTAGCATAAAAACTAGACTCATCACAACTATCAACCAAAATGTACTGAGATATTTTGGACATATAACTAGAAGAAGAGAAGACATGGAGCGAATGATAATTGAAGGTAATGTAGCAGGTAAAAGATCTAGAGGAAGAACTGCAGTACTATGGTAGGACCAAATAAAGGACATAACTGGTTACTCACTCTCCGAAGTAAAACAACACCCACAGGAGAGAGATAATTGGACAAAAATAGTCAAACAAATTACATGACGCCACTACATCTTTACGAAGGAAAAAAGATAGAGGAGATATTTCTACATATTTCTTATTTTTTGCAGGAATTTGTCTCTTTTTTAAAATTATTTCTACATGCTTATATCTTTTTTGTTCATTACTTTGAAGTTCATTTGTGCCTCTCTGAAATATTTTGCATAATTTTATTTGGTTTTTGTCTTCTAACTTTTCTTATCTGCTTTTGTTTTTAACTCTTTATGATTATTGCTTCCTTGTCTATGTACGACCCCATTTTTATAAACCTTAGGATCTGTGTTCCTACAGGAATTAAAAAAAACAAATTCAATGGTGATTCAGCACAGAATCCATTGCAATAAAATCATCGATTCCTTGATCATAATCGTTTTTTATAAAGTAATCCTCAATACTCTCTCTATAGTTATCACCCTTAAAAAGCTGTTACGATCCTTTATAAACCGACCAGATCATGGATTCGCCCTTTAACTTTTCTACTCTATAATTGTTGGCGGATTAGCGTTAGCAAATCCGCCATTTAAATTCAATTTAGTTTCTTGTATAACTGCGTTCAGATGTGAACTGAATGGGTAATTCGTTTTATTGTTAACCACAGTGTGGTTCCAACATCCATAACTGCTTGCTTACATTCTCCATTAACAACATTAATTCTAGAGCCGCGTGGATAATAAAACAATTTCTAGAGTGCTAAAATTTGGAGCATGTAGTTAATTTATAGAGATTTCTAATAGTCGTGAAAATATTTTTTGATAATTGGCAACAACGCAAAAATTTCTTCTGTGTCGTTTTGATATTATATGTTTTATTCGTTAGTCATGTTTGGTTAGTTCTATAGAAAATACATGGTTTCTACTAAAACAATTTTCAACTACAGCTTTTCTGATTGTCTGACAGTTTCTAATTTAAACATTCTATTTTAGTTAATAATACATATCAGTTTTTTAAGTTAGTTTCCTTTTGTTTTCACACAGAACAGTAATATGTTGACATAGTAAAGAAAAGTTGTAACTTAGTAATTTGTAAAACTTTGTAAAATAATAAACGGGACAATTAACAATTTAGAAGTTAATTACACCATGAAAATATGAACTCATTGAAAACTAGATCAGGTAGAAAAAAATAGAGGAACATTAAAACATCAGTTTGGATTTATGAAGGATAGTTTTTGAAATAATATTCTTGTTATTCAGCTATAGGACAAAATTTTATTTAAACTTGATAATCGTTCTAAAGAACAATTATCATTGTGACAATTATAAGAAGAACATATCATTTGTGACATTAAAACTAACATTAAAGAAACTAAATTCGTGACTATAAGCTTATCAAAGAACGTGTAGATACCAATATGCATCTGAAACTAAAACTAAAACTAAGTGGATTTCCCAGAAAATGGTCAAAGTTGCGGCACTTAATCGAAGTGGCGCCCTCTGATACATCAGATTATTAATTTTTAGTCATATTTAAATAATTTCACTATAATGTTTCTTTTCTCGAAATTTATTAAGTAACCATCCTAAATATCTTCTTTTATAAGCTATTCATAAATGATTGCAGCTCTAAGAAGCACGATTCGGATGTATGTGGATGTGTTGCCAAATCTGTTAAAGATTATGCAAGAGGAGCTTCATACGATACGAGGCAATTTAGCTTATTGCAATAAGGCACGTGTCTGGTGCTAGTTTCCTGTTCGTGGCATACAAAAGACCCGATTCAAGACGGCTGGGATAATTTTGGAACAATTGAGGGAGTTTGGGGAATATCTAATGTACATATTGTTAAAGGGAGGTTATAAATGTAGTATTTATCGCAGATTTACAGTTGCGGTTTGGCCGGTAACCTGAGAGAAAAAGCGTAAAAAGAGTGAAGATTTTTGGTCGTTTTTTGTGCCTTTTTAATTCGTTGAACTATTTCTTGCTATATTTTTTTTTCGATTAACATTTCTAGAGACGATGCATTGCTTTCTGATTCATTTTAGTCGTTGTTTGAACTATTTTATTCTACTACTAAAGTTAGAAAATGTAGTTTCAATTTTTTTTTTGTTAATAACAATTTATTTTTTACTGTTTTGTTGTAGATCTTCCACTTTGAAAATCGAAACGTCATATAAATTTATTTTAAACTAAAATTTTAATCAACTCAAATTTAAATCCCTCTAATAGTTAGTCAATCTTTAAGCACTCAAGATAAAAGTCGAATCAATTATTACTTACTACATTAACAACGTATATCTACCGCAAAGTACGCTCGTAAACTAAAACGACATACTAAACACTTCACGACACTTCACTTCAACGACACTTCACTACAGAAATACTTTTACAGCTTTAACAACTTTAACTGCACAACTGACTTTAACAAGCATAATGTAAATTGGGACTCAACACAAGGTAAAATTTTAGAAAAAGTAATAACTGACTTTCACTCAAATTTTTTTAATGACGGTTCTCCAACCAGTCTCAGGAGAATCATTAGCAATAGATCTAACTCTATGCGATCCCTAACTAACAACTCTTTTTTCTACAGAAGTTCTACCATACACTTATGATAAAGACTACAGCAGTCTTTCTTTAGTCTCCCTGGACTGGAGCGTCTGTATAATGAATGCATGGGTTCTTGCCCACGTCTCTTCATCCTTACACATCCTCGCAATCATATGACTCACGTAATCGAAACGAGAACTATCCCTTCTCTCCAATTCTAATCTATCCACACTCCATCTTGTACATTCCAACAGTGTATGTGACACAGTGTCGACCAAACCGCAGAAATCTAAACGCTGGTGCCAACATTCGAGTCACGTCTTTACCTTCGGTATAAGTAACTTGGTCCACTATGCCACATCCACAGATGCCTCGTATTCGGCTTGCCACATCCGTCTTTTCACGTTTTACACTCTCATTCACACCAATATTATGAGCACAATGAAGTAAACGGGTCCTATTACATGCCTAGATGTGAGAGAGCATGCAGCCTGTGATGATCCACAATGCTGCTGCAGAAACAGTCCTGTAGGAGCTATCTACGCGTAACAGGCTTATTCTGTCTGTTTGTGTCAAAAGTCTTCGGTAGGACGATATATCTACCCTTCTACTCAGGTTTGCGCCTGCCTATATTGGGCATTATCCCTCTCAGTGCAGCAGCTCTCTGAGTGGCCATGCGCGTCACCACCCGCAGAGCTCGCCCCAACTCCCATTGGTGTGAAGAGTTACTCCCAAGTACTTTACGCATTTGTTTGGAGTGATCTTCGCACCACCGCACTCAAATATAACATTCTCGCGTTTCCGTGGTCCCTGAAGGATCACGGCCTCGGTCTTCTCCCTAGTGAGTTTCAGACCGAGCAGACTACTCATCCAATCTTTTGCAAGATCACTCCGTGATCCGATCACAATGCACTCCGTGCGTAGTACAGAAGTTCTTCCGTATCCGGTGCTACTACCAGCAACGCAAGGTTATCCGCGAATGCGAAGAGGGTGATCCTCTCACCGTATTCAAGACGCAAAACCCCATCATATGCCAGGTTCCATAGGTTTGGGTCAAGGACGGACCCCTGTGGCACTCCATCCGTAACATCCACATTAACACCCTTCTAAACCAGGATCCTTCTTTCTGATAGATAGTCCGAGACCAGGTTCCTTAATTAGCCAGGAAAGTTTCTATCCTCTACCGCCCTCGTCACTGTTCCCCATTGCAGTGAATTGAAGGCGTTCCTAATATCTAGTAGTATCAAAGTGGCTCATTTTTGGCCTTGGGCCTCCATATTTGACGCTCGAAAACTCTCAACACTGCATCAGTCGTGCTAACATTCTTACGAAACCCATATTGTCTAGGGAATAAGCCTCCAGGCCTCTTAATTGCTTCATCGATTTTCCCGCTCAGCATTCTTTCAAACAGTTTACAAATACAGAGAGGAGGCACATAAGTCGATATTTTTCCTCTCCTTTAGGCAGGAGTATTAGTTTCGATATTTTCCAATCTGCGGAAAAGCTCTGTCTAACGAGGACAGCGTTCATATAGCCCAGGAGCCACGATATATTATTAGACTGCTAACATTATAAACAACAACGGTCTCATTATCGCCTACCCAACAACTTAACCGCTAGGTGATATGTGTCAGACAGGGAATCTAAGAGACTATCTGAAATCTATACCATAATGTATAACCGATCTTATGTAGTCGCTATGGTTGATGCGACATTCTTTTTTGAATAAAAAAATTTAAATCCTTTTAAAATTAATCTTTTCCAGTTATTTCATATACTGACTTTTAAATTGTACGTCATTTCTTAATGAAACTGCTGCTCATCAAAATCTGTTTTTAATGAATACAAACAACGTCGTCCTGTATAATGATCCGAATTCACTTCACCATCGTGTACTTTCCCGAAAACAAACATGTCAGTTTAAAATTCGCGTGGGTCTGAAACAGAAATGAGTTTTTCTTTCACATTTTCTTTTGCCTGAGGCCAGCGGTTTCTCGACATTTACGGATTATACCACTGAATAAAAAAAAGTAGGGTAGAGATAATTTTGAGGGGTGGGAGCAAGAAAAGGAGCGATCTTCTATTCTTGCGTTAAATTCTTGAAATTTTTCGGGAACGAAGCTTTTCCTAAAGGATTAAGCTCGGTATCTATCGCGGTTCATTGTGCTTTTCCCAAAGAAACGGGCGAGTATGTTTTCGTCGTTGTAGGATAATGTTCAGCTTAACAAAATATACCTAAAGTGTTTGGGAAAAAGTACATTATGAATATGTTGTTAATGTTCCCAGTGAGTATAATACACAGATTTTAACAAGTCAAAAAAAGCTAATATACAATAGCTACAACGTACAATACAACATGCTTGAATGGTATAAGATACGAGTAAAAACAAAATTCAAATCTACAACTAATAAATCAGCAATTTGATCAACTATAGTATTAACAGAACAAAGAAAATCATAAAAAAATATATAATATGCATATTAATAAACACAGACATGTAATATTGGCATAATTACTATAACTTTTTTGATCTGTATCCTTATAAGACAGCACCCTAATATGGGCTTTTTTGTAATTTCAGCATTTAATTTACTTTGTACCACTGACCTGATGATGCTTTGCAAATTTTAGAAAGCGGAACCGGTCGTCTTGGGTAGTAAAATTAAATTGATTGTGCGTAAGTCTAATTTATTTCTTTTACCTCTTTTTTAAAATGGACTCACACAAGCAACACATTCATATCTTTATGTCCAAAGAACGTGTCCATGATTTTCTATTTGTAATATCCATATTTTCGTAAATATTATCCTACCGAAAAATTATACTGGTATTAAGAAAATTAAAAGATGTAATTTTGTGTGGCAACAAAACGCATTATGCCCCTTCATTGAGCCTGAATACAACACTGTGCTGTCAAACGTTCGGCCCATTATAGTTTTTAAGTGGAGCGAACATTAAGTAAGATAAGTTAAATAAAACATTCCTTGGGGCTTTTTCTTATCAATTCGTGATGTAAATGCGTCGGTTGAGAGCAAGGAAATGGAATCGGGAAAAGTCTGATAGGTTCCCTTTTTGGGAATGTAATCAATTAGAATGACAGCAACGGCAACGTGATAGTCGAACTAGACTGGACGTAAGGACCTTTAGCACTTTCCAAACACTTCGCTTGATTAAAATGACTTTGGAGGTTAAGCTTCCGATCTTCACGCGAATGTTTTATTTAACTTGAGGAAGGTTTTTCTGAAGTATTTTTATGACTGAACACTTTTTTTTATCTAGATTTCGTGCCTACTTTACAATCTCATATTCTCTGAGATAAATACATAAAATATGTGAAGAATAAAATATCGAGCCATTGAAAAAATATAACTTTAAGGAAAATACTTTAGTCCTTTCACGATAATTTAAATAAAAATTATCTACAAATGTTGATTTGTTTTTCATAACTTTCTGTTTATGCTTTAAGATTTGTTTGAGCTTTTGAGTTTATTTAACTTAAAGAATACATGATATTCTTAAACCACTAGCGTATCCTAACATAACGAATTTAATTTAAGTATATAATTTTCATTTTTCTCGTCATAACTTTATCAATATTTTTATGTTAGTTTAACATGGAACAGAAGAAGAGAACTTATACCAAAACAAAAAGGAAACAAAACAACACCCGACTTTGACCTGTCTGTCCTTGCTTCTAATTTTATGCAAGCTTCATCACAAGGTGATGCATAGAAGCTAAAGAGCTGTTCTGTTTACTCTCTCTTCGTATTTATTAAACAAGCAACGGAATTTTTCTTGCCAACGAAGAAGGCAAAAACCAAACACAAAAGAAACAGCACTTAATTTTATTTGAACCCATAACCCCTTCAATCTTTTGTGTACTTTTTATGTGAGACTTATATATGTGATACTTCTTTCATTGGTAATAGATTACTATATATAGCACTTAGATTGTCAATGACCGCTCTTTTATTCAAGGTGTTCTATGTGGTTTTAATTAAAATTCTTTTTTGTGGTTTCTGTTCCTTGCCAATATTTTTACTTGGACATAGTTTGGAGTGTCACCTATCGTGACTGAACGATCACTTAATACACAGACTTGTAGTTTGTTCAGATTAATGTCACCTGGAATATATCGTATAGAGTGGTTCACCGTCCGTTGGCTGTTTGTTGAAACCTCTATTTCTCTCTCTGATGTTGCTCTGTGAACCTAAAGGGCGACACTGATTTCGGTTTATTTTTTTACATTTAAATCGAATCAGGTGTTAAATATTTTTAGTTTATCAGAATTTTAAAATATTAAAATACATATCGAATCCTAAATACAGACCTGGTCATTACTCAGGACGTTCTATTAAGAATACAAAAAGAAAAAGAGCTGTTAACCAGAATAAAAACATCCAAAATTGAATATGTCGGTCACATCATGAGGAATAGCGAAATATATGGGTTGCTGCAATTAACTTTACAGGAAAAAGTAGAAGAAAAAATTTAACCAGGGAAGGTGAAGGATTTCCGATCTGAAAAGTCTACGTACGTTGTTCAACATAACTAGGATAGCCGTTATTCAAAAATCTGTTGTATATTTTTAAATTCTTTTGTATAAAAATATCATCCAATGTGTAAAATTCTGTTCTTCCTCACAACAACAGTGATTTTGGATTTTTGAGTGCTGAGAGAAATAATTTATAAATCTTTCAGTTATTTGGTTTCTGATACCAATCCAAAATGATCTTATTCTCTGATGTTCTGATCACTTTAGTGTCTAAAAAGGAACACTTTGTTCTTGCTCAACTTTATCGGTAAATTTTAGGTGTTTGTGAAATACATTAAAGATGTCCAGTGTAGTTTGAATGCTGTCTTCGAGGATCGCACTTATCACATCATCCACATATTTGTATATGAACGGTAAACTGAACGGTACTCTTGGAATTACTATATTGAATAGATGGTCTTAAACAGTGTTGGCTACAATGGGGCTGATTGGAGAACCCATGGAAGTATCCCATGGGGGAAAAGTTCCACCAAAGGAAGAGTACATATTGGAAAAAAATAATGTCGATCACCTTGAAGAAATCATCCTGACTTAGGTTCATATGCGGTTCTTCTTCTTCTTCATGTGCCATCTCCTCTACAAAAGTTGGCAACCATCATGGCAATTCGCACTTTCGACGCGACGCCGCTGCTCTAAAGAGGTCAGCAGAAGTGCAGTTAAACCAAGCTCTCAAATTGTTGCCAATTGTGATGTAAAATTTTAATGATTTCAATTAATCATTTAGGGATATAAGTACATAGGTTTGAGTGATTGCAACATTTCTGATTTATTCGATAAACGTAAATGTATCTTTCACATTGTAGTTCGTTTGATCTTCAAAAGTAAAAGTTCGGATGTTAGCCAAGTATATGGGGAGGTTGTAAGTAGTGGAGTTGATTGAGCTTATGAGGAATAGGACAAAGAGGAATATTATTTCTGTGAATTTTTGGTGGACAGTATAATTTTGAAAACATCCAGTGGGAAATCATCAGTTGTTTTGCTACGTTAGCGTATATCTTACCTATATATTTAAGATTCCTAATAATATACATATTAATAATCAACGATACATCCACATTTGTCTGATTGTAGAGTATACGGATCCAGATTTGATTTCAATAAGTTGCATGTTTTTTCAAGCAACATGTTGAATGAAGTGGTTTGGTTTGGCTTGTCTACTGAAGTGTGGTTCAAATAATTGGTTATGCTATTGATTGCTCTTACTCGTACTACATCCTTTGATTCATCACGAATACCATTAACTATTTATTCTCCAAGTCTGTAATAAACGTATGTTATCTGACATCTTTACCAATACATGGCAAACTAACTTTAGTGTCAACGACAAAAAATTTAAATTTTTTTTCGGCACGGCTGTTTAGAAACGTTCTGAAACTATTTATTGTTGGAAGAATCTCAAAAAGTTCAGATTTGATATTGTATATAAATCTATTATATCTCGAAATATTATTGAAGGTATGTAATTATTATTTCTGACGATAATGTTTTTTGGTTTAGATTTGACATAAAACTTTTAATCGTAGTAGTCATGTTAAAATTGTTACCTAGTTTCGAATCATGTGGCTGAACATTCTTGGGTGCGGTCTGGGATATGGTCGGTTATTTGCTCAGCATCGTTTAGATATAGCACACATTGTTAAAAAAAAACAGTTTTTTTTAATTACCCAATATATTCATTTCAGAAACCTATTGTTAGAAGCCTTGCAAAGAACTGAATTTCTTAGGAGGTTTATGATATATTTGTACATTGTGTTTGTTTTCTGATGTTACTTGTGTCAAAAGAACGCGACAATATTATCCTCCTTATAACCTTTTCATTCCAGGGATTGAGGATCTGTTACCTGTTCCGAATATCAAAGTTTGCTTTAGGTTGTTAAGTTGACTCATTTACTCCTAGTAGAGTGTCATTCGTATATTGTGCTAGTTGTATATTGTTTGTCTGTTCTGTAATATTTTGCTTTTATTTTCTCGTTGATTAGGTAGATATTCGGTTGATGTAGAAGGAAAAGAGACCGGCCTAGAAGATACTGCAGAAACGAAATAGACAAAGTTATGTTAAAACGTAGTATAAAAGCCAAATAATGAAAGTATTGAGAGAACGAAAAAGTTAATTGAACGTTTAGACTTAAATCAATCATATTAATACAATTATTTGCACCATATGTTGTTAGAATTGTCCAAAAAAGAAGATTATAGATAAGTTCCAGACAAAATATGTGTTTAAATGTTGCTCAATGTCAAGTTTTCTTTAAAAATTCTTTAGCAATGATATTCAAACATAAAATATTTTTTAGCTTCAACTCAACCCTACCTCATTCGAAAATTGTTTCGTAATCTTCCGGGAAAATACCAATCCTATTTCCCGTTTTACCACCAGAGCAAATTTAGAAAACATCCCGATATAAATCTTTGTCAGTGGACCAATATATCAAGCAGCGTGAGAGTGTATCTTTTAGCAGACATATTTTTTTCTTATATCTTATCATTGTGATTGACGCGAAATTGCCCACTGCCATATTTCTCACCGCCGTGCTGAAATTCCGGGGATGATGGATGTAGGTAATCCTGGCTTTTTCGTAGAAAGCTGATAGATACGTTGCATTCGGAATTGGTTAAGCGGTTTGGAAAAATGGGGCGGTATCACGGTGGAGGAGATTGTGGCTTTGCATTTTTACTTGAGATAGAGCAGGGCGTGCAGATTCCACCATTTCTCTACTTCTGTATTATAATTCTGTATATTAATTTAATTGAACAACGTTCAATAAATATTAGATAAGTATATAAATAAAAACATATTGTTTCGTTTTTCTGTGGGTTTAGTAATTAAATGAAGTATGTAGTTAAACTAATGAAAAAAAAACATGGATGGCAACCGTATATACGTATTTCTGACTATTGGTCATCTTCAGTACGGTGCAGCTAAGTTAGAAAACGAGCATGTTATCTTCGGAAAGAATCACTACGAGAGCAATGCGACCAATTTGTGGCAATAATGTTAAATAAATCTAAGGATTCCAGAGCAACAACTAACACATCCACGAAGGAAGCTAAGCTATCTGAAAATTTTCCTTTACTGTGAGCTATGCCGATACCTACTAACTTTATTTTGCTATTAACTCGCATTAACCTTTTCTTCTTATTTCAAACATTCTAAACATTTGGAATTCCTTTCCTTTCACGAATTATTCAAGAAGGAGTACAGTTATTTTTTGCGTGTGGTCTGTTTTTGATGGGAACATTCGGATATTTCATAATGGGACAGCGCTTCGTTTGAGGGATTATCTTTCAAATTTTAAAGACAAACAGACTGACGATAAGTTAGTAAAAAGAGCAGATTGAAATGCAAAGAGCAGAATTACATACAACCCGGAAGCCCTTTAACAACTTTTAAACCACATAATTGGGGAATACGATTTATTGGCCTTTAAAATAAATACTAACAAATTAAAGAAAAGATATGACGATATGGAACTGGAAAGACAAAAGCATTTGTGGTTGAAAAATATTAGAAATTGAAATGGTTTTGACTTACATTCACTAGTTCTAGAGGATCAATATAGATTTTAGTTTGCTGAGATTGTTGCCAACCTTAAATGACGATGGTATCATAAGAAAAAAACTTCTTCGTAAGTCTGAAATATAAATTATAATGCATGCCTTAAAATGGTACCAGGAAGAAACGAATTTGACAATGATACCAGTTCATATTGTGGTACAACATTGGCATTTAACGTGTTAATAGTCGCTATAGTAATACACTTTATAACACGTTTACAAATATATACAACAAACTTTACACTCTATACTATACTTTCTTTTTTCTAACTTCTACCCGATCTACTTTCTCACTTCTAATCAAATCCTTTACATTCACGAATCGTATTATCAGAACAAACGGCAAAACACATTAACCCAATTTGAAATAGCCTTTGTCGAACATTTCGAGCCGTTACGTCGGCTCTCTGGCCGATGGTGCAAAGTATTTCGTCGGCGATCGGTTCTTTTTCTTTCTAAAGTGTCTATACGACCGAGTACTTCAGATTTTCGGTGGATTTAGCGTATTAAACTAGGATAAAATCCGGGAAATTGCTTGATACTGGTTAGTTCGTAGGATAATTGAAATTAACTGTTCTTCAAAAAGTTGAATATCAAATCTAGTGTCAAATAAAATGTTTTTTCATAAAAATATTTTACTTTATAACTGTATTTTAATTCACAAAAAAGACATTAGTACATTTGTATAATATCAATTTAGAAGGTGTGCATTTTAAAATGTTTTAACTCCTTCCGAACGTAAAAAAAGTGGAAAAATATTTATCATGTATTCAATATAGGTATTAAATAGAAAAACATATTGAACTTCTTTAAGGATGGAGCGATGCCAATAATATGGGGAATTAGATGTCGGTAAATATTTTAATGTGTGGTATTGAGCCATCATCCGGCTAGGCCAAACAATTATCCATGTTGCACTTCGGAAAAATACTGTACGTTTTTTATTTATTGATAACTTAGCAACACATCGTAAGTTGGATCAGTTCGGTGGTATAAACAAAAGACAGCGTGAACCTCTACTCATGTTTCAAAATACTAATATCGGAATACGAAGGTTGCTTTTAAACAGAAAATCTATGACACATAATTTCTGCTGGCTCTATAGGGTAGCTGAATTTTTGATCACGTTTTGTTTATTCGGCATTGAATTAAATTAAACGATGTTTTGATTATTAGAATGTTGTTCCCAAGCATATATTTTAATGTTCATGGATAAAGATCAGATTTCAATGCTAAAATAGGTAACTAAAAAGAAGGGCAACATATTGGTCCTTATGGATTATGAGAGAGAAGGAGAAACAATGAGTATCTTTGCAGCTGAACACGACTTAATCGTGCTAAACACCTTTTACAAACTACCACCTAGACGCCTGTATACGTAAAAATTACCTAGAGACAACGGTTATTATAAGAAACTAAATAGACTATATACTTGTTGACAAAAGATATCGAAATAGTTTCAACAGTTTAAAACCTACCCAGACGCTGATATTCAATCTGACAACAATCCTTTAATGGGCGTGTATAGAACCAACTTAAAGAAAACACGCGAAAAAACGGTAAAAAAACAACATGAGAAAACTGAAATGTAGTGAAGTAAAAGAAATAGTCAGCAAAACAATAAATAGAAAATTCAAAGAAATCAAAAATAAAACGGAAAGCAAAGAAGAGAAGATAGAATCACTTAATAAAACGATAGACGACATTAAAGACAATTTTATGAAGAACGAAGAAGGTAAGAATAAGACATGGATGACGATAGAGATTCTGCAGCTGATGGAATAAAGAAGGAAAAACAAGAACTCTGTGTTTAAAACATTACAGCGAGATATACAAAGAAAGATCAGAGAAGCCAAACAGAAAGAACTGGAGAAAAAATGCCAAGAAATCGAAATTATACAAAGTAAATACGACGACTTCAACGTGCATAAAAAGGTAAGAGAAATTACAGGCAAATGTAAAAACAGAAGAGTAACTAAACTTGTTAATGACAACGGAGAGGTAATCGTGGACAAAGAGAGTATTGATGATACCTGGAAACATTACATACGAAATTTATTTTTTGGTGAGAGGAAGAATTAGTCCTCAATACCTACGGAAACAGGATCACCTATACTAGAGGCAGAAATAAAAGCAGCCATAACATTACTTAAAGAAGAGAGAGCTCCATGACCAGATGGAGTACAGCCTGAATTTCTTAAACTTCTTGATAATGAATCTTTAAGAATACTGTGTAAAATCTTCAATAATATCTATGACACCGGCAATATTCCTAAATATTACCTAGTTTCAGAATTTATTAGGTTACCAAAGAAACAGGAAGCGAAAAAGTTCGGAGAATATAGGCTATTAAGTCTAATGAGCCATACACTACTTTTTCTTAAAATTATACATCGCAGAATATACAAGCTATGCGAAGAGAGAATACAAGACACACAGTTTGGATTCATGAAAGGCATAGGTACGAGATATGTACTGTTTAGTCTACAGGTATTATTCCAAAGATGCAGAGATATGACTGGCGATAACTACACCTGCATTGTGGACTACCAAAAAGCATTCGACCCAGTTTAACACCGAAAAATGATGGATGTTCTGACAAAAGCCCAAATAGATGATAAAGAACGTCGGATAATAAAAAATTTATACTGAAACCAATCAGCCACAATAAGAACAAATCTTGGAGATGAACCGATCCAGATTCCGCAAGGCGTTAGACAAGGATGTATACTTTCACCTATATTATTCAACCTATATTCAGAAGACTTATTTACTGAACCCTTGGAAAATTGTGAACATTTAATCCTTTTAAATGGAGAACGCCTAAACATCATCCGCTATGCAGATGACACCGTTATTTTTGCAGACAGTTTAAACAGTTTATAGCAACTAATAAACAAAGCTAATGAAGTAAGTGAAAGATTTGGACTACAAGTAAACATATCAAAAACTAAATTTATGGTCATCAGCAAAAATAAAATTAGATACGTTCAACTGCTTATGAAGAATACACCAGTGGGCCGAGTAAAACAGTTTACCTATCTTAGAACAATAGTAAACGAACAATGGGATCACTCACAAGAAGTAAATGAAACGGGACTGTACTACGAAGAATGGAGGAAGAAAGAGAAGTGTTGTATACGATTAAAAGAAGAAAATTAGAATATTTCGGATGCATAATGAGAAACGGCCTAATCTATTTGAAGCATCAGTTAATATATATTTTAATAATTAAATATAATGCCCTATATATTAAAAAAAAAAAACAGTATGGGAAACTTCACATCTTTGGGGAGCAGGAAAAGATAAAAGATAAAATACGCCTACGCCTAGGAATCTGTACGCCTACGCTCCCTGCCTTCCTACACTTGTTACAGCTGTCAAAAACCGATATACCTGGAATGTAAAAGTGATGTGCCAAATATGCTGAAAAACTGTTATTTGACCAGTTGTGATTTTTTAAATGTAGGCATATACCTACACATTTTTGTATGCAATTATTTGTATTGTTACATTTTTGATCTAACAGAAAAAAATTATTGTTTGAGTTTTTTAAACGTTTTTTACTTAAATATTGGTTGGTTTTCCAATTTTTGAGGCAGTAGAAAAAACTTTTGTTTTTTGTTTTTTGTTAACAATAAATATTTTTATTATTTTTTACATAGGTTTGAATTAAAAGAGCTCCTGGTAAACATTAGCTTAAAAATAAGAATAATAAAAATTAATCATAAATTGCATTAATAAAATGGAAAAAACTGAATCTCTTCTACACCGCCTGGGAGATGTCACGTTAGTGCTCATGTTACAAAAGTGGCACGTTAGTGGTTAAGGGTTAAATAACTCTGCTGGGATACCATAGCTACCTGGCTATTTGTAGTTTTTTAGTTTTTCTTTTGAAGAAGTCTTGGTTAAAGAGTCTACGTGATTGGTATCAATGCAGATCGTTTGATTGGTTTAGAGTAGCAAGTTCAAAAAGAAAAATATCCATTATGATTGCCAATCTTAAATCTTAAATCTACTTAAATCTCTCTCCTTTTTGAAATTATACATTGTTCAATTTTTACATTATCTGTGTTACAATTTTTTCTCCAGATTAACATATAATACGTCTTTTTTTCATTTATTTTCAGTTTTCCAATTTTTGCTTCTTCTAGCAGTCATAAGTGCGTATTCTAAGCTTTTTATTGTCTCTTACGTCTATTACTATGTCCTCAGCATATCTGACTTAATAAATAGACAAATAATACTTCACCTTGAATCTTTATTGTTTTTACCATCGGATGCTTAGTCACTTCTCTTTTTTTGCGGAATGAGATGTTTCGTTTTTATACAGTTTTCCAATGACGCTATTAAGCTGATGTGGCGTGGGGTGTAGAAAATTCAGAAAATACACGTTTTATGGTCATCAGCGTGTTTCTTTTTGCCGTGATCGTATTTTATGTTATATGTTGGTAGAAAAATGGAATTGCGACGGTGACGATCGAACGACCGACAAAAATTGCTTTTAGGGGAAGCACAAATGAGATTTTAGAGATTGATATGATTAGATAAAATTGGCAATTGCACGTGACACGTTTTGATTTTAGAAATATAGAAACAGGTTGTTAGAGGTCGACTGATAAGGGAGATAATAAATTGGTCACAACTTTAGGAGACTTTTCTAGAGAAATTTTAGATCTTTAACAATCAATATAACATTTCTGACAAAATATATGCTATAAAACATTCCGTGAAACTTATAGCATTTTGATATTTACTTTAATTAAAATAAATAAGCTACAAACAAAATATGGTTGAGAAAATCTAAAACGAAAGAAGTAATGCAGTTCAAATATCGTCCAAAATTGAAATGCGCCTGGATCGTTACAACTTTGAAAAATTGCATTACTCGATTATAAAATACTCTAAAACTTTATAGTTTCATAATCTTTCCGAAGCGCAATCCATCTCTCATACTCCCGCCACTTAGATATGAACTGTCGTAACCATATGCGACATCGAGGCATCAGATAGTTGGCGGCCCCTGCGGTATTTGGGTTAGGAATTGGATAGTCCGTTCGCTAAATGATTTAGGGCGTTCTCTATAAGATCCTCGTGTTCACCCGAAGGATGTAAGTTATGCACTGAATGCCAAATTGAATGCAGCAAATTGATTTTTAAGTTTCACGTCTTTATGCAGATCCGAGTTTGCTGGTTAGGTGACAGCCACATGCCGATGTTCTGGTAATGGAATTTTCTGGAGTTGATATTACAGGATGAGACTGGAAATAAATTAGATGCAACGGTATGGAAGCGAAGACTCTTGAACCGTATATTTCTATTATTCTATAAGATGCTACTTTATCGTTTTCCAATACGTTGTTTGTAAGATTTTTGGAAATACATGTAAGGAATATCATAAATTATTTTGTTTTCTCGGCAAATAAGAGCTTGGCAAGATCATAAAATCTCTTTTTGGATCAAGCTATATTCTATTAGGAAATAAATGCCAAATAGTGTAGTTGCTTAGATTCGATTCTTTACACGATACTACAAATGACACTGGTATTTTACGTAAAATTAGGAGGATGAATACTTTTTTCGAGAGAACTCTTTTTGTCGGCTTTTCTAAACGTATTTGAATTTATACCACTAATTTCGAATTAAAATGTGCCGAAAGCCCTTTAATAAAGATTCTCCGTAACAGTGACGAGGATGCTGACGTTATAAATTTGTTGGGAAAACTTCCTCTTCATTTTAATAATCACGTATGTGACCAATTTGAACCTTCACCAAACGCGCAATTTTCAGACAAAGGATATGCAAATCAATATTTTGTTATTTCACAGTAATTTAAACTTGGTCGTTATATTTTCGATGTGAGGTCGGTAATAAGTGAATTACGGTGTAGGTTAGTTGGAACCAGGTAGGATAAAAGTAAATTATGCAAATTTAAAGATATTCCACTAGATCAGTTCAGTGTTTAGGTGTCTATTGTTAGCGTATGTTATATTGTTTTCCTTACGTGTGCATGCTATTTATGTCTTAAATAAAGATGTTAATTACTGAATTAATAAACTTTCAGTAATCACTGCTAGACCGTGTTTCGACATAGTGGCCGTCAAAAGCGCAGAAAAGGTCGAATATGTGTCAAAATCGATGAATATGTATCAAACAACGCCAAATATTTGACGATTCACGTATTGTCAACATTTTTTACCGCTTTGGACACATAATCAACGTCGTGACATATTCGACATGACTATGACATTTTTGACACATATCTGAGACGCTTTTTGAATATTTTGACGTATATTCGTGGTTTTTTAATAATTTTGAGTAATACTGGATGTTTTTTAGTGCATTCAAAGAATAATCGACGAATAATTCGATGCTTTTTTGCTCTTTTGGCAAGTCTTTGATTTTTGTCAAATATTCGACGTAGCCAGCGCACATTCGATATTTTTTGGATGCCTCAGACGCATATTCGACGCCATTTTATGACGTTTTATATATATTGGACGTTTTATGCCGTTTTTAACACATATTTGGGTTTTTTATGACACTTTATAGAATATTCGACGTATAATTAATGCCAGTTCCGCCTGTTTTATATACTTTTTAACGTTTTGTCATACTTTGGATGCATATATGGTGCATATTACATGTTATTTTGAATATTTTGGTGCATATTTGACGTTTTTATGATATCCATGCATAATCGAACATTTTTGAAGTTTTCTAGAGCTTTCGACACATAATCGGCGCATATTAGATGTGATTGTGACGTCTTCAGTTGGTTTTTGTGAGATCTCGAGGTTTTTTGACAAATTTTCGTTATTTTATGGTGGTTTTAACGCATATTCGCGATTTTCTAACACTTTTGACTACTTAACTACATTTGAGTCGTAATTGACGCATATTCGACGTTTATATCGTATTAACAACACTTTATAGCACTTTCAATATATTGATAAGCGCAACAAAAAAAATTGTCTTGCTCCAAAAAAAAAATCAACTGATTTTGGTTAATTCATCTGTGCTGATTCCAAAAATACAAACCTTTTCATTGTATCAGCTCTAGTTTTCGAGATATATAATCATCAAATACTTAAATATTCTTACATCTATATATTCCATTAACACACAACACCACATTAACACTGAGATAAAGTCAAGAATTTATAAAGCCAGTGTAAGACCAATAATGACATATGCCTCAGAAACAAGACCCGCCACAGCCACAACGCAAAGGCTACTGAAAACAGCAGAGATGAGAGTACTGAGAAGAATTACAGGAAATGCGCTGAGAGATCGAAAGAGAAGTGAAGACATTAGAAGAAAATGTAACGTACATTGTATAAACGAATGGGCACAAAATAGAAAAAAAGAATGGAATAACCACATAAGCAGAATGGAGGAGACCCGTGTCGTTAAAATAGTCACCAGTCGGCAGAAGAAGTATCGAACGATCTTGCAAAATATGGAATGACAACCTTCCATAGAGGTATTAATTTGCCAATGAACAAGCAGAATTGCTTATAATGAGGAAGAAGAAGAAGAAGAAGAAAATAAAATGTTTTACTCAATACTTGATAAAATTCGAAGAAATAGGAATACGAAAGATATATAATAACTATATAATAAAAGCTTTTATACATAATTATTTATCTTGGTTCATATTTTAAAATTAAAAGTTATTAAAAAAAAAGTTGAACATTTCGAAGTATTTATGTATAGGTTTTTATTTGGAATTAATATTGTTACAATTTGAATGCATGTTATACCAATATAATATAAAACGTTTTGAGTCTTGTCATATTATACCAATATTATTCAAAATTGCAATCTAACAAAACTATCTTCTGTGTAAACAATCATGCTAAATATTTACGACGTTATGCAAAAAGGATTTCGCCGTGTACAAACCGGAAAGTTTTGAAATTGCAGCTTCCGTTTCTCTTTATCAAACACGGAATCTTGCTATATGAAGTAGTTCTAGGAAAGGCAGTCGATGGTAACGATCCTATTTAAATGCAAGAAACTTATTTAACAAACATTCTGCATCGCCGACTCGACGACTGCGGAACATAAACATATTTTACTATAATCAAGTGAATAAAGTTGAGATGATTTTAATGAATTATTACTTTTTGTTTTTCTCAATTTATTGCACCGGATTTTATATTTACAAAACAACTGAATCGGAATTTCAAAGGAATTATTTCGAATAAAACAGAAAATCAGTAGAATGTAAATAACGATGTACTAACGATATTTGATATTTCTAAGAGGTATTTGTGTAGCTATTACTGTAGATAAAAATTTCTAGAAATGTTAGAAATTTTTCTGTAAGGGTTATTACGGTACAAGTAAGGTCTTATAAAAGAAAATAAACCTGATAACTTGATTGCCCCTTGAAAAATGATACGACTCTTAAAGCGTATTTTGTAGAAAATAGAGCACTGTATTCTGAAGGATAAATACTATTTACATACTGTCAGTCCCACTACCAAATCTTAAAATTTGTCAGATAACTTATTTTGTTACGTCAACCACAAAAAAATGGCTCCACATGCTAGCAGAGAACTAAAATCAAGAATTTTATCGAAATTAGAAGATAGTTGGTCACTATCTGCAGTAGAGAACCATTTTAACGTAAACAGAACAACAGTTTTTAGTATTAATTACATAAAGCAAGGTTCTGGAATACCAAAAATATCAACCGCTCATGAAGATCGTACGCTTTTGGAGAGATTAGGGAAGAATTCTTTTGAAGATGCGAAAACTGCAAGAATTATATCACAGTTTTCGGGAAGAAAGACAACAACTTGGCGCAGTATTAAAGCATCGCGTCTTAGTTACCGAACTGCAGAACAAAAACAAGCTCTTACACCACAACAGAAGCAATCAAGAAATATTTGCTTTAAACCATCAGCTACAAAATCAAGATTTTTGTGACAAGGTAATATTTACAGATGAAAAATTTTTTCAATCTTCTAAAAAGGGCAAAATTGGGGTGTATAAACCAGATAATAATAGACTTAATCCTCTATATGCTGATAGATATCGAGCAGCTGGTCATTCGCCAATGTATGGAGATGGATTTTATCTAAATGAATGGGAATGGCACCCCGTATTGATGGCAGGTTTATTGGGCAGAATATTCTGGAAATTCTTATCTGAATATTCTAGAAAATATCGTGTTTCCCAGTGTAGAACAGTTGGATTCAGAAATTGTCCTGTTCACACTACAAATATAATAAACCAGTGGTTCCAGAAAAACAACATCGAAATCTTACCATGGCCCAGCTACAGTCCAGATTTAAACCCAATCGAGAATGTGTGGGGGGTTATTATAAAACGTTTGTATCAGCGTAATTTTATACCTTAAAATGCTGAAGAGCTGTGACACGGTATACAACGGGTTTGGAAAGAGCTATCTGAAGAAGGCAATTTTATATTTCCTTTCACTCAGATACACCGAAGACTATTTGACTTTACAAAGTTGTTATCAATGTTGATTCACACAACATTAATTTTATTTTTACATACTTAAATTTCGTATAGTTTGTGTCTTCCAGACCCTCGCATTCTTTCAAGAGTTTCTGGTCCCTCCATTTTTTATTAATAAAAAAACTGTGGTTCTGCTTATGTTAAAATGTTTTGCTGCTTCTGATAGTGGCCAGTTATCTTTTAATTTGGTTACAATAATTCTTGCCTTATTATAATGTTGAGTTAAGTCGTTTGTTTTATTCCTTAATAATAATAAAAATAATAACAACAACCCCATTTTATGCAAAAACTATCATTTATATACTCTTCATAAAATGCAGGAATTCAAAAGAGCACTCTGTGTTATTGTTTTTTATATCGTGGCATTTTCTGACCGACTCTCTCAACAGAGCTAGTTATGTATAATATTGAAACTGATTCACCGATTAGACAAAACTTTATAGTCTTTGAAAGAATCAGGTTTTTCGTGTCATTTACTGTTTTTCTGAATAATTAACTATTGTATTTTTATAAATAAATTAAACCTGTATTTGTTACGCCTGCTTTTTTACGGTATTAATTTGATTAATGACAATTAAGAAATCACCAGACTTGTGCATTACGACACATTGTTAACAAACCACCAGGTCAATTTGTATTCAACTTTACCTCACTCCAAAATTTAACCATATGAGTCAAGAAAATCAACGTATACTGTTTGAGCTTACTGGGGCTTTGAGCAAATTTACTGCCGTTTCAATATTAGGTGAGCGGTCCATTTAATAGATGCATTGCTTCCACTATTTGTTAAATTCTGTTGTCAGATTAAACACCGAAATCACATTACATCTAACCACGTCATTGGGTATTGCCTAGTGCTCTAGTTGATGGGAAATTAAGGTAAATTTTAATATTGTTCTCAAGCTATTTTCTTGTGACATCTGAATTAAATTTAATATTTATTAATATTAATTTAAATTCGGTATTAGGACAAATTTAAAGACTTCATAACAAACGCACCTTGTACCAAATTAACAAAAAATCCAACAAAACTTTGGAAAACAAGATTGAAGATTATTATTAACAGATTTCCAAAGAAAATTAATTACACCTCATTACAACAAGACACCTTATTTTATGAAGTACGGAATAATAATATTGACAAATTTTATGTATTTATAAAGAATAGTAGACAAGTTGACAGAGATAATCTCCATAGATAGAGGAGTGAGACAAGGATGCATTCTGTCTCCAGTGCTATTTAACGTATCTTCGGAGCGTATCTTCGAGCAAGCACTGGGAGAACAATAGGAAGGCGTCTTAGTTAATGTAGTGCATCTAAACAAAATTAGATATACTGACGACGCAGTAGTTTTTGCAGATAACCTAGATGGTTAACAAGCAATAAGTCCCGCATATCAGATATAAGTCGAGAATATTGGCTGGATTTCAATGCGAACAAAACAAAGTACATGGTAGTTAAGCAGCGCGAAATATTAAATACACATCTTTTTTTAAATTAACAGTCAATTCACAGGTACTTGGTACTAACATAAACAGCCAATGGGACCACTCTACTGAAGTTTTTTTTAGAAGTCACGATTTACCACTTACCACAGTATCAAAATCTCTATCATCATATGCTATGTATTTTCTAAATTATTATACGGAGTAGAGACATGGACGCTCTCTGAAGCTTCTTTAGAAAAGCTCGAGGCCTTCGAAGTTAAACATAACATTCTCATGGAATGTCTAAAGAGAAAAGGACTCGACACAAATGACATTAACATAGTGAAAAATCTCTATTGGAAGCAACAGGCTGTGGTAACATTAGATGGAAATAGCACGGATGAGCAACAGATAAGTAGAGTGAGATAGGGCTGTGTTTCGCCATTACTATTGAATATGTATTCCGAGTTATTTACGCAAGCACTTGAAATCTGTACAGAAGGGATCAAGATAAATGGTGAAAATTTAAATAACATCCGTTATGCTGACGACACAGTCATTATTGCTGAAAGTGAGACAGACCTGCAGACGTTACTAAAAACAATTTGTGATACTGGGGAACAGTTTGGTTTAACAATAAACATAAAGAAAACAAAAACCCTGGTTATCGGTAAGAGGGGCAAAGTCATTACAAGGATCCAGATAAAAAATGAAGATATTGAGCATGTGGACAAAATTAAATACTTATGAGTCTGGATTACGGAAGATCTGAATCCGGTAAAGATGAGGAAATTTCTGAGTAACCAAAGACTCAATCTGTAAATCCGATATCGGATGGTAAAATGTTATATCCACTCTATTCTTTTTTATAGTGTCGAAGCCTGTACTGTTAATGTTGACTTAATGAGAAAACTGGAAGTTTTTGAGATGTGGTGTTTTAGGAGAATTTTGAAGATACCATGGACCGATCATATTACGAACGAAATGGTGTTCCACAGAATGGGAAGAGACAGAGAACTTTTGACCACCATGAAAAGGCGAAAGAAAGCATATTTGGGGCACATACTTAGAAATGATAAGTACAAGTTGTTGCAGCTGATTATGAATTGTGAAATCGAAGCAAAAAGGAAGAAAAAAATGTCTTGGCTTCAAAACCTAAGGAAGTGGTTCAATACGTCTACAACCGGACTATTCCAAATAGCTGCAAGTAAAGTTATGATAGCTGTGCTGATCGCCAACATCCGGAACGGATAGACACCGTAAGAAGAAGAAGAAGATGAAGAACACGGAACGGAACGGATAGACACCGTAAGAAGAATAAGAGAAGGAGAGTAAGGGCAAAGATTGCTGAACTCATTACACCAGGAAAATTTATTCATAATGAACTCTTTTTTCGATAAAAGCCTCAGCGTAAATGGACATGGATCATGCCCAGATGGCAGTGTCAAAAATGAAATAGATTATATTATAACAAACAGAAAAGAAATAATCAAAGACATCGAAGTACCCTACAAATTTTTAATAGAAGGCGACTACAGATTATTCCGAGTTAACATACTATTAAATGTCAAATTGGAAAGAACAAAGATGATTCTAAAAACAAGAAAAAGAAATGGATTCCCCCATAAAACAACGACCTGTATGAAGATACACTAACCAGACATATACAAGACTTACAAGACGAAATAGAAGATGTAGATCAAGCAAATGATGGCATAGTGAAGGCTCTAAAGGAAACGGAAAGGGAGTGCTGCCCGACCGTTCTGACCCATAAAGAAAAACTAAGCCAAAATACCAAAGAGCTAATAGGTAAAAGAAGACAGCTGACGGAAAAATACGGCTCCAACTACACAACCATGAAAAAATTAAATAAAGATATCCACCGGTCAATCTGAAAAGACGTAAGAGAAAACAATACAAGAGAAATAACTAAAATAATTCAAGAAAACAAAAAGTTAAAAGTTTTCAGGCGAAATACGAACAACATGCGCAACAAAAATATGTACCAAATAAAAAACAAGTTGGAAACATTACTAGTGATAGACCGAAAATCCTTGAGGTTGTCGAATCCTTTTATCGCGAAATGTATGAGCACCGACGAAAGGCAAGACGAACCCCTGCCCAAACACAAACCAGGGATCAGAATTAATGCCAGAAATAACTCCATACGAAATTAAAACGGCACTTTTAGAAATGAAAAGTAACAAATCCCCTGGCGATGACGGAGTAGTGATCGAAGCGATAAAACTAGGTGGAAATTAAATTATTCAGGTTTTGGCCAAGCTTTTTACCCAATGCATCTACCATGGAAAACCTCTTTCTCAATGGAATAATGCAGCCATTACTTTATTACACAAGCAAGGAGACATGACAGATTTAAAAAACTACCGTCCTATTAGTTTGCTTTCACATCTATATAAACTTTTCACAACAATTATCAAAAAAAGACTGGACGCTAAATTAAAATTCTATCAGACTAGAGAATAAGCTGGATTTAGATCGGGATACAGCACTAACGGCCACTTACTAATGATAAAGAACCTAATAGAGAAGTCTGTATTCGATATCATAAGCCATCAAAAAATGTTAAAAGCATTGACAGAATGCCGAATAGAACATCGCTACACTAACATAATCAATTATATCTACCAAAATGCTACAGCTAGCGTAAGACTATCTAAACAAGAAACAAATAAATTCTGCATACAGTGAGGAGTACGGCAAGGAGCCACAGTCTCTCCAAAACTATTCACGACGCTTTTAGAACATACTTTTAAGAAGGCACATCTGAACGAGCATGGTATCAACATAAATGGAGAGAAGCTCAGTCATTTGAGATTGCAATACTAATGTTTGAGAAATTATATCACGCTTCCTTGGAGGTCGGACTAAAGATTAATATGAACAAAACGCAAATGATGACGAAATCTGGTGTTAAATCGAAATATTGCTGTTGATGGAAGGGATATTTTGCAGACTACATCGTATAAGTATCTAGGACATGAAATTTGGCTGGGCAGAGATAACCAGACAGGTGAGCTCCCACGGCGCATAGGCTTAGCCTGGGCAGTGTTTGTTAAATTAAACCATGTATTTAAATTGGATCTACCCATATGCCTCAAAGATAAATCTTTGACCAATATGTGTTACCTCACTTATGGAGCGGAAACAATAACACTCCCCAAAAAGGTAGTTTATAAAATTCGCGTAACTCAGATGGCTATGGAGCGCCAGATGTTAGATGTCTCTCTGAGAGACCGAATCCTAAACGAAGACATACGTCGTAGAACAAAAACCATAGACGCTATCGAAAAAATTGCTTCGTTAAAATGAAATTAGGCAGGACACGTCGCCAGATTATCAGATAACCGATAGACAAAACGTATTTTAGAGTGAAGACCAAGGCAAGAAGTAATACAGATGGAAAGAGCTGAGGGAGACCTATATCCAGCAGTGGACGCATACAGGTTGATGCTGATGATGACGAAGGACATTGGAAGGATGAACGTGGAGTGTATTTTTTTAGTAATACTACTTATTAAAGATATCCAACTATCTCAAACTTTTTTAAAAAATATTAATTTAGTTTTACTAGCTACATTTTGGTCCAAATTTACTATACTGTTGGTATTATTAAATACCTAATCTCAACTCGGTTAACGTGATGCGGTATCCTTAATACGCCTCCTAAATAACAAACCATATTCGGAATTTAACATATAAATACCAACCTTTTAAGATATCAGATTTCTTATACATTCTAAAACAACATGATAAAGTTCGCTCGAGCTCGAAATATTAAACAAACATAATTTGATTCTGGCGGCGAACAACAAATTACCAACAAACTTTGAAAATATTGCCAGTTGTGTGATGTGCATTTTATTGCAAGTTTCCAACGAGAAGGGAAATAAAGTGGAATACCTTGTTCTTCGTCTTCGCTTCTCCGAGGGCATTACGAAAGACATCAAGTCAAAATAGTGTACATTGTTGCGAGAAGTATCTTATCACCTTTTATAAAATATGGCCCGAGTTTTGCAATTCTGTGTTAACATTTTTGTAGCGGAATAAAGTGAAAACATTTAGGGACGTTTAGGTGTTATGTATTTTATCAATTATGAAGAAATTGCTTGATACAAAATTGAGATAAATGTAGCATTGATACTGTTATTAAAATAGTGACACATTTTGAGAGAAAAAGAAAGAAAATATATATTAAACAAATAACGAACAAACAATACATGAAAAAACTAATCTTACAAAAACAAACAGATACTAAATTGTAGCAATATACACGAAATCTTCACGAAATTTTAACAAACTTATTCACAGACCTCACGCACCTATTAAACACTTTAAAAATTTTATACCCAATGATAAATTGCTACCAATTAGACAAATATATGGCAGCTGAATAGAGCTAAATCAGTAAGACAGAAAAACTAAGAAATAAATGATTTGCTTAATGTCCCTTGCCTATTGTTACCAGATAAATATCTTCGTCTAAAATTAAACAAATAATAAAACCAACAAAAACAGGCGTGTCAATAAACCAAATATTCTATTTTTTCTCTTTTCCAATCCAATGAAAGATTTCTAAAATTACAATGATTGTTAAATGTAAAAAACCATGAACGAAAGGTTTGTTGTACGGATCCATCAATCTCACAGACTTATGATGTGGAATTTTCGAGAGAATACTAAAAAAAAAAGCATAAAAGAAGCAGTCATGCTTGAAAACCAAATACCTGCTGTTTAATTTGAAGAGAAGAAAATCAATATCGCATAAAAATATAATAAAACATTTTTTTAGTCAATTAACAGACAAATTATGGCATTATTATACAAAATTAAAAATAAACAATTCCTACTCAGTTATACTTTATTTTGAAATTATATCTGTCCGACAGATATTTCTACATTTATAACGATAATCATCTGATGTGTAGATCCAAGGCAATATACTGGGTTCTTATCTATATCTGATATGCAACTGATATCCCAACCTGACTCCCTTCGCTGATGAGACCACAATCATATCATTACAGGAAACCCTCTAGAAGCACCAGAAAGTCTTTAATTCTACCTCAATTTACTTTAAGGTTAGCTTCATCAGTAGAAAATTAAGGTAAACACTGAGAAATCGTCACAGGTAACATTGGCCACCTTACGACCACAAGGTACAATAAATAATCGACTTATCCGAGTAAACAATTAATTCGAATACCTACAATGCTTTTGTTCATAAATTTATTTTTCGGTTACCATTAGACATGTGAAAAAATGACATCATGTTAAGATTTTTCGTCAAATTTCACAACGTAACTGCTATCATGGGAGGAAGGTCAAACACACTAACAAAAAATTGACACAGAAAATTCCCAACTGGCACTTAAGGTAATGATATACATTAAATCATTCACATATCACCAGAAACTTTATGTCTGATTACAATCTTGCCAAATATTATCACAAAAGGAAAACTAGGAAACTGATAAAGAAAAAGTATAAATGACTATTAAGAAAAAAAAAAGATGATCATGCGTGGATCATACATTTAATAAACCACAACAACTATTGTATAATTAAGGCATGAACATCTGCGAAATTATTTAAATAATTTTAGAGTTAATAGTACTACCATCTTTGTAAGAGACTCGTCAATATTCACCTGAGCGGGATATTTTGTTTGAGGTGTGAAATTACGTAAACAAGCATTCCGTTGAGCTGAATATTATTGAGTCTCTTAGAAATATGGTAGTACTATATCCTAAGGTTGGTTCAAGATAATTAGAAGAGGTAATATTATAATTTAGAAAATATTGACAACCATAGAATTACCGAGTCCGATGATGTACACGTCCTGTGGAAAACTATGAAAGAGCTAGTAATCAAAGTAATAAAAAACACCTAAAAGCAACACCTAGAAATAACAAACAGGAATAGATACTAGATAATTTTACAATTAATGGACAAACGAAGAAGATCCAAAGAAAAACGTGACAAGGATGGAGAACACAATAGTTCGGAAAAAAATAACTGAGGCAAATGAGAAATGGTTAGAAACAAAATAAGTCGAAATAGAAGAACTACAACAAGGGTACGATTTTTTAAATTTACATAAAAATGTAAAAGAATTTACATCGACTGACAAGAGAAAAACTCTATACAATATGCTAAACATGGATGGAACTGGCAGAATGGTAAAACTATATCAAAATAATTATTAATCGCGTACGAGAAGAATCAAAAGGATTAGATAACACCAACGAAAGACCTTTCTGAAAACCGAAATTATACATGCCATTAATCAACTCAAAACAAATAAAGGTCCAGGTTCAGATGGAATACACCCAGAAACGTTAAAATTAATCAGCGAAGAAAATATCGAAATATTTGTTCTTTTATTCAATGGCATTTCTGATACAGGAAAAATACCCGAAGACTGGCTGGAATCAATATTCATTCTACTACAGAAAAAGTCAAACCCACAACACTGCAACGAGTTCCATCCGAGAAGCCTTATGAGTCATGCAATAAAAGTCCTATCAATAGTCGAACATAATCTAATCTATAAAAATTTCGAAACAATCAATGGAACGATCAGTTTGGAATCAGAGCCGGCACGGGAACGAGAGAAGCCCTGTTCAGTTTACTAGTTGTGGTCGAAAAATGCTACGTTTTGCTGTTTTTTATTGCTTCGCTCCTTAAATGTTAATTTTTATGTCATGTCATACCATTGATTCATTGAGTCATACCAATATAAATTTTTTTGCAAAAAAGCGTTTTTTTGGTGACTATTGCAAGGCCTGTCGCCGTTTGATCACCTAGTATTTTTCCCGTTTTCCTTTCCACTTCTTTCGTTGTCCTTCACTTTTAAATGTATGCAACTTGTACTTTCTTTCGCTTCAGCGTGTTCACCAACCCGTACTCTTACCTGTAAGACATAGATCCGAAGCTTCCGTCCTATTTTTTCGCTTTTAACGATGAATAACTTTAACCAATAATAGTTTCTTAATTTCTTAATTGAAAGATTTTGCGTATGCTACAGCTTTATAGCTTTTTCCTTTGTAGTTTTCGGCAGAAGCTATTACCATTTATCATTTTGACTTAAAAGTCACTAAAAAACTTTCATTTGAACAGGGGACATAATAAAAAGAAAAATATAGTCGACGCAATAATATTACCTAGTACACTCTGACGTTTTTCTCCTTCAGTTTAGACTTATGTAGTTTACGTCTGGCATCGAAAGAAAGAAAACGGTGAAATCGCAACATAAAAGAATCGCAATGTCACTAAAAGCACGTTCGGGTTCTGTTTTACGGTTTGATATTGGTTAGTTCTGATTTTCAGTGTTTTATTTTCCTCCTTTATGGCTAATGTGAAGTCTGATCGTGCGTTAGTCGTGTTTTTTCGACAAAACTTGTTTATATAGAAAGAAAAAAAGGGTTTCTTATAAATTTTTGATTGGGTCACGTTCCGTGAACGAACAGTCACAGATGAAATATGTGGTGGAAGCAATAAAATCAATTTCGATTTGTCAAAAATATGTTCGATGGGGTGAGGATTTCATTAGAGAGAAATACTAGCAAATTACTAATATTATCTTAAGAATTGTAAGAATTTTTTCGTATGTTATATGGTAAACGATAAATTCCACATTTTAAATGGTTTTTATTTATACTTTTAGTCTAAAATGATTCTACCATATTAATAAAGACCTTGAAATGTCTTGAATCTTTCATAGCTTGATGTGTTTTAATAATTTTACAAAGATTGGTCCTTTTAGCTATAACATATTAATAATTTGTTGTTTGTTATGCTATTTTGTGGAGTGTCTTTATAAATGTAAATAATCAACAGCATTTATTTAAGGCAAATATTTTTTAAAGGTGCTGATTTTTATATTGTTGCTTTCTGCACATATGATGAACTTTTTATAACATATAAAGCCATCAGAAAGAAAAAGATTATATATGTTCAATCTTGAACTCGCTGGTTTCTTCCTTTCGCGTTGGGTATGTATATTACCAATAGAAAAACAAAACGGGTGTGGCAGTCCCGTGAGACTGCCAGTAGAAGTTATACTTCTATACACGCGTTCGCCGTTACAAGTTTCTATGGGAGTCAATCTGCACAATCATTACATATGTAATGCTATAGGTAAGAGAGAGCAGAAAGAGAAAAATAATTAGGTATATAGGTATATAGTGCATCGTTTGCTGTATATAAACATTTGACCTGTAATAGGAGTATAGTAAATGAAGGATTGAATCAATATTTTAATGAAAATATATATTTTTATTTTCATATATGTATAAAAGGAGTTGAATTTTACTCTCAAATGTTTAAGAAACATTTTTAAGCAAAAACTATTTTTTTTTCATTTTTTACAATTCTTAATGAAAAAACAAAGTCAAGCTAGCAGTACGTCTCTACATAATTGTCATCAGCTACCCATTATATACCTTTTAAAACCTTTAAATACAAGATATTTTTAGGAGTTTTTTTCTTGATTGGAGTAGATCAGTCTATTATGAAAAACTGTAAAAATTACGTAAAACTCTTATACACATATTTGAAGGTTCTACAACCTATAAGAAGGATAGCTGATCACAAATCCATGTATTTTTATATCTGTTTATGTTAAAATTATGTGTTCATATACACATTGTAATTTACTGTAATCTTTGTATTTTATTTATGTTGTATCCAATATTTATAATATGACAATGTAGCAGTCTTTCGAGTAAAAATCACTATTCTTCATTCAATCTGAACCGCTATATCATCAGAAAATGAGTACTTCAATGACATTGTATCGAGCAATTTATTATTCACTTCAAATATTCAAGATTTTATGCTTAAAGTAGTTTTACTGGCCATTTAAATTTAAAAGGTATCCCAAAGAAATTGCAGTGACTAGTGAGAAGGAACAGAATACACTGTTGGAAAGTTTGTATACTCATCGTAATGATGTAAAATAGTAAACCATCCAAAAAAACTATATTCTGACAATTTCCTATTTTTATTCGATACGAAAGTTGATTACTTTAAGAGTATTTGAAGTACCAAATTTGAAATAATTTCGATCAATATTACCGGAGGTATAGAGAGTTGAATACCGCGCGGTCGGTACGTGCGGTCTCAGTTTTTCCCGAAATTTTGTTTTTCTGTGCGGTGGGCACGATTTATCGACAACGAATCGACCGATTTTACTGAAACTTTCCACGTTATAACTTTATAGTGTTGACTCCTGATTGAACAAAGGGATTTTCAATCGGTCGACTCGTTCTTGTTCTATATGAAGAAAATGTTTTTAAAACGATGCGAATCGGTAAAATGCTAAAATATATGAGACAAAAATTCATTTAAACTTATGTCAAAACTTTCAACTTCATTTTTTTTTCTCAATTGCTTTGTTTAATTACGAAACAATACTATAAGGATGAACTTTGTAAGTTTTAGCAAAATAGGTCGATTTATTCTCGAGAAATCTTGCCTACCACATTTAGAAACAAAGTTTCGAGAATAACACGTTTAAAGTTTGTAAATTGATATCGAACGTACCGACCGCGAGGTATCCAAGTCTCTATAACTCCAGAAATATTGCTCTAATTTACTTTAAATGTGATGTGAATACTCTTGAAGTGAATACACTTAATCGTCGTGGTGAACACTAATGTTCTGTGTCTCGTTTTGTAAATTAGTCTTGTTCTAGTTGCCAATGTATCATCACTCTCTAATTTTGTCTTGACTATATTTAAAGTCTTATCTAATGGCACATTCGTAAATAAACTATTTATGTCAAAACTTACTAAAGTATTATTTGAATTAAATTCAATATTTGATAATTTATTTAAAAAATGTTGTGTATTTTTTATAAATGTGTCATTTTTATTTGCAATTGGTTTTAAAACATTTAATAAAAATTTTGATAGTTCACTACAAGGAGAATTCATGGTACTACAAATGGGTCTAAGTGGTATATTCGTTTTATGAACTTTCGGTACTCCATAAAAATGAGGGGTCTTACTGTAATGAGGTGTAATTAATCTTCTCTGATAACTGGGTAAACAATCTTTAAACTTGAATAAAGTTCTATATATTTTGTTTTCCAAAGGTTTTGTTGGATCCTTTGTTAAGTTTGTGTAAGGTCCGTTTATTATTAGATCTTTAATTTTGTTTTCATATTGAATTCTATCCATTACCACAGTTGCATTCCCCCCCTTGTCTGCTGGTAGGATGATTATGGAGTCGTCATTTTTTAAAGTTCTTATAGACTTTAGTTCCTCTTTGCTTATGTTTTGTTCAATTTTAGTAGACTTTTCCAATTCAAGCTTACATAATATTCTGTATTCTTCCTTTTCATGGGTTGATAAACATTGAGATATTTTTTCCACTGAGCTTATTATGTCTAATTTTGGTATTGATGGCTGAGTAACAGCAAAGTTTAGACCCTTTGACAGTATTAAACTCTCCGTTGCATTTAAATGTCTATTTGATAGATTGACAACTGTCGCTAAAATGTCATTATTTCTATTTAGGTTATCTAAAGTGTGTATACTGTTTTGTTCTAATAGAATATTAAATTTATTTAAATGTATATCTCTTTGTTTAATATATGAATTTTCATAAACTATATGTAAACTAAAAATAATTTGATCAAAATCAGAATTTGATATCACATCGAAAAGCAAATCTTCAATACTTACAATATGTAATTAATTTAATTATTAAATTAATTATTCAATAGTAATTAATTTAAAATGCCACAAGAAAATCGTTTTGTAAAATTTAAAAAAGATATAGGAAGTAAAGTAATACACACTACGTTGAATGTCAATGGTAAAGATATTAATAATTGTATTACATAAAAGGAACTTATATGCTTGGCTTAAAAAAACACCAAGAAAACTTATGCATGAGAGTAACCACTAGAAACTCAAGGATTAATTTGGCCAATTTCCATGTCGGTAAAAGACAGTGGAATATGAAACAAGATTATTAACAAACAAACAAATTTAAGGAAGCAAAAAACATCAAAAGAAAACATTTTAGCACCCGGGGAGTGTATAGAATACACTTCACCGAGTTGTGACCTATAGGCACGTACGGTAAAATAGTATTCTTCTCTCTAACTCGTCGATGAGATCTAACTTCTTTAGCAGATTAAACTGGAATGACTCTTCTTTTAATAAGTACACAGAAAAGTATTCGATTAATTGTATTTATTAGACGTCCTAGTCGATGTACAATCACAAATGCATAGATGTGCTGTCAATTGTCTCCCAAACAAACGATTGATATAATTTATATATTTAAAGAAATAAATTATTGCAATATCGTCGAAGTAGTTTTTAGCGCTACAAATCTTCAATGTCTTTTGGTAACAAATAATGAAATGAGGAGATCGAAGTATTTTTAAGTTCGCATCTCTGGCCGTACTACTCATCCATCGACCGAGCAAATCCAGTCATCTACTTTGATTTAAGTTGCAAATTCATTTTGGATTTCAAAGTGCTAATACAGCTTATTTTTTTAAACTGGACCGAGATTTGAACATTAGCGGAACAACACGATTTTAAAAGTGTTATAATACACCATTTATTTATCTCAATTAATGAACAATCAGTTCAACTCTTTTCCATGCTATATATATCTCCCATTACGAAGTTATAGCAATCTGGGTTATATTACCATAAATTATGTATCGTCCAATAATTGGCAATAGTGAGTCGGTACATCAGCATAATATCCGGCTCCAGTCTGGAATCGTTTATCACGTCCTGAGGAACTGATTTACGCTTCTGTCGCCATGATATATTCGATCAAACAATATAACCGTTCAATAATTAAATGTTGATTTCTCTGTATACACTAACTATCAATATAGTGCAATTAAGATTTATAGGCGAAATTGAACATTTCAATTTAAATTTGATGTTTGGTGCGAAATAAAAACTAAAAAAATGGCGGTAGAAAGGAAATTAGAATAAAATATATTACACAGGTTATTGCTGAAGATAAAACTTATACCTATGCCTTTAAAATCTCTGCAATTCGTTTGACAATAATTAATTTAGAGTTCAGGAGAGTCCAGATTATTTACTGACCATAATCCTGTAGCAATAAAAGTTGGAACTCAACAAGATAGAAAATAAAATCCCAATATAGAATAAACTGGAATGTTGCGGAAGATGACAGAAAAAAGCAATATACCAGAAATATGTTGAAACCAAAGTACGAAAACTGCACTAGAAGAGAACCATTTAGAAGAAACAATAGAAGGTGCATGGAAAAGATTCAAAAAGGTCATAACAGAAACAAGTCAATCTAAAATAGAAGAGAAGACTGGCACATGGACTAAAGTAATAAAATAATGAGAGAATAGTGTTAAGTAACAAAAACGATATGGGTGATGAAAAAAGTTGACGGTGTATGGAAGAGAAGTCACGATTAAAGAGAAGTGACGATTGACGCTATTGGAGCTAGTCCTTATATCTCTAATAATCTTCTAATCTTTATCTAGATATAGTATTTAAAGATATTTTTGTCTTGTATGTTATGAGAAGTTCTTACTTCTATGTAAGGTTTTTATGTATTGATGTTGTATGTAATTTTTATATTGTTCATCAATTCATATTGAAATAGAAGGTTGGAACACCATGTCAAAATTTCACTATTTATTTATTTATTTACAATTTAGACAGTCTTTAAGTTAATTTATGCACTTAATATTGTGTAGATACTATAAGAAAGAGAAATTTTTTTTCCTACAGTGTATTCCCACTATAATGGCAGAAAATATTTATCTGGAGTATATTCTCAGAAAAAGTATGAATCAATTAATAAAAGCGTAAAATACATTTCACGGAAGAAAGCTATAGCCACTAAAATTTTATATTCCATAACAAACGAATGGATTCGTGTCGATCCTAACCAGAAATCCCATATCTCTTGTGCCATTTACCTAAGAGATAAAATATATGTATTTATGAGTATCACAAAATCAGAGAGAAAGGCACGTCCCGGATACATTTTATGGTGTTATTGGCTAGTTTTGATTCCTCAGGATTTTCTTTAGTGTTTCCTTATTCCGAAAAAGCTCTACCGAGATGCAGTGTTGCGTGCGCGATGAACTTTTTAATATTTTATGATTTATGTTCTTCATGTGGGCTATATGTGTATTTTATAAATCATCCAAGCAATTTATATAACAAATTGACTTTTCCAATTTCGATCAGGTTTTCTTATGTGTTATAAGTAGAGTTTCAATAAATATTAACATTAATTATAAAAAAAAGGATGGTAGTATTAATTCTAAATAGCAGTAACTATACCATATTAAAAACAGTGTTCCTTTGGTCTCGCTATTTTACAAAACCACGCTATTTACTTATCGCATTTGAATTATTTTAACAATACATGGAATGGTTTTTATCCTCTGCTCAGTCATTTGTTTAACATCGCTTTCTTTTATAACATTATCCCGAATCCGCTAATGGGATAATTTCAAAAATGATAACCAATCACGGCTCTGAGCTATTTTTCACAATACGGGAGATTTGTTTGCCATAGTCGTTTATTTTTTTATGAAAATTTATAGCACATAACCCACTTCGCAATAATTGTGCATATGCCACCGTGAATTCTAATTGAGCATGCTGCTGGAAATCCTGCGAAAACATAAAATCCTGCACAATAAATATTAACATTTTATTCGTGCATTCGTAGCTACTACACCAGAGGCTTTTGTATTACTTTTACCTTTGCACTTGCAGCCGAGTAAAAATAGGATGCTTATTAAATTTAATGAGAAAATAGTAACTTTGGTCTTGACGCGGATAATTTTTGGTGCACTGCGAATATTTTTTAATTTATGTCTGATTTCCGATATGAACTAAAGTTTTGGAATAATTTTTAATTTGTTTATTTATTAAGAAAAATTTTCTATGATCTGTTGGGCTAAGTACAGTTCTTTCTGGCTCTCTTATAATGGGAAAGTTGACTTACTTTCATCAACACCATCGCTGAATCAAAATTGTGTCAAACTTTGCATGTTTTTGATTTTAATTTTTTGGTATAGTTACAATAGTCGACTTTAACCAGTTTTGGGGGATTTTTTCAGTTACATATTTTTTGTTGGAATTACACTGTCCAGATATGGAGATCTGGACAAAGAAGTGTGAGATCAAGTACAAAAAGCAAATATACTGGCAGGATCACTTAATAACATTATATAGCCAAACAGACACATTAACACTGAGATAAAGTCAAGAAGTTATAAAAACAGTGTAAGACGAATAATGACTTATGCCTCAGAAACAAGACCCGACACAGCCACAACACAAAGGCAACTGGAAACGGCAGAGAAGAGAGCACTGAGAAGAATGGACACTAAAAAGACAAAAAGGGATTGAGTAACAACATAAGCAGAATGGGGGAGACCCGTGTCATCAAAATAGCAAGAGTTATGTCACCAATCGGCAGAAGAAGTATTGGACGACCGTGCAAAAGATGGAGTGACAACCTTCCATTGGGGTATTAATCCGTTAATGAACAAGCAGAATTGCTTATAATGAGAAAGAAGAGTAAGAAGAAATATATTCTGTTAAATATAGTTGCTGTCTATTTTATTCCAAATTTAACTATTTTGATGATAGTCGGGAGTCCTGACTAAATATATAACTACAAAACGTTCCAATTTCCAATTGAAAGAACTTTAAACTGCTATTAACACAGACTAAATACGAACTCAATTATCACATTAGCAACCTAAAAATTCTCTGCTAACAGTTAAATAAGAACTAGAGAAAAGCACTTCAATTCTAATGTAATACAGATCTACACTCCAACACGTCCCTGTGGAATACAAATCAGAAAAACAAAACAGCTAACAAGGTACAAGGATAGCATCCGTAAAACGTATTTCCTGAGCTAGATTCGGAATAGGAGGAAAATGCGTTAACCGGGGTATATTCGAAGTGATACGAAAAATATAAAATAGAAATTATAGCTTTTCCAACGTGTCGACCTACGGCATGGATTTTGTGATATATTTTCTGGAATATATACCCTATAGTGCAGTTTTTATTAGATGGATCTAGATATTTTTAGCTCTAGGATAGCTGGTGTGTTAGGTAAATAGAGAAAACAAAAATATATGTAAAATTCTACAGTGAGAGAAAGAGTTTTAAAAGTGAAGGGATTAATTACTATTTAAATGGGAATAAGCCACAATTAAAGGTTAAAATACGTTTATTGACGTTTCAACCTTTAATTGTGGCTTATTCCCATTTAAATAGTAATTAATTTAAAATGCCACAAGAAAATAGCTTCAGAACATTATTAAGTGAGGGGATATTTTCAAAGTATTCTAAAGTTCAAAAATTTTTGATATATCAATCTCCAAATATAATATTTATATAACAGATCAACTTTGTAGCCAAAATCAGAAAGTACAATCCGGATACAAAACGAATTAACGGGATTCATAGTTGTATAAAAGTGACTACGTCAATGAGACTATGTCATCTTGTTCAATACATAATAAGAGATGCAACAGCCGATACTAAAGGAATCATAATTAATAAAATATAAAATTAAGGAGAACTTAATGTTTTAAAAAAATTCCAAAACAGTAGATCATATAAATATCTGTCTTTAATATTTAAGGCTTATCTCGAGATAATTGGCTTTAAAACTAATAATTTATAGCAAGTACAAAATAATACTAAATTGATTTACAATAAAGTTGCAACAGTACAGAGACAAGATTATAAAAATCTACCAAAAATGAAAATAAGGATCAACCCGCACTTGGTTTACAAGAAGCTACTCACACAGCTTTTATTTAAATAATGAATGTTCGTAATTAATATTTGTTAATGAAAAGATACGAAAGTTCTGAAAATTGCAATTGACGAAATCGTTGTTACTTAGAGGAACTTATTGCATCGGTAGTTAGCTTTAGCCACCGATTAGAAAAATGTTGTCAAAAATAGCCCGTAGATTACTCTACTTTGGAGATAGTTGGAGCTAATATTAATAGTAAGACCACATACAGCAACTCTAGATGATGTTGCCTCTTAAATCGCACTGAATTTAAACTGTACTCAACTTTAGTATCGATCACTGAATTTATTGTTCTAAAGCTATTTTTATATTTTTACTAGAAAAAATAATTTTTTTATTTTTATATAAGTAATACAAGGTGTATCTGTTTGGTTTTGGACAAAATCTAAGCCAGTGTTATTGCTCTTCATAAAATTTAAGGTAAAGAGGAGGTAAAGACTTACTACCTCTAAGTATTAAAATTATAATATATCTGTACGAAAATAAGCAATATCAAATTTACATATAAGCTATGAGACGCAGCCAGTAGTATCTTAGATGTGAGAACACGACGAGGAACATGCTGTAGATCAGACCATCTTTTACTCCAAACCAAATTTAGATGCAGAATAACTTAAGAAAGAAACGAAAGACAACAAAGAACAAACGAACTAGACGAACTAGACGAACGATACAGACGACAAGAAATATAGTCCCACAAAACATTATACATGAAGATGATATTGAAACGGTTGGACAGTTTACATACCTGGGAGCAGAAATACATATATGCCGACGGATCAGAAGATGGAGAAATACGGAAAAGAATAACGCAGGCAAACAGAGCTTATTTTGCTCCCTCCCGCATATTTCGGTCTAAAAATGTCCTCCGAAATACAAAGATAAGAATCTATAAAACCTTAATCCGACTTATAGCATGCTAAGGCAGTGAAGCATGAGTCCTGAAAAAAACATCCAAAAGCAAACTCGACACATTCGAAAGGAAAGTACTGAGGAGAATACTAGGACCTGTGAGGGAAAACGGAATCTTCAGAAGTCGATACAACAACGAGCTTTATCAACTTTATAAGTAACACCACTGTCAGACTTCATTAGAATACAAAGATTGTAATGGGCCGGACATGTGATAAGAATGGGAGAGGATAGGCTATAAAAAGAGCACTGAATGCTAGAATGCAGGGAAAGAGATCGGTTGGTAAGCCAAGAAAGCGCTGGGACGACATAGTAAACAGCAACGCACAAGCCTTTTTAGGAGTCCGTGTTTGGAGAAGATCAACCACAGACAAGCAAGAGTGGAGGCAAAAAATAAAGGAGGCCAAGGCTTAATTTGAGCTGTAGTGCCGTAGAAGAAGAAGAATGAGACGTGTATCTCTTAAGATTATTACTCCATCTCTTCTACTTAACATTGCTTAAAGTTGATCTCCCCCAATAGACACGAATCTTTAAATTGGTTTATAAATACAAAATTTTTTCAATTAAATAATTGTAAAAATTGGGGTAATCATTCTTGGGGAACACTACAAATCGTCTTGAGTCAAGTTACAGTTAATATGTACATTTAGCTAAATGCATGACTAGATTTTATTACTAAAGACAGAAAAATATGTTGTGAGAAAAACAAAATAAGGAATTTCTCGATTGATATCTTCAGCATCGACTAAACTTGAACGTTTTCTCGAAATCGATCATACATCCATCAAACCGTCTTTTATTTGCACAACGAAATGTAATCAAATATTTACAGCAATCTTAAATCTTTTTCAACTCATTCGTATAACCACTGGGGGACGTATAAATCGAGTTCTATTGTCGACAAATGTCTCGATGTCCACGAAACAACGGGTAAAAAGGAATAGAGAACTCAAACTTAAATACGTGATCTCATAAAATGCAACTCGAAGGAATAAAACTTTTTTTAGGTCGTATTAAATAGAACACTTTGGAAAGAAAGTTCCGACGACATATAATTTTATTGTCCCATAAACTATTTTAGATTAATAAAATTCTAGTTTTTATACACGATAGGAGAATGGTGCTCACATTAGAACTAATATTCTGTCCTTAGCATCAATTACTCTTTATTATTTTAATATTCAACCTTTGAGAAGCTGCTGTTTATAATTTATTAGTAACAGTATTTTTTAAAACCGTCTAATGTTAGCTTAAAATTTCAACTATTAAAAAACACGGATACGTTGGAAGATGCCACGGGCGTCTGGACATTTTTAAGAAATCTAAGAAGCTAATTTACAAATCGTAAAATATTACCCAGTCGATTTTAAGTATCTATTACGTTTTGATGGAATATTTTCAGATTCCGAGTTTTATATTTAGGTCGGTGGTGGAATTATTTAAGCTCTTGTTTCTTCTTCTTCTTCTTATGGTGGCATCTCTCGTCGGAGTTTAATAATCTTTACAGCTATTCTTATCTTTGATTTAATTACAAGTCATAAAAAATTTACTTCGTATTTTAATATTTCTTTTCGGTTTTCTTTACATCGTCATACTTTTATGATTTGTAATTAACAAAAATAGCTCAAATAATTCCACCACTGAGTTTAAAGTAGAAACACAGATTTTCACAATGTTTTCAATAATAAATGTCATATATATTTATGATTTTTACAGCAATTTCCGCCTTCTCTCTACACCTGATATGATCCTCTTTATCTACCATTCTATTTTTTGAAATCCTACCTTTCCATTTGCTTGATCACTTTATCAATCCGTAATTTTTTTAGTTCGCACCTTCTCCTTTTTTTCCTTTTTTCCAAACAGCTTTATTGCCAACCTTTTAAGGCTACTGGATTTTAAAATTTCTTTTGTTAAGCGTTATGTCGATGACCTAATTGTAGCATGACCACTGGACAGTTTAATGGTTTTAATCCTCATCTACAGTGCACTTAAAAATAAGAGGACTTCATTAAAAATGGCATACCCTTCTTAGGTTAACAGGTAGTTACAATCTGTACGAAAGGGATTTTCTCTATAAATAAAATAAAAGAGACCGTGTGATTATAGAAGGTGACTTAAATGCTAGAATTAGAAACGTACATAAATATACATATGCCAAGATATACACTGTTGTGTATTTCGTATTTGAAAGACGTAATTGTAATTAATCACCTCATTAATATTGTAATATCGTAATGTAATAATGTAAAAATGTTTTATTTCGGAAAAGTATACAAACGTGATTTTTTATGAATCCTCCAGTGGCAACCGTCCTTCAGAGTCACACCAACTTACATTTCTTATTAGGGAGTTTTTCGTAAATATAACATACACGGTTTAGAGATTTCAACAACAATTTGAAATTTAGTAATGAAACTATTAGGAACGATTTTGTTTATGAAACTCAACATAATGAATAAAGCCACAACGACATAAACTTGATATTAAGGATGCAACATGGACGTGTGATGTAAAATTGTCAACTTGGTATCAAAACACGTAAAATTCACTTCCTTGTAGATACACTAGGTACAATTGTCTTCTCGTTGAATGTAATTACTGATGTGTATTAGTTCGATCGGCGTAGCAGAACGGAGTTCTCACAAGACAAATACCCACGTCTCCGGTAATTGGATACTACCAGCAGCGGACACATTCAATATCTCTCCGATTGGGACAGACCGAGTGCCACAAATTTTGGTATCTATAGGGGAAGGTATTTGCCGGTATCGAGAAACGAAATCACGGAAAAGGATTAGTCCTGTGAAGAATGTGGGTGTGGGTGAAAATACCTAAAAATCGTTAAGCTTTTTCGCAAGTATACGCAAGGAAATTGTTCAATACTTTTTTGGTATGTAAACAAAGGCAATTATTGTCAATAATAATTAAAACAGTGATCTTGGAAATTAGAACATCTAGAACTTAAGTTAAATTGAAACATTTGCGGGTTTTTTATGCTCACTAGAAAATATAAATAATTTAAATCTCGAAAGTAGAAATCCGAAGATTTTTATTGACGAAACCAGAATTCAGATTTTTGCTTTAATCTGTGCCTTCTATAAATTTGCAAGGCAAAACAGACGATGCTAAAAGATGTAATAATATTTTCTTTTATAAATAATTTAGTTGTTTAGCCCCCCTTTTGTACTCTTACATTCTAAAATTTTAAATGACAATTACCAGTAAATATGTTCTGGTTAAATATATTGTTAAGGTTTTCTATATCCTATGTTTTTATTCGCTTTCATTATCTTTCCTAGTTACATTTTGTGTTTACTTTACGAGCAAGATCATTTATTATCTAACAATCTAGGCGTTCAAGGTTGTAGGTTGTTTTTCTTGTGGTGTTTTAAATGATTATTCTATTTTCCTCAACACCTTTACTGAATCCTGTATATCTAACCGTCGTTCAATGAAAATATTTCCATTTATCTTTCTCGCTAGTACCTTAAACATTTATTTCAAACGCCGAACAATATATACGTGTAAATATATAGTTTGACTGAACGACAAAAACGAACCGTCCAAAGGGACCCTGCCCTAACCGTTGTTGAAGTCCTAAAAAATCCTAATAAATCACAACGGTCTCGGTCCGTTTTCCAATATTTTTGCAAATGAGCTTTTTTAAGATCGCGTCGATCTTTTCAGTCCATTGGCATTTGGATAGTTCCATCCATAACAGTTAAAGTAAAGAATGGATGGTTCGGTCGAAGAACACTTTTATATAAAAAAAGGGAAAAAGTAAATGTATATACCGTTTGGTATTTTTGTCGCTTTTTTTGCTAGTGTATTTTGCTATAAATATATCAAAAAAATATCGAATAAATAACACCAAAAAAATAATGTTATTAAACCAGGCTACACACAAACCAGACTAAATTAACGGGCTTAACTAATTATTTTTAATTGTCACGACATTCAGCGTGGACTCAACGATGATATTTCTCGATGTTGTTTATTCGTGTTCATTCATCTAAATTTCTTCTTTAATTTATTTTCATTGAACATTGCTTGCCACTTTTTTAAACTTTATACAATGTATAACCGTAGGGAATATAAAATATAGAAATGAAAGAAAGAAAGAAAGAAAGGATACAGACATATATACAGACAAATTGGAAGATCCAAATACAGAATGTACTTAACGATGTGTAGAAAAACCATAGATTAGCCTTATTCTTCTTTTAGCTCAAATATTATTTTTAATACGGTTAATACAAACGTTAGATTGATAGGAAAAGTAAATTTTAGAGAACAAAAATAAAAGCGCAGCGAAAATTTTAGAAGTTTTAATGAATCGAACAACATTTTTGAATTTACTAATTATAGAAAATATTTTATAACGTAATGAAAACTATTGATTGAACAGAATAATATAGATAGAACAAAGTAATATTAACAAAAAAAAAATGTGAGAGTTTACCACTGAGTTACATCCCTTTTATTTTTAATGACATCCACATGATTCTTCGAGGCATAGTTTTACCAAGTTCTGACAAAATTCTAATGTAAACAAATCCCATATTTCTTGCAATTTTTCCATTAATTCGTCGACGGACCTGACAGGATGTTTTCTCAAAACTTTTTTCATTTCGCGCCACAAAGTCTCTATCGGGGACAAGTCGGGATTGTTAGAAATCCATTCCAGAAGTGGTATATCATGGTCTTCAATCCATTTTAAACTCTTTTTTGAGATATAAGAACCTGCGCCGTCTTGTTGGAAGATAAAATATTCCGCTGATGTTAAACGACGTTCCATAATCGGTAAAAGAGATTCTTCAAAATTATTCAAATATTTGTCCGTGTTTACAATCCCATCGATAAAATGTAACTTTCCCACAACTTTAGACTACATGCTGCTCTAGATCATGTTAGCTGCAGGAAATTTAACTTTTCTGTTCAGACAGTCGGAATGGAAAGCTTCATTTTTCATGCGAATGACGCGACTCCTACTGTCTTCTCTCACTCCGTTGTATTGAATCCCATTGCGATCAAGTCCAATCTTGATGCTCTTTTGACCATCTTAGAAGATTTAATTGTTCTAATCTACAGCAACATTTGAATACAATTTTGAAAATGAATTGCCAAGTGAAGAAATTATTGAACTTTCTGAAGTTAAAAATGTTAGAGTTAACCTAAAGTAATATTTTAGTATTACGGAAAAACCTCAGAAGAATCAATAAAAACACTTATCATTTTTTAATTCGTTCTTACATTTTTCTTTACATAATTTAATTTATTCCTGCTATCAAAAATTGTATAATCAAAAGAGATATTAAAACATTAGTATGATTTCTTTGACAATTAGTTAACTATTGGTCTGTTCCGAAATAAAATGTTATGTTTGTCTTTCAGATAAATAACCGCAGCATAATTTGACGTGAAAAGACGGGGTACATTTTATTCTACGAATAAATATCTATCCTCCAGACAACTATCTGTCAGATAGGACAATATTTATCTGGATGTGAAATGATCGGCCCTTTCATGCAAGAAGTTTATTATTTTAAAAATTAAATTTTTAATTCTTTTGATAATTTAGTTGATCCTAAAAAATTGGCTGCGAAAGTGGTGATCGGTAAAAATTATAATACAAAACTCGAACTTTCCTCACAAATGAATTGCTAAACAAGAATAACGCTTGATTTTGTACGTTTATTGCTTTTATAATAATACTGTGCGCAAAAGTTCAGCGATTCTTCAAAAGTGACTTAATTGTTAGACTAAATTGAAATAACTAAAATAAACTCACTAAATAAAAATTAACTAAACAAAAATTAAAAGAGTTAAGTGACTTAAAATATCATTTTATTTACGTCCTAACCGTAAATTGGACCCTTATCGTAGGGTGACGGGCAAAATCACTAGTTATGTATAAAAAGGTGTTTTCAAAATAGTTGAAATATCTTGGATGAAAAAAGTTCTTTTACAACGAAAGTGTTATCGTTTGTAAACAAAAACGTTGCGAACATAACAAAAATATGAATTACTGTGGAATAAAAATACTAAATCTCTTTACACACATTCCCCAAATATTTATGTACCTTTTTTAACCACAACGACGGTTTTAACGAAATTGTTTTCTAGTTTATATTATTTTCCGAAAACAAATAGCACTTACTGACGTAGTAAATTATTTGGAACTGTATAGAGCGTCAAAAGAATGAAATAAATCAGTAGCAAATCCCTGAATCAGCTCCAGTTCTTTAGAAGATTTGGTCTGCAGATAAGGATTCGTTTGTGTTATTGATTGTTTCATAAATTTTCCCATTGTTGGTAAGGTAATGGCGTGCGAGTAATTGATTACTATATTGGAGATTTCTTTGAGAATGTGCGATAAATTTGTTGAAATTGTAGTGAAGTAAATACACGAGCCAATAAAAATGTTTGTAAAAACTTTTTTTACTATTATCTAATTTAAAACGGTATATGTAAACGATCAATAAAACATCAAGAAAAACACGAACCCTTAAAAGTGATAATATATGGAAAGATCGATGGAAGACAGTTCCTGATCAAAGATTGGTTCAGAATCTTATATCAATTTTATATAAAATGAAATTGATCAAGCTGGTAGCAAAGTTTAATGACATATAACTCTAAAAAGCTATCTGTACAGCAAATGGAGAGTCTTCGCATAAAACAAATCATAACCAAAGAACATAAGCAGAAACACCTACAAACAAATGGATTCTGATGTATTAAATGACATACTAACATGAATATTTGAAAATTTGTATCATTTTTGGTTATCTACTCTCTATTGTAAATAGTTTAAATCCATTTTGGTCCAATATATAATTTGTGATCATTTCACCATCAAAATTATAAAATCGTTTTGAAATAGTAGAGAAATCTGAAAAAAAAATCGTTAAATGATGAAGATTTATTTCTTGTTGTACAGCTGGTTTCTAAAAAAAACTGACACGACTCTTAAAAGCGTATTTTGTAGAAAATTGAGCAGTGTATTTAGAAGGATAAATACTTATTATTTACATACTGTCACTTTCATTGCCAAATCTTAGTCATATAACTTATTCTGTTCAATATCAAAAAATGGCTCTACATGCCAGCAACAGTTTTTAATATTAATAAAAGATGGAGAGAACAAGCAACTCTCGAAAGAAAGCAAGGTTCTGGAAGACCAAAAATATCTACCGCTCATGTAGATCGTACCCTTTTGGAGAGATTAGACGAGAATACTTTTGATCATACGAAAACTTCAAGAATTATGTCACAGTTTCTGGGAAGAACGACAATAACTTGGTGCAAAGAATCGCATCTTAGGTACCGAACTGCATCAAAAAACAAGCTCTTATATCACAACAAAAGCAATCAAGACTTATATTTTCTATCACTTACAAAATCAAGATTTTCGGAACGAGGTAATATTCACAATTGAAAAAATTTTTCAATCTTCTAAAAAGGACAAAATTGGAGTGTATAGACCAGATAATAATAAATTTAATCCTTTATATGTTGATATATATCGAGCAGCTGGTCATTTTAGCGCCAATGTATGGGGATGGATTTCATTTAGTGGCATGGGAACGGTATGGCGTAAAGATGGCAGGTTTGTTAATAACCAGCTGTACATAATACCATATCAGCAAAATAGAAGGCTCAAATGTCCAGATTCACTGTTTTTTGAGGTCTGTATTTATTGCTCTCATTTTTGTGATCGCCTTTCTCCTTTTTTGTCCATTTTCGTTTATTTTAATCATCCATTTTTTTGTTTGACTATATTTTCTCGAATATTTGTTTTGTTTGTTTCTATTATAATCTTCGTTAAGTTGTTTGGGTTTTCTTTATTAGTTGAAAGTACCAACTTATTTTGACGTGACAACGTCTTAAATTAGGTTGTGGCTCGGAGTCATTTAAGAAAAAGTGTAACGCCCGCTCACGTCTGTTCGTGAGTCGCCGAACGAGAGAGAGGCCCGCCGGACCGGCGAATGCCTTGCGTCTCCCACTCAAACATGATCGGTCCGCTGCGCGCGGCACTAGAGAATTAGGCGCGTTGAATCGCTAAAGTTGAAAATCGTTGAAAGTATCGTCAGCTGTGTCTGTAGTGAAAATGTGGAGTGCTTAGATTCGTCATTTACAACAACTACAACAATAAAGGTAAATAATTGTACACTAATATTTCATTATCGTAAACTATAATTGATTGATTAATTGTTAGATTGACACAAAAGTTGAGAAACTGAGTTTATAGGTTATGTCATACTATTGACAAATGTTGATAGTGTTAAGTAAATTATTAGTTTAAATCACTCTGCAATCAATCGTAATTCAGTCGATTGAGAAGAAACAGCGCGTATTTCTAGTCAAACATTTAAAATAACAAATTATAATTTCTAACCTGTCAAAACAGGGCGACCAAACAAACGAACTAAACCGACCAATCATCACGCGCGGAGTTAGAATTTAACTGTGTTTAGCAAGAATTTCAAATTCCAATTTTAGTAAATGTTTTCATTTTCAACTTTACCATTTACATTTACAAATTTTAATTAATTTCAAATTTATTTAGCAAAAATTTGAACCTTCGATCTGAATAAGTGTTTTGATTTTCAAATTGATTCTTTAAAATTAAAAATATTAAAATATATATAATCAGAAGTGAACGTCACATAACATTATCTGTACTTATTATTATTTAATATGTAGGCAAATATATGTGACCATACTTGGTAGACACAATTGGAAATAGTAATTTTTTATAACTGAAAAAAATAAATATATAAAATACTGGTAGCAAACAATAACTTCAATGATCGTTATCTCCGCAACTAATTGATATATCGAAAAAATTTTCAAATAAATTTTGTAGAAAATAATAAGATCAATAATATAATATAAAATAAATAATATATAAAATAATATATAAAAATATAATATATAAAATATAAATAATATATAAAATAATAATATAATAATATATAATATATAAAATAATATATAAAAAAGACGTTGTCACGTAAAATCTTCGCCCGTAAAACCGACTTTACAGGCACCGATTTTTTTTTTATAGTAGATTGATTTAATCTGTTGTCTAATTTCCTCATTTCTTTATCTATTTACCTTGGTCTTTCTAGTGTTTTTATGTAAGAGACATTGAAAAACAATATAATAGATCAGACAGAAAACCAAGGTTATTGATGTAATCCATAGATTTAAATCTCGAACATGGCAGTGGGCGGGACATTTAGCGAGAAGAACTGGCAATAGTGGTCCACTAGAATTACACTGTGGTATCCAAGAGGCGTCAAGTGACCAGGAAGACGCCCAAACTGGAAAGACCAAAGTAAAGCGAGACCGTCCATTAAGTACGGAAGGTACAGATAAAATACTTGGCCATTATCTTGCTGTAAGACCTGATAATGCTACCAGAACAGATGCGTTAGGTTACTGGCCACTTTATACCGCTAAAGAAAGATTTATATTTTGTAAAACTGGTTATACCACTGTGCAGTGTAAGAAATGTAACATGCAGCTTTGTTTTACACCGAACAAAAGTTGTTTTTTCTCATTCCGCCGTTAGAAAAAGGCTTATATTTATAATTTTCTATTATTAGACACTGTATAAGTAACATTTTTTTTATTAAATCAATAAAATGTCTAGTTGTACAGTTCTTTAAATATAATTAACAAAATTTTGAGATATTCGTTGTTAGTACCAAATAGTGTTTTTTGACTGTTAAAGTTGCTTCTAGGCAACTTATTTAAAAACCGCTTGTCCTATTTTCTTCAGATTTTTTTATACTAAGTGTAATATAAGATTACGTAGCCAATAAAATATATTTACGACATCTATTTTTAGTGTTTCCAGATACTGGCTTAAAAACAAATGTAAGTTATCTATGGTGTTATTTAAATTTAAAAAGTCTTAGATGTTAGGTGAATGCTATTTAATTCTATGACGATTGACCTTCTCACTCTGTCCACTAGTACATGTTTTACTGTGGGAGGTGAAACACACTCATCACAATTGATTTATTTAATGTGTGTTTTGCGTTTGGTTTTTTGTATATGTTGGTTTTGTTTTTACAATGTGTTGATTTATATTCCACTTTAATATTTTTCATGTATTTTTCCATATTTTGGTGGGCTATTTTTGCCTGTTATCCTTCTTTTTCTTTTTTGTATTTGTCCTTAATTCGTTGTTCAATTCCCCACTATTGCTTACCCACCATATCCTAGCTTCAATAACCGTTACAGGATACATTTAGAAGTAAGAACAATAAATAGATATTTTTATCACAATCTTGACCCAAATAGGCAAATAATATTTTATATTATTTAATCCTAATATACTATATAAAGAATTTTTTGAAATGCTCCTCATCACACTATAGTTTCCTAGCTAGATGTCGTCGGTATATTTTTACTTTTTATACTGATATTTTCTAATAAACGAAAGCAATATTCTTTTTGTTTCAATCTAACCCACGTCTAATGTTTTGGAAATGCTACTCGGATAGCCAAACTGGCTGGAATAAAAGTAATCCCGAAGGAATTGTGGAAATGTTGCTGTTCACTTTTGAGAACTTTAGTCTAGTTAATTAAATGTTCTCGAGGAATGTTAAGACCAAAGTTAAAAATAGGATTACACCAATTCCGTATACAGAGTATACAATTTATACATCGGGGCTTGATATTATTTTTTGGTCGGAAGAAGGCATAGTGTTTTCCAATACCATAGAAACTGCTGAAGGGCTGCAAAACTTAATGAACAAAATAAAGGAAACAAATAGAACATAAGGACTGGATATAAACACCAGCAAAGCCAAGATAATGATCATCAGCAAGGAATATATAACTGGAGCAAATCTGTATGTGAACTAAATGAGAATTAAACGTGTCTTACAGTACAACTACTTGGGAACTTTAATCAATGAGTCATGGGACAATACCCAAGAGATTAAATGTTGCATCGGAAAAAGTGCATTCTTGACAATGAGCTAGCTATTCAGCTATTCTGTATAATAACCAACAAAGTCATCATAGCCAGAATGATCGCCAACGTTCGGAAAGGACAGACACCCTAAGAAGAATTGTCACTATTTTATTTCATTACGACTTTGCTTCAAATTGAACTGTTTTTAAAGTGATGAGCAAGAAAGGTAGAAAAAATCGATGTTTCTAGTAATTATTAATGTTCCCGATCTATTTAACAGAAAGGTTAAGTTAATTATCATTACTGCAATTTTTTTTTGCAAATCTAGCTTCTTTGGCTGTAATATCAATAACAATTTCTAAATTAACTATGATGATGCCAAATATTTTATTATTTTTTCTTGTGATCTTTAATTTCTTAAAGATTATATTTTTACCTCTGTGGCTGTTTGGGTTTTTCTTATTGTCTTTGTTCTGATTTTTTCCAATAGTGCAATATATCTTAACAATTATTAATGTATTTTTTTACTCCGTCGACTGTACTGATAGCTCAAGAACGCTATATTAGATTGTAGCTAAAACAAACAAAGCACACATTCAAAAAAGTTTCCATTCAATTATAATCAGTTAAACTAATATATACAACGGAGCTACCAAATGAAACTCATTTACTTTCTAATTTCATTTGTAACGCTGTAACAACTTTCCCGATTCTAATCTCTTTAGAAGTTGCTACAGTCTGCCATCAATTCTCCTTTCGCCCTCAACCTGGATGGATCGTTTTAGTTTCCATTGGAACTTTTCCTCTACTTGGACGGACAGTTTCAAGTTTCTTTAACTTTCTTTTTACGTTTTATTTACTCGTCAATGTTATTATCAAAGGGTCGAGTTTCTCTCGGACATGAGTTTAATGAATGTTTGTGTCGTTATTCGCAAATGTTATTTTGTTCTCAACACACGTTCAACAAAGATGGGATATGTTGTTCGTTTATTATATGACTCTCGGAAGTACTAAAATTACTTTGTTGTTTACTTAGCAAATACGAGAGTTCCACACTTAACTTTTGAGATAAACGGGTAAAAAGAAATGTTACAGTTAAAAATGGCTGTATTGTTGTAAAATGTTTTTCTCTAAGGTCAATACAGGATTTTTTTATTACGTCAAAACATCTGTAAACACGGACATAAGGTAATGAAAAATAACAAGTAAATGATTGGAAGGACATCCCTAATGAACAGCTAATTTCACTATTTTAGTATTGTACGATTAATTTAATGTATTTTATGAAAAACTTAATCTTATTTTGAATTCAAATTTTAAACCAAATCAATTCATATTTTTAATAGGCGATTTTAATGTAAATTCCATGACACTATGGTATTCCATCTTATGGATTGTCTCCCAGTAACTTTACGCGTACAAGGTCGAGTTCCACATGCGGAAATATTTTGGATCAGGTATATACAAATTGTGATGATTGTATAGGTACTGTAAATGTAAATACTAAATCGTGTCACGATATATTCCTTTTGAGGTTAAAATTTATTAATCTAACTATGATATCAGTTCAAAATTCTTTCAGAATAATACATGAAGGCGCTATAACTGCATTCAACAATCTCATGAGTAACGAAACATGGCAAGATGTTTATCATGCAACTGATGTTGAGAGTAAATATAATACCTTTCATGAAAAATTACAGTTCTTTTTTATTCTCCTATAGGGAAAACCAAAAATTACCAAAACAAAAAAACATGGGCCACACAAGAAGTAAAATATAGTTCAGATAGTCTAAAGAATTTGAATACTTTGAGTAAGGCATACCCTGAGCTAAATACACTATACAGACAAAAAAAACATATCAGGACAAAGTTCTTGTTGAGACCACAAAGAGTTTTATTTTAACAAAATGTCTGAATCCTCTAACCAAAACAAAACCACATGGGCTGTCATAAATGAACTTAATAGAACACAAAAAAATCACAAAAATATCTGTCTAAAAATAGCTAATACTAGAATTATAGATTTAGATATAATATCAAACAAATTTATTGATTACTTTATAAATGCACCAGAAGATATAATCAGTAAAATAATTTAAAGCAAATTTTAATTTTCAGCAGTTCAACGAATTTGTTTGAAATAGTTTGTTCCTATCTTATATATAGCAGAGGAAGATATCTTATAAAATTAAAAACAAATCATCGTGTGGTTTTGATGAAATATCAGGTATAGTAATTAAGAAAATTACATTTCAGATTTTGACTTCACTCGCTCACATTATAAATGGATCTTTTTAATACTGGTGTTTTCCCAGTATGCTGAAAACTTCTATCATTTCACCGGTATATAAACATAGTGATCCTGAATGAATGTCAAATTTTCGACCGTTGTCTGTTCCATCTGTGGTATCTAGGCTTATTAAATATGCAATTCTAAAACAACTATTAACATTTTTGGATATCAACCGAATTGTCACAAACCATCAACATGGGTTTCGAAATAAATTTTCTACTTGCACAGCCATTAACAGCTTCTATGAGGATTGAAACAATTGAAAACAGTGAAAATCCAATTGTCATTTTTTGTGACCTTAGTCGCGCTTTTGATTGTGAGCAACACGATGTACTCCTCGATATATATGAACTGAATAAAAAATGACTTAAGAGTTTCAATGTCCTATTGTTAATAAGAATGGAGTATCACGGGGCACCATATTGGGCTGGATATTATTTATTTTGTATATTAATGAACTACCATATGTAATATCTGATTCATTTGAATCAGTTTATGCGGATGACTCCACAAGGCTATATCGCGATAAAGACATATTGTAAATATGTTTATAAGATAATGTAAGAAACTCACCGAGAACCTTCTCTGATTGGTCCAGTAATCAGTCGCTCCTGTTTAATGTTCAAAAAACTAATTTTGTATCATTTGCATCCCGTGCAAGTTTTACTAAACCTGATCTAAGTATTTTCATCAATGGTGAGAGTATTTTGAATTGTAGTGAAGTGAAGTTTTTGATTTATCTTATAAGATTCATTATTGGAATGTGTTTAAAAACTCAACTCTAAGTGTTATCAATTAAGAAATTTGAGTAGAATACTTAGTCTGCACCATCTTCGTCTTTTTTTATTTTGCTGAAGTACAGTTGACAATGAGTTACGGTATAACTGTCTGGGATGGATCTCCTAGTGTAAAGGGCGTTTTTAAGGCTCAATTATGAGATCTATTGCAGCTTTTTCATATGGTTGGTCTTGTAAAAGCCTATTTAAGGATTTAAATATATTAACAGTAAATGGGATTTCCATTTTGGAATTATTGATACTAATTCATAAGAATCAAAGAACTTTTTTATGTAATAGTGACATTTGCTCACACAACACAAGAAATAAGAGACAGTTTGCAGTACCCTATCGACGTTTAGAAATAAGTAGGAAGTCATCCACTCTCTGTAGTTTCTTCTTCTTGTAGTGTCTATCCGTTTCGGATATTGGCGACCATCATGGCAATCTTTATTTTGCAAAGTGCGGCACTGAAAAGATTTGTGGTGGTTATGTTGAACAACGTACGTCTATTTTTCAGCCAGAAAATTCTTCGCCTTCTTGGTACTCGTTTTCCTTCTACTTTTTGTTGAAGAATTAATTGCAGCTACCCGTATCTTTCCTTATGATATGACCGAGGTATTCAATTTTGGCTATTTTTATTGTGGTTAACAACTCTTCCCCTTTTTGCATTCTTAGTGAAATGTCCTGTACGATAAAGCCACATTTCGAAAGCCTCAATTTTCTTACAGGTAGCGTCTGCGTCTGTGAGAGTTTACGAGTCAACTCCGTACAACAGTATAGGAAAGATAATAACATCGTAGTAACCTGATTTTTATGGTTACTGATAAATCGTGGCATTTGAAAACTTTTTTTGAAATGCAGATCTTGCTTTCTTTGTCCTAGATTTTATTTCTAGGGAATGGTCCCAATTTTTATTGACGTTCGTACCAAGGTAGGTGTATATTTTTACTCTTTCTATTGGTTGACCATTCACACTGATTCTTTCGATTTGCTGTTCCTTCTTAGAGATCATCATACATTTTGTTTTCTTCAGAGTATATGTTAAACAGCAATGGTGGTAGTATACATCCCTGTCAAACCCCACGTCTGATTTTGATGTCATCGGATTCTTCTGCCTCTGTGCGGATAGACGATGTTTGATTCCAGTAAAGACGACTAATAATTCTTAGATCGTAGGCGTTTATTCCAATATTTGTTAATATCTCCATCAGTTTGTCGTGTTTTACTGTATCAAATACTTTATGGTAATCAATGAAGCATGCATAAATATCGCATTTCACATCTCTACATCGTTGAAATAGCACTTGTATGCTAAAGAGTGCCTCTCTCGTACCCACTGCTTTTCGAAAACCAAACTGTATACGGCTGATTTTTTCTTCGCATAGTCTATATATCTTTTGATGCATGATTTTTAGAAATAACTTTAAAATGTTGCTCATTAAGCTGGCGGTCCGGGAATCATTGCAGGATGCGGATTTTGTTTTCTTTGGTAGAGCAATAAACGTTGACTTCAGCCATCATCTTGATATTACTCCGTTTAAATATATGTCATTGAATATGTTGATTGGTAAGTGGTCATTATATTATGTAGGACGGAGGTTGTTCGGACCTATTATCATCAAAGAGTTCTTGTATGTATTTGGTCCGTATGCATATTTCTTCATTTTTATCTGTGATGATGTTCCCCAGTTGTCTTGCAGTTTGTTAGCTGTGTTGGATTTTTGAAGACCAGCTGCTTGTTTTACCTTTTTATGCATATTAAATGTATCCTGTTTTTGTTCCAACATTTCTATCCCTTCACACTGTGTTTTTAACTAATTTTCTTTGGCCTTTCGTATTTCGGTTCTTATTTGTCTTTAAATATTTTGATACATTCTTACGTTATTCTTTGATTTTCTTCTTTCTTCCATGAGTTGCAGTATATATCCATTCATCCAACTTTTCTTCTTATCTTCATTTTCTATTAGATTGTTCTTCTCTGTTTCATATATATTCTGGAGTGATTTTTCTGGATTATATATTTGCTCCATGTTACTTAGCTTTTCTGAAAAAATCCGTGTGACTGTATCTTTTGTTTCCTTATTTTTTAGTCGTCTCATATTACATTTTTTCTTACTATTCTTTTTTGTAATCTTTTTGAATCTAAACCTAAATTTACCTACAGTTTACTACTGTCTGTAGTTTACTATTGTATAATAAAAATGTACTGTAAAGTAAACAGTACCTAGTGACCATGTGTCCTTATACATGGGTGAATATTACGAGAGTGTATCTGTGAATGCCCAAGCTGCATCACAACCAAAATTAATATTATTTTAATTGTTGTATTGCGCTGTATATATTGTACTCTTTGAATGTATTTTAATGTTTGAAATATTTTTAATGTATTTTTCAATTTTTTGTAATGTTTTATATTTATAATTAGTACTTTTGACTTGCTATAAACCTTGTGTAACTTATTGTCAAATAAACTATCTATCTATTTGTTAATAAAGCTAATTGCTTCGATGCTTGTAATTTTATTAAGACAAGTAAAGGACTGCTATTATAGTAATCAATGATTAGAATTCAAAAAACATCGTGTAGTATCATAAAAGCTTCTTCCTCGTTTATTTTTAAAATTAAATCCAGCGTAGGTGGTGTGTCTGCATTTCAGAGGGCGTATTGATAAACTCGTGCCCTAACGCACATACGTGACTGTGTTTTGAAACAAATATTTATTTAACATAATAACCATACTCTTCAGCAAAGGCTCGGTTTTAAAGCCAAATGTAATTTAATTTTTTCGCAGTTGATAATTTTGTTTACTCTAAAATTTTATATAATATTTTAATATATATTTTTAACCATTGTTTTGTTTCTTTTTGCAGGTACGTGTAAGTTAGCCTTTGCATAACTTCAAGATACTTCGAATCTGTAAGTACCACACTGTGATAGATATTTCATAAAATCATCCAAACCGCCTGTAATTTTGCCCATTATTGAATCATTACCATTTTATTGATCCCGGGAAACATATCCCTTTCAAATTCTAAGAGGTGTAGAAAGGGAATTAATAGCAGTTTCAGGTGTGGGTTGTCGGGAAAGGGTTTGTTTGTGGTTTCTCTATCCCCTTCGGGCATAAGAGATATGGTATAATAGACGCGGGAATTGATTAGAAACATCAATAATAATTATTAGACGGGATTAATTATAGATTCTGATGAATTATACACTACCGAGCGGTTAGTACTGATGTGAAATGTTAATACGGGCTATGATTACTTAGGATTATTTCATGGCCTTTATCAGTAAATATCATAAAAGCTTCTTGGGAAATTTTACGATTTCAATAATATTTCACGACAATTACATGACAAACGTTGACTATATGTGAATTTGAATTTAAAGAAAATTGGTTTTAGTAATGCTCTACTTTTCCCGTCTACTATTCCACCACAATATATTATTGAGGGAGGAGCCGAGACTGACTGGGAGATAGATATCGTCTCTGATGTTGCGGCGTTATATGTCGGGTGGTGGATCTTCAAACGGACCTTAGGGAACTCAACAGAAGATTCTTAACTATTAAATTCTTTCTTCCCAAATTATTTTACGTCAAAACGTCATGAGATGCAGTACATTCAACCAACTTACTCCTCTAAACGATTAACGGAATTCGCAAAAAACCTTTCATTGTAGTAAAAGGCACGGCAAACTGCACTGGAGTTCTCCATAATGTTTTTAATTACTTACTTTGTTTAGAATATTTTTGCCTGCAATATCAGTTAGAGATAATTTGTATAAAATGAGAAGCAAAAATTCAAATGGAATTTTAAATATTATTGTTTATTTGGCTAATAATGAATGTATAAATATAATGGCTAACCAGAGTATAAATAAATCGTTCTCAAAATACAAACATTAGTATTAACTAATGTTTGTATTTTGAGAACGATTTCCGAAGTGGAAATTGAAACGTCAATAAACTTATTTTAACCTTCAATTGTGGCTTATTCCCATTTAAATAGTAATTAATTGTATTTCTTGTGTTATCCATTGTTTGCTTTTAGGGGACGTCACCCTCCAAGTGTTATTTTATGATGTTCCTCAGGATCTTCTCTAAATCTCTCCATTTTTCTGTAGCGTTAAGGTGTCCTTGTCTTTCTACTTTCTGGACATCCTTGTGTATTTGTCATTTATCTGTTGGCAGAGATCAACTTTTTTTAGTCTTCTTATATTAATTCTAGACCTGTTGGTTGGTGGCTGTTTGTATTTTCTTTCGTTGAATTTTATGTCGTCTAAAACAAGGTTGTGGTCACTTGCTGTATCTGCCCTTGGGTAAGCTTTACACGATACCATGGCATTAAGTAATCTTCGGTTTCTATGATATCGATAACTGACTTTTATATAAATTTAAATCTGCTTTATAGTCCCCGTTGTCTGTGGAACTATTTTGTATAAAAAACATGCACGAAAAGACATCAAAATCACGGTATTTTAACCCACTTATCTCCACTTCTATTTAAAAATTAATCAACATACATTGTATAAAATAATATTAATTCTACAACTGGAGTGTTTGTTGTGACTATTACAATTAAAAATCAGCTTTGTGGACTTATAAAATTACAAAAAATTGCCAGTTGGTTTACTTTAAAAAAGTCCCGAGCAGAATTAAATTAAAATATATTTTATATCCACTTTAAAAAGAACGGTTATTTCCTAAATTATGGTTTTGATAATAAAATAAAACTTTACGTCCGTGAGGTAATAAAATTTTTATTGTCCTTACTTTCTTTTAGGGCTTCCAGACGAACATTAAGGAATAAACATTTATTTCCAATAAAATTTTGAAAATATTTACTGTTTAGTTTGTAAAAAGGTAGAAATATTCTTCTATAAATATGGAAAACTAAATCGTCTATAAAACGAAAAAAAAAAACGAAATAAAACTTCCTGACAAAGATAGTTTAAAATAAATTAGAATATACAAGTAGGACAATTACACTGATTACACTACAAATATCAAACTCTATAAATCCATCGTCTGACCTGCAATAACATACGGATGCGAAACGTGGACCATGACCAAAGCAAACTTAGAAACATTTTCAGACCTCACCATGATATCACCACAAACCAGTATACGATCAGAACCAATATCGAATTAAAAGCACTCTACAATGACGCCGATATTGTCTAAGAAATTAAATCACAGCGACTAAGATGGGCAGGCCACGTGCCGAGACTGCATAACGAGAGACTTGTAAAACTGGTATGGGAGCAGATTCCTACAGGCAAAAGACCACTCGGACGTCCCAGAATGCGATGGAGAGATAACATCCTAGCAGATCTCCGGAAAATGAACATTCCATTTGACCCTAGGTTGATGGAAGACCGAACAAATTGGAAAAAAGTTGTACAGTTAGCCAAGACACAACCAGGGTTGTAGCGCTACGCGATGATGATGATGAGCGATTACACTAAAAAAATAGAATACAGCAAGAGATATTTCCGTTATATACCCGAAGAATATTTCAGACTTTACTTGAAATAGTAAAAAGTGTAGGTATAAAAAAAAATCAAAGTAGATGGAGAGAAGAATTGAAAGGCCTTAAACCCATTACAAAAAGAATATTCTATAATTACTTTTAAATTATATAAACAAATATAAACTGGTTATGTTAATGGTTAACAATTAATACGATATATAGTCAGAAAAGATTACTGAAATTAATTACAAAAATTCCATATTCCAAGTTTATGAAGAATCCTGTTAAATCATTGGAACACAAAAGAAAAACTTTAATTTACCTAAAGACTGAAGTTTACCAGAAGAAAATAATACGATCTCAAGAAAAAATAACTTTGGAGTGAACAAGCTATCAACTCATGTCTCAAACTTTTACTAAATTTCATTTAGGGCCTGTAAAGTTACCATATTTTTTTTATTTCCCGCTACTTACCACCCTTCAAGTAAATTGAAGCTTTTACTTGCTGGTATCTAGTTTTTTACGGTTCGCCTCTCCTACATTCCACATTTCTGCTCGTCAGAGCGCAAATTAGGAATTTGTATAATTATTAAAGACGTAAAACTAAATGCACCAACTGTTCTGTAAATTTCGAAAGCAACTTCTGAATTCGTATACAGGAAAACCTTGTACAATAATATCTCAGAATAAAATGAATTGTACGTGTGTGATCGTCTAATTTAACTTGCAGTTCTTATTAACTATAAATAGTTATTAATTTGTGATGATAAAAGGGTGAAGAAAAGGAAGATCTAAAGAAAAATACTTAATAGAGACTGCTTAAAAAAAAGAGAAAAAGGTAAAATAGTGCAGGAATCGATTGGAAATGGAAAACATAAACAGAAAAAGTTAAAAGGAAGCTTTATCAATATTTGATGAATTCGACTGTTACTTGATGGAAGTTCATTTTATCAAGCAATAAAATAATGAAAACTCTTATTTTCAGCACAGATGTACCGTTTGGTACATCGTATAAGACTCCAATCCGAGATTCCAATCTGAGATTATAATTTAGTTTAATTAAACTAAAGCCAAACCACTCACGAAGAACGTCTTCCTACGCTTCTTCTGCCTTTGATTTTGCCCTTCACTATGTATATATGTGTGTTGTTGGGATATTGACTGCGAAACCTGTGGTTGTATTTAATGGTCTGTATTTTACAACTCTCACAAAATAATAATAAATAATAACGAGAAAGAATTGCTTTATGCCCTGAATTAAAGCCAACAATTCAGCTTACATAATAATCCATTACTGTAATTGTTAAATGGATAAAACTAATAACAGCATAATGCAGTATCCCATAAAGATCCCTTTTACAACAGAACGTAACCACCATTTAAAAAAATATATTATTTAAGCGGTGCTATCAATTAATTTAATAGGTCCACCCATTCTGCAGTACAAATGTGTTTATTGGTAAACTGAAAAAAGTCGGTTTTTTAACGTTCACTAATTACTTTTTTAGTACTGCCTATAAATATTCCTATTCGTTAATGTTATTAGTAGTACTAACGAAAAGTGTGATTCAGCACCAACAGTATTATAATGAGTAATTTGTAGGTTTGGTACGTTTAAAGGCAAGTTTTTGTTTATTACGCCCATAATTACTACCGATGATAGTATGTTTATTTATCTTTATTTCACCATCGGCTCTGGATTGACTGCCTTTTTTTGTCTCAATTAAGTAGAGATAGATTTGTTGTTGAGACTACATAAGAAGTCTTGATTTTTTTATTGTTTCTAGAGCGTTTACATTTTTTTTACTTTATCGAATTTTCTTCCGTAATTTTAGAAAATTCTTCGATATTTTCTGAAACTTTGGGGAGTTTCTTATTCGAAACTTCACGAAATTTCTTTACTCTTTCGTCAATTTTACTCGAACCAATTTCGAATTTTTCATCGGATTTTTTAGTAGGTTGGTCAACTTTTCTAGATGTTTCTTTAAACATTTCCAAGATTTCTTCATCTTCTATTAGAATTATAGTATCTTTGTGTCTCTGTGATTAATCAGGATTCGCCAAAATGGGAATTTGTATTTTTAATTGTGTATCTTAACCAATGTCTTGCTGTTTTTGTCTCCATTGCATGTCATTTAGGTCTACTAGTTTTTAGCAGTTAAACTCAATAGTATAATATTCATATTTTCAGTAATAAAGAATGTTTTTTGAATCAATGAATATAGAAGTCAAGTATAAACTGTACCGGATATATAGATCATAGTTTTTTATGATCAGTCTATCGGGTAACAAAATCACTGTTACCAAAAATCAGGCAACACATCGTCCATCTCTAGCTGTAAATATTCTGCATAAAATAATTAACGACAATAGCGTGGTGAGCATACTGTAGCATAACTGTTAAGAGGAGGAACATTATGGATATAATTAAAACTCGATAGCCTTGTCGTCACAACTATTTGACTGAATTGGGTTAGAAAATATATGGGATTAAAGTTACGATTAATTTTAAATGGCTCATATATTAAAAGAGAAACTAATTTCGTATACTGTGGATTATAAATGACGTTAAACTGAAAAAATTACGTTTAACTCAAAGTATGACTTTCACTTTGGTGCAGTGCAATTCCGTATCTATCGACCATAGTCAAATCGATATTTTGTTAATGTCTGCTTGAGATATACCTGCCAACTACCACGAACGAAACACGTTTTAAATGATGACCGTAGGAAGAGCATTTCAAGTCGCAAGACGGAAAGCAGACAAGATATGTAGAAATAAAAAAAGCCTATGAAAATCCACAAATAGAAATAATGGAAGAAAATTTCAAAGACAACGAAATTAGAGGGGCTTACGAATACCTAAAAAAGATAAAAAGTGGGCATAAACCTCAAACAAGTCTATGTAAAGATCTAAGTAGGCAAATAATCAGTGATCAACAGCAAGTCACTGAAACCTGGAAGCATTATTTTCAGACCCTACTTGGTACACAAGTAAACTTAGAAGATAAAATAGGTACGAGCTACGTAGAAGAGAATAAAGTAGAGAATGGAGTAGAAGCTCCAACCATAGAGGCAGTTCTCAAAGCTATAAAGGCCCAAAAAAACAATAAAGCCCCGCCAGTTGACGAAATACCAGCAGACTTGTATAAGGTAGGTGGCCACCACTTATCAAGTCACATTCACGCGCCCATCAAAGACATATGGTAAGAAGAGAAAATATCCGACAACTGAAAGAAAATTATAGTATGCCCGATCTATAAAAAAGAAGAGAAACTCCAGTGCAAATACTACCGTGGAATTTCTCTACCATGTACAATGTACAGCATATAATATCCTCACGTATATTATAAGCCAGCGGCTTAAACTACTAGCATAAAATATTATTAGAAAGTATCAGACGGGCTTCCGATAGGGAAGATCGACACTGGATCAAATATTTACAGTCAAACAGATCTTGAGTAAATCATGAGAACATGACTCTGATGTTCACAACGTGTTTGTAGACTTCAATCAGGCATACGACTCAATTAAAAGGAACACACTGTACAATATATTAGCTGAATGGGCAATACCACACAAGCTAATTAGACTCATTAAAGCCACGATGCATGAAACTTAGGTATGTGTACGAATACAAAACCACCGGACAGACTTTTTCAAAATTTCACAGGGACTAAAGTAGGGAGATGGGCTGGCCCCAACTTTGTTTAACCTGGCACTGGAGTATGCGGTTAGGCAAATGCAAACTGGACGAGGAAACCTACTGACCAACCGAACGGTTCAACTGGCCGCTTATGCCGATGATATTATTATTGTAAGTAGAACATCAACAGGAACACAGGAAACATACGCACAGTTAAAAACGCAAACAAAAAGACTAGATCTGGAAATTAACACAGAAAAAACAAAAATAATGATACAGATGAGAAGAAATAATAGTGCTACAAAACATTATACATGAAGATGAAATTGAAATGGTTGGAAAGTTTACATACCTGGGAGTAGAAATATATGCCAACGGATCAGAAGATGGAGAAATACGGAAGGGAATAACGTAGACAAACAGAGCTTATTTGGCCCTCTCCTATATATTTTGGTCTAACAATATCTATCGAAATACAAAGATGAGAATCTATAACACCTTAATTCGACCAATAGCATGCTATCGCAGTGAAGCATGGATTCTGCAAGAAACATCCAGAAGCAAACTCGACACATTCTTAAGGAAAGTACTGAGAAGAATACTAGGACGTGTAAGGGAAAACTGAATCTGCAGAAGTTGATACAACAACGAGTTTTATCAACTTTATAAGCAAGCACCACTGTCATAATTCATTATCCCAATGCAGGGAAAGAGACCGTTTGGAAAGCCAAGAAAGCGCTGGGAAGACACAGAAGACACAGACCAGCAATGGTGGAGGCAAAGGCTCAATTTGGGCTGTAGTGCCGTAGAAGAAAAAAAAGGCAGAGCAATTCTTTCTTAAAAAATGTTTTAACATGTTCCTCTCTGGCGAATCAGTTTTTTACAATTCGTGCTACATATGGACGAGTATAATAATCTATTAAGTAATGGTATCATGGCACTACTGAGTTGGTAGGAAGTTGATTGGATAAACGATATTGAAAATAGAAAATTGATAAAGAAAACAAGTTTTTTGGTTAAAAACATTCGTGAATGGACTCAGATATCAAATGCAGGACAATTTTATTTCATGTGGCAAAAGATCGAGCAAACAATAATCTATTGAATTATTTTAATATAAGTTGTTTAAAATATAAATAAGAAATAACTAATTAAGGTTATTTACTTAGATTTTTAGATAAAGATTACTTTATTCAATTTTAAAAATATTATTTAAATTTTAAAAATCTGGAAAACAAAGTTATGAATAAAGCCATACCACCATGATACCACTTTTTTTTATTATTCTTATATCTCGCCTGTCTATTTGCTTTTATTTAAAACTTGTCATGAGTTGGTCGTACCTGACTCTATCAAACGCCTTTTCATAATCTATAAAGCAAGCATACTCATCTTTATTTACGTTCAAACAGCAAGTCGTTAATACTAGCACTAGATATTGACTAGTAGAAGCGAAAAGTCGAAGTATATATAAGAAATGGGAATATTTTATGGGCTTCAAAATACTTAGATAAATTAATGATTGATGATAAAACAAATTTAACAAATTTGTTGCCCATTTAAGTATTCACAAAGTAAACCCATTTTATTTGATTTTCTACCCGAAACTTCCGCTTGATGTTCCTGCAATTTTGTAACTCTCAAATGTCTTTTATTTTATGCCAGATCTATAAAATACTGCTACCTCGTATATTTAAAATAGGGAGTGTTGTGTCGAACGTTTAAAATGTGTACTGATTTCGGCGGAAAAAAGAGTAATAAAGTGCCATCGAGGAACATTCGCACGGATACGTTCCTCTTTGAATCTGAAAAAAAAGTCGGCACATTCATCCTCATATGGCATCGTAACAGAGCGGGCGCTTCAATGCGGCATATCCACCGATGGCTCTCATTGAGACTTTCCACCCGGCGCAATTCCCAGTTACGCCACGGCAGCGGAGCCCGGATTGCTGGCTGCTCTAAAACGGCTCTACCCCCACGCGCTCCCCCATCAATCGCACCCGCTCGCCATTACTCTCGTGCGGAATACGACGGGCGTTTTGCCGCTGCGGCGCCGAGTGGCGGGCCGGGCGAATGCTCCATTGACACGTGCGAAGGTTAGACCGATACGAAACTATAAGTTTCCGTTGGTATTTGAATAATCAGGCCTTGCGGAGAAGAGAGCCGTTTCTCAAGGAATAGAAAGGTGAGGTAGGATAAAAGCGGGAAACGTGGGTGCTCACGCACGCGTGGAAGTTTTATTGCCGTTTGCGTAGACAGGGTGATTGTAATTTTGACGTTTGTCGGTTCTGTAGAGGTGCTTTCTGTTCAAAATAACCGCAAATTGAGGTAGGAATATGAACGTTAAAAAGCATCACAACTGATCTCTATGAGTATTTTGCGACATATATTTATGTTTAATATTTCTTTTATTTAAAATGCATAATATCAATTTTAATAATTATGCTTTAAATTAAATGATTACCAAAAACAATCTCCCAAAAATTTGCAATTTTAGTAAAACATACGCTACTCTTAGGGGGACATGTCATTAGTTTATTTTAAATGTAGAGCTTTAGAATTGTGTCAAAAAGATTCTGGATTCTTCTGCCATATTTTTCAGTTCAATTTGATAGTTTCAGATGGGTTATGATTGTGCAGACTCAGTTGTACCTATTTCTTTATTAACCAATACATTTTACAAATTATTAAACCCAACTATTTACGATTCGAGAAAACATTACTTTACCACGTCGATCTACAGTTTTAAGTAGGTCAAATCTTTTTGTTGTGGTTCTTGATTGTTAAATGGTATTTAGGCATGTGTCTTGACTTTTTAATTTTCCTGACGAGCCATCCTTCACTATAACTCCCTATTTAATTAAATATCTGGTTGGTGGCAATATTAGAGTTTATATGCGGTGGGAGGTATAAACATCTTTATCTTACACGATACTGACATACGATCGCTTAGATACTATTATTAATGTTTCTGTAAAATTTTTAACCTACTTTATATTACTCTAACACCATTCCATAAATTGTTTCATTAAACTTTTGGCACGTCTTTCGACGAAATGTAAATTCAATAATACCGAAAACCTGCTTTGGCAGGTTTTCTAGCTTCTAGAGATGTAGTTTTCTGGAAAGGTCGCAAGAAACAGCTTGAGGAAATGGAAATTTATTGGGTCAACGAAGAAAAATATGTTGACATAGATATCTGCATGTTTAACTTTTCGAATAATATGACGTCTTGCGGAAGTTTTGGTTAACAAAAATTTACAATATATACACACTTTAATATGTTTAACATATTTTAACATCGTTATATTTTATAACATATTAAAATCGCTAGAAGAGAAGAGATTTGGCAACTACAAAATATTTTATTAGGATTTTGCTAGGATAGTTTGATAGAAATAACGAAAATTGTAAATTTTCTAAAAGATTTTTTTTGAAATTGTCCGATTGTCGGACAGTTTCGGACAATCTTTGTCAACAGGGTTATGTGAGTTAGAATGGATAATACATAAATATAAATTACCAGGTCAAAAGAGGAACCAATTTTATTCAGGTCACGATATATATATATATATATATATATATATATATATATATATATATATATATATAAAATTTGTATTTCTTGGGTTTAAGTTTAATAAGTAATATTAAATTTGGAACTAGATTTTTTGTCCTTTGAAATGAACGTTTCGGCAGGAAACCCTTGCCTTTGTCAAGATTCTAAAATATACAGGATTAGGAACAAAAAGTTATTGTAAAGTATACAAAAAAAAACTTACCAAAACGTAAAACGGGACACTGACATTAATGAATTTACTGAAGTAAAATGGATATTTGATATCTCATGGTTTACTGTCATTAGTATATAATTATTTTTATATGGGCGTATCATTGGTGTTTTGAAAAAGGTAAAGTGGAGATATGTTATGACTTTAAGAGTTTTTTATGGTGTTATATTTAATATTATTTAAATCAGATTGAAATATATTATATTTAGGTTCTGTGTATCTTTTTTGTCATTGATTGCGTTGGTATTTCTATTGATTCGTATATCTCCCTTTCCATTTTGTATTGTTCAGTTTTTAAAAAAGTCTGTCTTGAGGAGATGTCCACGTGTACAGCTTTTGAGGTGATAATAATTTGCTGATAATATCTATCTCCAATCTATTAACCACATATTGGAGGAGTGCTACCAGCGAGCCTACGAGGGAAGTTTTAAATCATAATCATAAATAGTATATGATTTAAGTATTTTTATGTAGAGTCAATTTTAATTTAAATTGTTGACTGTTTATTGTAACCTCTTAAATGTGTCTAAATCCCATACGCTAAGTAAAAAATAAATTTAGGATATCTCCTCTCTCATTTATGACTCCAAGCCCATGTGCTCCGATATACTGTGTCTTATCTTTAGCTTCAAGCTTGGCTTTAAATCTCCAATAATAATGAGAGCTTCCTGAATTTTTATATAATTCTGTAGATTTTTTTTTGTTAAAACTCAATTGCGTCTTTCTCTTATTTTTCGGTATTGGGTTCATAAACTTTGATGATGTTTACATTGGTGGGGTTGATTGTACTTGTAGTACATTACCCTTTCTCTGATACTGGTGTATTGTCAGTAACGCATTTAGCAACCTTGGGTAATACGATTACTCTAACTCCATATTCATGTGATACCATCACTTTTCCCGAGCAGTATACCTTGTGATCTTCCACTTGTGTTTCTCTAGATTCTGGCAATATCATTTTTGCTAATCCAATGATTTTAATATGTATTCTATCCGCTTCCTGTATTGCACTGTGGATTTTTTCTGCTTTTTTAAGGTTTTGACATTCCATGTTAGCATAATCTGTTTGACATTAGCTTTATTAAATTTAGTGAGGTAAAAATCTGTGACATTTATGTTTTAGCGTATATCGATTTAAAATATTTGGCAAATAATTGTGAAAAGGACTTAATTTATGATTCTTTTTAATTTTCATATTTCACTAATAGTGGTGTATCTATGTTTTTAGTTTTGCCCAAAATGTATCGCCAAAACTGCAGAGAATGCTCATTAGCTTTTTCCCAAATATCCTTGATATATTGTTACTTTTTTTCTAATGACTTTTACTCAAAAACAGCAAACAATATTGCAATGCTTCTTAACAACTCTAATTTAATGACAGAACTATTCAAAATCTTAAAGAAGCTTCTTTTCTGTTCTGGTATTCATCATTGATGAAGAAAAACGGGTCACTTCATGTTCGGAACTTCTATAGAGTAGCAGGAGTAGAGGAATTAAAATATCACAATCTTTTTGATTATCAATGACAAACATCAAAAGGAATTGACAAAAAGTTCTATTATTTTCGTCCATTTCGTCTAATTGCAGATGGAGAGGCGTATTGCGAATTTTTTTATACACTCAAGATTTTGTTTAATTCTTGTCGTTTTGATTTAAAATTTCGTCCTTGAGTACAAAGTAAATCCATCTTGATATGACATATATTGTGAATACTTCTACTACTGTAGTAGCTTCTTGATTTAGGTAAGGATGCAATTTTAGGCAATTTTTTCTGTCATCAGAAATGGACAGAGAATATCTAATGCAAGTCCGTTAAAAAGGTGTCCGGGGAGATATTGTGCCATTCTACCACTTCTTGTTCTAATACCTTTTTACCGTTACATAAATCTCATTTCTTGCACCAATCTTTCACATGTCGGCGACAATTGATCCAGTAAAATATGTCTCAAACTGTGGATTCGGGACCGTAATGTAAAAATAGTGATGGATCCTGATATCACCCCAGCTGTTAGGTTGTTATAGTCAGTCAAAGATTTCTTAGCGGAACCAGCGATTTTGCCACGAGCGTCGGTAGTTTAAAATTGAGTTTAATTGATTTTTGAACATCTGAGGTTAGCTTTCTTAACAACTTCTATTACATCTTCTTTGGCTTTGATGATAGCTCTTTGAAGAAGCAACAACAAGTTACCAACAAGGATTAACAACGAAAATAAAGCCCGTTAGGGACAGTTAAAAGAGTGTTATTGGGAATATCTAGTCCAAATAAAATTTGAGGGATGTCAATCATAACCCAACTATGCGGTCTTATAAACTCCAGACGGGGTGTCATAGACAGAAGCTCAAGGTGCCATGCGCTGAAAATATGACAGAACACCCTGAACAGTTCGGACACATTGAGCTATCAAAAACATTATTTCACGTAGGATTTGTAACAAAAACAATAAAGATCTTGATACGTGTTTGATTCTTTTGCAGTAAATTATTCGTCAGTCCGAATAATCCGAAAATTAAAGAAGTTGTAATAAAATCAAAGCGAACTACCCTAACCACCGAGATATTTTGGGACATTTCGATGACATCTAGAAGATTCTAGTTTTTTAATTTCTCTTCTTTTTCGTCTTTTTCCTTTCTTTATATGGAGTCAATCTTATGGTAAAACTATCATAACAATATGCTCTCTAAAAAACTTTTGACAGTGGAAATATGCTTTTAGATATATTCAACACACAAATAACATAAGTTTGTTTGGCTGGTCACCGATATTCACTTCAAATGTATTTTTACTGAGCACTTCTTTCGAAATATATTACGTTTTCAAAATTTACATTGTCCCATATTGAAAGCACAATCATAAAAGAATATCAACATCGCCACAAAACGGGACATGTCTCCGAAAAATACGGTCTATTTAAATATTGCGACACCATCGCATAGATCACATTTTATACGTAAGCAGGTTGAGAGTTTCATAAAAATACTGCTGAATTCAGCATGTAAGTTATAAAAGTTATTATTAAGGAATGCAGGCAGACGTTGCGGTAAAAATCTTAACCATTTTCTGTTCCAAATAACGAATTTCATGAAATGTTTTACATAACTTTATGAATAGACTATAAAGTATCAGATCTGCGAAAGATCATTAAACTAGACTACCTTGAGATTATTCTGTACATTTACTAGAAAAATAATAAAACAAGAATAAAAATTTTATACACTTGGTTGCACATCAAACAATATTAATTGCCTTTTTTTCTGTGTTACGGCTTATTTGAGAGGACAATAATATCACATTCATTTTTCTTTACTCCTTTTTTCAAATTCTAATAATTATCATTCTTGGCAAGTCAATCTAGCACGATGTAAAGCAAGTCTGACGCCTTCAGGTTCATATGACAATAGTCCAATTTCATTAACTATATTTATGTACATATCACTACTAGTCAAGCACCAAAATCTAGATGTGGTTTGACTGTGCCTTTATAAGTGCTTAGAACGATTTCTGAAGTTGTTTCTCACCGAAGTAATTAATCATTATTCAGCCTGCAGCGTCCACTATTAATCGTACGCTTCGTTCGAAAATATTACTTTAAATTTTTGTTAAAAAGTAACAAGCTAGTTAGATCCGGTTTCTTTTCACTCTACAGATTATTTTTCCAACCTGTAGTTAATCTTTTCTACTAATGATTTTCATTTCTAGACGTTCTTATATATTTTTTCTGCAATTGTCATCAGTTATTTTTGACATGTTGTTCCCAGTTCCCTTAGTTTCCTTCTCTCTATATTCTCTTCTGCATTATATGCGTGATTCGGCATCAAATTTTGTTTCATCTTCTCATTAGGGGGGCCCTAAAGTTTCTCTTGCGTCCGGTTTATAATTTAGTTAGTCGATTTTTACTCTATTTGTTTATATGTTCTTTCCATTTTGTTTTGTATTCTTTATTCATTGGTCGAATACATATTTAGTTCTTTTTTTTCCTTTCTTTATCATTTCTTCTAATGCCGGGTTTTGCCAGGGTTTTTGCGAATCTTATAGTAGGATGCGAATAAACATACATCGGAAAAGTCTAGGCATATTTTTAAAAAAGTTGTATATTTTTTCTTTAATAATTGTTTTTGATAAATAATAATCGATTTGTAGTGATTAGTAGTATTTAATAATATAAAACAGAAATTGTTGAAGTGTCAAAAATAAGGAGAATGCTTTTAAATACATTTAAATTTAGGTCAATCACAAAATATGGTCGCAATGAAAAAAAAAAAAAACAAAATTAATACAAGCGTGGAGTCCACCCTGGTACATTACGGCTCTATTTCTGTCGTTCATAGACAATATGAGATTGTCGATATCCTATTGAGGTACGTTTGTTCATTCTTCTATCAAACGCTTTCAGAAACGAAACTGCGTGTATATGTTACCCATACGTGGATTAATTCTTCGTTAAAGCATGTCCCATACATGTTCAATGCGATTGAGGTCAGGGGATTGTGCTGGCCAATGCAACACATCGATAACTTCGTTAGCAAGCCTGTCTGTCACTAGACGTGTGACATATAGACGAGCATTATCATGCATGAGGTGGAAGTTTTGATCAACAGCACCAGCAAATGGACGAACGATAAGTTCAATAATGATGTTAAGGTACTGCTGAGTTGTAAAGGAGCGGTCTGGAAAAACGAGTTCCGTTCTGGCACCAATTATTATTTTATCCAATACTATCATTGTATCACTTCTGTATGTGTAAACTTCCTGGACATGTCTTAAGCGTTCTAAATGTCCAGATCGTCTCCACACTTTTACTTGACGAGAATCTGGATGAAATCTCAATCTAGTCGGAGAATAAAACTGGTGCCCAATCATTTGTATCCCAGTTTTGATATTCTTGCAGCGCGATTGACTCTGGAGAGAGGTGCAAATCTTAACGTCCTTCGACTATGGAGATTGGTTTCATGGATGCGATTTTTTACAGTATCATGGCCTATGGTTACCTGGTATGTCTGCTGCAAATCGCTAACCAATTCAGGTGCTGTAATTGTTGGTTATTTTCTAGCGGTTAACACTAAAAATCGGTCTTGAGCTACAGTTGTAGCGCGCTCACGTCTTGAATGACGTTTGGTAGGACTTCCAGTGTCACAAAAACGCCGCCCCAGTTGACTTGTAACACTTTAGTAGACTCCTATGTGCTTAGCTACATTAATTTGCGGCATACCACATTAAAGAAGGCCTACAGTCATATTCATCTCATCCAGTGTTAAATGACGTCGTTCCATGATAAAAAAAAAACAATATTTTCAATGAACTAACTAGACAAAAACTTTATAGCACGAACAAAATCCAAACTACCAGAATATTTATTGCAGTATAAAAACTATAGTTTTTTCCTTTCCTATTAAAGACTTTGTCAAATATTTGTTATTACTTGAATTGTTTTGTTTTACTCATAAAAACTACAGGATGAGCAACTTTACAAATTCAATTGAAATTTAACTACCACATAAGTTAATTTGATTAATTTTAATATGTTATAAAAATATCACTAGACTTTTGCGATGTGTGTATTCTCTCTCTGTTTACATCCGTCCTTGTGGGGTATTAGGCGCTTATGTGTTTCTTGGCCAAAAGTGAGCTTGCTGCAAAAGCAAGATTGCTGACTGGCCGAGTCAGCGCATAGATGTATGTAGTAATGGGTCTGCATTTGTTTGGTATGATAATGCTACCACTAGATTTTATTTAGCATATTCATAATGATTACATATAGTTTTGGCTTTACAAAGTTTTTAATCTATTTGTATTATATGTGATTAAGAGCAAATATTTTCATAATTTCTCAAGTAGCTCTTCAGTCAACTCTAGTGTATCATTAGAGACAGATCTTCATCAACTGCGTGAAATAAACAAACGTTAGGTACCATCATACCCACTAGTTCCTTCTTCTATTTTTATTTTTGATAATTACTAGCTGGATAATTTGTTACAAAAGTTCTTTCACCTTCACTGGTATTTACTGTACAGTTACACTAAAATAAAATATGTTCATTTCGGAGACAAAACAAAAAGAAAAAATAGAAGTGACTATAGATGTAACATTTTATTAAATGTTTTAGAGAAAATTTCTTTTAAACTTAAACATAAATCCTTTTAAAAACTTAATTAACAGTATTAAAACTATCTAATAATGTTATAAGCTAATATGTTACATCACTAAATATTTCTTACTATCACTACATTACTTAATATCACTAGATCTTTCAAAATTTCTGTTCTGAAAACTGCTCCTGCAGTTGTTCAAAAGTTAACCAAATTACTACATAAAGTTTGCAGGAAATACGAAAGAGTTTGAAGTTCATATTACAGCAATGAGCGCAACGGAATTTGTTATTAAGTTTGTTTTAGTTTTTGATATAATTGTCTTTCTAATATTATTTTTTGTGAAGAACGGAAACACAAAGTGAAGATATTTTGGTTATTATTATGATCTTTCAATATTATTTTGAAGTTTGTGTGTCTAATTTTTTTGATTGATTTTTTCTTTAATCCTTTGAAATTTTTTTTTAGAAATTAAAATTACTAATCCGGAATTTTGTTTGTAAAAATCATTATTTATTTGAAAACTGTTGCTTATGCAAAGCAACTTATGTTAGTAGTTCCATAATAGCTGATACATTCAGTTTAGTTTTTATCAGTTTATCAATCTTCTCTAATTTGACTCTTATCGTTTTTAAAGTTTTCTTCCATGGCACATTGGCGAAAACGCTAATAATAGAAAAGCTGACTAGCATATTCTTGGAATTATAATTTATTTCTTCTAGTTTTTGCAAGAATTGTTGGAAGTTTTTAATAAATGTTGTGTTGTAAGCTAAAGGCTGTATTATGTGTAGAAAAAACTTTTACAGTCAGCTGAAAAAAGAACCCATGCTGCTGCAGATTGGTCTGAAGGATACATTTCCTTTGTGAATTTTTGGAACTCCGTATAGGTGTGATTTTCTGCTATAGTGTGGTTTTATTGTTCTTCTTTGGTTGTGTGTCAGGTATTTCTTAAATATATTGACTTCTGTTGCGTTGCTTTCATTAGTTGACAAGCTTGTCAGGTGTTACCAAGGAGATCATTTTCAATTTTCATCTTCATCTTTATATATAAATCAAATAGTTGATTAGTTTAGCGTTGTGAACATTCTGTACGTAATTATTCTATACATTTCACATTAACATGTTAATACAGTGCTAATATGTTCTTTCATTTTAATCATTTATTGTTAAAATTATTCAAATTATTAAATTTTATTTATGACTAGGATGAATGTGCTAGGTTTTTTTGGTATAACATTGTATACTTATATCTAACATCAAACTCATGTAAGTAAAAGGGCACAACTAGAGGAAAAAGAAAAATACCTAACTCCCAAATACTTTAAAGTGAAACAAGAAAAGTTTTTCGCAAAAACTTTTGTTATTGACTGTGCTCGGATATTGTTTGGCAGTTTTCCAGTGTACTACATTATTCTTTTAATATATTACTTTATCCTCCATGTTTTCGATCCGGGCTGGATCTACAAGATTGTCGAAAGTCTTTTCGTATTGGAGTTGAAAAATTCATTTAATAGAAATGATCGGCCTAGCATTTAGAGTAAGTGTTCGTCGCACATGGATACTATTTTGGAAGTTTTATCGTTTTACATACCTATTGATTTATAAAACTTGGATGAAATTCGTATATCAATATTTTTAATTTTTTAATTATACATATATTAGTAAGCAGAACATAGGCGGATGCATTTTTATTTATTATAGAGCGCTTAAAAACTTTACAGGCTCTACAATAGCGTGAGCAAATCCTAATCAGCAAGAGCTCATAAAGTATTTATCTATATAAAAGGTTAAAACAAGTCACACTGTTTGTCCGGTAGGGTAACTACGCCACCTAGGAAAGATATATGACCTACCAACATCTGACATTTCAATCACATTGTGTTCTTTAAACGATATGTTTAATTAATAATACTAATAATATGAATTACGTATTAATATAACTAATACGATTAATTTGTTCGAAAAATGGTCAAAAATATTGGTTGCTGTAATTTTAAAATAACATTAAATAAACAAAATAATTTAAAGCTTTATGTTAGTTTAGATTTGAACACTTAGCGCCACCTAGGCGAGAACTCTGAACTACTGAATAAACTTATCCAGATCAAATGTAAAATATTTATTTGCCAAATAAAATGCCGAGTAAGAAGTTATCTGGAAGATAAATCGTGTTTATTGTTGTTTGTTATGATGTTGTAGGTATTAGGTATTACAAGATTTAATGTAATCAAAAAGTATAATGTTTAATGTTTATAAACTTTGGGCGAGAATATAATATTTGAGGCAGAATCGACCATTTTAATTTTTGTAAGACTTTTTTAAGAGGTTTACAATAAGTAAACCGATAGTGATCTATATTCTGAGATTATATTGTAAATAGTTGTTAATAAAAGAGTACAAAAATCTTTTTCTTCACTTAGTTTAGACATTTAATGTTTTCATAATCTTGATAATTAAAAAAAATGGCAAAATAACTTGTAATAAATAAAAATATGGTTCAGAAACCTCCTTGTAGAACACCAGCTTTAATAGTTAGGTTTATCAATGTTCTTTCATTGACTCTTACGTCATAGTTTAGATCAGCAGGCATTTTAAAGACCCAACACTTTAACAGTTTTCTTCCATTTTTTCAAACCTAGAGAATTTTATGTAAATATGTGCATAACTATTGTTCTGAAGCTATTTTCTTGTGGCATTTTAAATTAATTACTATTTAAATAGGAATAAGCCACAATTAAAGGTTAAAATACGTTTATTGACGTTTCAATTTCCACTTCGGAAATCGTTCTCAAAATATTATGTGCATAACTTCCACGATTAGATTGACTGTCCAATATACTCAGTTGAAAGACTATATCGCCACATACCAAAAACATTAAAAGAACTTCTAGGAGAATCTAAATACGTAACTGACTTGATAGAATTCTTGAAATCTATAACCTTTTTTAATAAAATTTATCGCAATACATCAATAATTAAAATTTATATTGTATACCTTATTATGTAATTGATATTTTGTATATGCCTATATATGTCTTTATCACTCTTTTTATTTTCTTATGCTAATAACTCTAAGTGGTTGAAGCAAAATAAATAAAAAAAAACTTTGACAAAAAAACTATACACGTCATAAAACATCTGAAAAATACTACCGAAAAATAAAGCGCCTAGCACATATGGAATAACTATAGAATTACTACATTATTTATTAATGTTTGTATTTTGAGAACGATTTTCGAAGGGGAAATTGAAACGTCAATAAACTTATTTTAACCTTCAATTGTGGCTTATTCTTATTTAAATAGTATCTTCTTAAAAAAAAATTGTTACATGAAGGCAGAAAAGTGTAATATTTAAAAATTCTCTTTTTTCCAATTTAAAAAGTAAAACTCCACTTAATAAGAGTTAATCTCTAAGATAAAATTGCGTTATTTTCCCTTTGTTCGTGTTATTTTTTTTATTATTAAGGTAGATATTCACTGCTTTAATGTTAATATCCATTTTCTGAAGTATTTAAGGTGAAAGAAAAGCACTTGAAGAAGAAGAGTAAAACACTAATATGAGCAATTGTACAGTTCGATGGAATCTCACGTTTTTTTAGTAAACATTGACTTAAAATTGAGATACATTTTTGTTACCATATCAAGTGCATATTTTAGAAATTACACAGATGAGTTTTTGATTTTATTCAGTAACTTATGGTTTATTATCGACTGTGGCAGTCAGATATACATTTCTCGAATCAACTGCAAAACACACTTTGTTTTTTATAACCTTTAAAAAATGCGAACCTACACACAAAAGTAATATTTAAAGTAGGAAACAGAAACAGATATGAAAATACTTTCATCCTAATGTAACGTATACCTCGGTTAAAACGCAGAATACAAATCAAGAAAACAAAATAACTTTCTTAACAAGCTACAGCACCAGCAACGCTGGCACGTTTTTGCAAAAATATATTCACGAAACGAAGTTATTTTCCACAGATGTAGTAAAAAAAAGCGAGGAGAGAATGAGAGAGCCATCAAATTAAATCAAAGGTAAATAGAATTAGAGTGAAAAGGCAAATTATAGTATTTGATTTAATTTATTTAGATTTCAGTGTATAGTAACAGATAATTGCCGTACGATTTGCTACAGCGTGCTAAAATGTGGTTATTCTCACATTTCCAATGTCGCTAATGTATAGAAAAATATATGAACACCCATTCATTTATTGCATATGAGATCTTCAGATATGAAACGTAAACACATTGTTTGTTTTTATTTATATACTCATATAGAATCCAAATAAGACAATACATTCCTCTTTACATTTTATTTGATGTTAGATTGAAATTTTGAACAAAGAATAATGATGTTTAACTCATATTTTATATATTTGCAGAAATATTGTTATACAACGTTCCCCTATGAAACTTCCTTGACTGTGATATACGAAGGGTAATTACAGAATCTTGTATTTCCTTCACGTTATCGCAGTATATACATAGTTATTATGTTTACTGGAGCATAGAGCAGTGATAACCTAGTTGAGACTACTATATTCTTAATATTGCGGACTTGGAAACGTATGCTTAAGGGAGGAAATTATACAGGAAACTTTAAACATACTAGAAACTAAGATAAAGGCCATGGGAAAATGTATAAAATATAATACCTTCTGAGCTTTTCCTAATGTTAAAAGTTTTTAGACAGATTTTATAATAAATTATGCATGTTATCGTCAAAAAGGAGCCTATTGTATAAAGGCATTGAAAAAATCGTAATTTTGGTAGACCATTCAATAAACATTCCTTTGGTTGGGATTGTAGCTGTAGTTGGGATCTTGTAAATATACACAAAATTGTTGTTTATAATTTTTGTTTTTCTTATCCTACACAACGCACTATACCTCCCTGGACTACTAATTCTCCCACTATTGACATATCCCTTACGGCCTATCCAAAGATTACTACAAATCCTATAATGATTAACAAACTACATTAAGAACGGATATCAGAATACACTGGCTATAACAAGATTTTTACTGATGCATCAAGAACTGAAAATAGACATGCAGCGGTCTTTACACTAAGAAATACTAAATATGCAATTCGTATCCCTCAATTCTGCGGCATTTTTACGGGAGAAGCAATCGTCATTTTAAAGGCATTAGACGTATTAGAGTCATGCAAGCTCAAACTTTCTTATCATTACTGACTCTTTATCTGTTCTTCAGAGCTCAAGGCAATTATATTAAGCACATGTTATCCTGCAACAAACACAATTGGCACTTTACCACTTACAAAACAGACATGCAAAAGTAAAGATTTCTTTGGGTCCCGTCGTACACAAGTATCGCAGGAAATGAAAAAGTAGATAAATTGGCACAGAAAGCTGTTATTAAGCTCAATATTAAACAGCATTGTGTAAAAAATTGGCAAGAAATGTGGAATTCTACTACGGCTAAACTTAAAAATGTTAAAACTAGGATAGGCACTAAACTGCAATTTCCATATTAAACTGTAATGTATCAAATACAATCAAATTCCTTAAGGACATACGTTTATTACATAAAATTTAATATTTATATATTTATAATATTTTCTAATTTATAATTTATTATTTGTAACTTAATTTATAATTAGTATATTTTGTTACTGTAAAATCTGTAAAATCCGCTAATAACCTTTAATGGTTGATGCGGCAATTCTAAATAAAAAAAAAATTAAATATTAACAAAAGTTTAAAAATAATGCTAAAATTTAAAACATAATAAAATCCTTGTTGATAACTTTATGACGTACAGATTCTTGGTAAATCGATGTTTTTTATTTCTTTCCTACGAGTGGTTTTAGGGGGAAGCCCGAAATTAGGAGTGGAAAACTTTTTTGCGTCTTTTTGGGGTCCTAAATTGACATCAATTTACCTACCTTCTTCTTCTTCCAACGCATATATTTACGGATGATTTCTACTTTTACACAGAGTTATTTCGTTTAAATGTTCACTATCAGCAATCTACTCGGTCAATTTCTAACTTCGCCACTAAACTTCGCAATAAATAAAGGAACAACTCAGTAATGCCGTCTATAAAGCAATTAAAAAAAATTGGAGCCTCGCATGGTTTTCATCTGTGATATATCTAATCTGTTTGATTAAGTTTTTATATATTTCACTTGAGTTTTTAGAGATAGGTAATCATAATTTTATGGATCCTTTCAAACAAGTTTTCTTCCAATGTTTTATTTACAGCAACGTCTGTAGACGCCTCCAGGTCGCAGGTATTAATCTTGCAATTTTGCTTAGGTTTACATGGGTTTTGTCTAAGAAGCTGCATAAAAAGAGCCAATTCCAGCTACTTGGGATTTTTATTAAAATATCAATGAGTTTTTGATATTCTTGTAGCTTCTTTTTTGACCTTTTTAATACTTTTAGCTCGCGTGATCTAACACATAAATTTTTTTATATCAAGAGAGTTCCTTTATTAAGAAATTTAGCTTTTACTTAAATCTCTTGCAGTAAAATCGGAGAAAACCGAGATGTTTGCTCTCAGCCAACGTTGTTTGCGGTGGGACATTAAAGAAATAGGTAAGAAATTCAAGTTATTTTCGTAACAAATGTCCGCATAAACAAATATCAGATAACGGTAGAAGGAACCATTAAGGGTTGCTCGGAATAAGTTTTGGCAATGAAGTAAATGGCATCGTTGTGTGCGGTATCTTTGAGATTTATAAGTTGTTTTGGTAGGATAATATCGTGTATGTGAATTTTAGATATTTTCTATGAAAATGCACAAATTCATATTCCTTTGAAACGATAAATATATGTGTATTTAGAAATATACGTGAGTAAAATAGGTCATCATGTTTGTTTAAAAATATTTCACGTGTTTTAGCTCTCTAGTGTCGTAAGAGTTTTATTATATAAGCTCTAGAAACTTTAAGGTTTACCGCATAGAAATCATCTGATTACCGTAATATTTTAAATATATGTATGTTTAAAATTTAAAGTATACTGAAATCATAAACGTAGTAACGTTCTTTACAGACAATTTTCTATGTCACATACTTTAACCGATGGTCTTGTCTTAATTTGTGAATTTTTATGTAGGTACTTTTCTTATACACTTTTGCTAGCTCTCTGTTTTTCCGTGAAATAAATAAGAAACTTGTGCGATATATACTTGTGGCTTTGAAGTATATATAGTGAAGTAAGAGAAAATTCTTAATAGCACATCTCCAAACAAGGAATGCTCTCATTTTTTCACTATCTTTATCGGGTTTTTTATGTATAGTCCAACAGGATTTTGGAGCAGTCACTAATTTTCTACGGGTTATTTTTACTTACTTGACGACAGACTTATTTTTTCTTCATGTGACAGCTTATTTTTTCCATCATCTCTCTGATTTTATGTTATATTAGTATTCTGCCCATCAATACCTTATAAATATTGGTTTTCCATGTTTGCATTTTGCTTTCTGTTCGATTTATGCAATGTCCGTCTACTCTAATTAAGCTTTGTTACTGAGAAAACCCTTTTTGGTTTAATTTACTATTACTAATTACTTAGTAATTTACTACCAAAAAGACTTACTAAAACAACATCTACCATAATTGATTATATTGTCTCATATTTCTCATGCCTTGATGTACGCTCTACAATTAAAATGCAGGACTATCTGATCATGAAGCATTATATACCAAGTTTAACACTCTTAACAAACAATCCTTGAAAACCCACCGTTTAGGTAGGATTTTTTTCGCTCACAACTTTCGTAAATTCCGAAATTTGTGCTTGACTTCTGGGTGACACTTTCCTTCTGTGGATGTGGACTATAATTTCAGTGATTTTTTAGATAGGCTTGTCTGTATTTTCAAGGCATTTCCTTTAATTACAATTAAGTCAAAACATCACAAACCCTGGACTACCAAAGATATCCGCATATAAGCCAAGAATATGCTTTCGCTACTGTACATCAAAAAATTTACTACCAACGTCTTTGTCACTGAATAATATATCTCCAAGTATAGAGGAACCTATCTAAAACTTATCAAAACAGCTAAAACAGTTAAAATAATGTAGCACTGACTAAAAGTAATCCTGAGAATAGAAACATCTGAGAACAAATCGTAGATGAGATATTTCATGGAATGTCATAAATATAAGGTTCGATAAAAGCTTGATTCTAAGAGCTGAAAAAACAGCTAAAAATTATACTATGAGAATTGTCTGGGAAACTCTAAAAATGTTGCAAGAGAAACTTGGTTTTGGACTTATGTCCTTTCTTGTTAAAACAACATTTTATCACAAAATCAGTTCGGCTTTTTATCTAACAAATGTACCAGCAATGGTATATTTTCTGTACTATATAAGGTTTATCAAGCACTAAACAATAATTTTTATACTGCCACCATTTTTTGTGGATCATGCCAAAGATTTTGATTGTGCAAATCACGACATTTTGATAAAAAAACTAAATTTCTACTGAATTCGAGATCTTTCTTTGAATTGGTTCCCGTCTTACTTGAGAAATAGTTACAAAAGCATTGTATGTGAAGTACCAGGTTTAGGAAGTACATACAAGGTTCAGTACTGCGTTCTCTACCTTTCCATATCTTTATAAATGACATCACTAACTTAAAAATCGTTAAAAAAAATTTTCTTTTTGCTGATGATACCAGTATTATCTGGAGGAACTCTAATAACTTCTGATCTACTTAAAATAAAAACCTGGCCCGACTCTAATTTACTCTTTTTTAACGTGGATAAGACAGTAGCATTATCCTATAAAGGATCTCTTCAACTCGTACTTCTTAATAACAGCCATATCAGTATCGTGATTCTGTAAAATTTCTTGGTATCTTTATAGACAGCAACCTTAAGTGATGTTATTTTTAAATTACAAAAAAGAGCAATACGGTATATTTTTGGCCTCATGACCTCTGACACATTCCAGAAGCTACTTAAAAAATCACGGGATTTTAATTCATCCCTCATTATATATTCTAAAAACTGTTTGCTTAATTCGTAAAAACGTACATGTTTTTGCAGCAAGACCTCATCATGACTATTATATTCGGCAAGAAAATTATACAAACATCTCCCTTTGCAACTTAAATGTACAACTTCTTTCCTTAACTTCCCTAAATTGGCAAAAGCCTATCTATCTGAAAGACCATATTATTCAGTGGAAGAGTTTCTTAACGAATAACTAAGAAATTACAGTACGTTTAGGTACAAGCAACAAAGTAAGTATTTTTATATTTATTTTTGGGGTATCACGTGCAGCAACTTAAACTTATTTGTCAACTAGTTCGTAAGGTTTTATTATGGTTAAAGTTATATTATTATTATTTTATTATTATTATTTTACAATGGATTGTATATTTTATATGGTATGGACGATTTATGTAATTTTAGTAAATTTGATTTTTTTTGACTTTTTGTAAGCGTTGTCCATAAAATTGTACAATTTTCAGTAATAGGCGTATTTCTATTCTATTCTATTTTATTTCCTGTTGAATTAATAATTTTATTCTTTATTTCTGAGTTGTTTTTCGTATCAATTGTGTGTCTAGCAGAGTAAAAACGTAATATAATATGTTTTTTCTATTCATATACACAATGTCATAATATATACACAATGTCAATATCATATATATTATATACAAACAAAAAAAAAATAAATTACAAACCATCTTCCTATCAAAAATCTGACCGAAAAGTTGAACCACATATCCCTTTACAAGACTTATTTGTTACAATATGTGAAATGGTAAATCAAATCTCTAGTTTCTGCAGATGTAGACCGCTTGAGAAACTGCAGACACTTAGAGTTGGCAGTAGTTTTGCGATATGTGGTTTCGTCAGGGTCTTTTGCTCGATATTTTGTCGTATATTCTCTGAAAATGACAACGGAAAATGTGTTGCTTATAGTTTGTTAGTTTCTGTTCTTAGATCCGAAAGTTTGTTGACGGGATTTCAATCCGGGACGTGATTCGAAACATAAGTTACAAAGGTTTATCGGAAAATATAACTATAACCTAAAATGGGATGATCAAAAAATGCGATTTAGTAGTCGTATCTGATATTAAACGTCAAAAAATATGTTTGTTCTGTAAAGACGAAGAATGTGAAAAGAAATTATTAGGTTAAGTCGATTGTGTAACTTTTACAAGGTATATTAACTATTGTAAATGATTTTCTACATCTGGCATTTATACAGTTTCCATAATTCCTTTAGAAAATTATTAATTTTAATTAACATCTTTGAACTTTTCCTGTATAAACAATGGTAGGAAAGGTCGCTTCTGGTTATATTTTATAGAAATTTCAACTCATTCGAATAAAAACGATGCCGAATAACATTTTGTTATTTGGTTATCGCATCATTTTTCATTATCTCTAATAGCATTCAATAGGGTGTACAAATCGGCGCCAAGTCATCACATTCCAAAAATCTTGATTGGCATACAAATTCTAGGCCGTTCACTAAAAGAGAAACTCATTGTGCAATGACAATGGGACAAAAACAGAATCCAGTCATCTGGAATGAAGGAAAAACAAAAACCGTCGACTAACAATACAACTGAAGAAGGTCTCATCAGTTTTGACCCAGTTTTATAAAAAGAATACTCAATACGACTTTGTAGTTTAGATTGAAAGAGGGATTGTATATAATAACTCCTATTATATTTCCACCGTTCAAACTATTTAAAGTTTCAAGTGTTTCCTTTATGGTATTAGTGCATAATTTATTTGGGGTTTCGGGATAAATGATGGCTAGGGCGAGGATTTTAATGGGTTGCTTAATTTGGACTCGTTCCAGAGCGATCTTGAATAATAAGGAGCTGGAATTCTTTGCGAAAATTTAAAAATTCACTAAGCTAAATAGTTTATTTCTCTAATTACAATCTGGAATAATTACGAGGTTAAATTGAAAAGCCAATTTAGAAATTAAAAAGTAAAATAGTTTTTTTCGGATCATGAATAAACTGACTCTGTGTAGGATTCTTTGTAACCTTCTGCTTAAATGGACGTCACTTCAAGTCCTTTATTTATTTATTATAATTATTTATCATAGTTATAAAACTACATTTATATATAAAGTAAGAACATGAAGGTTGGAATAAATTCGTTAAACTCTTAATTTAGCCATTGGGCAAAAAAAGCTCAGACAGATGGATTTTATTTTTCAGTTGTGAATTTTTTGCTGAACTGATATTGAATTAATAAAATGATATTGAATTAATAAAATGATATTGAAGGGTCAATATCATTTTTTTGTAGTCCAGTAGCTGAGCATTTTGATCATTTGGGTATACAGCCGTCAGTGCGAGAGTTATTTGCTGTTAAAGTAAATAAAATGCTTGTCACCGTTTAATGAACCGTCAATAAAAAATGGTCCCACAATTTTATTACCAACTATTCCCGCCCACACGTTAACTGTCTGTGGTTACTAAGTGTGCCCTGCTAGCGCTCAGTGAGAGTTCTCTTGTGCCCAGTACTTACAGTTCTGCCTATTTACTGTACCTGTTAAGAGAAGGCGGCCTCATCTGAGAAAACACATCTGTACTTTATATGGGTGCCACTTATTCTCTTTTAGAGAGCTTAAAACAGACGTTTGACACATCTATTGTTTGGATGCAATTTATCAGGTAGGTTTATGAGGATTTTCTTGCACTGATAAGATAACATTCAATTGTTGTTCTTGCTTAGGGCCTTTTGTATATTTATTACCGACATTCTAAATTCTGCCAAAACCGACAAAAATCTGCAAAGAAACAAAATTTTTGTTTTTTTTTTAATTATAAACAGTTTTTATGGAAAACGATATTTAGTAGAGTGTATTATCTCCACGAGCCCTAATTACGGCTCTCATTTGATCGGGCATACGTCGGATTAAGGCAGCAAAGTCTGCTTAAGGGATTGGCACCCATCCGTAACGAACTGCTTGCTCCAAATCATTCATGGTTTCAAACTCACCATGGTTACGTCGAATACGTCGTCCCAAAATATCCCATGCATGCTCTATTAAATTAAGGCTTGTACTCCTTGGAGTCCATGGTAATAAACGAATCCCACCGTCATCCAATGTGTGTTATTGTCGCGATGTGCGGACGAGCATTATCTTGCATCAGGCGAAAGTTTTGACCATCAGACCTACAAGAGGGGCAAATGACACTACATGATCTTCCAAACATTGCTGAATATACCGTTAAGCGTTCAAATTACCCCCTTGAATTGTAACAAGTTCTGTATGAGCCTCTAGGGAAATACCTGTCCACACCATTATACCTCTTCCACCAAATTGAACTCTCGGATTAAAGCAACATTGCTGATAACGTTCACCAGCTTTTCTTCATATCCTAGGCCGCCCATCTGATGAGTATCTGTTAAATCTTGATTCATCCGTGAAAAGCACAGCACTTTAATCGTCAACACCCCAATTAAGATGTTCGCGAGCGAAGTGTAAACGTTGCCTCTGATGATCTGTTTTTAATAGAGGTCCCGTGACAGATATTCTGGACCTTAATCTATATTCATTTAAGCGTCTTCGAACGGTATAAACGGAAACTATGTTTATATGGACATCATTTAATCGTTGAATAAGAACTGGTGCTGATAATGTACGATCGCGTAATGCTTGTAACCTGAGAAAGCGATATTCAACTTGACTTGTGGTTCTTCGTCTACCTTGACCTGGCCCTATGGTGTATTGTCCTATTTCCCTAAATCTTTGTATTGCATTAAACACTGTACTTCGAGAAATTATCATCATCTTGTAAAGCAACAGCTTGTGCTACTTCTTCTGGTGTCATAACTTTTTTATTGCAAGTTTTAAACAGAAGACAATACAAAAACCCGACAGTACAGCCGAACTTATAATCAGGCTCAGTACGATAGTAAACTTAAAGTAATACTAAGCTGCTATTACTCATTACGCGACGAACAAAACATCTAAACAGGTTCAAACAAGAAAAACTTGTTATCGCTAATAAGACATAAAATACAATTCAAACAAACAAATTAAACAAGTTTTGATCTAAAAACCAACAAAAAAACAAAAAAATCCGAGTGTCCGGTTAATTTTGCACCCCAGTGTAGTATGTTATAAGCAGTAACTTTAATTCTAGACTGAGATCTCGACTAAATAATACTTATATCATTTTTATAAATGTACTCCAGGCCTTTTTAATTCTGACCTTCATGTACAAAATATCTGAATAATGGTATTTTATATTATTTTTTTAGACGTCTAGTTTTGTGTACATACATTCCCGATATTCCGCGCCGACTTTTTTCGAAGCATACATTTTTTTCGCTCGTGCTTAGCGACAGCCCATACTCTTCACTAGCTTTCAAAATTACATTAACATATTGGAAATTTGCTACTGTTTCTTTAGAAATAATAATATGTTTAAAACTAATCTATTTACACTTTCTTGTAGCATTTGACTAGATTTGTAGAATTTATGCAGATATCAAAATAGGCCATCACTACACAACAATAAGCGAATGTAAAATATACAGCAAATGTAAATTGTTTTGGATATTTTTTCATAGTAGGATGTAGACCTTTCACAGAAAAATAAAATGTGGCTGCCTTAGGCCCAATTCGACCATACGAGAAAATAACCGTACCATATCGGAATTTTATTAATCGAACTTTTCACAGGCCTTTCATGTTCTGGTTAACCAATTAGTCGTCCTGGTTATTCGGAAACGTTTAAAGCAATTCAGAAGTGTTTATGGAACGCCTCGGCCGTGGCGTATTTTTAAGCAATTCTCTTTAAAATTTCATTATTTGTTTCGAAAGCGGTGCCCAGAGTTTCTTTTTCGCTTTGCACGAGTTTCATTCATTTTAACGCTTTTCGACGATTAATTAGAAAAATATACGAGACCCTTGATATTTGCTGCTTTCAGAAAAAGTTCGGAATATTTTGTATTAAATGCGAAATTTAATTAAATACTGGAAAACAGTAAAATAAAAACAGCGTGATATTTGTAGAATTAAAACTATCACAGAAGAGTGTTATGCAAAAATGAATTTAAAACACCAGGAAAACATTTTTTATTGTGTACTTAAGTACAAAAAAGTTGTCAATATGAACTTTTTATGTTCGTAATTGCATCCGACAAAAATTTAAAAGCATGAAAGATTCCTTAATTTTTCAAAAAAATAACAAAAATTAATCAAATTTGAAATAAATTTTTTATAAACACTACTTAATTTTTTTTATTTTAATTATTATTCGTATGTTATCCTGTATTTTATGGAGATATCTAATTTAGGTATTTCGAAATCCGTCACTTAATATTTTTTTAGCAGTTGATCTCAAAGCTTTCAATTCTTTATTTTTATTTTCTTTGTTTCTCATGTATCTCCATTGGTTTATATCGCTTATGTCATTATTGGTCTTTATTTATACATTCATACCTTCCCATCTAATTTTGTAATCTTGCATCTTTGGTATCTTTAATCTTGCATAGTATTCTACGTCATTTCGGTTCTCTTGTCGCCCTTAAAGTTTCGACTTAGATGTCCATATTTTTATAGAGTCTCAGTAGTTATACATACTGGTCTCAGGATCCCAACAAAGTTCCAGATTTGATAGATTACGCTGTAATAAAAGGGATAGCTGACATCCGTAGTATCATAGAGTCAACCTTTAATTTACAGTTTTTGAGTGAAAGTCATTTTAACATTTCCGTTAAGACCAGAAGCCATTCTCTCTTCTGATGCCAACTAATATGTAGCTTCGTCGTTTTTTTTAATTTTAAACTGTTTGTTCTTGTGTCGTGTTGTGTTAATGTATAATTTTTGCCTTTTATTTAATTAAAATTAATTTATTCGTGCATTCAACCTTATATCACTTTATTTCTACTTAGGACTACAATTTTTACACATAGATATTGCTTCGCCCCAGCTTTCGTTTTTTTATATATCTATTTTAATGAACTCTTAAAAATCTTCTAATTTTTTATACTTAACATGTAACATATAAAACATGTAAAATATAAGATTATTAAAATGTAAATATATTTGTATCGTCTTATTATCGGTCTTTATTTAATGATATATTTCATATATGTCTTATTAATGTTTAGTGTTTTCGAAAACACTAGTGGTATTTTTGGGTACTTTGCTCTCAATGCCTGAGACAAACCAAAATTAGACACGTTATACTTTTTAATGATCCGATTATATAATCCAATCATATGCTAGAGACAACAGCGAAAAACGAATCTTCATTTGTTTGGGCCCTTCTTTGTATTTGTCAACTTTTTGTGTGCCGACGGCACTGTGTCTGATTTGCCTTTGAAGTAAGCAGCGAATAAGCGAGTGGGTTTTAGTTTTGACATTTAATTGCTTTGATTGGCAGCCACTCGAGAGAAATCGTTTGTGAAGCTAGTCTGCTAGTCGTTTTAATGTTTCCGGTATTGTCGAGAAATGCATGTTGAAAAGAAAACGTAATAAAAGCTATTTTATGAAAAGAGACTTTCGTAATTGCGATTTTGAAGCTTCGTCATTGCGCTGCCTAAAGGGAGCATCAAATGTTCGTTGAATTAAATCCAGACTATAGAAGGTATTAAGATTACAGAAAACAACAACTTGTGATGCTAATGGTTTAAAAAATAATAAAACTCTTTTATTACCGCAAAATATACATGTATGAAATTCTTTCACAGATAACATAAAAAGCGATGCAAGAGAGAAAGAAAATATGCGTAGCATTCCTCAACAAAGAAAAAGCCTTCGATAAAGTATAGAAGAGAACCAGCTAAGTTAATGGGGTTATTTACACCGTATGAAGGATATCTTAATAGTGAGAAGATTGCCGGAAGCAAAAATATTGAAAATCAAGAAAAGGTGAAGACTAAGACAGACATCGGATGAAGTAATCGGGAAGATATTGGAGAGAAGTGGGGTGGCATGAATAGATACAAGAAGAATGACACGAAACCGTAAAGAATGGAAGAAATTTGTTAAGAAGGAAATTCTATTTTACACCATTATATCGTAGAAAGGTTTTTTTGATGGGTGCTGAAACTCGACTTGACGTTTCAGCACCCATTATGGAGCCATTATCAAGAGGGATATGGTTCCGTTCGAGTTCAAGGTCTTAATCTGCCTACTGACCTCACTCGTGACCTATAATACCAGTATCTTAACAGTATCTTGCTTTTTATAAATACAAAAACAGTCAAACGGCACTGAGGTGTGCCGTTTTTTGAAGATGGTGTTGATATTTAGAGGGTTAAGAGTTCTACTAATCTTGTCAGTGACACCTTTGATAAAAGGTAAAAAGATTTTGAGATTTATTGAGCAGAAATAAGGAACAAGTGTTTCTCATTTTTGAGGAACACTACTTGGAGAAAAAATATTAAGGGCAAAAATGGACCAAAGAAAAAAATGTTCATAGTTGAGCATATACATGTTAGATATGGATTGTTATTCCTTTAAAATAACTCACTTATCTATTTCCAGACTAAAGATAAACTTATGCTGCAGTTTTTGGACACAAGTCATATAAATTAGTGTTCTAGTTTGATCTTAATTGTTTGTACTTTAAATACACACCTCAGATTTGGTGTTTTTGTCATATTTATCATTGTTGTTTCATTTTAGATACGGCAACTATTTGAGAAATCCATTTTACTAGCATTTGCACCCGAAAAAAGTAATACAAGGCCAGTATAGAAGCTTCGCTTCAAAAAATAGAATATACTCATCGTACTAAAATTATTCTTCTATTCATATAAACGTCTAGCGTGCCCTAATATTCGCAACACGTATGTACTACTCGTCAACACCATATGCCCCAAAGACAGCATATTTCACTTTGTTTCCCCCTATATCCTATAAATCTCAGTTTCCTCTAGATAGAGTGTCATAGGCCGAGAAATAGGTGCCAAAGTTATTTCTATTTTGTTGAAAGGTCTAATATTTTTGCTATATTTGTAATTAATTAAGATATATGTAAGAAAGTTAACAGAAAAAAGTACATAAACACAAAGAACTGTCATAGGGAAAAACTGCATAAACTTGACAGATATGAATTATTGCTAAAAAGAAAAACATGTGTCACATATCTATTAAAGAACTACTTCGTTTTTGAGAACAGTTAAGTAGATATCGTAACGGTTCCTATACCATCGGAGACTTTTGATATCAACTTTTTACATCTGCTCTAAATATTTCATTCGTGGTGCAACCAAATAATTTGCTTAAAGTTTTTTATCCAGTACATTCTTCTTTGCATAATATTTTGTAGAAATGTGTGACTTTGTCTCTTAGTTGGTCCAAATATTTCAGTTTTCTTTTTATATTTAATATTACTTTTACGCTTCATCGTTTGCTCTTGATAAAAGTTCCTGACAAATATGTTCACTGTGGATGTTAAATTGTTACAGTATTCACCACTGTCTCACTGCCTATTTTAGACGTAAGTTGTCTGTTATAAATACCTTTTCTTTCAAGAGTGTGTTTGAGTGAATTATGGCGTATTCTGTCGAAAGCCTTTTTCATATCTATGAACAAGACGTCCATGTATAATATCAAAATTCTACATAGTGTGTAGTATAACTACATATATACAGATATACAGATAGATAATACTACAGGTGTACTAACCGAATTTCACTTCACTGTGAAATAATCTAGTTGTCAATGGTTCAGGCCTTGGCCTATTACAAAAAAATAAAAAGATTAACATAGTCTTTTAAAATGGGATATTTAAATATGCTACTTAGGTCTTGTGGGAGGTACATATGTATTTGAAAACAATATTATTAAGTTTGTTTTCAAATTTAAGTAGTTTTCAAAGGCATAGATCGTATAAAACCTTTTGTTGTGAAAATTAATTTTTAAATCAACTACAGCATCAAAAAAATGGAAAATTGTACGCACTACAATAAAAATTATAAAAATATAATTTCCAAAAGATCCTACTACATTAAAAATAGTTTTAAACCATTCATGTCTTCAATGAAAAAGTTTTCCTGGCCTATAGCGCGGGTTGTTCGAAGAGGGATGCTCAGCAAAATACGCTTTATTAATTTTCCCTATCCCATTAGCATATTGAATAAAATAGGCGTAATTAACATGTAAATTCCTGGGAAAATTGGGCGGTGATTTCTCAGGTAATACGTTTCGAGCCATGTAAGGCAATACACCCTTGTAGTTGAAATATTTAAGGATTGTACCTTACTTTGGAGCTTTCGTTGTCGTTCTCCTTTTGTTCCGGCTTTCTTATGTTATCTGTTAAGAATTGGAGTTTTATAGTCGATGGGTCTACTGTATATGTTATAGGAAAATTGCGTAAAAATGAGTATGAAACTTTTGTCATACGAATCTGACCTTTTTACAAAAGTATTTTATATGCCTACTAATTGTAAGACCCTCTAATGTCACTGATTAGTGGTAAATATATGTAAAATTTCTAAAAGATCTGTCTACCTTTGAAATTTTAAAGATAATGTGAAAAAGAATCACTTTTCAGTCACTTTTTAAATCATTTTTAGTACATTATTCCGAATTTGAACTTTAAATATATTTAAATAAATATATTATTTTTATTGTCGGTTGTCGGTTCTTATAAGTTTGTCAGAAACTCGACTCCAACATTTCAACTAAAATCTAAAGTATTAATGTCAAATAATTAGTTTTGTTTAGTGAATAGTGTGTATAAGGTGATAAAAATTATCTCTAATTGTTAGCATCATTTTAATCACAATTTTAACAATTATATTATCTATTTTGTTGACAACGGGGTGAATTGGAGTCATTGAAGTGCCTTTCTTTTGCCTCTATACAAGCATTTGGCCGATTTATTCCACTTTGGTAAATATTTAAATCGGAAATCAGAATTGATATATTTATTATTAATAATAATGTGTGACAAGGCTGTTTTATCGGACAACATTAACAACTGCAAAAAATGTAAAAAAAAACCGGCCAATACGGGATTTCGATGCATTACCTGTAGAAATATCTTACATACAGGCTGTGTTACTAAAAATAAAAATGTCATAATGATAGAACAACGGACCATTAATTGTGATTTCGAAAACATCGAGATCCAAGAGGTTAAAGTATCTACCAAAAAACTTAAGCGGTCTACAAATTAAGATAAGATTATCTTCAACCAAGAAATTGCTATCAAAGCCTCACAAGATCAAGTATCATTAATAAACTATAAAATAAATAGTCTAAAACGAACTGACAAAAACACTCTAGACCATCAAAGTAGCTACAAATCAGACAAAAAAAGGTTATAAAGAAGTAACTTAAGTGCCAAGAGCTATCAAAAGTGCTACCAATATAAAACAACCAACAACAATAAAACAACAAATTCTGAGTCCTTAAAATGACAACAGCACTAATAAACCTAAAACATTTAGAAACCCAAAAAAAGTTCTAATAGGCACTAGTAACTCCAAAGCAAATGGACTAAAGGCGGCTGTGTTACTAAAAATAAAAATGTCATAATGATAGAACAACGGACCATTAATTGTGATTTCGAAAACATCGAGATCCAAGAGGTTAAAGTATCTACCAAAAAACTTAAGCGGTCTACAAATTAAGATAAGATTATCTTCAACCAAGAAATTGCTATCAAAGCCTCACAAGATCAAGTATCATTAATAAACTATAAAATAAATAGTCTAAAACGAACTGACAAAAACACTCTAGACCATCAAAGTAGCTACAAATCAGACAAAAAAAGGTTATAAAGAAGTAACTTAAGTGCCAAGAGCTATCAAAAGTGCTACCAATATAAAACAACCAACAACAATAAAACAACAAATTCTGAGTCCTTAAAATGACAACAGCACTAATAAACCTAAAACATTTAGAAACCCAAAAAAAGTTCTAATAGGCACTAGTAACTCCAAAGCAAATGGACTAAAGGCGGCTGTAAAGACAACTATGAAGTACTATCAATATAACTAACAAGTATATCTATATACCTAACAAATCATCTTAAGACTATTGATGAAAATATTGAGGTTAACCAATAAAACTCGACATATCCAAGAAGGTATGCTTCATTTAAAATTGCAGTTCCTGAGGTATCTTCTCAAAGAGTTTTACATTGTGAACTATGGCCTGAGGGTATATATATATATATATATATATATATATATATATATATATATATATATATATATATATATATATATATATATATATATATATATATATATATATATATATATATATATATTTATGAACGTTTTTCTTCCTTCATGCATAAACAATAACTACAATAACTATGGTATTACTAAAGAAACGTACTCTGTGTTTCATTTAAATGTACAAAGTATTACTAGTTAGGTAGATGAATTAAATGAATTTGAAAGATAATAAGTATGACTATGGATTTTTTTAACATCTTTGAGGTCTCTATCTATCATAGCATTTTCTATGTACGTTCTCCATTCCACTCCAACTTCTTCCCGGTGGGTCCTAGTCCAATCTTTGTACAGGCCCGTACGACTGCAGGGCTCTGTTTTCCTTTTCGGATTTCTTTTCAGATGTCGGCACAAGGAATTTTATGTCCTGACTACCCCCGATCTTATATATGCCAAACAAATCATAGAATCCAAAATAGGATTTATGAACACTCCATTTCTGTTCGGAATTCCGATTCAATTTCAGCTCTAGATCGACGGTATTACTGAATAATCGAACCATCCTCTGTTCACAGTACCAGTATAAATAAAACAGGTTAATGCGAGTGAATAATAAAAGTAAAATGTATTAGTATGTCTCACAAAATAAGAAAATAAAAAACAAAATAGGTATATCGATGAAAGGCAACTGTATATATGTATTTTTTATTTGTTTACAATTGTTTACAATCTGAATCTATACAATTGTGGAATAATCTACTTTTTATCTCATGTGTGTGTATAAGTGCCTGGTATATTTTTAAAATCTACAACATGCTACATCCCAAGTATTGATCGAGATTATTTTTATATTCATACTTTGTGTGCACGAAAGTTTTTGATTATATAGAGTTAATCGAGGAAACTTTTCTTAGAGGGAGTTTTTTTAACAAAATATACTAAGTTCTCGTAACATAAAATTGTAGATTAGTTTTTTGTGACTATATTTCTAAGTTATTAGTGTTTATGGTATTATGGTTCCTGTAGCACAAATTACTAGGTTGCTTGCAAAAGATTATTCATTTCTAAGTTCTATTTTATTTATTAGTTTTTTTTATATCATAGGCTCACCGACTATCAAATTTGGTATCTGCAGCAAACATTCAATTTAGTAAACGTATAGGCGTTTTATGTACCATATTTTCTACCGTTCGGCGTCGGAAATGTCTGTGTGATTTGTTTTTATAAGACGACGTCAGGTGGCGTTGTGCTTTTGAATTTAACATCCTCGAATTGCGGTGCGTCTTGGGCCTTAATTTCTTATTCATTTTCCCAGATTTGTTTGTTTTTGAGAGGGCGCGATTTTCTAACATGTTTAAGTGAAGTTTCTTACTTTTTCGATATTTGTTCTCAAATTTTTTTTGGGTAAACGGCGATTATAAATCTTCCTAGGTGAAAGAGATGCTCAAATATCAGCTAAACGATTCCAGCGGTCTTGCAAAATTAATAATTGTATGAAAAACGTCCTGAAAAGAGGATGCCGCTAACTAATACTCACAAGAGTTAAAGCATTGCAAATCATGAATGTGTTGCTTGTGTGAGTCCATTTCAAAAGGTAAAAGAAATAATAAGTTAGACTTACTCACAATCAATTTAATTTAACTAATCGGACGACCGGTTTCGCTTTCTATAATATGCAAAGCATCTTCAGGTCACGATACAAAGTTAAAATGCTGAAAATAATAATCCCATATTAGGGTGTTGTCTAATAAAGATAAAAACAAAGATAAAAACATAGGTAGGTGATATAAATTATATAAATTACAGCAATTATGCCAATATTACATGTCTGTGGTTTTATAAATGAATAAAATGTTTAAGCTTTTAAGCTTTTAAGCTCTAAATGTTTATTGCCTAAACTGTCAAAAAGAAAATTTAAATATTTATTTTATATGTTTTTATTCAAACCGTAAAAATTTTAATTATATTTAGAAGTATCACAAAATATAGTACTTTTAAAATCGAATACTCGTTTGTTTCAAAAGTTTTATTTAAAAATCTTTTATAAAAGGTATATCATCATCATCATAAGTGGCTCGACAATCCGTTGTAGATCTTGGCCTGCTCACAAAGAAGTCTCCACTACTGTCGATTCCTGGCAACTTCCTTCCATTTTCTGACCCTTAGAATCTGTATGTCTTCTTCCACATCATCAATCCATCTCCTTCGTGGTCGTCCTCTACTTCTTGTACCCTCTGGTTTTAAAAATGTTAATGTCTTCGTGTATTCGCATTCTGAAATCCTAGCAAATGTGTCCAGCCCATCTAAGTCTCTTCACTTTAACGAATTTCACAATATATGGATTGGTGTATAACTGATATAGTTTAAAGTTGTATCTTCGACGCCATAGCCCATTTACGGCCTCAAAAATCTTTCTAAGAATTTTTCTCTCAAAAATACCAAGAAGTCTTTCATCATTTACAATATATGGAGCTAGTTTCTTTCTTGCCTGCTAACAAACGATGACGTAATCGGCAGGTACGTTTATTATCTTATCTTTTAGCTTTTGTTCTATCACTGAGTGGACAGAATCCACTTCCAGTTGTGTATGGCCAGGCTCAAGAAATTTCTGCTCTATTGTTATATTAAATTCAGTAGGGCATTGGCCATAACACAATTGCAATTTTGATAGCTACAGCCATCAGTAAAAATAGTAAAGGTCTCTCCATTCTCATTCTCTTGCTTAGCAATTTGCGAATGAATGTCGGTCTCCAAAAATGATACCTTTATATTATATCCTTTTTCATCATCTTCTTTTTCTTCCGTTGAAGCGTGGATGCTAATATTAGCCAACTTCCCTTTAAGTCTTATTCGATATATTCTATGATCAATAGCTTTGAAAATAATTACGCTATGTTTGTCCTTGCTGCTTACAATAAATTCGGTACCAAGTTTGTGTCGGATAGGATGTCCACTTTAGCAAATATTGAAGTTATTTTTTTTTGAGGATGCCTTAGCTAGTCCACCTCATTTTCTGTAAAGCAATGATATCTGCTTTGGCATTATTCATTTCTTGTATGAGAAGAGCCGTGGCTCCAGACTAACAAAGGCTTCTTACGTTCCACATGCAAAATTTTGATGCATTATCCTTATTTTATTTGCGGGTTCGTCGTAGGTTAGACAGTCCAGTTTCTTTCTTTGTAGCTCTCATAACAAAAGGTTTTTCACAGGGTTGGGTAGTTAATCCAACGCCAAACCCCCATTTCGGAGGGCCATTTTACTTGCTCTCACCAATTCCCGACCCAACTTTTCACCCGGGTTGGATACCGGATCTTCAGTTGCTCGGTTTACAGGGGACACCAGCGTGAAGATGAGAGTCGGATATAAGTAGAAGGGGCAAATTGGAGTAAACTGTAAATAACTCCATGTTTTCGCATTCTACTCCTTTATCCCCCTTTATAAAAGGTATATAACTAATAATAATAATATATCTTTTGTAAATGCTTTTAAATGCATAAAAATATACAGCCAACTACAGGAATTTTATTTTCCTCATGAACTCTTGTATCTGTTAAGTCTGTAAAATCTCTAAATCTCTATAAATCAGCTATGTAAAACACCCCAATTGTATCGAGATACTTATCGAATAGATGTGTTCATTTGCGTCGTCCCATATAAAACTTTTCCAATTTTCAAGACAGCAACTTTTGGTCTATTCTGTTCGGTTTAACAATGAAGCTCGTGCACACGTTGTAGCAGTGAGGATTAGCGTTAATTACGACCAGGAACTAATTTTATAAAATTTCCCGCCATTGAATCGTTGCACTAATTACCGCAGTTTCGGTTCCCGTTAAAGTTTCCGTTAATTACACGGAATGAACGGAGAGATATGCGATACATTTTTCGAATGTCGAAATTTTAGTTTGAGGCTACTAAAAGGGCGGTAATTTATGTCCTAGAGAAATTGAGGATAAACGCGAAAAGTTTCATCAATTTTATGAGCTTCAAAATGTTTCGTTAAAGAAAAGAAAAAAATTATTAAACATAAAAATACGATGGAGGTGTATAAATTAACAAAAAAGGTGGTGGGGGTTTTTTTTAACAAATTCCTAAATGATTGTGTTCGTTTTACTTTTATTTTATGGTTAGTATTCTATGGAAGTGATTTTTTTTAATATATCTGTCCCTCTCTTAAGTTATCTTTATTTGGTTAAAAAAGGGTTTAGTAAGCTGTACTGTAGACTATCGCAAAGCTTTATATAAATCAATAAAATTGCTGTTATTACTATTCTATTTACAATTTCGTAATATTTTTAATCACATTTCTAGTCAGCAGTTTTTGTTGGTGTATCTTTTTCAAGCTTTTTACATGCTTTATCACATTCTTTAGTAAGAAATTTTTTCAATTTCTGTACAAAAAATTATAAATTATTTCAAAAATTAAAATAACAAATTCTGTAAGTTTTGACATTTTGTATACCTAACGGCCATCCCCAGTTAGATACACAAATGGACTCTTCCGCTGTGATTGTATAAAAAAATAAAAATGTTTAACTAATTTTTAACTCTTTTTATCGCACTTTATTATAATACTGGAACTGATAATTGCAAAAATCCAACATTGTATTTATATGAAATTTTATTTATGTGAAATTATGAAAATATAAATAAATATCATTTGATTGTAAATTTAATTAATATATTACCTAAATAAGATGTGTAAAAATAACAAGTTGTATTAAGAAAGTGGAACAGTAGGCAGTACTGTAAACTAGCGCTAGGCTTTCATACTATGTTTTTTGTATTTTTAAAATATAAATAATATATTTAAAATTAAATAAAGTAATTTTATTAATTATTGATTTTTTATCTTTTTAACAAATTCAATTAATTTTTACGTTTGCCTCAACGCCACCTGTTTACAATGTCATACCTATAATTCATTTCAATAACCTCGTCGTTTCTTCTGATTCCCATGTGCCGTCTTCCTCTTGTATCGTTCCATATACTTTTCTCAGTATCTTTCTCTCGAATGTCCTGAGTTGGGCTTCCTCTCTTTTCGTCATTACCCGGGTTTCACAACCATAGGTTACTACGGGTTTAATCAAAGTTCTGTATATAGTCATTTTGTTTCTTTTGTCTAATAATTTCGATGTAACATCAATATTTTTACAGAATTCTTACTTACAGAATCCTTCTGATTGATTTCTGTGCACAGATGTGTGAAGGCATCTACACGTTCAATAGTATAGTTGTCTATTGCTATATTATTTTCATTCTCAGGTGTTCTTTTGATGGTCATGTACTTATTTTTTGTTTCGTTTATTTTAAGCCCTATTTTTTGTGCTTTAGGATCAATTTCCTTGAACGTTTTCATTAGTCGTGTCTTTGCTTCTACTAATAACGTCGACATCATCTTCATATGCAGTAACTACTTTGGTTTTTCTGATGACTGCTTCAAGAACTAGGTTGAACAGCATGGTTAAAAGTGCGTCTCCCTGTCTCAAAAGTGGCTCTTTTTGGTCTGAATCTATTTTGATAATCACCAATTATATTTTCGGATTATTCTGACAATCTAGTGTAGATAATGCCAGAAACTATTTTGTATATTACATTTAGTAATGTAATTAGTCTGTAATACTAGCATTCCCTCTTATCTCCTTTTTTATATATTGGCTGTATAAGACCAACTACCCCTCCGACATTTGCCCCTTTGGTCCATACCAACTTTATCAGGTAATGGATTCTTCCCCAGAGTTCGGTTCCTCCATAATTCAACAATTTTGCCGAAACTCTATCTGTTCCTGGCGCTTTACTGTTTTTTAGTTTCTTCATTTTTTGAACTACTTCTTCATAACTCGGATTTTTAATATGCTGCTCCGCCGTTAAATATATTTACATATTTCTCGTTTTGATCATTTCCATTGTCTGCATTTAGGTTTTTCTTAAAGTATTCTTTCCATCTCATTATAATTTTTTGTTTGTCTGTTAGTAGTTCTCCATCATTGTCTTTGCATATTGTCAATTTTCGTCTAAATGTGTGCTTTCTTTTATTCTTTTATAAAATTTTCTGCTCTCGTATCTGTTGTTATATTCTAGGATTTCTTGTACTTGTTTTTTCAAAGCCTCTCTTTTTTTTCTTCTGCATATCCTAGTCGCTTGTATTCTTTTTTCGTTATAAATTGTTCTGCTATTTCTTGCGTTTCTTTGTAGTTAGTTTATGCTAGCTTGCCTTTTTTCCTCTACTGCAGTTCTGCATTTATCATCATACCATTCCGCATTTCTGTGCCTTTTAGTTTAAATTTTCTCACAGTTTTCTTTTTCAATTTAATCCTGTTTAGTGTAAATATATGATGGCTAGAAACGAATTCATCGAGAGTATTGAATCAATGTCAAGAACTCTTCAGTGACGCTATTCTATGACTCTACCCGTGACGATGCTGCCCGGCACGACGCGATTTTGTGGCACTAGTTCCGTGACGCTCGCCTCAGCATTTTACTGTAGAGAAAAAAAGGTTCGCTTCAAAAATACCTTCTTTTATACCGTATTTTTGCTCATCAAATTCTTTTTAATACAAAAAATATTTTTTGATTCACTCTTTACGTTGTTTTAACAGTGTCGTGAACACGACACTACACAATCTTGTTAAATCTTTAAAAAACAAGCTAAATTCTTTTTTTCGAAAAGAAGATGTAAAACGCTTAATGAAATAAAAAGTGAGTTAGGAATAGAAAGCTTTTTGTTAGCTACTGAAATCGCCGGAATGCCGCTTTAGACTATTATGTCAAGAAAGATTTTCGGTAAAGGGATCTTTGGTTGTTCATTTTTTTTTCCTATATAAGTAAAAAAGTTACTGGGATACTAAAAGAAAAAGACCTGAACAAGAAACAGGGAAGAAGATTCGTCGTGAAAGTTATTGGATTTCTGTGGTTAAAACTTGACCTTGTTGATTAATTTGCCCAATGAGCCACTCTCTTAAGATTTTTTTAAAAATACTTTAAAGCAAAATTAGACACAAATGCGAAGAAAATTTGAATAAACGTAGTTTGGATATATATAAATCCATTCGGAATTTTGATTTGCTTAGATTTGCTATGAACGTATTACTGTAGATGTGTCTTGATTAAAGAAAATACATTTTGACGTGCTTTATGGATTTCTAAACAGTATTTGATACAGTCTATCGTTTAAAAATGGGATACTAGAAAAATGTAGAAAATAGATATTTAAAAGAAATTGATGACAAAGATATTCGGAACCAAACCACTAACATAAAATTGGAAATAGTAATGCGACAAAGTATCTACACAACGAGGAATCAGACAGGGTTATATTTCCCAAAATTATTCAATGTATATTTAAAAAATCAATTTTTTTAGTACTTCTAGGGAGTATTATAAAATAAATAGGAAATTATTTAATGAAAATTAGATAAGACTGTAGATTCTGCTGAATGGTAACCACGAAGCAGGGGATATATGCTGCATCTGCAACTTATATCCAAATGAATTATTTAAAATAAATGGAAAAAAATTTAAATAGAAAGTTTAAACAAATTCGGACCAGCTATATCCTGACATATAACTGTAATATTTAAATTGTAGAAGGATTTTTGTAATTAGTTAGACTATTCTTTTTAGCAAACAGAATGTTACCTCTTAGAATCAGCCTAATTGAGTGACAAAGGATTTATAATCATTTAAACTTGAAAATGATGCATTCCTAGATGTATGCATCCAATTTATCTAAGAGTACGCTCCTTTGAAATTCAGAAATATTTAAATAGAAATAAGCAAAAATAATCATCCCAAACAAAACATTCATCCTGTTTCCGTTGACCTTTTTATCCAAACTCTAAAAACCCTGTAAGTGATTCCGTACACACAGCTTCGTCGGCTTTTAAAAAAACCTCCTTTAATCCCCGATAAAAAAGTGGTTGCTTTGCACTTGTAGCCGAATTTTCCTATTTCCCTTTTTCCTTGAATTTCGCGGTAGATTAGCCGGGAAGCCTAACAAATGTTTCTGCATACAAATGGCTCTCCCGGACCGCAAATCTGGCCGTTAAGTGTTTCTGTGTGTAAAACATATCAATACACATCTGGTGGGGGAACTATCTAGGGTTAACTGGAATTAAAGGCGAAATAATATCAAAAAATATACCTAGAGATATTTCCTAAAATGTTTCTTCATATTTACAATTATTGAATTAGCTTCTGATTATTATTAATTACTTCTGATATACTTACCGCTACTTCACGCGAGATTACAGCGTGCAAAAAGTGATAGCTAACCCTTAATTTCTAGTATATAACTATGTTTCAAAAATTTGGAAAAACCGGCTCCTAAATTTTATTTTGTTATGTGGAATATAAAGTCTAAAATATATTTAATTTTCTTGTTTAAATTTCACTTATTTTGTGTAACTACAAGTTACAATTACAAGTTTATTCATAAATCTATAATTATACGGGTTCCATTGTCCTTTCACTATTCACTCAGTCTTTCACGGAAAAACTCGTTAGGGTCCCGTTACAGAACAATGTTTTCTCTTATTCTAACTATTACAAATAAGTACAGGGTTGTGTTTTAACTTATATGCCTGCGGTATATTAAAATAATAAAAAAACTCTTTATTCTATTTCTGATCGATAAACTGATCCATACCAATATATATATTTTTTGTGACATTTATCAAATAAAGTTTAATGATAATTATTTTTTTAGTATGTATTCTCAAGGTTCAATTATTAATTATTAGGTTCATTCACGTTAGTTTGAGAATAATCATTTCGATACATTTAGACTTAAAAACTATTAAAACAATTCCTTTTAACTCTCTTGAGAATAATAAGATTTAATAATTACATGATTATATTTTGTTTCCATAATAATTTAACTATTATTAATCTAACTTTTTTTGATCAGATATTTGTTTATTTTTTCTTTCGCCACATTTTCAAATTATTCATTTCGATTGTAAGTAAAATTCTCTTTTAGGTACCTATTTTATTATTTTATCTTTATGCATGTGTATGTGTTTTTTTACGTATTCTGGTACATCCGCTTTTTATGAAGCGGTATAGTGTGAATACTTTTTTTAGAATACTTTCAAGAAGTGGGGAAATCTATATATACTTTCGCTATGCTAACAATATAATATACACATAATTTGTTCTGGAAAAAATCCGCCGCCTGTCCATAATTAAGTACCTCAATAATTTAAGTCAAGTCTTGGTTAATTCTAATAGATTTTTTTAACTCTTTACAGGTGTGTAGTCATCTAGATTTTGTTCCTGTGTTATATAGTTTAATATCAGAACCTCACAGTCTATGGAGTATTTTATAATGTGTATTAATTTTTATTCTTATATCTAACAAAATATTTAGCTGTTTTTCTTTTCTACTGTAAAATGATTACTGGGATAAATATTCATAAAATTAATAATTCTTTTGTTGTTTTTGCCTTTGATTTTTGTTGTTGCCTTATGTTTTTAATATAATTTAAATTAACATATTTTAATTAAAACAATTTCTGTTAGTGTAACATCGCTTTTTCGCTAGGGAAACCCAGACGTAGAGAAAATAAGATTAACCTTGGATTAACTCTCCGTGTTGAAGGAGACTACCCTTAAAATTTGTAATTTCTCCTAGTGATGAGATCCGCACGAATATTTTACACAAACTGGAAACTTGTTTGAGCTTATTACAACATCTGAATCGTTTTTTTTTAAAGAAAAGTTGTAATTGCAACCAGCGTGAAGTGGCGAATGCTAGGAAATTACTTAAAAGAGTAGTTTTCAGGTTATAATAATTTCCATATTTTTGTACAAATCTTAAAAATTTATAAATAGTTTGTTATAATTATCAGAATTAAAGGCAAACGTGGTCAATATAAAAGCAGGTACTTACGGCTTGGTTTTTATACTCCAGTTTTATGCCTTTTTTTTTTAATTTCTTTTATATTTTCATAAGGCTTTTTGTAATTTTTGTAAATTCTATAAATTTTGGCCCTCGGTGTTTGGATTGCCCATGACCCTGTTAATTTGTCCAGGCGCAGAAACATACAAATAATCACATTCAAGGTGTAATATTTTTTATTATGAGAGGAGCTATCGTATCTTATATCATTTTGATAGTTTATCTTTTGTTTATCAGGTCATCGTCATCATTGACCGTTTTGAATTCACTGCTGAATGCAGGCCTTAAATAATTTCATTGCTTCCGATCTTAAGCATCTTGAGTCCAGTTGTGCTGGATGCTCTTGGTGTCGTTTTGCCATCTTCTTGAGTGCACTGGAAGTAGGCTAATGGGTCGGTATGATTCCACCCTTTCATGTGGTTTTTATGGCGTTAATACCCTTGAACTTTTTACTGATGGGATTATGAAGTAACTACTGGTCTAATTTGAGTATTAAGTATCTAAATTTTTGGGCTGGGTAAATTATTACCCATGATTATTAAGAGCTCAGTTGTATTTTTCTTTAAGCAATTTAGATTCCCCATGCAATAAATAGTTTAGTTCTAGAGTTTTGGCGTGGTCCTTATTTTCTTTCTATATTAAATATGACATTTTATTACGAACATACATTTTTCTCAATCTAGCTCTCTCATAGCATTACAAATCAGACATATATATCGTCATCATCTGTCTCTCGCGCCACAATTCCAAATTATATTTCAAGCCGCTGCACCAACCCACACAATATAAATTACCACGTTGATGTCTTGACACCTCTAACCCTTTTCATATTTACGTAGGTAATATAGTGGCAGATCATTCCTCGAACTCAAGCTGAGAAATATTATCATATTCATATATCTTGTTAAAAAGCCGTAAGACAAAGGACTCGAAGGCGCAGAATAAAGTAGTTAACTCCCACAGGATATTCCTTTTCATCCCTTTTATTTACGATGTGTGCCAGTTCGCGTTCAAGGGAGGTGTAATCTTTTGGGTTTTTAAGGGTGTGTTGAGAAATTAATCCTTCTTCATATGCCTAGTAAATGATTATTCTTTATTTTCCTCTTTGTATGTGCCATATCTGTTTATTTTGGGGGCCATCCTGGTTTTGGGCTGTCCAGTCTCTAATATTTATTAAACCAAGAATTGGAAAAGAAAAGTATTTTTGAAGTAAGTTAACATTTACGAGCCGCTTCCCATATCAGTTGGACCAGCTCTGAAATTTGCAAGTCGGAATACCATAAATGAATTATACTCTGCATGTTTTTATTAGTTCCCATATTAATTAATATGGCATTTTTATTAACATTTATTAAAATCATTACCTTTACGGCTTTTTATTTATTTGCAACAAAAAAAAATTCACTCAAGCCTGACTATGCATTTACTTATGTCAACATACGTTGATTTTTTCATAATTACGTTAAATTCAGAGATAGGCTATGGAAAAATGACATCAAAACAATAATGTTGTCAGTTAATGTCCAATGTGTTTTGTTGTATTGTAAAGCTTTTTGCCGTTTGTGGATTGCAAAATGGGTGGAGGTAAAGTTATCGATGAGAAAATTTGTTCAATCATTATTAGATTTTTTAATTCTGGAAAATCCAATTCGGAAATCGTGAATATGTTGCCATTGTCACGCTAGAATGTAAGAAATATACTCAAAAGATACAGATACTACAGGTTCGGTCGTCACAAAACCTAGAAATGTACAAAAAAGTAAAATAACCGAAGCAGATCGAAGGGCATTAAGACGCATTATAGTAAAAAATGGACGAGCAAATTATATGGAGTTAAGCGTTTTATGGAGTGACGTTATTGGAAGACACGTTTCTAGATCAACATGTCACCTAGAGGCCCACAAATTGGGTTTTGATACTTAAGTTTTATAGTTGAAAAAATTAGTACGAATTAATTTTAATAAATTTCAGTTTATTTTAGGCTAAGGAAAAGCCACTTTTAACATTAAAACAAAAGAAAAATAGACTAAGATGGTCAAAACAGCATAAAAATTGGACTCAGTAGTAATGGAATTCAATATAATGGAGTGGTAAGTCCAGATTTGAAGTGTGTGTTGGAGACAGTAGGAGTCGCGTCATTCGCAGGAAAAATGAAGCTTTCCATCCCGACTGTCTGAAGAGAAAAGTCAAATTTCCTGCATCTGTCATGATCTTGGGCAGCATGTCGTCTAAAGACGTGGGAAAGTTACATTTTATCGATGGGATTGTAATCACGGACAAATATTTGAATATTTTAGAAGAATCTCTTATACCGATTGTGGAACACCATTTAACATCAGCGGAAGATTTTGTCTTCCAACAAGAATTTCTCAAGGTTCTCATACCTCAAAAAAGAGTTTAAAATGGATTGAAGACCATGGCATACCACTCCTGGAATGGGTTTCTGACAGTCCCGACTTGTCCTTGATAGAGACTTTGTGGCGCGAAATGAAAAGAGCTTTGAGAAGACATACTGCCAGGTCCGTCAACGAATTGAAAGAAAAAATGCAAGAAATATGAGATTCCTTTACATTAGAATTTTGTCAGAACTTGATAAAAACTATGCATCGAAGAATTGTGGATGCCATTAAAAAAATGATTCATCCCTATCTTCGATCCTTTTTCTTTCAATTTATAGTAAAATTTATCTCTTTTTTTAGTAATGCGATACTAAAACATATTAATCTTGTTTACTTGTTTATAGTGTAAGATGTTGAAGTTTCTTAAATTCCATTAGACCAATTTTAATTAACCGAATCAACGAACTGCTCTAAGGCCAAACTTGGGAGAGCAACTTTAAGGAAGCAGTATTTGTTTTGACTCGACAAATTTCATTACGTTTCGGCAGTTTTGGAATTCAAACAAGGCCCGAATTCTTGACGAAACTTAACGCGATTAGTTTGAAACATTTCTTTGAAGAAAAATGAAGAAAATTGACTGATCCTTGTTATATCGTTTGAAATACGAGGGGTGATTGTGTATTATATTTAGCAGTGCTACTACTAAACTATTTTAAAAAATTTGTTACGTATGTATTTTTGTTACGTAAGCCTTCTTGTTAAATCACTGATGACAATATCGTCTATAATTTTTTTTGTACTTCTTGACCTTTTCGGTGGTTTTGCAATAGTTCTTTGCTTTTATTTTTTTAAAAGTCTATAAATGGTTGCTTCTTAAACTTGTGTAATCGTTGAACACTTAGAAACTATGTTCCAAACAGAACTAGTGGAATGTTCAAGTATAATGGCGTCACACATTTAGCCCTTAAGTACTAAAACACAGTCTTACAGACGGTATCACACCGTTGAATGTAGAATATCTTCCCACCCCATAAATCTGCGTGTACCGTTCATGTAATTTCAGTACCTGTCGATCCAGACTGGACGGCTGTAGAGTAGTATTCGGAGAAGCATCGTTTGCCATATATTTTAATTTAAGCGGCAGGTACCGTTTACTAGACGGAGTCATAGTATTAATTTTTAGATTTATTTGCACACAATGGATGAGGGACCTCGCTGTCCAAAAAGAGTAAAATACGGCGTCAAGATTTTGAATACGTTCTTCTAAAGTGGTTTGAAGAGGCTGCCAGCGATAACAGTGATATAAAATTAAGATGTGATGTAGATTTTCATATAGAGAGCCATCAAAACTCAGAATCTGCGTTTGAAGGTAATAAATATTTCTAAATTTCACGAACTTGTGTTTAGAGTCAAATTGAGGATGAAAAAAATGTAGAGAATGAAAATAAAACAAGAAAAAAAAGAGCTAAATGTAACAATTAAAATTCACCAACGTTTACAGACCTTGACATGACTAAATTTTACGCTTTCGTAAGCTTTTTAGCATATACGTCTTGATTCAAATCAAATATCGAAAATCTAAACAAAATATTTACCACCAACAGAACCAGAAGGGAAATTACGAAGAAAGGTACGTTGTGTCAAAAGAAAGATGTGCTTTCCTTTTAATGCGTTTAAAGTTTGACGATCCAGAAACCAGCGATGGAATCTCCCTGTCTTATTCCATTGCCAGCTTCAATAGGGTCGGTTAGTCCTTCTTCTATTTTTACTTTTATTGTGCTGTTTTGGTAGATATTTTCAATCGTTTTGATTATTTCTAGAGGTATCTCTTTTGCGTACAATAAGTGGATAACGTCTTTTAATTTGCCTCCGTCAATTGCCTTTTTAAGGTGCACGAAACATAGATATGCTGGTTTGTTGTATTCTAATGATTTCTCTTTCACTTGCCTCATTATAAATATAGCCTCTGTGCATCATCTTCCCGACCTATAACCTTGTTGTTCTTCTGCTAGTGTTATAATTTCATTCAGTTTATTTGTTATCACTTTGGTTGTTAATTTTAGTGTTGTGTATAATAAATAAATTCCTGTGTAATTTTTCGGGTCCGATTTGTCTCCCTTTTTGAAAAGAGGTATTAGGATGTTTGATCTCCATTCTTGAGGAATTCTGTTTTGTTCTATTATTTATTGGATTAGTTTTAATAGTTGTTTGGTCAAATCTAGTCCTCTGTTCTTAAGGAGTTCTTTCAGTATTCTGTTCTCTCCTGGTGATTTTCTATTTTTTAATTTCTTTAATGCTTTCTTTACCCCTTCCTTCTCATTATTTATTTCTTCGTTTGTCGTCACCTCTGGTGTTGGTCGTTAATTATCGTCACCTTTAGCAAATAGGGATCGAAAGTAGTCTACCCATGTTTCTTTCTGAATGTGTTTCGTTTTTATTAGTTTGTTCATCTCTCTTCTTTGTCCTCTGATCATTCTCCATATTTCTTTTTGTGTTTCGTAGTCGTGTTCCATCTGTTTTGAGAAGCTTTGTCAGTATTTCCTTTTTATTTGCCTAACTAAAGTATTCGTTTTATTTCTGATTCGTTTATAGTGGTTTTATGCCTGTTGTGTTTGTTGTGTTCTGTATTGTAAAAAGGCTTTCTTCTTTTCTTCACATTTTGTCTTCACTTCCTCTCTAAACCATGGTGTTTCGTTTTTTAATATCTTAGTGTTTAAATAGGTCTATGAAATAAGGTATATAAAGTTGATGTGCTGAACTGATGCCAGAAACAATTACCTTTTAAATGCAAATCTATATAAGCAGAAACTCAGATGGAAATGAACAACCAGATGATGAAAAAAAAGGGGATTCAGAAAACCAACACAAGTCATAATGCTACTTGAACAACCACTTTTTGGTTCAAATAGATCAGTGACTTTTGATAATTGATTCACTTTGATTGAGTTATAGCAGCTCATAAAACAAAGAGACTTGACTCGTATTGGTACTCTTAAGAAAAACAAAAAGAAAATGCCTGGGTTTTTTTACTATTAAGAAATCGTGAAGTAAAAACAAACCTGTATGAATATACAAAAGATATTACATTGGTTTCTTACATTATAAAATTCAATAAGACTCTTGTTTTGTTATTATTCTCCCACCACAATACCAATACAGACCCACGAGCCATTAAACTTGATAGTATTGCTGATTATAACTCCACTGAAAGTATCGAAACGTAGCAAGGTTAATTGTGGTCGTCGAACTTGACGAACTGTATATCTGTATGAATGCGTACCCACTTACAAACATACTAAGGACCTATAATTCTTAAAATTTATTTAAACATGAGTATATCAGCTTTACCGGCGCTTTATCAGCACCAGCGAGATGGCATCTCGCATTAAAAAAGTATGGAAAATCAATATCTACTTTTACAATCAATGGAAGCTCAGATTGAGCATATGTGAATTCTTCGGCGTTGAAGACGTCGTAAAACCCTTGAAAGCGAGAGTTAAAAAGCTATAAAAAGAAAAAATTGCTCATTTTGTCACTACAAGAAACCAAGAAGTTTTTTTGTTTGGAATGCGCAAAAAAGTATGCAGAGGTACTGCAGAAGCTGAACTTTAGTTCTATTTTTTTTTAACTATAGGTTTGTTTTTTTCGATAAATGGAAATGTTATTATATTCTTAAAATTATAAACGACCTTTTTAATATTCCTCTACATATCTTTATTAGGTCATTGTCAAATAAAAATATGTCAAAAACTGAAGGATACAGGTACTACCTTTATTTCTTGTAATATTCCTTAACAAAGATTCACCAGGTACTTAGTCTTTTTGTATAGTTTTGATCATACATTAGTATATTTCAGAACAAAAAATAAATAATGGGGACCAAAAGAGGGACGAGCACAAAACTTTAATATCACTGAAATAACATGAATGACTATTGTGTCGTTTTTCATTGCACGTATTCGTTTAATATTGCTTTGTGGATTATAAGCTCAAAAACTGTGCAAGAAATAATTTTCGAGCGAGGTATAATAAATCATCTCTTAACATATAATTGGCACAAAGTTAGGAACAACGTCGAAAACGTCGCTCTAGAACTGTATATACAATCTCCCAACTACTCGATTGAACGCCGAAACTTAAATCTTCGAAAGCATATTAACAGTCCGAAGTTGACGTTGACATTCTGTCAAGCTAGTCAAACATCAAACGTTAGTTCTGAAGTAGATTTTCGTATCTAAATTCGATCAACTTTGAGGTTTAGAAACTATTCCAAGGAATTGTTTAACTTTCAATTGTAAACAACTCAAACGATATCGTTTCTTGTCTACAGATCTCCAGCTGACTAGTTTCAACATCTAAGAATTATGCATTTGTTTGCGTTACACCAAAAAAATCATTCTGTACAGAATTTACAGAATATATAATTTCTTGCCGTATAAAATATCTATCTTAACAATGCGCGGCAAAACAAAAAATAGGAGGCAAGAAAATGAAAATTTTACTGTTTTACTGTAATTATGTTTACAACTCAAATGGTGTTTAAAGTAACATTTGGAAAACAGATTAGTGTGTCCAATGATACACTTGTGCATTATCTTATCTATATCTATATGTAATATACCTACATTATTTTTTTTTGTAAGGTGTTAGGATTAAGTTAACAAAATTGCATATTAACGAACCATCATAATGGACCAAGTAAATCCAGACATAAAACGCAGAGTAACAATGACTAAAACCACTTTTCTGAAAATGAAGATATTTATTTGCAACAACCATCTTTGTTAAGAACTAAAAAATAAAATGATAAATTACTATATTTGGTCTGTACTTTTGTAAGTAGCAGAAATGTGAACACTAAAAATATCCAACTTGAACCGAATTGAAGCATTAGAAATGTCGATTCAGAGAGGATCGTTAAGATACCTTGGACGGAGAGGAAAACTAACAAGAAAGTACTAAAGAAACTCAACAAAGATCGAGAATTACTAAATACTGTTAAACACCGAAAAATCTGGGATTGAGGGGAAATCGATGTAGAATACTGCAACTAATTCTTAAAGGTAAAATGGAAAACGTGTACGTGGAAAACAGGTTTCTTGGCTAAAAGGTTATTTCATTTGGCAGACCATCAAGAAGCACTTGCAATAGTGATCGCTAACGTCGAAAAATTCTAATGTGATACCTGAAGACGAAGAAGAAGTACGGAGTACGAAGTTGTTTACAAAACTTGGTTTTTTACACTGCTAAAAAGTAAAGCTTTTCTATTTTCATTACGGACTTACGTTTTTCTCATTTTTTAACACATAAACTATATTCTTTCGTTATAGGTAATTTAAAACTATAAAAAAATCTTTTTCTAATTCAACGTTTTGGCTTTAAAATTCTGAGGTAAATGCGTGACAGACAGATTACATTATTTCAGTTCAGTTACAAACCTAAACAAATTGTTCCTAATGCTGCTGTATACATACGCATTCGATCTCAAGAGAAAACAGTAAGTACAATAATTTATCGTTTTCGGTCGAGACACAGGCCAAATGTATCACATTATTGTTACTAATGGTGACTATAATTTATGGACCTATAAAGCAACTGTTATTTATGCACTATAAGAAGAAGAGAGGGAAGAAAGTCTTAGTTCAATTATATTTTAAACGTAAATGTTTGTTAAACTTAAAAAGAATTCTATAGTATCTCAGAAATTGTAGGTAAGACACCAAATTAGGTGAATAGAAAATAGTTGTTCGTTCCAAACGGAAACATAAAATTACGGCAAATTGGTAGACTCTTTTTCGCCGAAATTCCTCGTACATCCTAAACCGCCCAATAATCTATCGAAGTAAGTAAACATTGTAAAAATAAAGCCGTAATACATACATTCCGTTTTGTGGTAGCATAAAAGAAACCTTTTTGCTAAAGAAAAAACACAGAATTGAAAGTTTTGTGTTAAAGCTGGCAATTTTGTACTCATCTGGACCATAAAATGACTATTGTTTCGAAAAGAATAACGAATACACACAAAAACAAAACATAATCTTTAAAATAGAAAAAACAATGTCTTGGAAAAAATGTTTAAAATTTTTTAAATGCTTTTAAAATCGCTACGGCGATCTGTTTCTGGAACGATACAGATCGCCGTAGAACTTTTCAATTGAGTTTGCTATTTCAGATTTACTTTTTTCTTGTCGTCCTTGTTCATTTTTACTGGTTATTATTTTTTTCTTTCCTAGTTTCGGTTTGATGCATTTGAGACTTCGGTTTTACTCTATGACTTGTTCTATACGGTCTTCTTGATGTTTTTTAATGTCCTCTTTTATCTGTTTTCTTATTACTCGATTAAGTTCCTTAAATTCTGCCATTCCCCTCATATATAATATAACATAATAGTTATATGATATTATATAATATAATAGTACATAATATCTCCGTATACATATAATATATTAGTACAATATCCCACTGCAGGATCACTAGCATCATAACATAACGTTGTTAACTAAACAATTTTCACATACATTTCAAATTAGGGGAATACATTGATAATAAGGTTACCAGTCAAAAAGTGGCCGAAAATATTTTTAATTCAATTACCTACTGTCTAATTTATATAGATAAATTTTCATTGGACATGGAATCTCATAAAAATACGGCTAGGTAGTGGCTTAGTCGGTTTGACAGTTTGACATTGTTTATGTAAAATTTGGCTAGGAAGATATTTTTATCGACCTTTTTGAAAAATTTTAATACAGTTTTTCGTAGACCCATATTTTAGTACCCAATTTTTTTTTCAGATACGTGTACTAGATAGCTACAAAAAACTACTTGGCATTTAAAATAGCTCAGTGACTAGCCAATTAAATCGTGCGAATATTCGGACATTACTCAGGTTTTTTTTGATCGCTTTTATTATCCTTAAAATAGACTTTAAAAACAAATTTCCTTTAAAATAAAGTCAGTTTATGATTTGGCGGAAAATAAAAGATCTTCTAATCTTAGCTCCTCAGAAAAATATCCATCTATCAATCGAATATACTCGATTCGGAGATTTTATCCTAAAAATATCGTATTCTGTTTTTCTACCTTTTTCCTAGAGAACGTACGTTACAAAAGCATCAAGAAAACAAACTGGCTACTGACAAAATGTGTTCTTGCGTAATGAGATTAGATCCCCGAAGAGGACGAACATTGCACTAGAGGTGCCGGCCTACCTTTGTCCCGCACCTAATCAGAATCTATCACGACTGTTTCATTCGAAATTCTATCGTCGTGTTCACGAGACCATCGGGACGAAACGGGACGCCTGGGAGGGACCTTAATGAAATTTCAGCTGATAGTTTGTTATGAGTTTTCCAGATTAGGGTCTGACCTTTGTGCTAGTTTAAAGATCGAATATAATTAATAAGAAGCCTCATCCTGTTTTATATACAAAGTTGTTTTTTAACGTACAAATTCAAACTATAATATTTTTTAATTTGTTTTTAATTTTTTTAATTGTTACAATAAAGAAAAAACGAAGTAGCAAATGCCTAAAAAATGTCAACGTGGAAACTTAATTTCCGTAGAAAAAGGAGGCAATCAAAAAGAAAATTAGATGCTACAAAAGAATAGCATTGATAGATAAAGTGTAAAATATATTTTTAAGTATTAATCATTATAGGTCGAACCTTAGCAAAAAATCATAATTGGAGCAAGCTTTGTAATCAAAATTTCATCGGTTAGACTATTAGTCATTTCTACACCAATTGCAAAATGATTTTAATTTTTTTTTTTAATTTTCGCTTTGCACCAGTGGGTATAGGTTTAAAAGTTTCGGCAGATTTTTTTCGGTTTAGTTGCTTCTCTTCTTCTCCTCCTTTTATATGTACCAGCGATCCAGTAGCAACGGCAGTTTTAAAAGATTTTTAATGAATGGTAAAATTTTCTTGACATTTACTTTTTAATTAACCGCGATATATTTCTTGATAAAAAGGTATTACAAAAAAAAACGTTTGACAAGAAAAAACCGTTACAAATGTGGACTATGACTTAGATCGTATGCTTTTTCTACAAGTACAAGAAAACTAAATCAACATCATTATTATACAAGTCAGCTAGAACAACCGACAAACTTGATAATTTGATTAAACAGTTCTATAGAGATCTACAAGTCTTAATACAGAGCAAAAAAAATCATAAAATAACGTGAATAATGGGAGATCTCAATGCAAAAGTGAGAAAAAGGCAAAGTTGACAACATTAATGTTTTACCTAAACATGGTGAAAATTGTCTGAGAATACAGAATGAAAGACGCGACAAACTACTTCAGTTTAATCAAAAACAGAACATGATTATAGTTCAAACCAAACCATTCTTTCAGGGCGTCATAGTTTATTGAATTTTCTCTTACGCATTAAGTTGAAAGTGACAGAAAAAAAAGTACGCTAGTTATTATTATACATAGAATTTAAAAAATTTTAAAGTATAGATTGTTTTCTTTATTTCACCATAGATGGCGAAGTACAGACAACTATTTTTGAGTTAATTATTGTTCTTAAAAATATTCATTTTGTAAAGAAGACTGAACATATTTTATGGATCTGTAAAACTAACAATTAGTTTCAAATGGCTGCATAGTAAATTAATTATTTACATATTTAATACTGGTTTTATTTATCTTTGCCGTATATGGTTTACATTATTAAAATCCTATATGATGTCAAAATTACTGACACACTGAAAGAAGGGTTTAGTTTGAACTATATTATGAATACATGGTTCAATTGCTTTAAACTGCATAACGATTAATCAAATACCATAAATAGCAACATGAGTACGAAAACCTTTCCCTGTGCAGATGTTCCCCGGACATATCCTCAAACAGGAGATATTTAACTTTCTTCAACTAATAATGGAAGGCAAAATAGAAGGAAAACGTGATCTTGGCAAACGACAAATAATCTGGTTGCCTAACATCAAGGATTGGACAGCACTAGACCTTCAAACTTTAATAGGAAAAGCACAGAATAGAGAAATTTGCAGCACTCATCACCAACCTCCACTAGAGGCGGTACTTGAAGAAAAAGATATTTCTTGATAGCTAGAAGAGAATAACCACCTCTTTTTATTACGACATTTTATAGCACCATTACAGATGTTGACGGATCGTAAGGTTTTTCTTTTTTGTCTTTTTTTTTCCATTTTCGATGGTGAAGACACTTGTTGCTTTCCAGATACCGACGTAACTGTAGCGGCTGATGATTGATTTTTTGTATCTTGTATCTTCAAGATCAAATAAATAATATAAGCGAAATAGATAAAACGTTTAAGTTATGAACCAAGGACGAGAAAAAAAATATTAAACACAAATCACTGTATACACAGATAAAAGAAAAATAAAAGACGCGAAACAAATATGGATTAAGGAACAATATGAAGACATAGAAAATTATGAAAACAATATGACAGTCTTAATATGTAGATAAAACTAAAGAATTAACAAATATCGAGAAGAACATCTAGATCCTGCTACTATCAGCAGAGATAGAAAAGAAATTACATCACTTACACTAATATCACCAATATCACCAATTGAGCTATAGGTAAAAATCACTCAAACCAGCAAACAGTGGAAAAATTATTTTATTGTATAAAAAATAGTAAATATTAAGAATAGATCACTTTAAACGATTCGGTGACATCTATTTAGCTTATCAATATATATTACGAAAATTTGTTCAAAAATAATTTTCAGTCAATTATCATTATTTTTTTAATGGATTAAACCCTTTTAGGGTAAATTTATTAACCGTTTTTCTTCTGGTCATGTTTCTTCTCAATTATACATATTTTCGACGAGCTCATATAAACATCCGTCCATTTTTTGAAACGGAAACATAAATTATCAAAATACTCTATATTTTACTCGATTCTTTGTTTTTACGTAGGAGCGTTAGGTCATATATACACCTATGGTACATTTATTCGCGAGTGTAACCTCCCTGATATAAGGACAGAATTATGAAAATTGTTTTGCCGAACCATAAAAGCGGAAATTTTGTTTAGACCTAAATAACACCAAAGAACATTAATCACGGATATGCGGAACGCTCTAAGGACAGCCCTGTCATTTTGCAATTCAAATTTTTCCCAAGTTTTTTATTAATGGCGACGGACGATTTTGCTATGACAAATTTTCTACGACACACTTTTAATATGTGTTTTTATTCGACTATTTATATATGTTTGAAATGATGACATATAGTGCATGGAGTTTTATTCTGGTGTTGTTTAAATGCACTTTCTATGCAGTTTATTAATATACGGTTTCCAATAATAACTCATTACGGTGCTGAAACTACTTTCTTGTGTTATTTCTATGAAATTTGCCCATAATTTGATTTAAAAACACGTGTAGTTTGATGATTGTCAAAATAAAAATTCGTTAGTGTTATTTTTTATACGTTTTTGTTTTAAACTACTCCTTTCAAAGTAAAGTTCCTGATAAATTTTTGAATATTATTAGATTAATATTATAAAAAAAATATCTTAGTCGCTATGAGACTAAATATTCTCTTTATATTAAGACAGATTTGATCGTTTGGCATATATAAATTTTAAATCTTGTATTATTATCCTTACAGACATTCTACAGATAATCTGTAGAATACCTGACAATACTTGGACCAGCCACAGCAACCATCGTAATGCTATAAAAAGAACACCAATCATATTATTCTGCTATTGGTCTTTTGTGTATTTAACTAAAAAACTATTTTAAAGTTAATAAATATAGTGAAGTTTTTTTTTTTTTTAATTTAAAGAAACAAAGTCGCATCCACCCGAAGGTTATTAGCGACATTCCTGTAACATTTGTAATAATATTAAATTAACATTTGTAACAATCAATCATTGTAACAATTAATTACAATTTGTGAACAATTGAACATTTGTAACAATTAATTAAGTTAAATTTTGTGTAACATATTTATAGATTTTAAGTAACCAATAAATTGTTCGGAACTAAACTTTTGTTGAGGAGTGCTTTCAGGTTATTTGGCAAATTGTAAGACTGTCTTTGATCTACATATTTAGAACAGTCTATCAAGAAGTGCTTTATACTGTCTACTGTATTGCAGGTTTCGCATTTTGGAGGTTCACTATTTGAGAAGAGATAGGCATGAGTATACCTACAGTGTCCAAGTCGTAGACGTGTAATAATAGTTTGGCATCTTCTACTTTTGGCTGTGGACTTCCATGAAAAAATATCACTTTTGATGGTTCTGAGTTTCGAACTAGAGTCATTCCACTCCCGATTCCACGCACTTAACACCTTATTTTGAAATAAACTTTTAGATCGCCTGCGATACTCCGACACTCTGTTTCTGATACGTCACTGGTGATAGCGTTACGCGCACTAGTATCTGCTTCTTCATTCCCTTCTATGCCTATATGAGATGGTATCCATAGGAAGTGGACTCTTCTGAAATTTTCTTGAGCTTTCATTAATTCGGCCCTGATAATTTTCTCAATGGGGTGTTTAGGGTATACATTTTGCATAGCTTTGACTGCGCTGAGAGAGTCAGAAAGGACTAGACAACAAGGGATGTTTTTAAGATTTACTTGCTTGATGGCTTTGAGCAAACCAAATAGTTCTGCAGTATAGATGCTGGAATTTAGAGGAAGTTTAAATTGAAAAGTTTCATTTGGTGTTACCACTGCTACTCCAACGCCAAGTTCACCTTTGGATGCATCTGTATAAATTTTAATCCACTCATTGTATTGTTGATCTAGGATTGAATTTAGTTTAACTTTAAAAATAATAGGACTAGTTTCATGTTTATTATATATACTTAACGCTGTAATGACTTTGGGCTGTTCGATAGTCCAAGGTAGATAGTTATTGGTATTTGTTTGAAATACTTTTGGGAATTGAATGTTCAGTCTGGAGCTATATAATCGGATTCTCTCGTAATAAGGTTTGGGGGCACGGGCTTATTATTGTAATAATTAATATATTTGTTATTAAAAGTATTAAAGTAGAGGGGTTTTTTTATATTTGAGGCTATAGATGTAGCATGCGCTAGAGCTAAGTATATTCTTCGGTAATTTAGAGGTGGCTCGCCGGCTTCGCTCAGTATGCTTTCGGAAGAGTTGTCCGGAAGGCTCCGAGTGCAATTCTAATACCAGCGTTGTGTATGCTGTCAAGTTTTTTAAGTTGTGTTTTTGAAGCAGATGCATATGCAATTGATCCATAATCTAATTTAGATCTAATTAGTGTTTTATATATTCTCAACAGAGTTTCCTGATCTGATCCCAATTTCGGTTTGCCAAATATAGTGAAGTTTATTTAACAAAAATACAATATAAAACAAAGTCACATTCACAAGAAACAAAACACACGACGCCTATGCAGATATGGACGCTGGATGATGAAGAAACCGAACGAGTAAACTATTTCTGCCATTCCAACTTTTCCATGGATGTAATTATATAGACCAGAAAAGTTTTGGTAAGTTTACCGATGATTCAAAGTATTCATCCAACTAGTTTAACTTTTCGCTAGTGAATCGCAATGGTGTGCAGAAGGAATCTTGTTACGGTGGCAAATTTTATGGAACCATCTCACTTTTTACTTATCCACATTGATTAAGCATACACAATAAAAATAACCCAGTAAGTACCGGTAGAATTTACTTCTGACATTTAACATTGTTGCCGTTAGCCCTCAGTTTAATTTGGGGATGAATCACCTTTAATTGAAAGTTGTTATAGTATGCCATAAATAACTTTGTTTCTTAATATGTTACAAAGCATTCCGTGATGCTTTGGAAATCCAAATGAAATGGCATGCAACTGTAAGAACGTTAATACATATTTCATTTATTGGGACACAGTTAAGGACATATTTTTCTAATTTCGGTTAGATATTAGTGCCAGATCTTGGATTGCTTCCTGTTTCTTTTCTGAATTCATATTGAGCTGGACTTCAATATGCTTTGGATTTATTCTATATGCTGTAATATTTTATGTTAATTATAGTTTATTGCTTTATTTTTTTATGTTTAAAGTTTAAATTAGAAAAATCTTTTGTTCTACTATTCTAAAGAGAGACTTTTCTTCTAATTTTAATAATGCTTATAAACAACGTCTGTATTTATAATTGTTTTATATGCGTTTAGGTTTTAAAAAATGTTTTACTAAAACTAAAATGTCAGAGTAAACTTCAATGCTATGCATTATCTTTAAGCTTCTACGTTTATCAATGAAACCGGGGACACATATGCAAGACCTGAAACCCACGTTGTTTGAAGACAGCAAATAACAAGCGAAAGACAAATTACCGTTACGTGATGACGTGTTGTGTTCCGACCTAGAAAAGGACGGGAATGTTGGTCGGGAGATTGATGACGCATGAAATCCCTCAGAAGTTTGAAGAATAATACCGTTTTCTACTGTAACAAATGGCCGCTAACAGAAAAATCACCCAATAAGTTGGCAGCTTGACACACCTGAATGCTTTGGGAGAAATATTCGTGGAATAAGAAAGTGGCGCTACGCTGATGGATGAATAAAGTGGAAATAAACGTTAAGGATAATATATTTATATTGTTCTAGTATGTTTTGAGTCGTTTATAAAATGGTAAAAATTTTTAATATTTGTAAGTATGAAATATTTTATAATTTCCGCATATATGTTTAAATCTTGTAATCATACCCAAGCGTGTGAAATTATTAAATAATCTCCTCTTTACGGCTCTCAGTGGACTCAGGTTGCTGGTTTACTGATACAAAGGTAATTAGCTGTGTACATTAAGTATCAAAAAGACTGCTCCTAAAAGGCTTAAACTTAGCCTTAAAAATATAAGTGAGAGGATTGATTTTACCACACTTACTCTAAATAAAAACATAACAAAAGATATGAATGTGTATTATATATGTATATATATAATATATAGCTTTATGGAGTTTCTTGAACCATACTATATTAATATAAAATTAGTGTTTCTTGGTTTAGGTTCAATAAGTAATACTAAATTTGGAACCAGATTTTATTAACCATTGAAATCAACGTTTTGGCAAGAAAAGCTTGCCTTTGTCAATATTCTAAAATGTACAAGTTTAGGAACAAAAAGTTATTGTAAAATATGTAAAAAACTTATTACGTATATATGAAAGTATTTTATTTAAAAAATAAATAACCGAATAAAAATTTTTGTTAAAAAATTACTATTAGGTTCTATACAAGATGCTCCATTTCCTCAACCAAATAAAATATAAAATATATTAGATGTTATTGGAAAAATTAATTGTATTATAATACGATATTAGTGTGAAAAGTGTTCATAACGCTGTTAAGAAAAGTAATCTTACTTCTTAGTTTTACTTTATTTCTTGTTATTTGTATTATTTTTTGAAAATGTCGGGAAAATCTATCTACATAACAACGACAATCCACTTTTTAACATTTAAACGACAAAATCTGCAAGCATTTTACGATCTCTTAAGGAACCTGGAAATATCCGATGCATAATAGTTCAGAATGATTATTCAGAGTCAGAAGTAACAATAAAACATCGATGCGCGGGAATCACCTTGTGTTTGAATCGAAAAGAGCTTTCCAAATAAGCGGACATTTTAAATTCACCTTTCAACTAGGTAAGCACATTTTCAGTGGCGCTAAAACCGTTCATTGAATTCAGATATGCAAATTGTTTAAGATGTCGCGAAGATGCTGAATTTTGAGTGTATTAGAGATAATATTTGAGTCTGACTTTTGCAGATTCTTATATCTTAAGATTTTAATGATATTTTTACGAATTTTACAAAACTTGTAAGAATAACATATTTAAACAATATATAATAAGAGTTATGCTTTGTATTTAGGTCATCGTCAATAACTGTTACTAAAAGAATGTATCTGGACTTATATGACTTATATGTGGAGATAGTCTATATGGTGGATAATTATTCATAATCCAAGGCAATAAAAGCCTGTGTCAGGTCTATAAAACATAGATATGCTGGTTTATTGTACTCGATGGCCTTTTCTGTGATTTGTCTTAGTACATATACTGCGTCTACGCAGGATCTTTCGGATCTGAATCCTTGTTGTTCATCTGCTAAAGTTGTTAGTTTCTTGATTTTGTTGGTTAGGGCTTTTGTGGTAAGTTTAAGTGCGGTGTTTAGTAAATTTATACCTCTATAATCGTTGGGTTCCTCTTTATCTCCTTTTTTGATCATTGGTATCATTATGCTGTTTCTCCATGCGTCTGGTATCTTGCAGTGCAATATCAGTTTTTGTATAAGTTTTGTCATCTCTCGGTTTATAGTTTTTTCTCCCTGTTTTAGAAGCTCATTGTTTATTCCGTCTGGTCCTGGTGACTTTCTATTTTTGAGTGAATTTGTGGCTATCTCTACTTCCTGAAAACGGATTTTTATTTCGTGTCTTAATTCAGGTACGTTATTGTGTTGATTATTATTTTTCTTTCCTTTAAACAGTTCCGTCAGGTATCTTTCCCATTCGTTTGCTGGTATGTTATTGTATTCCTTCAATTCTGCCATTTCTTTTCGTTGGTTTCTTATGAAACTCTATATTTGTTTTTGTGTACCGTAGAAGTCGCTTTCCATCCTTTTTGTAAACTGTTCCCAGTGTTAATTTTTTGTTCTTCTTACCAACTGCTTTGTTTCATTTCGTAATCTTCTATAGGTGTCTCGGGATTCTTGAGTATTTGATGACTTTGATGATATAAAGCTTCGGACTTCAGTTCAACGCCGGAAAAACAAAAATAATCACCGTAGATAAAGCAAATAATAATCTACCGCACATAGACCAAGTGGCGAATTTTGAAGTGGTAGCTAGATTTGTATACGTGTGCTCCCTGATAACTAACAATGACGATTGCTCCTCAGAAATCAAGCGTAGATTAACAATGGGCCGAACCGCAACAGCTAAACTGATTAAAATATGGAAAGACCAAAACAATAATAAGGAATACTAAGCTCAGGTTGGTCAATGCCCTTATTTTCCAATTGCTAAAACGCAGCTAAAACATGGACATTCAAAAAAATCGATAGGAATAAGATCAACGCCTTCGAAATGTATGTCTATATAAGAATTCGGGGCGTGTCCTGGACATAACACAGAACCCACCTGTCAATTCCGGAAGAGCTTCATATAAAAGACAGACTATTAAAAAAAGTAAAACCAACATAACTAATTTACTGTGACCACATATCTAGACTAACGGAGACTATGTAACTATTGGTAGTAGAAGGAAAAGTAGGAGGCCGAAGACCAAGAGGAAAATCTCCAACATAATGGGCAAACCAATTGAAAACTCTGGTGGGAAAATCTCTCCATATGGCACAAGATCGCAGCCAATGGAGGCAGCAAGCCAATAATAGTTACAGTGTCACTACGCCCTGACAAGTTCTCAAGGAATGAGGAGGATATACATCTTGCCTTCTCTGGCACGCACAACATTCACTTTTTTATAACTGAGGTAGCTCAGAAAAAAGATTAAGAACTGGCCTACTTTCACCTTCTGGAGAAATCAGAATATCCCGGAAATGTAAAAGAAGTTGTTGATTTTAATTATGTATTATTTCGTAAGAAATATATAACTTTTAATAATTAATATATATTATTATTTATATAATAATATATCATTTATATAATAATATATTATCAACTCAAGTTCAAGTTCTTGCAAAATTCTTCTAAAATTCTCTTCCCTGGCTTTGATTGTTCAATTATGTTCGTAATAGTCTTGATGTATGGTAGGGTAGGTTTAGTTTAGGCGTTAATTTTAAGAAATGTGGATGGCTAAATGGGCACAGCTCCCAAAGGCCAAAAAAAGTGATATTTACTACTACGTAACCGACTTTCTTTAATACAGTCTGTACCTTGTAAATAAATGCAATATAGATGCTTCTTATTATAAAAAAGGTAGCCACAAAAATAAAAGTCGCTCATTATCGTTTTAGAGCTTCCTTGTAATCTCTCTCGCTTATTAAAATACACGCCTATTTATTAGCTTCGTAATAAAAGACGCAATTTAGAGTCTGTCCGTAATTTAAGTTATAACACCCCTTGTACGGAGTAATTACAGTCTGCGCGTCGAAACGGAAGACCTTTCCGGCAACACAAAGGAGTCAGAATGAACTAGTTCTTTTGTCTAGTAATAGTGGTGCCACTATCTACTAAATTCTGTATCAGAGAAAATTGTTCGGCGGTTTATATCTCGGGAGAGCATTTGCATTTTTTAAGAGGCGACGCTTTCTATTTTAACTTTAATTGTTATGAAAATTTAAAACGTTTTTATAAAGACACTGTCAACAATAATAATTTCTTCCTTTTATTCTGCAGAGTTTTATCACCACAAATATCACAAACGCACACTTTACAACGAAACATGTCTGCTCCGCACAATTAAGAGAAAATTAAAATCTTCTGTCTTGAAAACAATTTGTAGCAAACCTTTACGGTCAAATGTTTTTTTTTTGTAACAATACCTACGACAAAACACACATTTCTTTTCTTTGGAAAACTTTGAAAAGAGAGCGGAACAATGGTATCCTCGGTGATTAGTCTCAAAGATTAGAAAAACGTTGCGTAACGGATGAAAACAAAACCTGTTTCATTGTTGGGATATATCTTTTGGTACTATTGTTTTGTGGTATTAAAATAACACGTGACCTTGCGGTGTGGAAAAAGTAGCTCGGGATAAATGATAAATCTATCTTATAAACAATACACACATAAATTGGACAATTTTTAGCCTTTTAATATTTTTTCGTCTTATTTTACACAATTTTTTACGAGTAATGGCACTATTGTTACGGTTCTGCAGCAGGTTTGTTTTAATTTTCATTAACATCCATTATATTTAAAATACTCTTCCACCTTCGTGAGTCCATTTCATTATTTGAGTATTCTGTCAATAAAGATTAATGTTAAACTTTTGAGGCAGTTTTCCGAATGGATTATATACCGTAGAGAAATGTTAAATGTAGCATTCTCTAAAAACATTTGACGTCCTAACAAAAACAAAGCTGTATTTTATCTCGCAAAGTAGGCTTGAAGTATTCTCTGAAGGCGGTATGTAAATTATGACATTGGAAAGTGTTTTAATCGATATAACTTGTTAACAAAACATTTCAGTCAGCATGTAGAACATCTAGAAAGTATGTGAGAGTTGAAATTTTTGAAACTTGCTTGCTTAGGCTTAGTTAATTAGTCACGAAATATTTTTGAATTAAATATGATAAGAATTACCAAAATCAAGTTCTGTACGTTTGTAGATCGTTGGCAGAATGGTAAGTATATTTAAATATGGGTTTTAAGACTGGAGACGATGACGGCCAAAGAGACGAAGTCCCTTAGGTCGCCTTTTTTATGTCTTGTATTTTTATATATCTGCTTCTTACATTAGCGCTGTTACGAAACAGAAATAAATCTAAATATTTTAGATTAACTAGGTCCTTCACATGGAGACATTACTCTGGTTTTGATTGCGAAAAAAATTTACCTCTTCCTAATATTCCGGGTCAAAGTTGTTCTTTTAGTCGACTCCATCTTTAGAATTTTACAGTCGCTGTCAGATGCTCAAAAGACAAACTTGACAAAAACAACACGTTTTGAGATACACGGACGGAAGATGAGCACAAAAAGTGCTCGAATGAAATTGCGTCTGCTTTGTACCATCGAATAATACAATTGTTTAAGGAAAAAGATCATTCGTTTGATTGCCGATGGTTTTAGGGGTCAGAACAATATTCTAACGGTTATTGCCGCATGTTTTTTCTGGTTCTTCCAAAAAGCACCTCAAAATATTGAAACAATTGAGCCTGTGATCCCTGTAACAGCACATTAATTTATAACACATGATAGAGTTTTGAAAATATAAAGAAAAAAATCAGAAGTCGTAAAAATATCGTAAATCCAGATCAGTACAAAAAAAATTATAGCCGAACATGGAACTATCATAGAACTTGGGAAAGCGATTGTGCGGTGTTCGTTTTTACGAAAGCTGCAGACACAATTATAAAATCCACAAGTTCGTTACATTTTAAAATCAGTGAGTGCAAAAGGTTTTATACACGGAAGAGGTCCAAATCTAACAAGATACTAGTAAAAGGGGAACCTGTTTGCCTACACGATATGAATGAATGTAACTCTAGTTTTGTCCTGTTATAACACCAAAATTTATTTATTATTATTTATTACATTATGATTTAAACTAGAATAGTATTAAAGAATTAAGCTATTTTAAACACGTTCTAGAACGAGACAACTTTGGAAAACATCCACCTGCACAACAAGTTCATAAATAATTAGTTTACTTTCCTTACCTTTTTGTCTATGTGTTTTACTCTGTTAGTAGGTTTTCATTTTAATCGAATGTTTCTCTTTCCTTTCATTTACCCACTTTCAAGCAGGACGAGGAGCTGGAATAATGAGAAGAAGAAGGTTCTTCGTAGATTTGACCTTTTTTTTATGAGATCTTGACTATCTTGGAGGTCGCCAGATGGAATTTCTGCTTTTTGTAAATTTTTTCTAACCTGGCTTGCTAATTTTGAATAAGATGATGATGAATACGAAGTCTCGAGGATTAATACGTTGTATGTGACCATAAAACATCATTCTCCGACTTTTTATATTGGTAACAATGTCTTCCAAGCATTCCAATTCTTAATGTAATTCGATCATCGTCTCCATTTGCGTTTTAAAGATGATTCAAATAAATCTTTAAATCTGTCTCAGGAGCTCTGTGTTTTTTGTTATTCGTTTATTTTTGGTTCCTCTTGTCCCAATCCTCTATAATTTCAAGTCATTTATATTTTATTTGTTATTACAGTTCCTTTATTTTGACTAGAATAAAATAGAATAGAAATATGCTTTCTATGGCTAAGAGGAATAATATTGGCTTCAGGCACTCTGGAAATATACCTTTTTCAAAGGAATCGTTAATTAGTGAGACCAGGACTTTCAACACATTATTTGGGAGATTTAAGAACATTTTTATGGATAGTCCATCAGTACTAGGGGAAGATTTGCTTTTGATACTACTGATTGTTTGGATCAGTTCAGATTTATCAACTGGTATTATATAGAATGAACTCGAGACCTTTTTGAATCGGGGAGATAGGAAATAGGATGTTGTTGTGGCAAACTAGCTGACGTTATATTTTTACTCACATTAACGAAGTATGCATTTAGATTCTCAGGGTTTGGAAGAGAAAATATTTGAGCTGTGTTAGTTCTATTTCGAAGATCGTTTATAATGGACCAAGTTTCCCTTGCAACATTTTTAGAGCTTCCCAGACGATTCTCATAGTACATTTTTTAGCTGTTTAATAAATTTTAGATAAGTTCCTCTGTACTTGGAGATATATTCAGTGACAAAGACATTTATAGTAAATGTCATGATGTACAGTAGTGAACGCATATTCTTCGCTGATATGCGGATACCTTTAGTAGGTCCCGGATGTTTTGAGTTACTTGTAATTAAAGGAAATTGAAAATTCAGACAAGCTTATCTAAAAAATCACTGAAATTATAGTCCACGTCCATAGAGGTAAATTGCCACCCAGAAGTCAAGCACAAATTTTGGAATTTACGAAAGTTCTAAACAAAAAAAATCGTAAAAAATCGTATTGTTTGTTAACAGTGTTAAACTTGGTATATACTGCTTCATGGTCATAGAGTACTGCATTAATAATTGTAGAACGTACATTAAGGGGTGAGAAATCTGAGACAATATAATCAATTATAAGAATAATTGGGTAGCACAAGCAATAGCGTAATTAACATTTAAGTCACCGCATAGGATTTGTCTGCTTTTATTGTGCAGATCGTCTAACCAATTTAACAGGTTCTGAAAAAATACTTCTGTGGAAGAATCAGGTGATCCATAAATGTAAAGACATATCATTCTGGCATGATGATTTTTTTTAATAACCCTGCAAATGAATTTTTAATTTCACACTAAATATTAACAATATGTTAGTCAGCTTCGTTAAGTCAGCAAAATTCAGATATATTCTAAAGCTTTTGACATTCTTAGTAAAACTTCCTTCCTTCTTAAAAACCACGATTTAATTAGTCGTCAATACTGCATGCTTGTATTTTTTTTCTAATTATTTTATTGACTGATATGACCTACAGTTTCACTTGTGAAACTTCTTTAATCTCAGAGATTTTTTAGATTTTATGTAATTATTCAAGCATCAACATTGTATGCAGTCGTTTAATTTGTTCGCATTTTCAGACCAGCGCATTTTATCTAGGATAATCTCAACGCCAACGAAAACAGAATGACCACGACATAAAACATTTCCAAATTTTAAAATTGTTAAAACAAATATAATACGTTCCTATGAAACATTTATGATGCAATTTACACACCTGAACGCGCCCAAATAATCCTCTCGTCTGTTGTTTTTATTGGCCTTGTTTGGTATGCAAATATGACAGATCCGATGTAAAACGCTATGACTCGTTCAGTTCGCGTAAATTTATCTGACGTTTATATGGTTTTTAAATTGATTTTTATTATCAAGTTGCAACAATAGTTTTAATATTTGGAATGTATAGAATTGTTTTATCGAATATCTGGTTGAAAATAAATCAAACATTGGTTAATAAACTCACTTAACGCTGTAGCTTCCAGATTGGACATAGTTTTAAATTGTACTTTTTAAATAAAATATCTTGTTTCGTTACCTTGAAAACAAAACAATCAATTTTTTGACATATTTGAATCAAATTCATCTTTACTGAAAATTTTGACACCTTCTACATTTTCTAAAGTCTTTCGAAAAAGTAATGATAACAATAGCATTGGTCTTTATTGTTATTACAGAAAGCATAGTAAAACTCTACCGCTAGGAATTGCTTTGAAAAATCATAAGAAAAACAAAGAAAAACTAATTCATAATGCAAATCCAAACTCAGTCTCTTAATGTAGACTTCAAACGATAAATTTCATTTAAAAATTATTCCCAAATCATTAAAATTGAAGCGGTTTTTGGAAAAACAACAATTGTCCAAAAATTAAAATTTTGGCAAATCAAAAAAAACTACCAGCTTTAAATTTCAAATTTTACTTTTACTAAGATGTTCATTGGAAGGAATGTGGATATCACAATAAGTTGATTTCATGTTTTTATTAATATTTTAAACAAAAATCGGTAGAAACTTCTACATAGTTCTACGACTGGAATATGGTCCTTGGTTTCCCTTAATTCTGGTTCTAGATTAAGATAAAATTCTTTATTAAGAGGACTTTTGAGATATTTAGTTAACTCCATTAGATCGCGAAACTTTTGTTGACTTATTTTATTTTTCGCTTTATTTGGTATCTTCTTCTTCTTCTTTGGGTGCCGTGTCCGTATTCAGACGTTGGCCGTCATCATGTTTACAATTTCCTGAAACCTTTCTCTGTCGGCTGCTGCGCGAAATAATTCTTCTACTGTGGAACCACACCATTGTCTAATATTACGCAGCCATGAAAGTTTCTTTCGACCAATCCATCTCTTTCCTTCCACTTTTCCTTGTATTATAAGGCGAAGTAGATGGTATTTAGGTCATCTAATTATATGGTCGTAGTATTCTGTTTTTCTCCTCTTTATGGTGTTTATGAGCAGACGTTCTGAATTGATCATTTGAAGAACATCTTCATTGGAAGTGTGCGAAACCCACGATATCTTTAGGATTCGTCTATAGCACCACAATTCGAATGCTTCTAACTTGTTTAGCATTGTGGTTTTTAACGTCCATGTCTCACAACCATACAATAGGATGGACCACACATAACATTTCATCTTCTTACGAATATTCATCGACAGGTTTCTGTTGCATAAAACTGGTTTCCAGGTCATAAAATCCTTACGTGATATTTTTAGATCCTGGTTATTATCTCTTCATCAGAGTCACAATTTACATTTAACCAGATGATAAGGTATTTGAAATGATTTACCCTTTCGATCTCTTCTCCATTAAGAGAAATCAGACCTTGATCTATATTGATCTTTCCAACTGCCATCCACTTTGTCTTTGAAATGTTGATTTTAAGGCCTCTCCGATAACTTGCTTCACTGACTAGATTTAGAAATGTTTGGTATCAGAGTTATCTATTTGTTTTGGTAGTGTTGTCCCAGTAATGGTGTAGAACGTCGATGGGCGGTGATTACTTTGACATATTAAAACTTGTCCAGGATACTTCTCAGATATTTGGTACATTCTTGCTGGTTTCAATGAAATTTTTGGTTTTGGTTCTTTAAAAATAAATCCTTAAAACTTTCGTCCATAAGAAACCAGTTAGTTTCTTTCCCAGCAGTAACGACTTTAAATTGAGAAGGTTTAATCCTTGACTGCCGAATACGATTATCCCATTCTTCTCGAACATCAAAAACTACTTTTTTTTGCACAGAAATGAGACTAAAGTCACTATAGCAAGGTAGGTATGAATGTCCTCGTATTCGGTATACGTATGTTATCTCTGATGCTAATTTCAGTACATGCACCAGATATGAAAAGCGGATAAAGATGTTGTTTTTGTTCTGAACCAGGCAACTATTAAAGAAAAACCATATTTCATCCATTTTACCGTATATATGATATTTTAGATAATGAAATATCATGGAAGTTACTTCATTCGAACGATATGGAAAAAGATAAGCACTATTGGTTTTTTTCTTAATAAAAGATACTTAGATGTGATACTGCAAGCCAGTAACCTAAGTTGCTGCTGCTGGACATTTAAGAAAAAAGCGAAACAAAACATAATATGGGAGAGGAGTACAAAAATCAAATGGTGGACAAAAGATGAGAAAGAAGATTCATTAAGGGCAAAAATAGTAAAAGAAAGAGCTGGAACGTGAAATGAACTTTTTATAAAATTTAGACAAATATGAGTAGTACGGCAAGAAGTGAATATGAAGAAGAAAAAAAGAAAAGTTGAAAGAACAATAAAATTTCAAGCAATGGATTTTTGACGACATAAAAAATATCCTTTCCAAAACATTAACGCCATTAATAACTTTTAAAAATCTATACAAGCGAGTGTTTGCCCTAAAAACTGAATATCCAACAAATTGATACGTTTTTCCGCCACTAATTAATAGCAATCGAGTACACAAACTCTCTCGATTACCTCCATCTTCGACTGTAGGGAGCAAAATTCAATTTCAAAACTAATATCGCTCAATTTGGAAACATGTTACAGGAAACGATGCAGATGCTGTACAATTACTTTGTGTCATTTGATTACGGGTTGCATATGTACAATAATTGGTGATTTTGTTGTAACAGCAACAACTATTACACTGAGACAAATGTATAGATGATGAGTTTTGGTAGCTACGAGAAAGGTCTCGAAAGGGTTAAGGAAAAGATAAGGCAACAATGAGTAACGAAATCTTTTAAAATATAAAGTATACTAGACGTACTAATAAATTTAAGGAATTTTTCCAAAAAAATCAAATTTTTTTTAATAAAACTATCCACAAAATAAATAGCATAGAATAGAAATGTGCTTCATTGTCATTAAAAATTGTACAATTTTATGGACACAGCTTAACAAAAAGTCAAAAAAACAACAATAACAATTAAAGTTTACTAAAATTACATAATTCGTCAATACCACAAAATAAAATATACAATCCATTGCAAAATTTCATTAAATTGCAAATTGCCTAATAAAACATTACGAACTAGTTTACGAATAAGTTTAAGCTGCTGAATGTGATACCCAAATATATATAAACATACTTTGGTTGCTTGTACCTAAACGTACTGTAATTTCTTAGTTATTCGTTAAGAAACTCTGCAACTGAATAATATGGTCTTTCAGATAGATAGGCTTTTGTCAAGTACGAAACTTAAGGAAAGAAGTTGTAGATTTAAGTTGCAAAGGGAGCTGCTTGTACAATTTTTTTGCCGAATATAATATAGATTTATTTACTAACTCAGTGGACGGGATCGGCAAATACACATCAGAGCTTGATTATGGTGGATTAGTCATGATTAGGTCTAGCTGGAAGAACATGTAGGTGTTTACGAGTTAAGCAAACAGATTCTAGAATATATAAACAGGGAAGATTTAAAATCCGTAATTTTTAAAGTAGCTTCTGCAATGTGTTGTTCTACTGAGGCCAAAAAGATACCGTATTGCTCTTTTTTGTAATTTAAAAATAACATCAGATTGGGCCGCTATACTTGAGCCCCAAAAAGGAAGGCCATATCGAAGATGAGACTCGAACAAAGAAAAGTATGTTATTTTGGAAGATGCTAAATTGATTTCCTTGGAAACAGATCTTATATTGGATAGCAGGCTAAGGCTAGTTTCTTACTTAACAAATCGATATAAAGATACCATTTAAGGTTGCGGTCTATAATAATACCAAGAAATTTTACAGAATCAACGATACTGATCTGGCTGTTAATAAGAAACGAGGGTTGACGGGCTCCTTTGTAGGATAATGCTACTGTTTTATCTACGTTATAAGAGAGTAAATTAAAGTCGGACCAGTTTTTTATTATAAGTAAATCAAAAGTTATAATTGCATGAAGAGTTGCAATATTAGAGTTCCTCCAGGTAATACTGGTATCATCAGCAAAAAGAAAAATTTGTCCATCGATTTTTAAGTAGTGTCATTTATAAAGATAAGGAAAAGTAGAGGACCCAGTACCGAACCTTGTGATACTTCACATACAATGCTTTTGTGATCAGAGTCAGTATCATTTGCTCTAACTAGTTGTTTTCTCTTCCTCAAGTAAGATTGGATCCAATTCAAAGAAATACCTCGAATTCCGTAGAAATTTAGCTTTTTATCAAAATGTCGTGATTTACACAATCAAAAGCTTTGGTATAGTCACAACAAACAGTGGCAGTATAAAAATTATTGTTTAGTTCTTGATAGACCTCATGTAGTACAGAAAACATAGCATAGCACAAAGCCAAACTGACTTTGTGATAAAGTTTTGTTTTCAACGAGAAAAGATGTAAGTCGGGCTTTTATAAGTCGCACAATAATTTTGAACAGGACCGGTAGTAAGGCAATAGGTCTATAATTGCAGACATTAGATTTTTTACCACACTTATGAAGGGAATAATTATGGCTGTCTCTGGAAATATACCTTTCTCAGGCACTTTGGAAATATACCTTTTTCAAAGCAATCGTAAGTTAGTAAGACCAGGACTTTTAACACATTATTTGGGAGATTTAAGAAAAATTTTATGGATAGTCCATCAGTAGTCCATCATTGCTTTTGATACTACTGATTGTTTGGATCAGTTCAGATTTATCGACATTTTTTTAAATTGGCGACATGGGAAATAGGATCTTTTTGTGGCAAAATAGCTGATGTTTTTTGATTTTTTGATGATTTTTACACACATTAACGAAGTATTCATTTGTATTTTTGGGGTTTGAAAGAGAAAAACTTTTGAGCCGTGTTAGTTTTATGTCGAAGCTTGTTTATTATGGACCAAGTTTTTTTTGCAATATTTTTAGCTATTTTGATAAGTATTAGATAGGTTCCTCTGTACTGGGAGATATATTCACTAACAAAGATGTCGGTAGTAAATTTCTTGATGTACAGTAGTGAACGCATATTCTTGGCTGATATGCGGATACCTTTGGTAGTCCAGGGTTTGTGATATTTTGACTTATTGTAATTAAAGGAAATGCCTTATTGAAAATACAGACAAGCTTATCTAAAAAATCACTGAAATTATAGTCCACTGAGGAAAAGTGCCATCCAGAAGTCAAGCACAAATTTTGAAATTTACGAAAGTTATGAGCGGAGAAAATCCTACCTAAACATTGCTGCATTAATAATTGTAGAACGTACATCAAGGGGTGAGAAATCTGAGACAATACAACCAATTCTGGTAGATGTTGTTTTATTAATTCTTGTAGGAGAATTAACGTGCATTGTGAAACCATACGATTCGAATATATTGACCAAGGATAATTGGGTACCACAAGCAACAGCGTAATTAATATTCAAGTCACCGCATAGAATCTTTCTGCTTTTATCGGGCAGGTCGTCTAACAAATTTAGCAGGTTCTGAAAACATAGTTCGGTGGAGGAACCAGGTGCACTATAAATGCAAAGAATGTATAGATTCTATAGATGTAAACATTGTTGGTATAAACTAATAAAAACTCAAAAAATGATTAATTCAACAGAAAGTCATATTTTGTTATAGGAGAGAAATCATTATTTTTGTAGAAAAAATTAGGGTGCCACCATAACCATTTCTAGCAATTGTGGTATATTTTTCTACAAAAAAGGATCGTTAGATTCAAGCTAGTGCCCGGTAACCGCAACTGTCGGGGGAAATTTTAAAGATACCAGAAAAAAATATCTAAAAACTTTTAACACGGGATGTTTTTTATCTCCAATATAAAATAGGTTATCAATAAAACTAGAACGAAGTAATAGTTAAATGGTGTAAAAATAATGAGAATTGTAGAAAGGCACCAGAAAATTTTTGGTTCAGTTAAGGTCCCGGTGATGTATTTTCTTCTGCAATTATTTGATTTATTAGAGTATTAAATAATGGAATTTTTGGAATTTTTCCCATTTTGATGCCATTTTGATTTAATAGAGTATTAAATAATAATGGAATCTCTGCCATTTTCCTAACATTTTTTTTTGACATATTTGATTGGTTTTTTTTTGTAGTATTTCCCATTTTTCTTATTGGTTTTACCGATAGGTTTTTATAGATTTTATTTTGTTTTTTATTTTATTTTAAACGTGAATTAGGTAGTGAATTATATAGTTTTTGTTTCCCTTTTTCCCACTGATATTCGTCTTTTAGTTGTTAGGTTCTTAATGTTATTGTATCTATTATATTTCTACCATTACATGTGACCCCAACAGCAGTAGTAACAAATGTTATCATAAAACAGTAAATTGTGGTGTCCTTACAGATATAAACTTTATGTTTAAATATGATTACTGTCTCATAAACGTTTTTGTAGAGGCTCACACATTAGTACGTCGGGAGCATTATAAATGTAGGCTATAAATTTTAAAGATGGCCGTTTAAAACAGCGACCCCGTTCGCAAAACTTAAGATATATGCGACCCAATTACTTAGAGGCCTTAAACTTTCAGATGAATTGGCCTCCGGCACAATTAGATGCATCAAGGAATTTCATCCGAACTGTACACAAAAGTTTCCTTCACTCTCACACATACACTTGTAGGCCAGTTATTGGCAGTGTGGATTAAATCGTTTGCTGAAATTTTTAATTGATTATTTGATTCAATTTTTCTTGTTGGGATGTTTGATAATAGTTTAAATTATTTTGTGGTTTTCTGTCTTAATTTCTTATTTTCTTTAGTCAGAATAAAAGTCGGCCTAAACTAACATATTCAAATCATTGAAGATATATTCATTATAACACGATCAGAAGAGAGTCTTATATTTTCCAATACTACATACCGATATGTACTGGTAAAGATTTATCGATAAAACTGCAATTTATCAATTTTTTACAAGTAAATTAAAAAGAGGGTAGCAGTCTTTCATTATTCCAATATATTTTGGTTTGAATACGTTTTGCTAAATCTCCGAAGGAGAAATTTGTCAGAATTTGACTGTACTTTTACTCTTCGCTAAAAAGAATGCACTCAAAATGAACACGCTGAACATGTCACTCAGTGAACGACTTCAAGAGGTATAGCACGTTTTGCTGCCTCTACGGGTAACTCAAGAAGACTCGGTTTAAGGCTGGAGTAGAGTGATTCCTGATTTAGAGAGATTCTTAAGTTTTTGTTCACCGAGACAAAAGGTTTTTACCAGTACTTCTCTACAAAAAGAATTGATGCACAGTTACAATGTTAGAATAAGCCAGAATACAATAAGGAGAAGGATTGTCAAAAATGACCTCTGCCCTGGAAGAGTAACCACTGCCCCAGTATTAACCAAAGAACATAAACGGCAAGATTGCATTTTCCTCGTGAACATTTTGTTTACAAAAATGAAGATTGGGGACGAATACATATTATTCGCGGACGAATCCAGATATTGTCTTTTTTCTGATGACAGGCGAATCGTAGTGTACAGAAGTCTTGGGAAGGGCTATGCAGAATATAACATTATAAAAACTGTACAGTATGGTAGCAGCTTAGTATTTGTGTGCGGTGGGATTAATTTGGAAGCTTGTACGGTGCTTACAGACATTTTACAAGAATAGGTCATGCTATTTCCCAGGCCGCACATTGCCAGAATAGTGCAGTCATATCTTCAGAACTGCTCTTTTAATTTAATTTTTTTGATCTTTACAAATTTTCCATTTTGTCTTTTTTTTAAATGTGTAGCGTAGTTGTAATGATAAATACATTTTGGTAAGCATGGAGGAATATTAAATTAATGAATTTAGACTGTCTTTATATTTTGATCTCCTTTTTTTCCTGCTAATTAAATTCCATTTTATCCATATTATCCAAATTTTCCAATTTATCCAAAGTTTTCTTTAACCCATAGAAAAGTAACTGTTTTCTTATTTTATTTTAGATCTTGAAATAATTTTTCAATATCAAAATAGAGAGCTTCGGAAATATCTAATGAATGGCAATCATTGGCCATACTTGAAGCATTGAAATGTGTTAAAAACTCTTATATTCTTATAAGAAAATGTTAATTCTTTCAGACTGTGTTTGAGTTCTATAGAACATAAAAAATACTTTTTTGGTCAAAACATTTAGTAATCGTAATATATTTTTAATAAAGGATCAGATAAAGCATTTAGCAGACTCTGGCTTCAATACAAAATTTATTTGGGTTAAGGCTTATATTGGACTCAAAGATAATGAATATGTAGACTACGTAGCTAAAACCATTGTAACATTAGGCACTTTCTTGTCATCTTCTTCATGTGTATATACATATATACCACTTTATACCACAAACTGCTTGGTTTAAGAGTTGTAAAGCTTTACTTCTGATTGTGTCTATCCGTTACGGATGTTGGACACTAACATGGCTATTCTTACTTTGTTGACTGCTGCCCTGAAAAGTCCGGTAGTGGTTAAGTTAAACCATTTTCACAAGTTAGGTTAGGTAAGCTTTACATAAATATATAATTATTTATTATTATGTTTATTACATTATTCGACCACACTTTGGATGACATTTTGATAAAAAAACTAAATCTCTATGGAATTCGAGGTTCTATTTCTTTAAATTGGTTCCAATCTTACTTGAGGAATAGGAAGCGACTAGTTAGAGCAAATGATACTGACTCTAGTCACAAAAGCATTGTATGTGGAGTACCACAAGGTTCAGTATTGGGTTCTCTACTTTTCCTTATCTTTATAAATGACATCAATAACTTAAAAATCGATGGAAAAATTTTTCTCTTTGCTGATGATACCAGTATTGCCTGGAGGAACTCTTCATGCAATTATAACTTCTGATCTACTTAAAATAAAAACTTGTCAGATTATTATTAATTATTAAATTAATAATTACACGTATCATTTCAAGAACAAAACATGATCGATTTAGTAGATTGAAATATCAGGTTTCTGTCCTAGTTAGCATAGCTACCCTATAGATAGATAAATGTGATTGAATACGATAATTACAAACACTGCAGAAAACTGGATGATCCTAATCACATCTTTTTTGAATGTCCTAAGTTTCAACAGCATTCAAACTTACTTAGAAAAATTAAATCAAAAATTTAATATGTATGCGCCATTGAATATCCAGTCTCTGCTGACTACCGGCTCACAACAAATATATAATATAAGATTTTTCAAAGACCAAGGGATTTTTCATAATGGTGTAAAAGTTCTGAATGCCTACTGTCTATGCAATTAAAAAAAACTTTACAATAGAAAACGCCGAACGTTGGCTCTATTTTATTTTAAATCAAAACCCAAATAGCAATCATGAATGCTTTGCGACGCGTAAAATAGTTTCAAAAAACCCCTGCGTGAATATTTTTTGTTATGTGGTCACTCAATAATAAAACAAATGATTACATTCCAAAACCAGACCATTCATGCATTATTTATAAGGTTTTACATAAACGTTCGCTAGCGTTCTGTTGTCAGGACTAAACATATTCCTGGAAAATAATATGCATATTAAACTTTCATGAAAGTATACTACATACAAAAGTTTTGAGCTCGTTACTTGCTCTACAAATTATTTTAGGGCGTTTGGATTGAAATTGAGTAGCTTTGTCAAAACTAGAGAGTTCGAATACTATTAACTTCTATTTTAAAAACAAAAACAAAAATACAAAACTCATAGTATTATAACCTATTTAAAATTCGAGATCTTTATTGATATCAATTTATATAATAACTATATCAAGCAATGTAACAAATACGAATTCTATCAGTATGATATAAACCGTAAAATAATATATTGATAAATCCGTCTTAAGAGAATTCGCTAGCAGTGATGTACACATTTACACACACTCTCTCTCTCTCTCTCTCTCTCTCTCTCTCTCTCTCTCTCTTTCTTAAATACCACTACAACCTAAATCGAGCCTTGGCCTCCTCCAAACTATGCCTCCAACCTTGCCTGTCCCATGCCGATCTTCTCCAAATTTTCATATCTAGCAAATTTTTCGCATCCGCTGCCACTTCATCCTCCCACCTTTCTTTTCCGTAGCCTTCTTTTTGATCTTGCGCCCTACAGTTTACTATCTAGGGCTCTATTTGGCAATCTTTCGGTCTCCATCCTCACCACATGAAGAGTTATTATTCAAATTGTATAAACTACACATTGAGGTGTCATCTAATATATCGTGTTTAATTTCCTCATTCAACAAATCTCTTAACTGATTTTTTTAGGAAAACAAAAATAAATATTTAGCCATTCACTGAAATACAATTAATACGCACAAGTACATACTATTTAAAAATAGGTAATATATCTGGACCTGAGTATTAAAAGTGCCAAACTTTATTTTCGTTGTTTTGAGTAGTTAAGTTTCAGGGACAGTAAAATGTCAATTTTAATTTAGGTAAAATAGATTTTTGATTACTAATAACGACTTTCAAGTAAAATAAAAGAATGTAGTATTTTTTATTATTAAATATTGTATTCTCAAATATTTAGTAAGTTTGAATTTTGAGGGAGCTTGGCCCTTTAAAATTTAAGGAATAGTAATTTTTCTTGGAAATTGGTCCTGGAATAAAATATGTATTTTGCAAAATTCGTTCATTTAAGTATTTAAAAACTAACATAGCTTCCTCTAAAACCAAAATATTTGTAGTTTTGCTGTATTTCTTCCTCCAAAAGCAGGATAGTCATCGGCATCTAATGTTGAGGAACTGTTTAAATACGTTTTGTAATGATTACTTATGTAAGGCAACAACCGCATTAAATCATCATATTTTTGGTTGACTATTGATGGCTGTTCAAGGTTTAAAGGTTTTACCTGCTTAGAAAATGTAAGACTATCTGGACTCCTTCTGAGATCCACTTTTTTACAATCACCATTAATAAAGTCAGTTTTACACAAAAACTGATATGGAATATTTTTTAAAACTTTATTTGTTTGATTTGCATCCACGGTACCAAAGTTTGGCCCTTTTAATACTCGGGTCCAGATATAATAAGTCAGTAATATTTCATTAATAAGACCGGTGACTAATGAACATAGTTCGAAGCCAGACCTCTCCACACATCCATAAAAATCCTATTTTCCCGATGTGAATTTCAAATATATTATTTTTTCTGTTCGCCTAATTGCATGTGTTCTTTTTTGCGATAAGTGGCAACAAATAGTACAACGTTACTTCCACGAAGTTAGTTAATTGCAGCTACAAAACTTTAGTAATTATATACCTACCAGAGGATTCTCAGTGGAATTTTAAAAACTACTCTACTTGCATTTGCGTAGTTGTAATTTTATTGCAAGTTAAGGCTTGGCGTGGTTAACGTCCAAGAGTAAAACAGTCGTTGGCATAAAAAGAATGCAAATAATGTGTGCTCCAATTTGTTTAGCCCCTTAAGTGATTTTTTTACAAAGGTAGTTGGAAATATCCGTAATTAATGCAAACCTATTTAGAAAATGCTTTATTTATTCTCATTGGCGCTCTTTAATGCCAAATAATGGCTTAATAAATCAAATATTTCTAGTTTTTGACCAATATTTATTTTTTTAGGCAGTAAAATCATGGAACAAATTTTACTTTGTACATTTTTGCTTGAATAATAAAGTCGAAGACATTGCTACTATACTCAATAAACCTAAAACTTTTTTAAATAATAGAAAGAAGAGACCTAAAAATAATAGCTAACCTGTATTGTAGTCAATCAGCGGTGCTCCGAATAGATTGAGAATATACAGATCAGGTTAAAATCTTAAGGGAAGTGAGATAGGGGTGCATGATTTCACCACTGATACTCGGAGCAAATTTTTAAAGAGGCTTTACAAGATACCGATGACGGAATCTCAATAAATGGAGTCAAGCTGAATAACCTGCGGTATGCAGATAATACAATAGTGTTTTCGAATAACATAGAAGGGATGCAAAACTTAATGAACAAAATAACGGAAACAAGCAGAACATATGGACTGGATATAAATACCAGCAAAACCAAGCTAATGATCATCAACAAGGAAAACATAAGTGGAACAAATCTATATGTGAACCAAATGAGAATTAAAGAACTGAACGTGTCTCACAGCACAACTACTTGAAAACTATAAGCAATGAGTAGTAGGACAATATCCAAGAGATTAAATGTCGCATCGGAAAGGCAAAAAGTGCATTCTTGACTATGAGCTCTGTGTTTAAGAGCCATGATCTCACCCTAGAAACAAAATTAAGGCTCCTTAAAGGTTACGTGTACTTAGTGCTTCTGTACGGAGTAGAACGCGGATATTGAAGGCGAAAACTCCATCAAAACTTCAGGCTTTTGAGCTGTGGTTATACAGAAGGATCCTAAAGATGTCATGGACAGACAAAGTCACCAATTAAGCAGTATTATGGAGGTTGAATACAACCGTGGATTTGGTCAACATCGTGAAGGGCCGTAAGCTGCAGTACTTGGAACATATAATAAGAAATTAAGGCAGATATGAGCTACCCCAATGCATTTTGCAAGGTAAAATTAAAGAAAAAAGGGCATCAGGACGAAGAAGAATATCCTAGCTGGCTAACCTGAGAGCATGGTATAGAAAGACCTCAGCACAGCTATTTTGTATAGCAACCAACAAAGTCATCATAGCCAGAATGATCGCCATCGTTCAGAACGAACATGCACCATAAAAAGAAGACCTCTGATCGAAGGTTATGATTCCATCAGTTTCGCAATCGCACATACGTCTTCTATCGTTTGGTAATTCATCTCTTGTTATTTAGACAAATCTAATCTTTATTCTACTTATTTTATTATCTTCTTTTTTTCTGAAACCTCTATGAGTTTATACTCTGTACGTTAAATTTCTTTCCTACTTTTTTACTCTTGTTTCGCTTTCCCAACGTATGTCCTATAATTCTTCTTAGTATGCTTGGAGTCTTTCGTTGCTTATGTCTATGATCAGTAAATTGTTCATCTATTCTGATTTCTGTATTATTTAAAAGTTGGATTACATATTTGAATCAGTCAAATGCTTTCTTCAAGTTGTACAGCTAATCGTACATAATAAAAATACATAAAAAAATACATAATACATAATAAAAACGGACAAACTGAAGAATTATGGTCATGAATAGAATAAAGTGGAGAATAGAGTAGAAAAACTAACGTTGCATGGAATTAAAAACAAAAGTCGAGGTGCTTTTTTGGAACTGTTTGTTTTATGTTATGTATACATCATGGGATACTACATCAAGCTCAAACGGTTTAGTATTAACAACGTCGAATCTCAACATTATTCTATTATTACTAAAACAATGCCGTCCTATGACAGCTTAACTAAAATATACCTTCCTGAACCTAGCGTAGCAAATGTATTAACTTTGGGAGATTTGCGGAAATGGATAATATATGCAGGACATATTAGATTACACATGGACGAATACATAAGCTATTGTTATTGATTATATCGCGTCAGACGGACGATATTCAATACGGGTAACAAGGGCCGCCGTGATTGGCGGTGTAAATACATTGAACCAGCTAATTAAGAAAGTTGACAATCCATAATTATAACTTCCTACTTCGGAATACGTATTTGTTTTAGCTGTGAAATAACACATTTTAATATACAATTTAACTTTCCACGGAAGTCCAAACCTTCTTAGAATCAAATTAACCGATCCAAAGTTTTCTTTCTCAATTTTATCCCGCTCTATTAATTTTCAATAACCGTAATTTAATTTTTCAGTTATTATAGTTTAGTGAAATATTAATAATGCCTAACTGAGTATTGAAACAACCCGAAAGTTCCAAATACGCCTTGAAATTTTAATATATCTAGTATTGCAGAATGGAAATTGTTTTCTGAAGTTCGTAATCGATTTGGAATTTGTACAGGATCTCGAGTTTCTCCTTGACATACATTATTTCTGTTTGGAAAGTACCGTCGAGTAGTTTTATTGATTTTACTGGCCAAACAAGTGCTACTTATCGTCCATCGAACGAAATAGTTTTGTTATTTCCTAACGAGGCAAAGGAAACACATGTAAACGTGTACTGTATATAGTTATAATGTAACTACGGTAAAGGCGATTATTAATGTATAAAATTGAACAAGGAAATATCCGGTTCATTGCATATTTAGAATTAAAGAACACTGGGTAAATTAAAGTCGAATAATCCGCAAACAAATAGATTACCCTAGCACAAGTTACAGAATCAGACTAAAACTTAGCATAGAATTGCTTCGACCTCAATCCAATTATTAAATTATCTTTCGTAAGGAGATATTTAGGTATATAAATAGGAGGATAGGAGGTACTTAAACATTGCTAAACACGTTGGAATTTCCATCAACGAAAGGGCTATGCCGGTCTTTACAGATTGGTGAATAAGGTAGCACATTAAAGGTCTTAGTATTTTTGCCTAAAAACAAAAAAATAGCAAATATTTACCAAAGGAAACAACAACACTTTAGATCGACTATTCATTAGTTGCAATATCATCGAGCTAGTTCAGAATTGTAGCATCTTGGACCTTAATTAACGAGAATCTTCAATACCAACAAGAAATCATTTCTCGTAGAGACTAAGCGAGATGAGTTTTTATAAGAATAAAGAAACTGTTATAGATCTATTATGAGTTCTTAATAATTTAGAAGGTTGGATTCTCAATAAAGAAATAAGAAGACGCTAGGAGTTATCGATGTATTCTGATTTTTTATTCATTTGGTGACTTATCTCGTGCTACTCGTACTCTGCTATCCTCTGCCACTCTACTAATGTGTTCGTTTCCTTTCTGTTTTCGTTTTGTCACCCATCCATTTATGTCTTCTATATTGCATGCCCTTTTTTATCTTCTCAGGTCAGGTCTTGTCTCCGCCGTGTATGTTAATATAGGTATAATTGCTGCTTTATAGATTCTTGTTTTTGTGTCTTGTATTAGGTGTTTGTTCTTCCAGATTGTGTCATTAAGAGATCCCACCGCTTGACTTGCTTTTAAACTTTGTTGTCGTAATTCTAATATCTCCGTAACTATTTATATCTATTCCTAGATATCTAAACCTTGCCTCCTGCTTTATTATTTTCCCATCAATTTTGATTTTATATCGTAGTGGCTATTTAGATGTTGTCAGACATTTGGTTTTTTCTGCTGATATTATCATATTGTATTTCCTGGCTGTTGTATTGAAGATATGTGTTAATCTTTGGAGCTTGTCTTCTGTCTCGGCGATTAATGCGGCGTCGTCTGCATAACATAATCTTCTTCTTCTAATGGCGCTACAACCCTTTGTGAGTCTTGGCCTGCTTAACAATGTTCTTCCATTCTGCCCTGTCGGATACTTTCCTTCGCCACTGCCTGATGTTCATGGTTTTAAGATCCCTCTCTACGTCGTCTATCCATCTTTTACGGGGCCTTCCTCTTGTTCTGTTTCCTTGGGGCTTCCATCTCTGAACTACTTTTACAGCTCGATTATCTGGCATTCTTTCTAGGTGACCAAGCCAGTTTAGTCTTTGTGATTTTACAAATCTGACAATATCTGCGCTCTGCATTAGTTCATCCAGCTCGTGGTTCATTTTAATTCTCCACGAACTATCGCTGCATTGGGTTGGTCCAAATATCTTCCTTAGTATTTTGCGCTCAAATATTCTCAGTTGATTTTCATCAGTGGTTGAGAGGGTCCACGTTTCACATCCATATGTGACCACCATGCATAACATAATATTTGGATTTATTTGTTTCCCATTCTTTAACTATGACTTTTACGTACTGCTTGTATTATTTGATCCAATATTAAATTAAAGAGAAGTGGGCTTAACGAGTCACCTTGTCTGACTCCGTTTTGTGCGGGTATACAGTTTATTAGTTCTCCATATATTTTTGCTTGTATTCGATTATGTAAGTAGATGTTTTCGATGGTTTGTATAATACTGATTGGTATTATTTCTTTTATACAATAGGTGTAAGATGTCTTCGATTTGGATGCGATCAAAAGCCTTTGTTAGGTCTATAAAACATAAATATGCTGGTTTATTGTACTCGATGGTCTTTTCTGTGATTTGTCTTAGTACAAATACGGCATCTCCGCAGGATCTTCCGGAGCTGAATCTTTGTTGTTCATCTGATAAAGGTATTAGTTCATTGATTTTGTTGGTTAGGACTTTTGTGGTAAGCTTAAGTGCGGTGTTGAGTGAATTTATATCTCTATACTTATTGGGGTCATATTTATCTCCTTTCTTAAACATTGGTATCATTATGCTGTTTCTCCATGCGTCTGGTATCTTGCAGTGCAATATTAGTTTTTGTATAAGTTTTGTCATCTCTATGGCTTTTATTTGGAATTTATGGCTATCTCTACTTCCTAAAAACTGATTATTATTTCGTGTCTTAATCTACGTTATTGTGTATATTTTTGTTTCCTTTAAATCTTAATCTCCGTAAAATCCCATCAACCATCGAAATACCTGCATATTTTGCAATTACTGCTTTAAATGTTTACCTTTTAAGTATCCTGTAACTGTTTTTGCCGGGTTTGCCGTTAATTGAAAAGACTGAAAATTTAAGTTTAGTTAATACTTTTCTCCAAATAGATCCCACAACATTAATTTATAGTCTGATCCAGTTCTTGTAATAAAAAAATCAACAATTTTTGTTAATTATTGAAATATTTACGATATTTTCAACAGAGACTAGACTATTTAAACAAAAAGCAAATTTAACCGAGTTGTTATGTTTTCCTAGAAATAAAACTATTCCAAATTTAAAAAAGTGAGTGAAATACGATAATGATCAGTTCGTTAGTAAAGCCGGCGTGTAATTAATAACGCGATAGAGAGTTGTTATGAGCAGTCGATTCCCGTTAATCAGGGACTATTATCCTTCGAAATCGCCTTTATGTCCTGTGTCACCGGCATCAGGACCGCCGCATCCGCAGCCACACCAGCATCACCAACAACATCATCATCAACATCTCCCGCAGCATCCCGAGCTCTGGATCGGAGAGGAGACAAAGAGGGCGCTTCCGCCTCACGTCTACAAGTATTATCTGAACCGAACGCGTTGTTATAGACGACAGAGTTTAAAGGTAAGGATTTTACTTATTATTAGTAGGTCGAAACAATATTTTCTTTTTATTAAAAAATTCGTCTCATCGTTTTTTATACATATTAATATTAGGAGAAGTGGACCGTTATATTATTCAAATATTAGATTTTAGAGGATCCAAAAAGAAGAACAAAGGTGGAAGGAAGAATTTCTTTACAAGAAATTCTGCTTGTTTATTGGCGGATTTATATCTCTATGGAAGGTTGTTACTTAATCTTTTGCGCGGTGGTGACTTGATCTCTTGCTATTTTGACGACACGGGTCTCCTCCATTCTGGTAATGTGGTTATTCAATTCTCTTTTTCTATTTTGTGTCCATTTATTTATACACTGTACGTTACATTTTCTTCTAATGTCTTCGCTTATTTTATGATCTCTTAGCGTATTTCCTGTAATACTTCTCAGTACTCTCATCTCTGCTGTTTTCAGTAGCCTTTACGTTTTGGCAGTATCGAGTCTTATTTCTAAGGCATGTGCTATTATTGGTCTTAAACTGGCTTTATAAATTCTTGCCTTCATCTCAGTGTAAATGTCTTTTTCACCATATAGTGTTATTAAGACATTCTGCTAGTCTGTTTGCTTTTTGTACTTGATCTCTTACTTCTTTGTCCAGGTCTCCATAGCTGGACAATGTAATTTTCAGGTATTTTATTTTCATTACTTGTTCAATACTGATGCCATCAATTTCTAATTTTACATCTGGTATTTGCAGATTATCTGCATCTTGGGCTATCAATATTGTGTCGTCTGCGTAACAGAGTATTTTTATATTTTTATTTCTTTATATTGTTCTGAAGCTATTTTTTGTGGCATTTTTAAATTAATTACTATTTAAATGGGAATAAGCCACAATTAAAAGTTAAAATACGTTTATTAACCGTTTCAATTTCCACTTCGGAAATCGTTCTCAAAATACAAACATTAGTGATTTTAATGTTTGTATTTTCAGAACGATTTCCGAAGTGGAAATTGAAACGTTAATAAACGTTTTTTAACCTTTAATTGTGGCTTATTCCCATTTAAATAGTAATTAATTTTATTTCTTTGTTTTCCATTCTGTATCCTCTTCCTTTGTTAACTGTTGTGAGGATTTCGTCCATGATTAAATTAGACAGCATGAGGCTGAATCAGTGCCCTTGTCTTATTCCGCTGCCTATTTCTATGGGCTCTGTAGGTTGTCAATCTATTCTGACTTTTGTTTTGTTGTTTTTGTAGATGTTTTCGATAGTTTTATATAATTAAATATATTATATAATTAGAGGAACTTCTCTATTATGCAGAAGGTGAATTCCATATTTGAGTCTGACTGTCAAACGCTTTCAATACAGTACTTTTCAATTCAGAAACACTGAATAGGGCTTTATTATGCCCAGGTCAACTAAAAACCTTTCCTCTATCACACCAGACATCAGGATAGAAGGGCTGGTTAAGGCAAACATCTCTCTTGATGCTTTGCTATCACCCGATTCACATTTTTTCTCCCACACATTCATCGGGAAACCACACCCACACGAACCATCAAAGACTTTCAATCTCCTACCTTAGTGAGGCTGCCATCCCTCTCACGTCGTCTGTTTCTCATTCACTTCTATTTCGGCTTACGACACTCTTAAGCCCACCGACATGCTACTCGCTTGTTTTAAAATTCTGTTGCGATTTCCCTCTCCTCTCGTTTTTTTGAAGAGAGCATCTCCCTGATAAATTTGTGAATCCGTGTCCACCATCACCCATCCCTCATCATTTTCTCCATTTCTCTAACATTACAGTCTTTTTCATCCGCCCAACGCTCACAGTCCAACATTATGTATGCCACAGTATCCAAAAGACCACAGTAAAGGCACTGATTGGACTGGGCTCTTATAAACCTGAAAAATTATGCCCATGCCGAATCCCGTCTAAGATACGGGATTTGGTTTTGGGGAACCAGTAGCCATATTAATGAAGTCTTTATTGAACAAAAAAGAATAATACGGTCTATTGCTGGTATCCCTCATAATACTAGTTCCAGACAATATTTTCAAAAATTTAAAATACTTCCTTTGGCCTGTCTTTGTATTTTATATTAAATAACCTTAAAAATTTTAATGAGGCAAGTGCAATAGAAATCATTAGAATACAACAAACCAGCATATCTATGTTTCGTGGACCTTAAGAAGGCATTTGACCGGGTCAAATTAAAAGACGTTATCCACTTACTGTACTCAAGAGAAATATCTCTAGGAATAATAAAAACAATCGAAAATGTCTACCAAAACAATACAATAAAAGTAAAAGTAGAAGAAGAACCAATCGACCCTATTGAAGCTGGCACTGGGATAAGAAGATTTTCTTAGTCCTCTATTGTTTAACCTAATTTTGGATGAAATAATATGCTGCACCAATTTAATATAATCGCCAGAAAATTTAACATGTTAATTTCCCCAAAAAACACAAAATGCATGGTTACAACAGCAAATTTACTAAGATGTAAATTGGAGCTGGAAGGTCAGATAATAGAACAAGTGATGTGAGTTTAAATATCTAGGCATCACATTATCTAGCTACGGAAAGCTTTAAACTGAAGTGAAAGATCAAGTGAATAGAGCAAATAGAGCCGCATGCTGCCTGAATAAAACAATATGAAGAAATAAAAATATCGGGAAATAAATGAAAGTCAGAATTTATAAAACAGTTATCAGAGCAATAATGACAAACGCGGCGGCCTGACACAGAGAGGGCAAAAAGTATGTTAGAAACAATGGAAATGAAAACACTTAAAAAAATTGATGGTTAGACACTATGGGACAGAACTAGAAGTACAGATATACGACATATATGCAAGGTGGAGAAAATCAAGAACTAGTTAAGAAATAGAAGAGTAGAATAGAACGATCATATAAGAGGAATGGCAGCTAATAGAGAAGTAAGGATGGCATGAGACGGTTCTCCAATAGGAAGACGATCAGTAGGAAAACCACGAAAACGATGCAACCACAACTTACTGGAGGCACATTGAAAAACAGACAGAGTCATGCCTCATATAAAAAGAAGAAGAAGAAAATTTTAAAACCAGTGGACAAGTTCATAACTTCAATACTAGTTGTAACAATAAAACACTGAAAACTTTGTTTTCAAAACTTCCACAAATTTTTATTTTAAATTATTATCACTACAGCTGTTTCGGCTGATTGCCTTTCTCAAGTGATCTGTTTTTGGCATGGGTTTACACTTTATAGTCTCTAATGAAATAAGTTGAGGAGGGGAGAACTGTTTGTCTCAAGCTGGTCATTCAGAATTATATCTGTGTTTTTTAATTTGTTGATCTCCATAGATTCTAACAAAGATAGCTTAAGGCCTTTATTTTGAATGTGTAGGATTTTAAATTCGTCATCAAAAGAATGATTATGATCTAGAAGGTGAAGTGCGTATGTAGAATCTGTTTTTCTATTATTGAAAGCCCTATCTTTCACCTTCTAGATCATAATCATTCTTTTGATGACGAATTTAAAATCCTACACATTCAAAATAAAGGCCTTAAGCTATCTTTGTTAGAATCTATGGAGATCAACAAATTAAAAAACACAGATATAATTCTGAATGACCAGCTTGAGACAAACAGTTCTCCCCTCCTCAACTTATTTCATTAGAGACTATAAAGTGTAAACCCATGCCAAAAACAGATCACTTGAGAAAGGCAATCAGCCGAAACAGCTGTAGTGATAATAATTTAAAATAAAAATTTGTGGAAGTTTTGAAAACAAAGTTTTCAGTGTTTTATTGTTACATAAAATGAATTTCCATCAAGTAACGGTCGAATCCATCAATTATTCAATACTAGTTAATAAAGATACCTTATATGCAGGGGAAATATATATATTTTAAAATCCACAAGGAATATAATTCCTGCAGCTGGCTGTATACCCCGTATCACAAAAAGAGGTTAATCTTTGTTATAAAATATACCCATTTACAAAGATTAACCTCTTTTTTATATATATTTTACAATAAATTATAGAAATTTTTGACTGCACACATTTTCTATTCAATGGAAGAATTTCTTCAATTTTAAATATTACTCATTTTGTTGTTAGTTTATTTAGTGTTTTTGTTTACTTACCTTGTACTTGTTTACCTACAGAAGTAGTAGAAGAACAGAAATATGATGATCATGAGAACACGGAAATTACAAAAGAAGAAATGTGGGATATCTAATGTGAATTAAAAAACTAAAAAGCTCAAGGTTACGATAGCATTGCAAATAAAAACTTAAAATAAGGTTGGTAAATAATAATTAAAACCATAAAAGTACTTTTTAGGATATTTTAAATAGTGACACTAAATACGCATTTTATATTTTCATTTCATTCTACTACGACATTTTGTTGCTAAAAAAGCAGTTTAAAAACGTTCTTCCAACACTTACAATTTTGTAGAATCAGCCATTTTATTAAATTTATCTGTCCATCCAAAACTAGATATAATAAATCGACAACATTCAAACATGTCCATTCATAATTTGTTGCTTTAATGAGTTCAGCAACTACTGCTATTAGACAAATAAATCAATGACAGGTTTTTTATTTCTCTTACAAGTGAAACTAGTTTTAGCTTTTTACAATTTTATTGGTGGGTCGTTATCTGTGGGTAGGAGCGTCTGTTTTAACGAAAACCAATAAAAATGATTTCACTAATGAAGGTGTACCCAACTTACTTGGCTTGAATTTGTGTGAGTAATGCTTGGAATAAATAATGTAGTTTAACGCCTTTAATTAAATTACTATTTTTATTGGAATAAGCCACAGTTTAAGTTTAAAATAGGTTTATTGACGTTTCAATTTCCATTTCAGAAATCGTTTTCAAAATGCAAAACATTATTTAATGTTTTGTATTTTGTTTAGTATAATGTTTGGTTTAATCTAAATTGAGAATCTTCTTTCCACTTCAATAATGTGAATGTAATGGAATTACATTTTAAATTCACAAGAATATTTGGTTCTAAATCTATTTCTTCGCAAAAACTACCAACAAGAACATCAGCTATCGCAGTAAATTTCTGAAAACAATCGTTTTTTAAATCTTTTCAAATTTTTGAAAAATATCTGTTCCAGTGTTACCTTTAACATTTTGACAAGCTAATCTAATTTCTTTTGCATGGCTTTACATGCTTTCGCCAAGGACAACTTTGATGATTCTTATTATGTGCTTAATAGTTTTTTGAAGCAAACTTTGATTTCATGAATGAAAGTTGCTAGCTGAAGAACTTAGTTTTAAAAAAAAATTTTAGCATCTAGCAGAGATTGGGGACTCTTGAGAGCGAAATAGTCTGAATAGAAATAAGCTGCTTGCGAAAAAAGAAAATGACAGCGAATTTTCCAAGATGAAAAAAAGTTACTTTGCGGTGTTCATCGTAACTTATAACTGGATCATCTCTTAAAAAAAAACCAAAAAGGTTTAGTTAGATTTTGCGTTTCTCCAAGTCGCAATGTCGAGATATTCTTCATTATATCGTGTTTAATTTCATAAGTATAAAAAGACGAATTCTTTGAATTTTCTTTTTTGTTAAAATTTGAGTAATTTAATGTTAGAAAATTAATTAGAACAAGAAAAGGGACCATATCTCGACGTTGACCTAGTAATTTATCTATATAAGAAGTGTGCAAAATTTGAGAAGGATCGATTAAGTAGTTTTTGAGATACAGTAAACACCAACTTAAAAAACATTTTTCCGAAAAAAAAACGCGTTAAAAAAAGGTAATTTTTTTTATTATCACTCAGTATCGTCTATTCCAGGCGCAGATTGCGACGTTTCCTGTGCTAAAATATGTAAATAGCTTTAAAACACAAAAATAAGTTGTAATTGTTAGGTAAAATTTAAAAGAAAGGGATTTTTGGTACGGGCTAAAAGCAGTTTTGGTAAAAAAAAGTTTTGGTAAATATTGGACTAAGTGCCATATATATTTATATCAAAAAACGAGATATATGCAGAATTAATAAACAATAATAGGTTTAAGTGAGGACTTAAATTTAAATAATAAGGAAAACTTTTAATTAACATTTAAATATTATAAGAAGGAACAGTTTTGATTATATAAAGCTTTACTATAGGCTATTGTAATTAATTTACTGAAGTAATTTCTCATAAAATAGTTTGTTCTCTTCTTTCAAATAAGATAGACATTTTTTCAAGTCTTCTTTCTTCTCTTGTTTTATTTTACTTTCACCATCCAGTGGTACAAGTAAGTCTTTTATTTATTTTTCAGTTATATTTAGTTACATCAAGGTAGATCCACAAAAACAACATCATTTTGTTTTTGTTCTGCCCGGAGCAGTTATCACTCCATATATTCAATTTCTTTTTGTTTGTCATTCTAAGGGTGACTGCTTTCAGTAAGCAAGAAGATATTTCGTTGCCACCTCTGCCAGTTATTCCCTCATGCTAAAAATAAACATTAGTGCTTGATTATTGTCCCCCACATAAACACCTAGATTGTAACATGACAACTGTCGCAAGTAATACATATGCGGGTGTGTCAAGGTAGGCATAGAGAAAACCTGTTGGGGATCCATAGAAATAGTGCAGTACTGGTTGTTTGGAATCTGCGATTTTTAATGGTCCGGTTTCATCACATGTCGAACCTTCTGAGCTTTTCTACGGTGTAGTTATAATTTTTGTTGATTTACACAAGTGTCTTGTCGAGGTTTTTGAAAGCGAAGATTAGGAAAATTATTTTTCATAGTATCAGTATAATGTCGCAAGGTGATTTTAGTAAAGGGATATAGATCTTTAAAAGCTTCATGTAGTCTACTGTAGCTTAGATCTTCAGATATAATTTATTACTGTTTTTCTCTCTCTCGTGTAGTGGCTTTCCTGTTTAGGTAACCATTCAATATGGCTTTTGATGATAGATTCATCCTTTTGAGTATATTTTTACCTTTTTTTGCTTTTATCAATGTTTCAACTCTTTGTTTCTTTATATTGTAGACTTCTAGAAAGGTCTTTTTGCAAACCTGTACAGTTTCACCACTTCCGTTTGGAATAGTAAAATAAATCGAAGCTTGGCGTCTACTTGCACCTGGTTCAGAAGGACTGTAATATTTGTGCCGTCTTCCCTTTACTTAACAAACACTCATCAAGCCCATTAAATAAATGTTTTGTTTAACGCTGTCACCAATTTCATAGAAACTCTTAAACAATAGTAGTTTTTGGTCGAATGTAATTTTTCTGCAGTTATATTTACAGTTACAGGATTCTTCTTCTTCTTGATGTGCCTATCCGTTACGAATGTTGGCGATCATCATGTCAATATATTTATCTTATCGGCAGCAGCGCGGAAAAGCTGCACAGATGTTGTATTGAACCAAATTCTGAGGTTCTTTAACCAAGATGTTCTTCTTCTTCCTGGACCTCGTTTTCCAAATATTTACCCTTGCAGGATGGCTTGTGGATACCTGGTAATAAATAAAGAGGCATCAGAGGCTTTATAGAAATGCCAGTAATAACATTTTTGTTTACTAACTCTACACATTATATCGGCAAAAGATTTAAAGGATCTAAGGTCATTCATGTAACTTATTAAAAACCCCTTATAAATTGTTTTAAATTAAACTTAAATTTAATAATATACTAATAGAAAATTATCTATGTAAATACAGCCTTGCCTACTTCATTTAGGTGGAATGATTTCATTTTTAAAATTTTGGTATTCCTTGCCCTCTAACCGTAACTTCTTTTAAATTTTAACTTCTTTTCCCTGCCCTTTCGTACGTTGTTTTATTTTATTTTAACACTGCTACATACACTGTTGTCCTATGTAAACAATTAAATACACGATTTTAACAAACAAGACAATCCCACATGTCACACAGCACTACTGCAGTTTGTTTGGTCTATTCTATTGTCTCTTAGCTTGCTGGCACTTAGCCCGGGTTTTAGTTTAAGATGCCTGTCACATGGCACGTATATGATCTTGTGGCGTTCTTTAGAACCACTTCTGAGTAGTTGTGAAGTTAGCCTACTTTATACAGCATAGTGCTTAGCACATAATATACAACTTTTAAGCACTAAAAATATTTTTTCGATTTTTGGCACTTGGCCCGGTTTTTACTTATGTGATACTTTTATACTTCTGCTTTCAACGAACTCTGCTTTTTTTTGTAGCATCTACGGACATTGTATAGCTCTAGTGATTCGATTGTTATCTACCGCGAGTGCATAATTATAAAAACTTGAAACTGTATTTATTCCAATTTCTATGTGAGTACTCAATCACCTCACTCACTTCACTCACCCACCTCACTCACTCAACTCACTGCTCTTAAATGCGTATCACTCCATCAATTTCGCTGCGATCACTCTAAAATTTTAACTGGATACTCTTTAGGGGTTATACTATCGAATAAAAAAATAAAGAAACGCAAAAAGACCCTACCTTCTTAAGTTTTGATTTGTTTGCTATCTAGTCCGGTAGTGTGATTTGTATAGTAACTATAGTTACAGTTTTTTAAAAGTAGATAACATTCTTAAAATATTGGTAATTGATAACAACCAGTTCATTAGTAATCACTGCATAGGTTGTAATTTTTATTTACTATGTTGTGTTTTTTGTTTCGATCTCTGATCATTCAGCAGGTAGAAAAGTGTAGATTTTTATCAGAAAATTTGTCTTGTCTCTTTAGGTACTTTTATTGATTTTTTGTTTTCGTTTGATATCTCTGCATTCTCAAATATATTTCCAGTCATTTTTCCAAGTATTTTAACTGTTATATATTTTATCTATATGTGGTATTTATCTAAAAAGACCAATATACTTAAACAATAGTTTCCAAAAGCGCAATTAAATTAATTACGCTAAGTAAAGATATTTGATTAGAATATTTGCTTTTAGTAGTTTCAGAATCTAATTGCCGTGTGGAAATTGTTGTTCATTGTTTGCTCCTACAACGAAATGTAAATCCTTTGCTATTCCATGTTGGAAAATTAATTAGAAATGCATTAATACATACAATATTTAATTAGAAGATGAGAATATTTGAGAACAGTTGTTAACATTGTTTTCTTTTATTAATTTAACCATATTATGTTTCTTTAATTGAAATAATATGCCTTTCTTATATATATATATATATATATATATATATATATATATATATATATATATATATATATTGAGGTTGCAGACATTATTAGGGCAGAATAAGTGAACCTCTTTGTTATTATCTATTATAATGTGGTTATAATTATTTTATCAGTAAACACAATGAAATTAAAATAAAAAAAACATTGTATAAAACAAGCACAAAAACCTACAACATGAGGTTAATCTATTAAATTTTGAACATCACAAAATATTAAAATTATTAATATTAAATTCCTATTCTATTAGCATCTGCAATGTTTTAATATTATTTAATTTGGGGAAACATGATTGATAATTTATTTTGATATTTGATTTATGTCAGAAAGATATTCCTTTCGTTTTATTATATTTTTCGTTGTTGATAACTAGTTTATGATTGTTATACTCCGTATTATACGTAGCATAATACGTTAATAAAAAAAATTGTTTTTGGCTTTCAAAAACAGAATAATCAAATGATTACACACGAATAACATCAACAAAGGGTCAATGGAACTGAAAGAAATTTTATTGAAGAATTCTTACCCAATTAGACTAATTAAAAATTTTTTATTTAACAACCCCTATGATAGAATGGTTGGAATACATAAAAAAGAGAACTAAATCACCAAACTGTCATTTAAATGTTAATTAACATCTTTCCAGATTTCATCTCTAACCATGTAGTGCAATGCAAGAGACTTTAACAATATTTAGTAAGATGGCAGCACTGATACAGAATTCTAATTCCTGTTGCCCATAAAATGAATGTTTGATGGTGGGAAACTATTTTCTCATCGCCTATGAAAAGGTTAAACCATTTTGTTAGCGGTTTCTTGCAAATGTTTAAGTATCACTTCTGATAAGAAGCTTTACATTTCCTTTTGAGTTTTTATAAGTAGGTACTAGATATTCAAATATACCAGATTATAAATCGAAAAGAAGAAGAAGTGGACGCCGTTTAAAAAAATAAGCTACGTTTAATCTAGGGCATTAAATATGCCTAATCCCTGAAATGAAGAAGTCAACTGTTCTTTTTAAAATTGTTAAAGGAAATGTCCTTTAATCAAAAACAAATTTCGCGATAATTTAATAAATGCTCTTCGAAATAACTCCATTGCAAAAAACCTTGTATATCGCGATGCTACAATTTCATCTCGTATTAAATCACCCGATAAAACACCGTTTTACTTAGCTGCCACTTCGAAAGTAATATCCACACCTTCAACAAGTCGTTTCGGGTCACAACCCCCAAGGTTTGCATCACAAAAGCTCCGGATTTTTTGCGAGACAACAGCCATTTTCGATTTTTTTGCAACAACTTTTTATTAGGTTAGTCTAGACGGGGCGAACGAGATGGTCGAGATAGACATAAACTAAATAAGTCAAAAGATAGGGGCTCGACGTACAGAGACGATGCCATGTAATTAAATTTTATCCCAATTCTAAAGGAGATAAATCGCAATGGCGAGAATGAGATCGGGATCTCTCCATAATGGCTTAAATAAATATGTCCTCAGAGTTTAAATGGTTTGTGCTATTTTAAAATTGTTGTTAGAATTGAAAGAAGCGAGAAAATATTGTATTATTAAAATAAAATAGTATTCCAAATTATTAGAAGATTTATCCACTGTATACTTTCTCTTTACTAAATATCAGCAATGTACTACATATTGACCAATATAGTTCTTTAAAAATGTTAACTGGGTAGTCGGACGAAATCAAATATTTCTTTACCATAATTCTTTTCTTAAGAACCTGGTTTGAAATACTGACAACATTACTATTCAGAAATGCCACAAATGATATTTGTGTTGTTAGAGGTTAAACGCTACGAGAACCTAGTGTACATTTCATACACTGAACTTACTGATGTTAACAAAAGCACCATTGCGTCTCAAACCCTTTGGTGTATTTTAGTCTGCGTGGTACAATCGTGCTTTACAAAACTCATTCATTTATACGGATACTAGTCTCTAGTAATAAAACAATATAATATTATGTAGCTTAAAACTTTTAAGCTACATTTAAAACTAAAAGTTTTATTTATATACAACGAAATAAACTGCTTTTTAATGTAAAAGATCAGTAAATATCTTTTAAAATTAGCAATACATGTTTCTAGTTAAGAAATAAATGACTAAATTATATTTGTATACAAATGTGTATAGACTACATGAATAAACGTCGCAAAATCATTTAGTCTGTGAAAATTTTCTACCATTATCTGCTGGATTTTTTGCGTAACATGTGACGGGTCTTGTGGCTGAACTTTGCATTTCCTCTATAGGTGACTTTACGAGCATGTGGCATCTGTTGCTCTGGATTAGGTCGTCTGGACAAATCTACCAGTTGATAAACCAACTCTTCCTTGAAAGATGTGATGAACATGTTATTGTTGATGACTTTTTGATAAATTATATAGGCGTTGACAAAAGCTGACGCCAGAAGGAGCTCAATTGCTATTTTACGATACCATTTTACTGATTTTTGTAATGCTGTAGACTTGTAGAGTAAGACTTTATTTTTTTATATATCTATCAATCCTTTGCAATAATTGTAGTCGGAAACTGAAACTGACTTTTCAACTAGTCCTTCCCTTTGAGGAACTTCTACCATTTTAGCAATATGCTTTGTACTCGGCATAAGCACTTCGCGTTTGTCCTTCCACTTAGTTACTACTACACCTGTGAACTTTTCGTTCCAATTATCTCCCTTTTCTTTTAATTTTGCACCTGTCATTTCTTGTGCATTAAATTTCTTATTTTGCCCCAAAGTTCCCACCAAAGTGGTATTTTTGTTTAGCAACCTATGTGCTAATTTAGCACTAGTATAAAAATTATCTTTGTGTATGGTACGTTTAACATCTAATAATTTATTAGGTAAACGATAGTCAACACTATCCGGAACTGACATATTTTAAGTTTTATCATTACCACAAGAAATTTGTAGACCATAAGTATAACCTCCATCTAATCAGAGTTTGTATATCCATATTCCGAACTTGCATCTCTTGTTTTTGATCATCAATGTAGAGTTCTTTCCCCGGTACTACCACTCTTTGAAAATTGGATACCAGTTTATCCAATAGGGTAGACAGCTATCCAGTAGGGGAGATGCAGTTGAAATTCTTGTCACGATATTCATTACCACTAAAATGTAAATTGTCAACTAATAATTCAAAACGATTACGTGACATCAGACACTTTCTTTGTTGTCGTATAATGAATTTTTTTAATCTTTCATTTTTTGGTGTGTTCCGTGATTGTTTCGAGGTGCTGTACTTGTTCTTGGATCTGTTGGTAGGTCTGGAACAAAAATTTTGTATAAAATGGGCGAGAGAATACTGCCCTAAGGCATCCTTTCTAGGATTTCTTGAATTCTGGACTTCTATTGGTCGGCTAAAACTTGTAGGGTTCTATTTGTTAGATATGTGGCGCATATATCAACTAAATACTGAGATGATCTAGCTCTGTCCATCTTGTAGATTAGTACCTTCTTCCAAGCCGTATCGTATGCCTTTTCGATGTCTGAGATGGCCATTCCTGTCTTCTGTTTCCTATTGAATTTGATCTTCGTGTCGCTGATGACTCTTGCTAGTTAAAGTTTGTAGTTTATTTCTCTTCTGAATCCGAACTGGTCCTTCTGAATGATAAAGCCTGTGACTTGTAAATGTCCCATATTTACACATTTCCTTTTGTCTCGATATGGGCATTTTCAGGTCAGTTGGTCAATAGTGAAAATTGTAGAGATTTTGAGGCGGGGCGATGCGCATCAGAGTGCGTATTAGTCTACGACTAAGGCACGCGGTGACACTGGCAGCAGCAATCAAGAAAAACGACAAGATAACTCTCAACACGAAGTAAAAATGTATGTTTTTGGGACTTAATTATGAATATGTCGAAATACCCTTCACTATCGTTCAATTTTATTACGAATTATTAATAATTTATACACATAAGTTTTTTTGTTTTATTTATTCCTCTATAAGACTACTTAGCTATTGTATGTATTTTTTTTTTAGTATTAGTGTAAGAGATATTCGTAGAGCAACTTTAGATGGCACTTATGCTATTTTTATTTCTCATCAGTACACATAATTTTTAATAATTTATCACACAAAATAGTATTCCACTTTACTATAAGGTTAAAGTGATAACCCGAAAATATCCCTTTTATATACATACAATTAGGAAGGGCCATGACGTGCTTGACCCTATGTTGGTGTCATAAGCGGAGCAGGTGGTATGATTGATCAGAGAATGACCATAAATTGTTAGGGGAAGAGTTGAATAGGTATGTAGAGTCGTGCGGATGATTGATTTGATCCAGTTGAATGTGATAACTCGAAACTAGGACAAAGTGAGCAATGCGGAGTGTGTTGTTCCAAATGAACATCGTTTAGGAGGTTAATAATGACAAGGGAATCGATAAACGAGAAGAAAAATTGTCATTTATGCACAAACATTAACTTCAATTCATTGTGTAGCTCTTATGTCATTTTTGCGTTCTTAAGCGACAGTTATCCGAATTGATCATTTTATCCTTGAACACATTCTGTTATCTGCTTTTTTAAGTTTTTGATTAATCTAAATATTCAATTATAATTCATCATATTTGAGCAGTAAACAGAAGCATTTGTTCAATAGCAATACATATGAAGTCATTGTGTTTTAATTGCTGGTATATGTTGTTTATGTAATAAAAAAATAAATTCCTAAATATCCAAATAATTGGTGATTGCATTTAAGAAGATGTTTCGAGATATTTCTTTTTGTGCAATTTACTCTTTCGTTTTTTGTTACTCTATTTTCCTTATTCCATGTCAGCAATCAGCTCAATTTTATAATAAATAAACTTATCTCTATGATTACATATGCAAATGTAACTTTTATATTGAAGATCTGTCACAGATCAATATAAAATCTAAAACAGCTAAATTTAAATCCAAATATACAACAGCAAACGAAATATAGTAGAAAAATAATAGACAAAACATCCTAAAATTGTCAAGAAACAAACAGGAGACTAAAGATAGTTATCTAAAAAGACAAAAAAAAAATAACATACTAAAATTATAGAAGAGACTATTAAAAATAACTGCAGAATGAAGGTGCTTTGATCAAAATTATGGTTATGAAGAACAAATATGTTATAAATAATAAACGAAATTTAATTAAATCATTGAGAAATTGTATGTACATATACCATATAAAATTTATCATATAAAATTTATCTTGACAAAGGTGAAAGTAAGTGTAAAACTTATACATTGTAAATTACCTCAGAAACCAAACAATTGGTTTAAGAGAAACTAATTTTTTAGAAATTGTGAATCGAGTTCTACAAAATGTCTAATGTACAATAATTCACAATAATGTTCCCTCAATTTCACGTTGAAATTGAGTGAAATTGTTTAGTCTGTGTTTTTTTTTTCCTTTTTTGGCCTTAACTGGTTTTGTTGTTGATGTAGATTGGGGTCTACAGGAAGCAAGACTTAATTTTTTACGGTAATATTACGAAATACTGCTGTATTGCCTTTCCACAAATTCTATAACCGGCATCGAATTTCATCAGTGAGCCTTTTTATCGAAAAAATATTTTTTATCTTTTTTGCATTTCAGTGTATCTAAGACATCATATTAATCATTTATATATTTCCATGTAAAACATACAATTAGAAATTAAAATATTTATGATGGATGTACATAAGTAGCTACGAGACATGATGGTTTTATTATAATAGTATATCCAATGCCAAATAAGCGTTTATTTTATTTCTCTTCCGGCTTTTAGAAAAATTAAACAATGAAGACTAGTTTAAAATGTCTTCTAAAATACTATTTTGTTTTTAGTTAAAAAAAGGGCAGTACATAATGTGATATGGTTTGCTTACATATTTAACTCATTCAGTTAGGAGGATGGGTTCATAAGTTTATACACAGATAAAAGAGAAATTGGAAAAACATCAAGCAAATATTTAAAAATTACGTAACAGTTTTTTTGGTCCAAATTGGTTAAATCTAATTTTTAATTAAAAAGCTATGAATAAAATAAAAATATTTCTCGAAACTCAAAGCATTCTTTATCATTTCATTAAGATAAAAAGTTGGTTGGCATTGAGCTAAAATATTTTATCGTTTTCAAGAGATTCAATATATTTTTTTGCTGGTTATATCAAACTTTTTAAAAGATAGCAGAATATATTAAAGTAAGTTGGGCCAATTTCTTTGTAGTTGATGAATTTTTAAGTTCCGTCGTAATGAGGATTTAAACTTACTTTGTTAAAAAATTGGCCGCTTTTCCAGTTAATACTTTTACAAAGTCGAAACTAAAATAGGTGTTTTTACCAAACTTTCAAGAAAATCCTGCTTAGCTTGGAATACACTACTTAAATATGTATTTTGGAGGAAAATCCATTTACTGGTTTTGAAAATTCCTCATTATGCAAGTGTTTCATCTACTTTATAAGAAAGTGTATCACTTCATTGTTTTTCAGATACAAAATCATGTAAGGAATGCATGAGAGAGTGGTGGAAGTCAGTGAAGAGAAACTATTTATTTCTTAAAAGTAAAAAGATGCGGTTTATATTAAACGCAAAAGCGGAAAAACGTAAAAAAATGGAGTGGAAAAGTAGAAAAATATAAACCTAACGCAACAACAAATTTAAAATAATATATTATACACGAATGAAATTAAAGCAAAAATAGGATAATCAATAAATCAATTCAACAAATCAGTCTTTGGTAATTATTTTAAAGGGCTTGAAGTATGTGTGTGTGAGAATATGGCTTGGAAGTAGGTCATTAGCCACAGATTTTTATTTGTTGGACAATAAAGAAAAATAGAAAAGTACTACAGATTGAAAGCAGATAGGTAAAAAGAAATAAGAATAAGACTGACTCACAATCAATTTATTTTTCTACCAACGACTGGTTTCGCATACTATAATTTGCTATGCATCTTCAGGTCAATGGTACATGGTAAACTAAATGCTGAAAATATAATAACCCGTATTAGGATGCTGTCTGGTACAGAATATACAGCAATTTTGACAATATTATATATGTGTGATTATTAAATATGAATTTAAATTGATTAAATAATAATAAAATTAAGTGAAAAGCGATCATATTGAGAAAACATAGTTAAAAACTTTTGTGTTAAACTGGTGACAGGTGATCATCGGTTTTTACTGCAACTGAAAGCAGATAGTTAATTGAAATTTCATTATTAGGGCTTAGTGTTCATTTCTTAGAGAACACAATTTTATTTTTTTTATGCATTGGAAGGGTAAGGAAGCTTAAGTTTAATTTTGTCGAGTCGCCACTCTTGTTCCCTGACCGTCATCTTGGTAAAAGTGGTGCAAGGAGTTTTCACGCTATATTTCATTAACTAGCAAAATTTAGATTTTTGCTTTAATCTGTGTCTTCTATAAATAACTGCATGGCAAAACATTCCTTGGCGAATTGGTTTCTTGTACTCATAAAGAGTAAACCGAAATACAAGTGTACTTATTATGATGTTACAAATTTCTGATATTACAATAAAATGACATCAGAGCAATATTATAAAGGGTTTTATAAAGAACAATTTTCACTACAATTTTATTTAATTTTATTAATTTTTCTGGGTTCCCCGAAGTTGACCGGATTCTTGATTACTTATTGACTACTAGCGAACCATAAACCTTGGTTTTCTATTATATGTGTTTTTTATTAATATCATTTTAAACGAATTTATCATTTCGTTGACAGTTCTATGTTATTATCAATTTATTATCGACCCTTTCTACCGCCACAAAACGTACCCCACCACAAAAAGCACCAATCCATAGGGATAAAGTTTAATATATCCTTACCAACCTTATCCCAAGGTAAATTTCTTAGTAATAAAAAAAAAACAAACTTAACAGACCTTCTTAAAACTGCTCTATCCGAAATGGGTTTTAGTGTCGACCAGGCTGAATCTGATGAAGATACAGTTATCCTCCGTTATCCGCTTGCTGAATTTCAATACTATGATTCTGCGACTGTCATAGCAGAGGACACTGACATTCTTGTCTTGCTAACGACATTAGGAAGGAAGCAGTCCAATGTTGTGTGTCCAAAGTGTACAATTTTTTTAAACCTTCAAAAGAGTGCAAGTCGCATCAATTACACTGTCCTTTGGCGACGAAGTTTTATATATGACGACGCCATTGCAGAACATTCGCTCTTTTTCCATGCTTTTTTAGATTGCGACAAAACATCAGCAGCTTACAAGATCGGTAAACTTAAATTCATCAAAATTTTACAGAAACATTATTAATTAGCTAGCGGAACAGCATTATTTCTTAGTGAGAAAGTTAAGTTGTCTTTTCTCACTGTACTTGGCTAACATATCTTCGTCCGTTTATATTGTGGAATTAAAGACGGACCAAAAATACATTTAACTTATCATTGCTTCCGCCACAAGATGCAGCGCGTTTCAACAATCTTAGAGTTTATCACCAGAAAACACTACGATCCTGAAGATTGGCACTGGAAAAAGCATGGAAAAATTTGGATATAAAACTTTCAAAACTCCATAACTCCCCGAACTTCTGAGATTAATTTTCTGCAGTTCTGCAGGGAAGCTGTGGAAGTATGTGTTGTTGCTGTAAAGCAGGTCTCAAATGCTGTGGTCATTTCAAATGCTGTCAAAATTTGGTTTAGTCCCCACTTCCATGCGAAACGCATTGTACTATGCACTGTATAATTCTACTTACAATAGAACCTTTCTGCCTTTAGGTGAATTTGACTCCGCCTTCGCGCATCTCCATGGTCAGGAGTGTTTGAACTATCTTTAGCAACATGGAAATATTAAAATTAATCTATAAATTCGAAAAATTTGAAGATGAATTACCCACTGAAACGCCAATTCAAATCTCCCCCTCTTCCGCAACTATTCACCTTCGATACAGAGTTAGATCTTAAACCGCAGTCTAAACCAAAAAAAAAAAAAAATAAAAAAATAGCTGGAAAAAACCTTTTAAATATATAATTGTCTTGTTCAATATTGCTCAATAATATCTCGCGTGAAAATTATTGTCCGTGAATTACGACTGATGAGGATACCACTTAAAAAAACGCTCCTCCAGACTCTACCTCATTGGTGATCAAAACAAAGGTCGATAATAAACTAATAATAACATGTTATGTTATTATGTTACATGGTATGTTACATGATAAATTATGTTTTTATCGTATTTTTACGATTATTCAAGAACCCGGTCAACTTGGCAGTGCTGTAAAAGCCAGAGAAATTAATAAAATTAAACAAATTTGTAGTGAAAATTATTCATTGAAAAACGCTGTATAATATTATTGCCCATTTCACGATTAAAAGTAATATGAATAAAGTTGTAGACAATTTAATTTGTTACAATTAATGTTTAATAAAATTTTTTGTATGGTTGCTAGTTTATGAGATACAGCGCGGAAACTCTTTGTACCCCTTTTTCCAAGATGACGACCGGGGAACAAAGATGGCGATCTCCCAAACTTATCCCCCAAGCTTATTCTTATCCCCTCCAAAACACATAAAAAAAATACAATTACCTCCTCTCAAAAATGCAACCCTAAAGTAACTTTTCAATGGACTAAGAATAATTTGAATGAATCGGATTACAAATGTCGCTGTATCTGGACACCACCCTCATAGCCGAGATACTGTGCTTCTGTACTACCTTTAGGTCGCAATATAAGCATTCTCGCATCAGACCGGTAAACACCTTCAAGTAGAACAATTTTTTCGTGTGATGTACTAAAGAAACGAATAACAACCATTTTTTTTTTGTTTCAGGTAAGCAGTTGAGTTGAAACATTTTGGGGTAAGTCTATAAATATAACTGCACAAAAAAATTCGTAGATTTACAAATTCTGTACACTTCTACTTTGTATAATAATTAGTATTTTATGCAGGAATGTATTAAATATTTGATTTTTTTAAAATACAAGCTTGAACAGATGTTCGAACTTTTTTTGGCTACTAATTTATTGGCAATTAAAAGTTTTGTTTAATTATAAACGAAGTGTATATCTACAGCTAATTTATGAGGTAAAATATTTTCATTGTCCAGTTGGGACTTTGCAAACTTGATAATGATTTATTAAAAAAGTTGTAGGCCCTTGAGTAAATTTCGAACGTTCATTAAAAGTAAAATATTAACTAAATATTATATTAAAACTCGTTGAACAAAGTGGTTGGTTTTGTTTATTTTTTTTGTTATTATTTTATTATTGTAATAAAAATTTTCACTCAGAATTTCCACTATTAATCTTTTACACTAGTATTATCTATGATGGTTATCTTTTCTCTTTTCGGACACTTTAAAAATTACACCCATTTAGCAAAGACGGTTTGAGTAATGCGTATTATACCATGATATCGTCTAGTTCTATAAAGATAAATTCTTGTCTTTTAGTTATGGAAGTGGATAGCGGGGTATAATAAATTTTATCGTCTGGGCGTCCAATTCATATAACTCAGAACGTTACGAATTCTGTAATGCCAGCACAAATATTCGGGTATTTTTCATTTTAACCATGAACTATATTTTGTTAATAAAGAAGTTAATAAAGAAGAAGAAAGTTGTGTTTGATTACATCAAATGCTCGCAATAGTGTGTTCTTTTTCTCTAGAGTAGCATGAGACTTCCGGTACTTTACGCAAAGTATGTCAATTTGACTTTATCTACTTCTTCTTCTTCTTCATGGCAATTTGTATTTTGTAAAAATACAAATTGCCAATACAATACAATGTAAAAATTTATTTTTTAACAATTTTTCTTGCTATCAGCTGGTTAGCTACCGTGATGTCGATATACGACTTCGATTTACTCTTGTGAACCTTGGTTTATTATTGTTCACTCATTCCATAACTTTCCTTTTTGTTATTTTTTTTAATTCTTATTTATTTTACCTTTATTATTATTATTGTTATTTTGATATACTAAGATGTTATATATTTATCATTGACCTATATGGTAGGGAGGCATACCCTTACTAAATCCATCAGGAAAAATAGAAATACTTTAGTAAATACTGCTGAAATTATAGTATGTAGAAAGAGTAAATGAAAAATTTCTATAGAAAACTACAAGATTTAACTTTATAAGAAGTTGTATCACAATTGTTGACGTATATGACCCAGAAAAGGGTAAAAAAGATATTTATTACCTTTTAAATCTAAAATTACAATACAACTAATTGCTTCTACATGACACCATTAATGTTTATATTTATTAGTTTATTTGCATTAGAAATAATTAAGAATATATCTTAAACAAAATAACGTAAAATGATGTAGAAAAACAAATTGAGCAATGCCCGTATAGTTAAAGACTGTAGGCAGTTGAACATATTGGAAAAGTATGTACAGATATTGCCGAGTATCAACCAAAAGTAAATCATAGTAAAAACATAGTTCTCGAAAATGAGACAACGCTAATTATTTTCACAAAAAATATAGTAAAGCAATCCAAAAAATTGTAATATATATCCAAACGATTCTATTTTTACTCCAGTGTGAGTACTTGCGGTTGTCAATAGGTCACATTTTTGACGTTAACTATTCAGTTAAAATTTTGATTCACTGCCCGATTCACCAAATTCAAAAATTTCTTTTATACCTACTTGAATTTCCAGAGAAAGTCCAATTTAAACACTTAGTACATTAGAACTTCTCATCATGTAGTGATACTTTAATTAATTTTCCCAGGAGTATATATCGTATATTTAACATTTTTTGCCAGGGCATACACAATGTAGCATGTAGAGGTCTACAGCATACATATGTATAAGTTAGTGTTAAATCTGGCGTTGTTATTTCTAATGTATACTCCCTCTGCGTTGTAAACTTCTCCCGGCAACAACTCTCCGGTGGATTTCTAGAATGTGATTCATTAAACGAATTGTTCCAAAGTTGCGGCTTCTTGATTTATTTTGAGTTCTATAAAAAGTTCTACTAATGAGTATAACTAATTCTGTAGAACTTATTACAACTGTTTTAAAAGAACGTAATTTTTATAGTTTTCATAGATAAATTTACCGGAGTAAATCATGCGGTTTTCATTATCTAAATTAGAAAAATTAATGTATATATTAAACCTAAAGCTATTAATATTAAACCAAGTTCAGCTTGTTTCCTGGTTGAACCGTGTCAAATTTGAGTATATCCAGCTTTCCACTTCTTCTCTGAAGTCTTCATCATGAGGACTTCCGGGGGCCCAAATCACTTTACTTGTACACTATTTACTGCATTACCAAAGCTTGGGACGAGATAAATGTATTTATACCGTTGATATTGACTGTTCATATCAAAATATAACTGGTTACGAAAAAGTTTTGTATTAAGCTAATCTATCGCTAAGCAGCGATGAAAAATTTCGGTTCGCTGATTTCTCTGAACAGTTTGGCCTTGCTTGGCTCCAACTTTATTTATCTTTTAATTTAATAATTGCCCTGCTACTTTCATTTATATTTTAGATTTAATTTTATGTTACACAACGATCAACGATCAGAAAAGGGAAGGGTCAAATTATGCTAGATGACTATCTGATGATTTAAAGTGGTGTTGCGAAAGAAACCAGAGCCGCTCTGGTAGGAAACAAAAAATTTTTACACCAAATACAAGAATGTAAATATGTATACCTCTGAAAGAATAGTAAGTGTAAAAATTAAACTGGATGTCAAACCTCTGAATGTGATAGCAATCTATACACCAGAGAACATCAGAGATACCACCATAAGGGAAAACTTCTACGAACACCTTCAGACTTTCTGACGAACCTCTATAGCATAAACGAGATACGTATTAATAATACAATTTTCCCTCACAAAGAACAATAGAAATATACTTTTGAAAACACTAGAGGACGGAGATCTGTGATAGACTATATTGATATCCAATATTGATAGTCCAAGATGAAGATAGTCTGCAAAGACTGGTCCACAGATTTAACATTATAACAAAATAATTTAATATGACAATTTCATCTCATGAAACTAAAACAATAGTAGTCAGCAATGAACCAACCAAATGTAAAATAGAAATTGATGGCATCAATATTGAGCAAGTAATGAAAATAAAATACTTAGAAATTACATTGCCTATCTATGGAGGCCTGGACAAAGAAGTGAGAGATCAAGTACAAAAAGTAAATTGACTGGCAGGATGCCTTCATAACACTTTATGGCAAAACAGACACATTAAGACTAAGATAAAATCAAGAATTTATAAAGCCAGCGTAAGACCAAATATGACATATGTCTCAGAAATAAGACCCGACACAGCCATAACGCAAAGGCTACTGGAAACGGCAGAGATGAGAGTACTGAGAAGAATTACAGGAAATACGCTGAGAGATCGAAAGAGAAGTGAAGACATTAGAAGAAAATATAACGTACAATGTATATATAAATAGAAACAAAAAAGAATGAAATGACCACATAAGCAGAATGGAGGAGACCTGTGTCGTCAAAATAGCAAGAGATAAGTCACCAATCGGCAGAAGAAGTATCGGACAACCTTGCAAAAAATGGAATGACAACCTTCCATAGAGGTATTAATCCGCCAATGAGCAAGCAGAATTGCTTCTAAAGAGGAAGAAGAAGAAGGCAACGCTTAACATTATGTTCTTCTTCTTATTATGCCACCTTCTAAAGAACGTTGTGGATTATTTCTTTAAAGGCTTTCCTATCTTTTGCAACGTGAACTATTTATTCAACACTGAGGTTAGTCCAATCAGCATTATATTATTTGTCCCTTTTTTAGTAAATTGTATTTCTTAAAACCAATTATCTTTAATTTTTCTAGCTACTATAAATTGTCAACTTTTTTCTTTTTGTCTGCGCTTACTTTTAAAAATATCGCTCAAACTAATGATCAAAAATTTATCATTGTAACATTTGCACTCCAAACAACTACATTTAGCTCCCGTTTTCTTATTTTCTTTAGTCTATCCATTCATATAACTCTTCTTTTTTATTAGTAGCCAGAGACAAAGTACACAACTGTGCAGGACAAACGACAAATGACATTAACATTAATCTTACCTCCTTCGGTTCTCTAAGACTGTTACTGATTAAAGTATCTGGCATACCGCGAGAGAGCTCCGGCGTGTAGTAAACTCTTTCCGTAACAGTGGCGCGTATTAAGATGATTTGAAGTATTTTCGAAATTTGAAGAAAACTAAAAATATTTCTGAATGTAATGAGATTAGGTATGGGAAATCCTATATAAAAATGAAAGAATATCATAAATACAATATTTCTTAAAAATAAAATATAGGGTGATCCAGTTAAAAAAAATTAGAAAATCGTAATTTCGTTTTGTAGTTCACCCTGCATACAAATTTTAGTAAATGATTTTAATTAAACTTAATTTAAAAACTACACTATATTATAGTGTAGTTTTACACATACACAAAGAGTTGCAGTGCCATTAGAAGAAGAAGAAGAAAAAGAAAAAGAATACTTTTGTAACAATGTACAAGCCAATTTTTCTTATTTAAACGCGGTACAAATGAATTTCATCTTATGTTGTTTCATGGTATTTTCTCTTTAGTCTGCTGGATATTATTTTACCCAGTATTTTATACATACAGACAGACACTAATTGGAGAATATTACCTATTACAAAATAATTTTTCCTTCACACCTGCACACGCACGCCTGTGATTTTACATTATATGAACACTTTACTCCTTCTCCGGTCGGGCGGTATTTTGCGAACAAATTTTCGAGACCATTCATTTGGAAGTTAGAATTTTAATTTATGTATTTCCGGCCTTTAAAGGAATTGATTTCCTACTCCGGAATGTAAAATGGCTGATAATGAAATCAAGAGAAATCGTTTACGAAACTGCTCAGAAAGCGCTAATTCAGATTAAGAAAATATATTCTAAACTTAGCACATCTAGAGGATCAACTTTGGAAAGAGAGAGACAGAGAAAATGGAGCTATGAGAGGGTTGTCCGCTCGATTGGGTCTTTTATGAAGTCTCCAACTAACGTTGGATTCATAGAAAAATTTTTTTGGTAATGGAGAACAGGGGGCAAGCCACTAATATTATAATATCCTTACTAGTGTTTTGAGAAGAAAACATCGACTTTGAAGCTTCCTATGATATTCTGTTTGGTTTTGTATTTGGGTTTTGCGATAGTTCATATATATTTTTTATTGGAAAAAAAGTCGTATCCATCAAAACGTTATTAGCGATTAAACAAAATGTAAATAACAAAATTCAATAACGACAGATTATAGAAAATTTTGATAGATATTTAATTATACACACATCAAAATATCTAGGGGACGCCTCTATTATTAGCTTTAAATCAATGTTGGCTGCAAATACAAAATAAATTTATGTTTTTAATATTTTTTGTTGTTTTGTCGATTATTGTACTAACTGGGACGGTAATCCAGATAAGAATGACTATAAACAATTTAACAAAACTTCAATGAGTTTTTTGTCTATAAGATAGAAAGTAATATTTCTTTACTGGGACTTGATTTTCGATGTCTATGTGGATTTTTATTTAGTTTTGCAATTGCCAATAATGGAGAGACATCATTTACATCGCGAAATGCAGTGGCGTGCTATCGGAATGTTTCAAGCCTGCAGAAGTCAAAGATACGTTGTTGAGGTCTTCCACACGAACATAAGTAATCTTTTGTGGTTAAGGTGTCAAGAAACTGGTGATGTTACTGAACGTCATATAGGCCGTACAATGATAACCAACCATATTGAAGACTGTTTTATTAGGTTGCAGGCTTTGCGAGATCGCACTATAACTGCATCACAATTACAAATGAGGCCACAAGAGACCCATTGGGTATTTGTAAGTGGCAAAACCATATAAACCATAGAAATAGACTGCATAAAGTAGGATTAAATGCTCGAAGACCTGTAAGAGTTCCTGTGTTATCCAGACGAAATCGCGCTCATCTACTTAAATGGGCACAAGAACACGCAAATTGGGTTAGACCGGAGTGGGCCTCTATTTTGTTCACAGGTGAATCCCGATTTGGATTTGCACCAGATACAAGACGGACAAGAATTTGGAGACGATTTGGCAATGCTGAACTATTGGCCAATGTGCAGGAGGTTGATAGACAGCAAGGCGGCAGTATAATGGTATGCGGTGGCATCACTCTTGGTGGAAGAATCGATCTCGTTTGTCAGAACGGTTTTTAAATGCAACAGACTACCGCAATATTATTCTCCAACCTATTGTCGTACCCTTTGCACAACAAGCTGGTCACCAATTTCAATTAATGCACGACAATGCGCGTCCGCATACTGCCAGGGTCGTGCGAACATTCATCGAAGATAATGAAATTAAGGTTTTACCATGACCTGCACAATCGCCAGATTTAAACCCAATTGAGCATGTATGGGACATATTGGGAACTGGAAACACACTTGTCTATAGGTTACGAATAATCGCTTAAAATTGTCTATCGTGCAGTTCTGCCAGCTTCTTCGTTTCCCATTATTCCGACGTGTGAGGGTTTTCACAAAAATTAAACTCTACTTATATCTTGATGAGCTTGAAACAGCTGGTATTTTAGTAACTTTTCAAAAAAATGTTTTGGAAAAATATATTTACATGAGTTTAGAGAGCTAAGGGAATCTAAAAGGTAAGCTCGTTAAAAAGTTTCACAGTACGGTATATAGCGTAGATCTCAGCTAAATATGTGCTTCATATTAGGGGTAGACGAAAAGGAAGATCGTTTTCTAAGGAAAAGATTGATGTTCCACTCCGTTTTCGGACTTTGATGCATATGTGTAAATTTTATAGTGGTCGGGGTACTTTTCTAAGAGGGCTTCGAACTTAAGCCAAATCAGGTAATTTATTTGTACTGGATTTATCGAAATAGGCCAGATATGTATCACAGATTGATAAATCGATCAGCCAAGGCTAAGGATATTTAATATTCGAGGAGAAAATATTCGGAAAATTAGTGTTTAGATTTTGATGTCTGGTTTTAATTAGTTAGTAATATGGTTTTTTACTATAGCGAATATCTTGGAATTTGTTTACATATTTATTTGTAAAAAGATTTTGATATATTACTTTTGAAATATTACAAGCGACTGAGGCTGCATAGTGCGAGGCACATGTAGCGGTGATGTAGCTGTGCCTCTCCTAAAAGAGCATAAATGCTGTGTACCAGTTAAGCTGAAAATGCCCTGTGATTAATCTAAGACTTTTATTATATATAATATCTAATGATTTAAAAAGAGATTGATTAACAGCGTAATAAGCAATTGCTTCATAATCTAGCTTAGAACATATTACAGATTTATACAAAAGAATTAGAGTGGATGGGTCTGAGCTCCAGTTTTTGCTACAAAGAGATTAACACTTTTGTTCTTTTATTACAATAAAGGATAAGTTGTGAGATGTGATCTTTCCATATAAACTTTGAATCAAAGATTAAACCCAAGAAATTGTAATGATCTCTAAACTTCAGCTGTTTCTCATACAATCGCAGGGTTGGGGGGTTGTGGCAAGGAGCTTAAAGAGAATACAACTCCTATTGATTTTCCTATTGAAAATTGAAAACTTGTAAGGTGGGACCAATTTTCGAGAATATCTAAAAAGTTTTAAAGAATTGAGGACATTAAGGAAATATATTTGCCTTTAATAGTTACCACTAGGTCGTCAGCGTATAAACGGGTTTGAAAGGGTGCTTGAATATTTTTGACTATATCATTTATTGCTGCTAAAAATATTATTAGACTAAGCACGGATACTTGAGGTGTATCATTTTTCAAACGATAAATATTTGAAAAAATATTTTTTATTTTTATTTGAAAAGATCTGTTGTTTAAAAAGTATTGGATGAATGAATATTGAATAATGAATGAATTAAATATTCCAGTCATGAAGTTGTCTTTGTGCTTTCAAGCTCAAAATGTGGAACCTTTCACGATTTTGCGTGTCATCCTTGCACAGGGGTCATGCTAATCTTCTCTGGATCGTTCCAATTTTAGTATATGTACCGCCGAATCAAGTACTGTACTATTTTTGTTGTGCATTATAAATTTTTTTCATATTTCATAATCTTCTTTGAAATGAATATTGATTTTTACATTTCTTAATATTTCTTCGATACTTTTGTTTATATACAGAATATCTTTTGCCTGTTTTCAGATGTTTGTCATTTTTTAGAAATCATTTTAAAATATCGATAAAGTTTGTGTAAAAATCTCTTTAATAAAACAAAATATTTTATGATATCTACTAAAGGTGCTTGAATAACAGCCGTATCCAAACTGATAATAAAATAAAAACAACAGAAAGAGACAATGGTCCGGTAACAATATAAATCCAGTACGATTCAAGATCATTTTTTCAGTGTTTTTATATTTAAATTAAACAAAAACATTTCAACGGTTTTAACATAACAAAGAACGGGTATTTACAGTGACCCGTCCAAATAAAACTAGCTGATTGAAAAAGCATGTTGATTGGATATACGAAAAAGAGAGGTGGAATTAAAAAAGAATTTGAATGCTTTATTTTTTATTAAGGATCCGGTTTATGCCCTGATTTGGTGAATTTGTATTTGGTATTGTATTCTGGTTTATCAATTTATTTTTTACTACCAGTGGCTTAGTTAAGGATCGTAAAAATGGGACTGCGACGTTTTTTATTTATACAATAAATGCGGGTTCGTACGCAAAACAAAAAATAGATGTTAGTTACATACAGTTACATAATGAAGAAGAATTTCTTATACGATAACAATTATATTTATTTAGAATTAAATATGCTCTTCAGCGTAAGCATAGGGTGATTTGAATAATCCACTTTACATCGATTTACAAAACAAAATAAACTAGGACTCCTTAACCCCTTAACGTAAACATTAATTTTGAAGTTATAGTCAAAAAATAATCGAATTTTTTTAGTGAAAATGTTTTGTTTTGGTTATAATTAAATAAAAAAATATATTTTCAGTGGCGTAGAAGCTATGTTCGGAAAGATTTCCACGATTAGTACAATTATTAAACCTAGAGCTAAGATTAATACTATTATAAATATTAATATTAAACTCACCAGTCTTCCGCTGAGCTTTCTTGTTTAAAACAAGCCCTCGTCCAAAACGGTGACCGCGAAAATCACATCAATAGGAGCATCCACAGACATCAACCTCCCACTCAATCTCAATCCAAAGATTCAGACCCTTATCATACGAAAGCTTTTCTTCCTTACATCAAAGGTGTCACTGACAAAATCGACAAAATTCTTAAACCAAGAGAAATAAAAACAATATTAACAAAAACTTTCATCTCGTGTCCGATCAATCACAGACAATATTCCAAATGAACAGCACGGAGTTTTTGAAATTCCCTGTGCAGACTGTCCCCGATCCTATATAGGCCAAACAAATCGTAGAATTCAAAATAGGATTTATGAATATTCCATTTCTGTTCGCAATTCCGATTCAATTTCAGCTCTCGGTCAACACCATCTTCATACAGGTCACAAAATTGATTTTGAAAACTCCAGAACCATAGCCCCCATCCGCTTTTATAAACCAAGAATTACTTGAGAAGCCATAGAAATAGAAAAAAGACCAAATTGCCTTAATAAAAGAGATGACGCCATACGGTTACCTTCTACATGGAGACCTCTCATAAATAAAATATCGCCCCCTCCATCCTCGAATCAAAATCCCACTGTCGGAAATGTTCGCGCCAACTCTCGCTCCAATCCCCACCCTAACCCCCACTTGGCCACGCCACCATCGACGGTATAAATGAACCGTCCCCTGGTCCCAGTCGTAGTAGTGAACTACTGAGTGAAATAGAAGTGACTAGTGAGTGTAGTAGTGTCTGGGGGCTCGGGAGACTGAGACCTCGGAAGCCCTGAAGAAGACATCAGAGAGGATGTCGAAACCTCGGCAAAATGGATATCGACGCGGTTCAACTCGGAAGACAGGTAAGTTTAATATTAATTTTTATAATAGTATTAATCTTAGCTCTAGGTTTAATGCAAATAAGGCAAAAATTAGTTCAAACGCAAAAACAAAATAATTATCGACTTCAGATGACTTTACACCGGCAAGACAGAAGGCTTGTATAAAAACGAAAGTTCGACAATAAGATCGGTTATCAATGGTGACGATTGCCAATTGCAAGTTATGAGATAATAAATATATTTTAAAGTAACTCAATAGTAACTGAGTCGTCTATTTTATAATAGAAAAATAATTTACATAATATGCTTACATATGTCTCTTTATACAAATATCCGCTTCGCAAAGGCTTGAAAAATTTTATGGGTAAAATTTAACCGGCGCCCGTGTCCCAGACGAGCGCGTACAAAATTACCAGTAAGGCGCGCCCGTGACTGAGACGGGCACGTACGTTAAGGGGTTAAAGTAAAGATGTGTTGTTATTTTCCCTTAGCTATTTAATATTAAGAAGAACCTACTTCTGACAACCTTACAAATTAAGCAGAATGCGTTAACGTGTATGGTCTTTGTGTACTATCTTCTGCAATAAATAATGTCCAAATATTGACTAATTATCGTTCATAAGACCTTGTAGGTCTTCTAAGTTGTCCGCAAATAGTATGGTGTCATCTGCATATCTGATGTTTAGCCGGTAACCATTTAGTAGAATATCTTTTTCAGTTTCTTGCAAATCTTTGATAAATATTTTTCAGGGTACAGATTGAGGATTAGAGGAGACAACCTTTAACTCTGAGATTTGCTGTCTGATTCCAGTAAATATTTCTAATTATTTTCAGATCTTGGTTGTTAATTTCTGCTTCTTTTAGTATTTGCATCATCTTGGCGTGCTGTTACTCGAGTACTTAATTACTACTCCTAATGTACTGCTCTACGAAACCTTATAGCTTATTATTAGAAGATTAAAACTAGACTGGCAGAAAAATAGTTTAAGCAATATAAACTGTGGCAATTAACTAACTAACTAACTAACTGGTGCTCCAAAATACAGTAGTGCCCAAAATAAACAGTACTGAAACTGAAATATAGATGTCTCTTTGTGTTTGCTGTCATATTCAAATTAACTAGTATAGACCTGTCAAGTAATCTTTAAACAATTAATCATTAAGGCCTAATTGTTAAAAATCGTGTTAAGAACAGAGGAGAAATTGTTTCTTGTGGAGCATTATAGCTCATACGGAATCGGCCGACATAATACGTGTGTGATCAATTTACACAACGGTTTAATAAACGTTCTCCAAGTAATGCTGTAATTTTGAAGGTTGTTGAAAAGTTTAGAAATACGGGTAATGTATTGTGCCAACGAAAAGGAAACTCAGGGCGTCCCAGGACAGTTAACAACAACAATAACCATGAATGTGTTTTTGAGCGAATCTTGGAAAATCCGAAAGCCAGCCAGACAAGAACAGCGTTGCATCTTGGCTTAAAACGAACTTCCTTGCAAAGAATCCTGAATGAGCTGGGTGCATTTTGGTATGTGATCCAGGCATTACAGTATGAAAATCCTGAATTTTTGGAAAATGTATGGTTTTCAGACGAAGTACATTTTCATTTGTCAGGCCATGTAAATCGTCCCACAAATCAATTTCTGGGCTTGGCCAGACCAGATGAAGTTCAAGAAGTTCCTTTACATAGCACAAAAGTGAGTGTCAGGTGTGCAGTTTCGGGACACGGAATCATTGGTCCATACTTTATCGAAGGAAATGGTAGGCAAGTAACACTTATTCAATAGGTTTACATACAAATTTTAGCACGCTTTATCCATGAACTACGTCAATTTTGTCGTGCACGTAATTTGGCATTTCGAGACGAATTTTTCCAGCAGGATGGGGCAACTTGCCATACTGCTATCGCAGTTCGTCAATTTCTTCAGGGACATTTTCCAAACAAATTCATTTCACGATTCACTGACTTCCCCTATCGTACACATTCTCCAGACTTAACATCTCCACACGCATACATTAGGAGCACGGCTAAAACTGCGGTTTTTAAACGGGCACCACAAACCATCAATGAGTTAAAGGATGCCGTTAGAGCCTTCTTCGCGGACTTGAGATAACCTTTATTCCATAACATTACAAGAAATCTGGAATATCGGTATGAAGTCTGTCTTGAGATAGGAGGAGCTCATTTAGAACATGTTATAAAGTGTCAATAATATGTATTTTTTAAAACAATAAAATAACTACAAGTTCAGTACTGTTTATTTTGGGCTATACTGTATTTTACAGGTCGTTCTTGATCTCGTTTGACTCTATAACTTATGCGCTTGATAACAACAATTCACTGAACACTTACACAGGTATTAGCTTTACCGTTACGCATTAGTTGCTATTTTGGAATACATTGGCGTTCAACGTGGGGCACTAATCCACGACCTTGAGATAAGAGTCTCATGCTCTACCAACTGCATACTTGTATTATCATAAACCAATTCTGTATTATTATAAACAAATACACTTCCTGCACCGATGTACTTATTTTTCCTTGCCATAGATGATAAACTAATCTGTGGATATTTGGTCTTTAAATTTGGGTATCAAACCTTTACTTCTTTCATTTGGCTTTAGGCGTATTTTTGACCGATTTTGACAACCTTCCTTGTAGTCTGGTGCCTATTGCTACTAAATCTATTGCTGTTTGAGCTAGTCTCTCACTATTCATCTATCTCACATCCGTGTTTTATTTCCGTCTTCTCTAATTTTTACATCACAAAATATTTTATGTTTTACAGATATCTCTTACTTGGTTATTTAGTATTTTGTATTTAACATTCTCTTAACAACCTCAATGTTATCATTTTTGATGTTACAAGTATTATTTTGGTTTCTTCTGTATGTCCCCATCTGATCTTCCATCTAACCTTTTATTTTTTTTTTTGAAATTTATGAATTAAATATTTGAAAGTTTTTAGATTCTGGATCCTCATCACTCTTACTTTTAGCAAAAAAGGTCATATTACTTGTAATTTTCTTCTAAAAACAAAAACCAGTGTCAGTAATTTCTTGTCTGTCTCATATCTCCTCCAAATATCTTTTTTAATATATTACAAACTCTTCAGTTTTATCTAAATTAAACAACAGTAACAATAATCTTTCGGTTCATAAAACAAAGACAAATCTAAGAAAATTAAGAAATAAATTTTCCCATTATTTTAATTAATAATTCATAAATCTTATTCACATTTCATACATGTTTGATCCTACATTAAGTACAAGCAATTTTTGTTCGGAATGTACGGTAACATTAAATAAAAAATATAAATAAAACACAAAATACCTTCCACTCCATGGTTTAATTTATATAATACCAAGATATTCCATCCCTCTTTTCCTTCATTTAATTTACTCAAAACATTCTACAAACAAAAAATCCCGTTTGCCTTTTTTTTGAATATTTTAAGGAAACAATATACGCACCTTTGAATGCTTACAACTTTCAAATTCGTCGTCGTATTCGTTTTTCATAAAGTTAATTGAAATTTATTGCAGAAGTTGAGTAGAAGTCTTTGATATTCGAAGTAAATGGTAGTCTTATTTACAGTCAAAGGAAAATGGCTATTCGTATAAATGTTTTAAAAGCTTTAACGAAATGTTTGTGGAAGTATATCATTTGTTTAGTTATATAATTTAGCTTTTATGATGTCTGTATTACTAACTCAACCAATACTTAATTCTAAATCGAAAGAAAGAAGAAGTGTAGGACGCCCTATCTAAGAGATGGAGTGAAATTGAGTTTGTGGCAAAGAAAAACACAAAGATTTTAAAATAAAAAGATTGCCAGGAAAGAAAATGAGATATATACTATATAGTATATAGATCAGTTTGACGTAAAAAAGAAAATACTGTATACATCTAAGACGAAAAGTAATTAGTCAATGAAAAGGTTACAAAATGATCTAAAAGAAAATATTTTAGGAAGAGTTAAGACGACTTCGTCGAATAATTCTGGAACTTCAACACTGAAATCAACTGTACCAGCCGCTTTTCCAATTTTAGTTTCTTGTAAAACTTTAATTAATTCTTCTTTAAAAATCTCAGGAGTGTCCAACGCTCTATCTGATTGTTCTATTGGGTCTCGGTCATCAGAAAACATTAGAATATAAATATTAAAGTCCTTGCTCTGTTCATTTACCCATTGTTCTTTGGCTTCTTTGATTTGTCTTTTAATGATTTTGGTAATTCTATTGGAGCTGAAGATTTTTTTGTGCTTGGCTTCAAAGTGGGATGTGATCAGATTATATGTCTGCTGCCGGGTATATTTTAACAGATATAATGGCATTTCGGAATCTACTATTAATCAATATGTAATCAATATGATTTCGTACGATTTCTTCTAGGCTTATAGAATTAGGATATCGTTGTTCTAAAATTGATCTTTCCATTGTCTCTATCAATATTAGCCATATTTTTCTAAAATTTTATTTATTTATATACGGGATTACCCCCATTACAAAACAATATAATGTTAACATAAAGTATCATCATTTGAATCTAAGGATTTAAATACTTTTAAATTATCTGCAAACATCAGGAAATCGCAGTTTCTAAAACATTCTGATATATCGTTTACAAACATATTAAATAACAAGGGTGAACAGTGATCTCCTTGGGTCCTCCTGATGTTACATGAATTATATTTGAATTAAAACAACCTATTGTCACTTGTGTGCGGTCTCTTAAAAAGCTGCTAAACCATTGTAAGGATTGATGACTAAAGCCAAAAAATTATATGAGTGTCTTTCTATTTGTGTCCCGGCTCGCATGTTCTCGTCCAGCCTTTAATATTTATCGTTTGATTTATTTAAATATCCAGACGATATGTTTATTTTTAAGTATTAATTACTGTAGGGAATAATTAAGTGATAAAAATACTGTGCTAGTTAAAGTGATTTTGACGAACATTACCAATTTTCATTTAAACATCAGATGAGTTAGAAAAATAAACAACCCGCTAATTAATAACGAAGCCCTGACGGTTCAGACAAATTACGCAACAATAAATAACTGTAAAAAAGAAACGGACCACACAAATGATTTTTAATTGTTGGCTCTCCTTATTGCAAAAAACCACAAGGTCGAGCTTTCAATAATGAACCACTTGTAGACCGTCCATTTATCACTTTGCAGAGGCAGTTCTCCCCGTTCCGAGCATCGATGTCGACCCTAATGTATCTTTAAGAATGGTTTAATCCATTCAAATCCATTTTGCGTGATTTATACCTTCCTATTCTGTTTCTGTTTTAGGTTCTTATTCATATAGAGGGCCTGGCCGATTCCATTCTTCGCTCCGAAGCTAATATAAGTTGCGCTATCGTATTCAATTGAATAAATAATTGTCGTGCCGGAGCCGGGGAATATTATTCCGAAGAACGTTGCACGTACTATTATATGGGTACAATTCATCGAGAAATAATTTATGTACATTCCATTGTATTGTCTCAGAGTGTACATATAACTGTTTAGACGATCTGATTAATAGGAATTTCTATTGGCGAATTTACTTGTATATGTATATATATATATATATATATATATACATGCTTGGTAAGTCAAAAGTTTCCCTTTTAAACCGTACTATGTCTTGATAAAATGTTTTTTTAGTCCATATTACTTCTTGAAAAAGCCAAAATTTTTTTATGAACCTAAACCCAAGAAAATCCTCTAAAATATATATATATAAAAAAAATGGATTTTATATATATATATATATATATATATATATATATATATATATATATATATATATATATATGATCCGTTTTTTCTTATAAATATTTTTCAACATATACCATTGAAAACGCTCATAATGCTCAAGAAATAATTAAGGATCCAACAGAAGAGGAAAAACTGATGGAAAAAGCCATGCTACCATATGTAAAGGGTACAACACAGAAAATAGGGAGAGTGCTAAAAAAACACAAAGTAGAAACGATATTTAATACCGACAGAAAAATCTCAACCATTTTACCATTCGCCACAAATTAAAATATAGTTAGGAAATTAAGGAGTATACGAGATTCCATGTGGGGATTGTGACAGACCAACCGAAGAATCAATGTTAGACGAGAAAAACATCGAAATTCCATAGAAAGGAGGGAAAAACGTCGTCCCTTGCCAAACATGTCTCAAACACAGGACATACATTAAACCTGAACCGAACTACGATGCTAGCTAACATTGAAATTAAAAGAATACGCGAGATCAGAGAATTAATAGAAATAGAAAAAAAAACCTCAACTGTCCAAACCGAAGAGATTATGCTCAAAGGCTTCCAACAAACATGAGAATTTTTATCAAATTGTTGTTTAGATAGTGTGATATGGTAAAGCATTTGGATATGGACAAGGCATTTTGACCATTTTTATATTATTCTTTTTATAAATAAGGGAGATATGGAGAGTATCTCACAGAAAAGAAAAGTACTACAACCAGTTTTTAATAAAAAATGAAAGCAAAAAGTAATAAATTAAGATATTAATTTTTCAATTTAGTTAAAAACAACCAAAACTGTTGTGAAACTTACTTATGTGCTAATTTCTATCCTTTACTAAACACAATCTAAGAGAATATTTTGAACATTACCAGTGTGTCTCTATTGATTTGCAATACCTACACCTGCCTTTGATATTATAAATAGGAAAATGATCAACTTTATCAAAGCGTATTTCCTCTGATGGTCTCGGCAGAACGCACCTTTTAATTTTTTTAATTTCTTCGGTTCGCTCGGCAAACACTCTCTTATTTTTTCTGCCCTTTGCTGTTAGAGCCTCTGCTATGCACTGTCTAAAATATTTGAGAGTATAATCTTCGGACGTGTGTTTTTTATCCCTTCTATACAGAATCCATGCGTTATTTATAAAAATATCCATTATTTGTGCAAATATGGGGAGGTACCAAAAACGAGTTTTTAGGGGAATTCTGTAAAGGCTTTGCCACAAGAAAATAGTTTCAGAACAATGTTCACACGATATTGAAATTCTTCTTTCATCCAGTGGTATTCAACCAAATTCTGTCGTTTCGTGCGTTTACTTTTTAATTTGCCTTTAGGTTGGTTAGTATTGTCGTTAATCTCCTCAGATGGATCAGGTATCTGATGTTGTGATCGTGTTTTTAGAGGACTCAAATCAGATTTAGGTACACTGCAAATAGATTTAGGCGTACTAAAAGCAGATTGATGTGTTGATAGCTGTGGTTTTAAATGTTCTGTATGAATGAATCTGTATCTGATAATGTATCAAAACTCTCTTGAACTTTAGAAGGTAAACTTTCGACTTCAGAACTTTCATCGCTTTCAGAACTTTGAGTTCTAGTGATGGAAGTAATGCCAAAATTTTTTCGGGCCTTGATGGTGTCATATTGGAATTTCGCTGAAACCAAGGAAACACTACTATAAGATACATAACAAAAAAGTTCCATTAAGCTATATCTTTGGCAAAATAGATTATAGGATACAGCTTAAAAAATGGTTCGGTATTGTCACTTTTGGATATTTATATATAAATATTTATATATGTATGATCACAACACATCATCATACTACATCTTCACCTCCTGTATTAAAACAAAATACTTATTGAGTTTTAATACAGCAATCTTCCTTTGTTAGGTATAACATGCATCGCTTCATTGGCATTTGAGTGACTTTAAATTTCACTGTTATCTGTTCCGTTAATGTCCAAGTTTCGCAGCCGTATGCCACAATTGGCAGTATACACTGATCGAATGCTCTTTTCTTCAGATGAAGTGGTATTTGGGATTTAAATATTACAGCATTTTGATTAAGTAATATTTACACCAAGTCACTCAAGCCAATTTTATTCTTCTGTTAATTTCTGTTAGTCAGGAGCCAGATTTATGTATTGTTTGTCCCAGGATACATACTCCTTTATTGTCTCAAGTGCGGTGGTATTTATTATTACATTTTGAACATCCACTAGCTTATTTTGGATGGTTTTTGTTTTTGCAAAGTTTTTGCCAAATGTTTCGGGCACTTATAGAAACCCTTGACATTTTTTTGTTGTTGTGAGCACTTGATTACAAGGTGGCTATAACAATTATTTTATATTATATGGTTTTATATTGAAAATTATACTGGAACATATTAATATTGTTTCGCTATCCATTTCTTCCAAATTTGTAAATTATCCTCTAAATATGAGGATTTTAAATAAAATATATTCTTTAGTTTTACAGACGCTCAAACATGTATTCGTATATGTTCCATCCGGAATAGTTTTACAAGGACTGAAATTGGTAACAAATCCCTTCGCTCTCTACGACACTCCATTTTCTGAACTTCTCGTTCGCGCTGGCATAAATCAATTCCCTATTTGGGAAACCGACTCGACACCATTACCTATCCCACTATTCACTACTCACCGCACGAACTAGCAGCACCGAATAAAACGAAAGCCGGCTTGGATTTTTGCCATTGCTTTTTGTAGGTATTAAAATAGAGTTAAAAAAATGCTAAAAGTTTTGCGATGGTTTTTTTTCTGTTTATCCACAATGTACAGAGTGAATTAAAATGCACGCCAAAAGCAATGTAAAAAAGTAAGTAGGGCAAAGAACAGACGAGAACAATGCTATAAATTTTAGACAAAGAGAAACGAAACAACAGTAAAGGTCTGGGGAAAGTATTTAGTATTTATTTACATATTTTACATTTAATATTTTTATTACTGTATTATAATATTATTTAATTATATATTCTATTTACTTATTTACTTTAACAGATTACAATATATTACTTTTCTTCTATTCAATGAATACTCATTTTTAAACTGTCTAACACACGGTAATCTGTTTTACTTCTGTGAAATAGAGTTTCACTACTAAAGCTTACTTCTTGTTAATTGCCTCACAAAGCAAAGAAAACACTTCAGAATTTTAAATTTCTGCGAAATTGTGTACGCATTTTGATATCAAGGCTGAAGGTGACCGCTGATTTATTAGGGTACGCTTCGTGTAGCTGTACTATGGTACGACCACCCCTGAGAACATACCCTAGGTCATCATTCAATCTTCGCTTATCCACTGCTGGACATAGATCTCCCTCATAATTTTCCATCTATTTCGATCTTGTGCCTCTTGCATCCAATTCCTATGACAACGTTTTAGATCGTCAGTCCAACGTGTTGGTGGACGACCTCTACTTCGGTAGGCATCATCTCTTGGTCTCCATTCCAGTATCCGCTTTGTCCATCTATTGTCTGTCATTCGAGCCACGTGACCTGCTCAGTTCCATTTTAGTGTTGCTACTCTCTCTAGGTATGAAATCTATTATCAGAACCCGGATGTTGGTGCCATGTAACAACACTGACCAAACATAGCATTTGGTCATTTTCTGATGTAATGTTACGTTTAAACTGGGGTCACAAGAATGATTTTATTTTTAGAAATGTTGTGCTAACTGCTTCAAGTATGCATTTATTTGATTTCTTTAATTGGCTCTAGTTGATCTGTTATGTACCATTTGAGATATTTAAAATATAAAACTGTCTTAATATTTTGTAGATCTATCTGTAGGAAAGAATTGTCGTGAGGTTGGCGACTGAATATTATAAATTTTGTCTTAGAAACATTCATTGTTGTACCTATTTCGCTTCCTTCTGTGTTTACATAATGCGATAACTGTTGAATGGCCTGTAGACTATCGCATAAGATGACAGTGTCGTCATCGTATATCATGCATCCTTGTCCTGTCATGTCCGAAGAAGACAGACATACAGGCAACTTCACAAAAAGTGGCAAAAACTTGCATGTTGCTTTATATAACTGACTAGCTACCACAGGCTTGCTTGAGATTTGAAGAATTGCTCAAAGTGGTGGCGGAAAATCCGACAAGACAAATTTAATTCACTTTTCGAGTGGCCACAGAAATTACTTTGAAAGAAATATTATGATTCACGGAGGTGAGTGCTATACTTATGCCAGATTAGGTTCTACTTGATTCTGCAAGTTATATCTTTAGGCTTTCTGTATTCTGCCGAAACGTCGTAGCTGTCAATTTTCAACATTTGATGACATTACAGTATGAAAGTTCACAACAACACTAATTACAACAAAAATAAAATAAAAAGGATGTAGGTACAATACAGTTGAAGAATTTCCCATAAAACCTAAACAAAAAGATCAAAATAGCAATATTCTAAAATACATTCGAGCGATTCCCCATAAAACGTAATCGAAAAGGATTGTCAATGGGTGATTTTAATTCCAAAGTGTTTTTATTATGAAAAAACGATGTTACCTAACGCGTTGTTCGCACCTCTTTATCCCCAGATAAATTCATTAGAGCTGTAAATGTATTGAGGTAACTTTTCCATGAGCTTCTCTAAAAACGTAATTATTCCATTTATATTAAGCTACGATTGTTTACATTAATATTTTAAACAAGACTTTTCAATTAATTTACTGACATTGTTTTATATATATATATATATATATATATATATATATATATATATATATATGTAAATATGAGTAATATTCTGTTACAGCAAAATGTTTTACATCAATTCCGTTTTTTAATGATATTTATCCATTCAAAATTTATAATATAACATAACAAATAACAATAAAAGTTTTTACAGTTTTAATTTATATTCCTGTACATTTGATGCCTTTGTGGCAGTTAAATAAAAATAAATTACAACACAATCGATGATAATATAGTTTATGTGTAACTATTTTATTGCTATATACAAGGTGTGACACAAGTCAGTTAACCGAGCATATTATTAAAAACAAACTTTCAAAAACTGTTGTGACTATAAAATAAAGTTTAAGTCTACATTTTATGTTCAACCTTCAAACCGTCTTTATCAAACGGCTATAAAAAATACAGACTCCCCTTCTTCTTCAGACTTAAGTAATCCAGTTGTGTCCTCCGATCTTCTTAATGTCATCAGCTCATCTCATTTGTTGTCTTCCTCTGCATCTCTTTCCTAACCATGATCTCCATTGTTGTATTTTGTGATTCCATCTTTTATTCTTTAGTGTTTGAGGAATATAAATCACGCTAAAATGTTTGAGTAACTTTAAGGATTTCGTTCTTTTCTCTTATTTCTTTTCCATCTTTATCCTTCAATGAGATTATTATAGGCTTTCCTAAGTTTTATCTTAAGCATTTCAGGCGTCGGTCCTTTTCTATTAGTTTTTCCACCTTATTTTAATTATAGATGAACTTTATTTATTTATCCAATTCTTTGAAACCATCGGTGGTTCGCTTTCCTTCGCTTAGAAATTTGCGTCTCTTTTTTCCATCAACAGTTTTGTTCCGTCACTTATTCTGTCGTCTTTATTTTTCGTTTTCTTTGCAACAGTCAGTTCTGCTTTCAAGAGCTTTCGTTGCATTTCTTTATTTATTGTGTTCATGTCGGAATATTCTTGTTGATAATGTTCTACAAATTATTTTCTTAAGAATTCTCTGTACTCATCTTCCTTCTGTCGCATTTTAGTTTGATCTCTCTGATTACAATAATTATGTGGCCTGTTTCTACTGGTTTTCGTCTGTTTAACAAGAATCTTTGCTCTTAAAACGCGATGATCGCTGCCAGTTGTGAATCGATTGAGAGCAGTTATATCTTCAAAAATGTCTTTGTTCTCACACAAGAAGTAATTGATCTCGTTTTTCTTCTTTCTATTGGGAGATATCCAAGTCCATTTTCGGCAAGTGTGTGTTCATGGCATACAAATTGTGTCGTTCTAAGAGGTTATATAATTTTTCTTCTATTTCATTTCGTGTGCCATAACCATGCATCCCTATTTTAGTTTCAGTATTTTCTTCTTTTTTACCTAATTTTGCGTTGAAATCTCCCATAATGATGGTATACTTTGTATCATTTTCTTCTAATGCTGTTCTATCAACTGGTAATCAAATCGTCGTAGAAAATTTCAACTACCTACCTCTTCCTAATGTGTTGTTGTGGGAGCATACACTTGTATAACCTTGATCTTGGTTTTAATATCTAGGTACATTATAATATAAGCTACTCTATCAGAAATGCTTTTGTATGATGTATGAACATCATACAACAAGCAGTCAGGAACAGGAACAGAAGAGGAAGTAGAAATACACATGGGAAGGTTTAAAAACATACCACAGGAGATAAAGGACATGATAAGAGAAAAAACAGAGCCAAGTAGACAGCAATAAGAACAAGGAACCAGGTTAATGAAAACAGGACAAACCGACTTAATAGAAAGGTCAAAACAGCACTACAACAACACCGCAGTTAAAACTGAGAAAACCACGTCCAACTATGGAGGAACAAGGCATAAATATGCAAAATATTTCAAAGCTCCAAAGAATTCTCAAAAGGGATTAAAAATCAATCCCCCAATAAACGAAAAAAAAAACGAAATTGTCTAGTTCACTGAGGAAGAAGCCAAGGTTATGAGGACTACTCTCTAGAGAGAGTGTAATTTAAATTACCACCCAGACGAAGACATCGACATCATCGTCGAAGAGCAAAGAGAAAGGCCCTAGGATTCAAACGAAATTATCCCTCCGACATCACCGGTGGAGATAAATGAATTAATTAAAAACAGTTTACCGAAGAAAGCACCTGGATCAGATCAAATAACAAACAGGGCTCTGAAATACTTACCGGCGAGAGTCATAGCAATTATAACGAACATAATCAACGAGATGCTAAGATACAAGCAATTCCTAAATTGATGGAAGGAGGCCCATGTCATCATGATTTCAAAGCCAGGAAAAGACAGTACATTCCTGCAAAATTACAGGCCAATAAGCTTACTTTCAGTAATCAGCAAGGTTGTGGAGATAGTCATCCTCAGCAGACTTTAAGCCCTCCAGCACTCCAGCGAGCTACTAGTAATCAGATTAATAGAGTACATAGCAGCTGGATTCAATGATAAACAGTACACAGGAGCAGCCTTGCTGGACGTAAGCAAAGCTTTCGACAGAGTTTGGCATAAAGGGCTGTTCTACAAAATGAGAGTATATGAATACAGTGGGCTAATGACGAGACTAATCTCTTCGTATAGGACAAGTCCTGTCCGAGCTCGTAACCCCGGAGGCTGGAGTATCACAGGGAGCGATCCTATCACCACTACTGTATACAATATACACCGCCCACGTTCCAAGAACACCAGGAATACTACTAAACCTTTATGCCGATGACACTGCGATAGCGGCCAAATACCAAAATGTAGACATACCAGTAAACAACCTGCAAAGAGCGTTAGACCATATCGAAAAGTGGAGTTTAAAATGAAAAATTGCCTTAAACTCCGAAAAAACGCAAACGGTACTCTTTAAAAAGAGACATCAACGGCTAGAGGAACAACTGACAGTGCAGATCAACCCCATTGAGTGGAAAAGCGAAGCAAAATACCTAGGAGTCGCCATGGACATAGAACTTACTTTCAAAAAGCACGTAGACATAACAATACAAAAAGTGAACATCGCAAAACGTCAATAAGAGAAATCGCAGGTAGAAAAAGTAACCTAAGTAGATCTTTGATCTACTAAATTTTCTTTTAATAGGCCGTTTTCTTTAAATTTAATTTTTCTTTCTTTCTTTCTATTAAATTTTAATATAGCCATCGAGTTGTTTCGTCTTCTAAGGTCTTGATATTTATTTTTTCGATATATTTTGAAGGTAAATTTTTATTCAGTGGTATTTTTATTAATATTTTCAAAATTTTTTAGAATCAGAACATGTTAATGTTCTGATATCTAATATCTGTTTAGGGTGTATTTGCTTGTTCGATATTATATAGTGTGATAAGGACTAACTGATCTAAGATAAAAGTATACTTTGAATAAAATTTAATTATTCCAAACTTGCCAAAAGATTTAACATTTGTGAAAAAATAATAATTTTGCAATGTTTTTAAGATGTGATCTTTCTTATAATACTCCGACAACTCTTGTGTTTGTTCTAATGATCTTATTGTACTTAATTATTTAGTGGTATTCCAGAAAAAAAGATTGTCAGTTCCTCTTTAACGAGGTAATATATATGATCTTCTTTAAACATGAAATATAAACACGTGCGAAGATTATTAACTAGCTACTTCAAAAATGCAATTGCGACCTAGGTAGCTCGTTCAGGAAGCAATGCAGCTTAAACTGCATATCAAGTTGCACATAATTGATCGCACGGCTTTATGAGCTTAATTACAGTGAAAACTTAATCCCCTGATTCGTCACTTGTGTTAAATGAACTCGACGATTTGAATATTCATACGAGATGGGAGTACACAAGCGCAACCAGCAACACTGATAAGCTGAATGGGTTTAAAAATACACAATGGTTCGAGAGCGAGGCATTAGCGAAAGAATAATCTTCTAAAAAGAGTGTAGGAGAGAAAAATGAACGGTGCGGGCGGCACGAGTGGGTGGTGCAACGGTAGACTTAGATAAGTGATTGGTTTCCCTAATGATTTTCGTGCTGGTTAAAACAGGCTTTTAATTTTTACATTAATTAAAATAAAAATGTACGAGGAGAATTCAGAAAGTTACATTACAATGAATTAATGTTAGTAAAAATTATTAAGGATGTATAAATTAGCGCTATCTGTGCTTCTTGAAAGAAACCATGTTAATAAAATAGAATAGACTAAAAATATGCTTTACTGTAATAGACATATGTACATGTACAATTTTATGCAAAAAGCTTACAAAAGTATAAAAATAAGAAGTTCTGTGAAACCAAAAAAAGTGTACCGAAAAGTAATTCAAAAGCGTCAAAAATTTTTTGATCACAATATAGCGCAATAATAGATCTAATTTTGTCAAATATATTTCATTTAGATTTATAGTAAAATAAATGCCTTGTTTTATTTTTTGTCTAGTCGTCAGAGAGTTGACCCCTAAAAATCATACGAACAAGCTGAAGTAAAAACGCAAAAAAATCGATTTACCAATAATCTGTTCACCGTAGAAAAAAATGTTTCGAATAAAAAATGTAGCTGAGATAATTTTCAACAAAAATGTTGATAAGCATTTTTTTGTGTAGAATGAACCGTTTTCTTAGAAACAACGCTTGAAGCGACCGTCGACTTTGCATGTGTTACGCGCGCGAAATAATTGTTAAGTAAAATTTGTATCAGCTAGACGGTAAAAATTCGATATCTTTTGATCCAAATTTCCTATCGACAAAAATCAGAATGAATTTTAAAGGCAAATAGTGCAGTTTTCGTATGCAGTTTTTATAAAGGCATTAAATAAATTAACGTGCCGCGATTTTTGCCATTTTGACATTGACCAGTTGAAGTAAAATTTCCATTTTTAGAGATTAATCTTTAAAACCCATGACATGATGTTTTTGCCTGTTGTACCCCCTCCCCCGCGAGGGGGGTTTTAGGATTAAACCCTGGGGTAAAAGTGGTAAACTTTTTTGCATCTTTTTTGTGGTTTCAAAATTAATTATATATATTTATAATTATATAATTTTGTAAAGATAGAGGATATCCCGATATTTTTACACTTTTATTGCTTTGTCTCATATATCTTCGAATTAACATAAAAATTATTTGAGTAATTTTTAAAAACAGAATTAACCCCGCTGCACCATTCGAGTCAACTATGCAAATCTACTGTTCGGGTCAATATGACCCAACTATGGTTTACGGCCCTTAATCGAAATAAAATAAGCTAATGGTGCTAAACAAAACTTTATTAACAAAAAATTAAATTTAATAAAACAAAAATTATGTTCCTAAATTTCAAAATAACGAAATTTGCTGAAGTCATTATGATCCTCAAGCCAGGAAATGAGCCCAATGAAGTAATATCTTATCGACCCATCAGCCTACTCTCAACCGTAAGCAAAGTTTTTGAAAGATTGCTGCTACAAAGGATATACGCAGATCATGAATTCCTAACATTACTTCCAAAACATTAATTTGGTTCCCAACAAGTTCATCGAATGATAAATGAAATATCAAAAAGTCTTGAAGAAAAGAAATACAGCAACGCTGTATTTCTAGACATTTCACAAGCGTTTGACAAAGTCTGGCACAGAGGTCTGCTTTACAAAGTAAAAATAGCACTATCCAGTAACTATTTCCTCCTACTTAAATCCTACATATCAAATAGATATTTCTCTGTAAAATTTAAAGACCAACAATCCAACCTCTATCCTATCAACTTCGGAGTCCCGCAGGGTAGTGTTCTAGGGCCGCTGCTTTTCTCACTCAACACAGCCGATATACCAGAGACTAATAATACTACAATCGCTTCCTTTGCTGACGACGTAGCAATACTAGCTGTAAATTAAGATCCAATACAAGCCTCACAAAACCTGCAACATCATCTGAACATACTCAGTGATTGGTATACGAAATGGAGAACAAAAGTAAATAAAACAAAATCAGCTCAAATAACATGTACCAACCGTCACAATATATGCCCACCTGTAAGGATGGAAAATGTAAGAATACCCACAGTAAAAGACGCTAGATACCTTGGCCTCCATCTTGATCAACGTCTAACTTGGAAGAAACATATCCAGACCAAAAGAAGGCAGCTTGACCTAAAATTCCACCAAATGTATTGGCTTCTTGGACGTAAATCAAAACTTTACATCCAAAACAAAATTCTTCTATACAAAGCCATACTGAAACCTATCTGGTTCTACGGACTACACCTATGGGGCTGTGCAAAGCCAACGTCGCTGAATATTATCCAAAATTTCCAGTCTAAAGTGCTAAGATCGATAGTGGATGCACCATGGTACATAAGTAATCAAACACTTCACTACGACTTAAAGATTCCTTTCATCAGAGAAGAAATCCATCGAGCCACGGAATCACAAAATGAACGTACCATTCACCATGAAAACGAGCTAGTAAGGGAACTATTCAACAATGGTCCAGCCACAAGAAGACTAGATAGGACCTGGCCCCAAGACCTACTTCAAAACTAAACCAAAATAGAATAAGGTGAGACATCATTGGAAGTCTCTCCTTCACGCGCAAAACCTGTAACACATTTACTTAATACTCTGTAATGATGTAGATTGTAAATAAACATATATAATAATAAAAAAAAACCGTTGATAGATATCCAGGAAAAGAAGAAGACAAAGTATAATGTCCAGAGAGGAAGAGTAGGGAAGGAAAAATAATAGCTATAAATATAAAATTTATTACAAAGGATTGCTGAAAACAGTAAACTTCATAGATACAGAAATAAATAAATTAACTAACAGATAAATCAAGAACTTCTACTAGAGAAAAATTAAGTGGAAAATGTTCCTAACTTGCAGGGACATCTGTTGCGTAACAACAATATTTAATATTTTTATCTTATTTTGTGTCATATTATTTTATATCACACTGTATATTAGTTTAAGATTTATCAAATTCTCTGTACCATCCAATAATCTGTATGGCGTCGATAACTTGCATTCAAATAACTTTCTAGACATAAGCTTTTAAAATCATCAAAGAATCATAACAATGAAAGGATTAGTAATTCCAAATTATCGGTTTGAGTCATTTGAAATTTCCCAACATTAACGAAAGTTACCCTTCTCAGGTAATTTTAACAATAAAATGAAAGTCGAAGGTATTGAATGTAGACATATCCGTTAGATACGTCGAGGGGGCCAGGGGGAGATTTCTTAATGTTAAGAAACGGTTACAAGCCGAGTGAAAAATCAGTTTGCATCAGTTCTAATCCAGCATTGGATGAGCTCTAGGCTCATACTCGCGCCAACCGCACTTCAGAAGGTTTAACACAGTCGGGATATTAAGTTACTCAGTTCGTGGCAATATTGTATCACCGACAATTGATCTAATTTTATAGTTTAATAAAGTTTAGTTTCATAAATCAGCTATCGTAAGCAAGTTATCGGCGTCCAAAATACGTTCTTGTAATTGTTTAATAGACTTGTTAAAACGTTCTTTTTGAAAATTTCATTTGTCCCAGTTTTCTGGCTGGTCCTTCAAAGAAGTATACAAAGTGAGCCTATTTCCCTAAGGACAAAACTTTTTCCCCAAGGGAAAAAACCAGCGACCTATGACTGGTGCGCGAAACAAAGGAATCAGGACAAGGTATAAGGACAAACACACCTGCATCTTCTCTTCAACATCTATTCAGGAAAACGAAAACAGTTTAACTATAAGGAATATAGAAGCAAAGAAGAAAATAAAAAAAGGTAGAACAAGGAAAATACGGATCAATAAAATTTTATAAAAAGTCGAAATAGTATTAAAGATATGAGAGCAATATGCATAGACCAAAAAATTAGAATAAAAACGGATAAGTAATAAACATGAATAATCCGACGTTGAAATACTAAAAAGCATTCAAAATCGGGCATTAAGAGTAAAATAGGGGGATGACAAATATACATACTGTCACCCCTATCGTTTTTCGTTTAATGTGTATTCCAGAACATATTTTACAAAAAGTTGTGTGTTAGGCCGAAAAATTGATAAAGAGTAAAGTAAATAAAGAATCAATAAAAAATAAATACCACGATGATGATACAGTGATTAGTCCACAACTCCGAAATTTAAAAGATTATGGAAAGAGTTGCAGGATGAATGAAAAATAGGTTCTATCGTTGAATAATAAAAATATAATGTAATAATTTCCAAAAAGAAAGACTAAAGTATGGGTGAGGGTACAAAACAACTTTTAATAATTATCTTGGAACAACTTTATCTTAGAACAATAACCACTGAGGTTTTGGACATGAAAATTAAATGCTGATTAAATGAGAAAGCTTGAACAAAATTTCTAAAAAATTTAACAATACTTATATGCAGCGACCTAACTAATAAACATTGGACATGAATAGGAACTGTAAGAATTGTGTGTTAAGTCATTATAAAAATTAAAAATTTTTTTTAATTTTTTAATATTTCAAAGAAAACAAAAAAATTAAACTTATCATACACTTTTATTATCCGCACCAACATCAAGACTGAAATAATGCCAGAAAACTACACTTTCAATGCCACTTTTATCAGACCTGTCAAAAGTTTAAAGAAATGGGAAAAAACTTCTCAGAATAAAAGACAATGCCGAGACATGCTTTACATTTTGATTTATAGGGACGTTCGTAAGAAAAATATTACCTTTCCAAGTATTTCTGCTCGAAGGATAATATCTTTCCAATCTTAAATAAACATAAAGTTCTGAGATAGGAAAATTTTGTATTTTTTTTATGTGCGGACCTGAAAACAAGTTTTTGGTTGAGTCAAGCAGGTGGATGTTAAAATGTTGTGAGTTTAGTAAGTATATATATATATATATATATATATATATATATATATATATATATATATATATATATATATTGTTATGCTATGTAAAATTGAAAATAATATTGGTTTGCTCTTAATATATTTCAAAGTACAAAATATAATAATTCAAATAATTCAACTAATAAACTATAAAAGATATTTCGAAGAAATGAAAGTCCATTATCCTGGATTACCTGTAGTAAACAAAATTTAAAGATATGCATAAATTATTTTCTTTGTAAAATATATTCGAGTGACGTGAGTGAGCTTAGTGAAATAATGAACAATGCGAGCGGGTTTTCCAAATAGACTTGTACGTCGATATACAGTGAATAAGACAATAGAATAGAAATATTTAGAAAATACAATTCTCGGTCAGTTCTTAAGAATGTGTAGAAACCGATTAGCATGTTAATAGTTTTTAGGAAATTTATAATTGTAGGCAAAATTGTTGTTTGTTATCTAAATCATAGATGGGGATAAGTGTGATGAACTTTGATTGGAGGAGATTGAAAAAAGTGGGATAGGTATGTAGGAATGAGAGTTTAGCTAGATTTTTAAGTGAGAAAATATAATCAGTTGTTTTTCCAAGGGTGTAAGGCGAACAGTCGTTGTTCTCTGGTGGTTCCCCAGAGGTAGTAAGCAGTAGAAGTGAATGTTTGTGAGTTTTCTTGGAGTAAGTGTATCTGACGGAAGCTGATCCAGTAAAATATTGTTTTCTTGGAGTAAGTGTATCTGACGGAAGCTGATCCAGTAAAATATTGTAAGTTATATTTTTCTACTTATATTCCAAGAGTCGTGCATTTGAAGGGGATCATTAAAGACGATAGGCTCGCAATAATTTGTTGTAAAATTGCTAATTACCTAGGGTACTGCTAAGAATAGATAGTGTAGGCTACAAGGAACAAGGATTTGGACAACTCATCATCATAGAGATAGTTTTACCATTCGTCAGTTTTTCTTTATTATCAACACATTTTTTTAACAATTGCTTTAGAAAAGATGGGAATATTTTGATCAGGAGATTTACAACAACAATTTTGATTTTCCGGCAAACTAGGGTTAAGGGATAAGAAAATGGGCATTTCCTACATAAAATTGGCCGCTAGTTCTTTTACCATGCTCAGAATTTTCCTACATCTAACGGTTCGTGAGAAAAATTTCCACTTGGATGTCTGTATTCTCTGAAAATTTCGAGAAAATTAAAAGTGTATATTTTGTTTAATTGTGTATATTTTTTCGGAAAATTAAAAAAAGTGTAGACAATTGGATTTTTATCAAATTTCGTTAATCGGCAATATTGGCGTCAATTTTGGTCCGAGAGTCAAGCGAATGGACATTTATTACATAAAACTAGCCGCTGGTTCTTCTGCCATACTCAGAATTTTCCTATATCTAACGGTTCGTCAAAAAAATTTCCACTTGGATGTCTGTATTCTCTGAAAATTTCGAGAAAATTAAAAGTGTATATTTTGTTTGAAATTTGAATTATTTCGATTAAGGGTGAGTTGCCGAAAAAAAAAGCTAAACATGTGGCTAAAAATTATGCACCGTTTTGCCGGAAATTCGAAAAAACTGTAAACAATTGGATTTTTATCAAATTTCGTTAATCGGCTATATTGGCGTCAATTTTGGTCCGAGAGTCAAGCGAATGGACATTTCCTACATAAAGTTGGCCGGTCGTTCTTCTGCCATACTCAGAATTTTCCTACAGCTAACGGTTCGTGAGAAAAATTTCCACTTGGATGTATGTATTCGCTGAAAATTTCGAGAAAATTAAAAGTGTATATTTTGTTTGAAATTCGAATTATTTCGATTAAGAGTAACTTGCTGATTAAAAAAATCTCAACATGTGGCTAAAAATTATGCACCGTTTTGCCGGAAAATCCAAAAAACTGTAGATGTTTTAATTCGATTTTTCCTCTTTTCCGGTAAACTGGGGTTGATCGATCAGAAAAAAAAACACATGTTTGGAATAAGCTGGACCAAGTGCATGTTCCAAAACATTAAACAAAATTTTTTTTGTTGCAAAATTTGGAAAAATTTTTCAAAGGGGGTACCCTTGGATTTTTATCAAATTTCGTTAATCGGCTATATTGGCGTCAATTTTGGTCCGAGAGTCAAGCGAATGGACATTTCCTACATAAAATTGGCCGCTGGTTCTTCTGCCATACTTAGAATTTTCCTATATCTAACGGTTCGTGAGAAAAATTTCCACTTGGATGTCTGTATTCTCTGAAAATTTCGAGAAAATTAAAAGTTTATATTTTGTTTGAATTTTGAACTAGTTCGATTAAGGGTGATTTGCTGATTAAAAAAATCTAAACTTGTGGCTAAAAATTATGCACCGTTTTGCCGGAAAATCGAAAAAACTCTAAACAATTGGATTTTCATCAAATTTCGTTAATCGGCTATGTTGGCGTCAATTTAGGTCCGAGAGTCAAGCGAATGGACATTTCCTACATAAAATTGGCCGCTCGTTCTTTTGCCATGCTCAGAATTTTCGTACATCTAACGGTTCGTGAGAAAAATTTCCACTTGGATGTATGTATTCTCTGAAAATTTCGAGAAAATTAAAAGTGTATATTTTGTTTGAAATTCGAATTATTTCGATTAAGAGTGACTTGCTGATTAAAAAAATCTAAACATGTGTCTAAAATTATGCACCGTTTTGCCGGAAAATCCAAAAAACTGTAGATTTTTTAATTCGATTTTTCCTCTTTTCGGCAAACTGGGGTTGAGCGATCAGAAAAAAACACATGTTTGGAATAAGCTGGACCAAGTGCATGTTCCAAAACATTAAACAAAATTTTTTTTGTTGCAAAATTTGGAACATTTTTCAAAGGGGGTACCCTTGGATTTTTATCAAATTTCGTTAATCGGCTATATTGGCGTCAATTTTGGTCCGAGAGTCAAGCGAATGGACATTTCCTACATAAAATTGGCCGCTGGTTCTTCTGCCATACTTAGAATTTTTCTACTTCTAACGGTTCGTGAGAAAAATTTCCACTTGGATATCTGTATTCTCTGAAAATTTCGAGAAAATTAAAAGTTTATATTTTGTTTGAATTTTGAATTATTTCGATTAAGGGTGATTTGCTGATTAAAAAAATCACAACATGTGGCTAAAAATTATGCACCGTTTTGCCGGAAAAGCGAAAAAACTGTAAACAATTGGATATTTATCAAATTTCGTTAATCGGCTATGTTGGCGTCAATTTGGTCCGGGAGTCAAGCGAATGGACATTTCTACATAAAATTGGCCGCTCGTTCTTTTGCCATGCTCAGAATTTTCGTACATCTAACGGTTCGTGAGAAAAATTTCCACTTGGATGTATGTATTCGCTGAAAATTTCGACAAAATTAAAAGTGTATATTTTGTTCGAAATTCAAATTATTTTGATTAAGAGTGATTGCTGATTAAAAAAATCTAAACATGTGGCTAAAAATTATGCACCGTTTTGCCGGAAAATCGAAAAAACTGTAAACAATTGGATTTTCATCAAATTTCGTTAATCGGCTATGTTGGCGTCAATTTAGGTCCGAGAGTCAAGCGAATGGACATTTCCTACATAAAATTGGCCGCTCGTTCTTTTGCCATGCTCAGAATTTTCGTACATTTAACGGTTCGTGAGAAAAATTTCCACTTGGATGTATGTATTCTCTTAAAATTTCGAGAAAATTAAAAGTTTATATTTGTTTGAATTTTGAATTATTTCGTTGAAGGGTGATTTGCTGATTAAAAAAATCTAAACATGTGGCTAAAAATTATGCACCGTTTTGCCGGAAAATCGAAAAACTGTAAACAATTGGATTTTTATCAAATTTCGTTAATCGGCTATGTTGGCGTCAATTTTGGTCCGGGAGTCAAGCGAATGGACATTTCCTACATAAAATTGGCCGCTCGTTCTTTTGCCATGCTCAGAATTTTCGTACATCTAACGGTTCGTGAGAAAAATTTCCACTTGAATGTATGTATTCTCTGAAAATTTCGAGAAAATTGAAAGTTTATATTTGTTTGAATTTTGAATTATTTCGATTAAGAGTGACTTGCTGATTAAAAAAATCTAAACACGTGGCTAAAAATTATGCACCGTTTTGCCGGAAAATCCAAAAAACTGTAGATTTTTTAATTCGATTTTTCCCCTTTTCCGGCAAACTGGGGTTGATCGATCAGAAAAAAAACACATGTTTGGAATAAGCTGGACCAAGTGCATGTTCCAAAACATTAAACAAAATTTTTTTTTGTTGCAAAATTTGGAAAAATTTTTCAAAGGGGGTACCCTTGGATTTTTATCAAATTTCGTTAATCGGCTATATTGGCGTCAATTTTGGTCCGAGAGTCAAGCGAATGGACATTTCCTACATAAAATTGGCCGCTGGTTCTTCTGCCATACTTAGAATTTTCCTATATCTAACGGTTCGTGAGAAAAATTTCCACTTGGATGTCTGTATTCTCTGAAAATTTCGAGAAAATTAAAAGTTTATATTTTGTTTGAATTTTGAACTAGTTCGATTAAGGGTGATTTGCTGATTAAAAAAATCTAAACATGTGGCTAAAAATTATGCACCGTTTTGCCGGAAAATCGAAAAAACTGTAAACAATTGGATTTTTATCAAAATTCGTTAATCGGCTATGTTGGCGTAAATTTTGGTCCGGGAGTCAAGCGAATGGACATTTCCTACATAAAATTGGCTGCTCGTTCTTTTGCCATGCTCAGATTTTCGTACATCTAACGGTTCGTGAGAAAAATTTCCACTTGGATGTATGTATTCGCTGAAAATTTCGAGAAAATTAAAAGTGTATATTTTGTTTGAAATTCGAATTATTTCGATTAAGAGTGACTTGCTGATTAAAAAAATCTAAACATGTGGCTAAAAATTATGCACCGTTTTGCCGGAAAATCCAAAAAACTGTAGATTTTTTAATTCGATTTTTCCTCTTTTCCGGCAAACTGGGGTTGATCGATCAGAAAAAAAACACATGTTTGGAATAAGCTGGACCAAGTGCATGTTCCCAAAACATTAAACAAAATTTTTTTGTTGCAAAATTTGGAAAAATTTTTCAAAGGGGGTACCCTTGGATTTTTATCAAATTTCGTTAATCGGCTATATTGGCGTCAATTTTGGTCCGAGAGTCAAGCGAATGGACATTTCCTACATAAAATTGGCCGCTGGTTCTTCTGCCATACTTAGAATTTTCCTATATCTAACGGTTCGTGAGAAAAATTTCCACTTGGATGTCTGTATTCTCTGAAAATTTCGAGAAAATTAAAAGTTTATATTTTGTTTGAATTTTGAACTAGTTCGATTAAGGGTGATTTGCTGATTAAAAAAATCTAAACATGTGGCTAAAAATTATGCACCGTTTTGCCGGAAAATCGAAAAAACTGTAAACAATTGGATTTTCATCAAATTTCGTTAATCGGCTATGTTGGCGTCAATTTTGGTCCGGGAGTCAAGCGAATGGACATTTCCTACATAAAATTGGCCGCTCGTTCTTTTGCCATGCTCAGAATTTTCGTACATCTAACGGTTCGTGAGAAAAATTTCCACTTGGATGTATGTATTCTCTGAAAATTTCGAGAAAATTAAAAGTGTATATTTTGTTTGAAATTCGAATTATTTCGATTAAGAGTGACTTGCTGATTAAAAAAATCTAAACATGTGGCTAAAAATTATGCACCGTTTTGCCGGAAATCCAAAAAACTGTAGATTTTTTAATTCGATTTTTCCTCTTTTCCGGCAAACTGGGGTTGAGCGATCAGAAAAAAACACATGTTTGGAATAAGCTGGACCAAGTGCATGTTCCAAAACATTAAACAAAATTTTTTTTGTTGCAAAATTTGGAAACATTTTTCAAAGGGGGTACCCTTGGATTTTTATCAAATTTCGTTAATCGGCTATATTGGCGTCAATTTTGGTCCGAGAGTCAAGCGAATGGACATTTCCTACATAAAATTGGCCGCTGGTTCTTCTGCCATACTTAGAATTTTTCTACTTCTAACGGTTCGTGAGAAAAATTTCCACTTGGATATCTGTATTCTCTGAAAATTTCGAGAAATTAAAAGTTTATATTTTGTTGAATTTTGAATTATTTCGATTAAGGGTGATTTGCTGATTAAAAAAATCAAAACATGTGGCTAAAAATTATGCACCGTTTTGCCGGAAAAGCGAAAAAACTGTAAACAATTGGATATTTATCAAATTTCGTTAATCGGCTATGTTGGCGTCAATTTTGGTCCGGGAGTCAAGCGAATGGACATTTCCTACATAAAATTGGCCGCTCGTTCTTTTGCCATGCTCAGAATTTTCGTACATCTAACGGTTCGTGAGAAAAATTTCCACTTGGATGTATGTATTCGCTGAAAATTTCGACAAAATTAAAAGTGTATATTTTGTTCGAAATTCAAATTATTTTGATTAAGAGTGATTGCTGATTAAAAAATCTAAACATGTGGCTAAAAATTATGCACCGTTTTGCCGGAAAATCGAAAAAACTGTAAACAATTGGATTTTCATCAAATTTCGTTAATCGGCTATGTTGGCGTCAATTTAGGTCCGAGAGTCAAGCGAATGGACATTTCCTACATAAAATTGGCCGCTCGTTCTTTTGCCATGCTCAGAATTTTCGTACATTTAACGGTTCGTGAGAAAAATTTCCACTTGGATGTATGTATTCTCTTAAAATTTCGAGAAAATTAAAAGTTTATATTTTGTTTGAATTTTGAATTATTTCGTTGAAGGGTGATTTGCTGATTAAAAAAATCTAAACATGTGGCTAAAAATTATGCACCGTTTGCCGGAAAATCGAAAAAACTGTAAACAATTGGATTTTTATCAAATTTCGTTAATCGGCTATGTTGGCGTCAATTTTGGTCCGGGAGTCAAGCGAATGGACATTTCCTACATAAAATTGGCCGCTCGTTCTTTTGCCATGCTCAGAATTTTCGTACATCTAACGGTTCGTGAGAAAAATTTCCACTTGAATGTATGTATTCTCTGAAAATTTCGAGAAAATTGAAAGTTTATATTTTGTTTGAATTTTGAATTATTTCGATTAAGAGTGACTTGCTGATTAAAAAAATCTAAACACGTGGCTAAAAATTATGCACCGTTTTGCCGGAAAATCCAAAAAACTGTAGATTTTTTAATTCGATTTTTCCCCTTTTCCGGCAAACTGGGGTTGATCGATCAGAAAAAAAACACATGTTTGGAATAAGCTGGACCAAGTGCATGTTCCAAAACATTAACAAAATTTTTTTTTGTTGCAAAATTTGGAAAAATTTTTCAAAGGGGGTACCCTTGGATTTTTATCAAATTTCGTTAATCGGCTATATTGGCGTCAATTTTGGTCCGAGAGTCAAGCGAATGGACATTTCCTACATAAAATTGGCCGCTGGTTCTTCTGCCATACTTAGAATTTTCCTATATCTAACGGTTCGTGAGAAAAATTTCTACTTGGATGTCTGTATTCTCTGAAAATTCGAGAAAATTAAAAGTTTATATTTTGTTTGAATTTTGAACTAGTTCGATTAAGGGTGATTTGCTGATTAAAAAAATCTAAACATGTGGCTAAAAATTATGCACCGTTTTGCCGGAAAATCGAAAAAACTGTAAACAATTGGATTTTTATCAAATTTCGTTAATCGGCTATGTTGGCGTAAATTTTGGTCCGGGAGTCAAGCGAATGGACATTTCCTACATAAAATTGGCTGCTCGTTCTTTTGCCATGCTCAGAATTTTCGTACATCTAACGGTTCGTGAGAAAAATTTCCACTTGGATGTATGTATTCGCTGAAAATTTCGAGAAAATTAAAAGTGTATATTTTGTTTGAAATTCGAATTATTTCGATTAAGAGTGACTTGCTGATTAAAAAAATCTAAACATGTGGCTAAAAATTATGCACCGTTTTGCCGGAAAATCCAAAAAACTGTAGATTTTTTAATTCGATTTTTCCTCTTTTCCGGCAAACTGGGGTTGATCGATCAGAAAAAAACACATGTTTGGAATAAGCTGGACCAAGTGCATGTTCCAAAACATTAAACAAAATTTTTTTTGTTGCAAAATTTGGAAAAATTTTTCAAAGGGGGTACCCTTGGATTTTTATCAAATTTCGTTAATCGGCTATATTGGCGTCAATTTTGGTCCGAGAGTCAAGCGAATGGACATTTCCTACATAAATTGGCCGCTGGTTCTTCTGCCATACTTAGAATTTTCCTATATCTAACGGTTCGTGAGAAAAATTTCCACTTGGATGTCTGTATTCTCTGAAAATTTCGAGAAAATTAAAAGTTTATATTTTGTTTGAATTTTGAACTAGATCGATTAAGGGTGATTTGCTGATTAAAAAATCTAAACATGTGGCTAAAAATTATGCACCGTTTTGCCGGAAAATCGAAAAAACTGTAAACAATTGGATTTTCATCAAATTTCGTTAATCGGCTATGTTGGCGTCAATTTTGGTCCGGGAGTCAAGCGAATGGACATTTCCTACATAAAATTGGCCGCTCGTTCTTTTGCCATGCTCAGAATTTTCGTACATCTAACGGTTCGTGAGAAAAATTTCCACTTGAATGTATGTATTCTCTGAAAATTTCGAGAAAATTGAAAGTTTATATTTTGTTTGAATTTTGAATTATTTCGATTAAGAGTGACTTGCTGATTAAAAAAATCTAAACACGTGGCTAAAATTGTGCACCGTTTTGCCGGAAAATCCAAAAAACTGTAGATTTTTTAATTCGATTTTTCCCCTTTTCGGCAAACTGGGGTTGAGCGATCAGAAAAAAACACATGTTTGGAATAAGCTGGACCAAGTGCATGTTCCAAAACATTAAACAAAATTTTTTTTGTTGCAAAATTTGGAAAAATTTTTCAAAGGGGGTACCCTTGGATTTTTATCAAATTTCGTTAATCGGCTATATTGGCGTCAATTTTGGTCCGAGAGTCAAGCGAATGGACATTTCCTACATAAAATTGGCCGCTGGTTCTTCTGCCATACTTAGAATTTTCCTATATCTAACGGTTCGTGAGAAAAATTTCCACTTGGATGTCTGTATTCTCTGAAAATTTCGAGAAAATTAAAAGTTTATATTTTGTTTGAATTTTGAACTAGTTCGATTAAGGGTGATTTGCTGATTAAAAAAATCTAAACATGTGGCTAAAAATTATGCACCGTTTTGCCGGAAAATCGAAAAAACTCTAAACAATTGGATTTTCATCAAATTTCGTTAATCGGCTATGTTGGCGTCAATTTAGGTCCGAGAGTTAAGCGAATGGACATTTCCTACATAGAATTGGCCGCTCGTTCTTTTGCCATGCTCAGAATTTTCGTACATCTAACGGTTCGTGAGAAAAATTTCCACTTGAATGTATGTATTCTCTGAAAATTTCGAGAAAATTGAAAGTTTATATTTTGTTTGAATTTTGAATTATTTCGATTAAGAGTGACTTGCTAATTAAAAAAATCTAAACACGTGGCTAAAAATTATGCACCGTTTTGCCGGAAAATCCAAAAAACTGTAGATTTTTTAATTCGATTTTTCCCTTTTCGGCAAACTGGGGTTGAGCGATCAGAAAAAAACACATGTTTGGAATAAGCTGGACCAAGTGCATGTCCAAAACATTAAACAAAATTTTTTTTGTTGCAAAATTTGGAAAAATTTTTCAAAGGGGGTACCCTTGGATTTTTATCAAATTTCGTTAATCGGCTATATTGGCGTCAATTTTGGTCCGAGAGTCAAGCGAATGGACATTTCCTACATAAAATTGGCCGCTGGTTCTTCTGCCATACTTAGAATTTTCCTATATCTAACGGTTCGTGAGAAAAATTTCCACTTGGATGTATGTATTCTCTGAAAATTTCGAGAAATTAAAAGTTTATATTTTGTTTGAATTTTGAATTATTTCGTTTAAGGGTGACTTCCTGATTAAAAAAATCCAAACATGTGGCTAAAAATTATGCACCGTTTTGCCGGAAAATCGAAAAAACTGTAAACAATTGGATTTTTATCAAATTTCGTTAATCGGCTATGTTGGCGTCAATTTTGGTCCGGGAGTCAAGCGAATGGACATTTCCTACATAAAATTGGCCGCTCGTTCTTTTGCCATGCTCAGAATTTCGTACATCTAACGGTTCGTGAGAAAAATTTCACTTGGATGTCTGTATTCTCTGAAAATTTCGAGAAAATTAAAAGTTTATATTTTGTTTGAATTTTGAACTAGTTCGATTAAGGGTGATTTGCTGATTAAAAAATCTAAACATGTGGCTAAAAATTATGCACCGTTTTGCGGAAAATCGAAAAAACTCTAAACAATTGGATTTTCATCAAATTTCGTTAATCGGCTATGTTGGCGTCAATTTAGGTCCGAGAGTAAGCGAATGGACATTTCCTACATAGAATTGGCCGCTCGTTCTTTTGCCATGCTCAGAATTTTCGTACATCTAACGGTTCGTGAGAAAATTTCCACTTGAATGTATGTATTCTCTGAAAATTTCGAGAAAATTGAAAGTTTATATTTTGTTTGAATTTTGAATTATTTCGATTAAGAGTGACTTGCTAATTAAAAAAATCTAAACACGTGGCTAAAAATTATGCACCGTTTTGCCGGAAAATCCAAAAAACTGTAGATTTTTTAATTCGATTTTTCCCCTTTTCCGGCAAACTGGGGTTGAGCGATCAGAAAAAAACACATGTTTGGAATAAGCTGGACCAAGTGCATGTTCCAAAACATTAAACAAAATTTTTTTTGTTGCAAATTTGGAAAATTTTTCAAAGGGGGTACCCTTGGATTTTTATCAAATTTCGTTAATCGGCTATATTGGCGTCAATTTTGGTCCGAGAGTCAAGCGAATGGACATTTCCTACATAAAATTGGCCGCTGGTTCTTCTGCCATACTTAGAATTTTCCTATATCTAACGGTTCGTGAGAAAAATTTCCACTTGGATGTATGTATTCTCTGAAAATTTCGAGAAAATTAAAAGTTTATATTTTGTTTGAATTTTGAATTATTTCGTTTAAGGGTGACTTCCTGATTAAAAAAATCCAAACATGTGGCTAAAAATTATGCACCGTTTTGCCGGAAAATCGAAAAAACTGTAAACAATTGGATTTTTATCAAATTTCGTTAATCGGCTATGTTGGCGTCAATTTTGGTCCGGGAGTCAAGCGAATGGACATTTCCTACATAAAATTGGCCGCTCGTTCTTTTGCCATGCTCAGAATTTTCGTACATCTAACGGTTCGTGAGAAAAATTTCCACTTGAATGTATGTATTCTCTGAAAATTTCGAGAAAATTGAAAGTTTATATTTTGTTTGAATTTTGAATTATTTCGATTAAGAGTGACTTGCTAATTAAAAAAATCTAAACACGTGGCTAAAAATTATGCACCGTTTTGCCGGAAAATCCAAAAAACTGTAGATTTTTTAATTCGATTTTTCCCCTTTTGCGGCAAACTGGGGTTGAGCGATCAGAAAAAAACACATGTTTGGATTAAGCTGGACCAAGTGCATGTTCCAAAACATTAAACAAAATTTTTTTTGTTGCAAAATTTGGAAAAATTTTTCAAAGGGGGTACCCTTGGATTTTTATCAAATTTCGTTAATCGGCTATGTTGGCGTCAATTTAGGTCCGAGAGTTAAGCGAATGGACATTTCCTACATAAAATTGGCCGCTCGTTCTTTTGCCATGCTCAGAATTTTCGTACATCTAACGGTTCGTGAGAAAAATTTCCACTTGGATGTATGTATTCTCTGAAAATTTCGAGAAAATTAAAAGTTTATATTTTGTTTGAATTTTGAATTATTTCGTTTAAGGGTGACTTCCTGATTAAAAAATCCAAACATGTGGCTAAAAATTATGCACCGTTTTGCCGGAAATCGAAAAAACTGTAAACAATTGGATTTTTATCAAATTTCGTTAATCGGCTATGTTGGCGTCAATTTTGGTCCGGGAGTCAAGCGAATGGACATTTCCTACATAAAATTGGCCGCTCGTTCTTTTGCCATGCTCAGAATTTTCGTACATCTAACGGTTCGTGAGAAAAATTTCCACTTGAATGTATGTATTCTCTGAAAATTTCGAGAAAATTTAAGTTTATATTTTGTTTGAATTTTGAATTAGTTCGATTAAGGGTGATTTGCTGATTAAAAAAATCTAAACATGTGGCTAAAAATTATGCACCGTTTTGCCGGAAAATCGAAAAAACTCTAAACAATTGGATTTTCATCAAATTTCGTTAATCGACTATGTTGGCGTCAATTTAGGTCCGAGAGTCAAGCGAATGGACATTTCCTACATAAAATTGGCCGCTCGTTCTTTTGCCATGCTCAGAATTTTCGTACATCTAACGGTTCGTGAGAAAAATTTCCACTTGGATGTATGTATTCGCTGAAAATTTCGAGAAAATTAAAAGTGTATATTTTGTTTGAAATTCGAATTATTTCGATTAAGAGTGACTTGCTGATTAAAAAAATCTAAACATGTGGCTAAAAATTATGCACCGTTTTGCCGGAAAATCCAAAAAACTGTAGATTTTTTAATTCGATTTTTCCTCTTTTCCGGCAAACTGGGGTTGAGCGATCAGAAAAAACACATGTTTGGAATAAGCTGGACCAAGTGCATGTTCCAAAACATTAAACAAAATTTTTTTTGTTGCAAAATTTGGAAAAATTTTTCAAAGGGGGTACCCTTGGATTTTTATCAAATTTCGTTAATCGGCTATATTGGCGTCAATTTTGGTCCGAGAGTCAAGCGAATGGACATTTCCTACATAAAATTGGCCGCTGGTTCTTCTGCCATACTTAGAATTTTCCTACATCTAACGGTTCGTGAGAAAAATTTCCACTTGGATGTCTGTATTCTCTGAAAATTTCTAGAAAATTAAAAGTTTATATTTTGTTTGAATTTTGAATTATTTTGATGAAGAGTGATTGCTGATTAAAAAAATCTAAACATGTGGCTAAAAATTATGCACCGTTTTGCCGGAAAATCGAAAAAACTGTAAACAATTGGATTTTTATCAAATTTCGTTAATCGGCTATGTTGGCGTCAATTTTGGTCCGGGAGTCAAGCGAATGGACATTTCCTACATAAAATTGGCAGCTCGTTCTTTTGCCATGCTCAGAATTTTCCTACAAACAAACCGGTAAAATGGGTACGTGATTCTCTCACTGGAGGGGACCGCATCACGCCAAAAGCAAGGGATAGGACCTAAGGTCATCACGTTAACTGTTTTTATTCTGATTGTTAATTTATTGGTTATAACGAAAAAAAATAGCTAGTTTTTCTTTTTTTTTTTTATGTGCATAGAATTTATCTAACGAAAAACGACAAATAAATTACAAAAAAAAATTCTCTAGACATAAAATTTTTATAATTCTCTTTATGTTAAATTTGATATCTGTTTAGCCTTGATTCCCCTTCCTCCAAAACTGGAATAATAGAGAGTAGAAAAGAATGCTGTATTCCATTTTATTAGTTTATCCACCAACTAATTATTTATCCAAGGAAATATTGAGGAAAAGAGAGGAGTAGGTCGCAAAAAAATGTCATGGCTACGGAATATATAGAACTGGACAGGCATAAATAACACTGGCAAGCTTTTGCATGCCGCAAAAGACAGACGTCTGGTCTATTCGCTAAAGCACTATAGGTGCACGTCACTATAAGATGATTCTATTTTACTCCTCACTTCGTTAACACGGTTCCCAAACAATGTATTTTTTAAAGAAAAAAAAAACGTGTTGTGTACGTACAGCTGCTCTGGTATCTGCATAAAACTTTTGGTGGGCAAATTTTTATTAACTGCCTTCACTACACTTAAGCTTTTTCTTTAGTAAAGTAAACTTGTGGCAAATTCCAAATAAAAATAGTAAACATTGTATACAATTTTGTAAAGGCTTAAATTCTTTCTTCTCGTACTCAAATTAATAAAATATTGACTATCAACTGAGCAATCCCCGTATAAATTTCCAGCAGATGGCTCATCTTTCGTTATTAAGAGGCCGAATGCCGAATAAAGGACGCATATTTGAAATGAAAGGGAATTATGTATCCAATCAAGGAACTTCAGATTGAGATGTTCGTATTACGTATGATGGATGATGGTTACACAGTTTCCTTATAGTTGTCTAGGGATTTAATAGACAACTTGAAAGTTCGAGCTGCTTCAATATGAGCTTCTAAAGTTACAAGTGAGATGTGGTAGTTTGGATATTTTGCGATGTGGATGTAAATGGAATGCTGTTTGTATGTTAATTTACTATATTGATGGAAGCTATTAATACTCTTATTCGTTTAATTTAATTATTGAATGTAATTGAGCACTTCCAATATATGGCCTAAATCTTATGGATTTGTTTGTAGAATGCAATGAATTCCGTTAAAATCTCTGTTAATATATATATTTTTTATATTAAATAAGTATCTCCTACCAGTCACATCGCTGTTGGTCGAATTTAAAAAACTTTTAACCATCATGTTGTCGGTTTTAAATCAAAGAGATGTCTTAAACAGTTTCTACTGCAGAGTTTTAAAAATTTAGCTACTTCAAAATGAGTTTCTTTGACCTCACGTACTCTTATAAGCTAGTGCACTGAATCGGGAAAGCTGTTACACGAGGAAAAATCTATCGCTGATGTATTTCTTACAACACCTAATATATTCTCTAACTGTTTTCTTTTGACATATTGAATATTTTATATTTTGGAAAAAATCGAACGAAAAAACGTGGTGTTTTCCCAAAATATAAAAATATATTTACAAAAAAATAGACCTTGATATTTATGGCCACAGAAAAATATATTCAAGTTTTAAAAAGCACTTAACTTAATTCGTAGCTAGTTATCAATCATTTAATATACGCTTTAAGTCCGAATTAAACAATTCAACCAAATAATTATTTATTCATGTCTTCACAAATCTACAACTCTAACACCCCAACCTCTGTTTAATCTACTCATCAGTACAATGCGACTTCCAACCCGGGATATATCTAAGACAGAGTCATTATGGTTTATTGACATGACTCTATACGATCCAACAAACATAACTTTGAAATTCAAATAAGTATAAAGCTAATGCTTAGAGAATAATTTGTGGGGTTTTGTGGAGGCAATTAAGGTTTATAGTCAACTTGGCGGCCTAGGGAGTGGAAGGTTAAGTGCAATAATAGAGGCTATATTCACTAAGAGTTGTATGAGAAAATCAATCTAAATAGAGAGCAGTTTATTTTGATGTCGACACAATTTCAAGTGTTATTAAGGTGCTACCATGCCCAATGAAAACTCATTTTTCTTATATCACTCTAAGTAATCACCCAATCTCAATGAATTTCTTACAACCTCTAGAAAACAGTCCACAAAAAAACATTAGACGCAAACTAGAGTAAACTCTGACCACTTTTTATGTGGTCATCGGAAAAATCAGAATTAAGGACAGAAACAACAATAAATAACTTTTTAAGTTTAAGAAGAGGGGGTAGAGGCAAACATGTATTCAACTTCTTTTTGGAAAATAATCTTCTCGAAATGAATATCTTCTTTAGAAAAAAATACCCAGAAGGTGGACATCGCAAAATGAAGACGCAAGAACAATAAACGAAATTGATTTTTATTCACAAACAAAAAAGAAATATTTGTTTAACGATGTAAACGTAATAGACCAGTTCATTGCCAGTTGTTAACAGAGATTAATGAAAGATAATGTGCAATAAGTTGGCAATTTGTTCGTAACATATTGGTCAGCTCAACACTAATTATCGACATAGATAAATCAAATTAAACAATATGCATAGAATTACAACTTTTCCTTCTTCTACGGCACTACAGCCCAAATTGAACCTTCGCCACCTTTATTTCTTGCCTCTACCCTTACTTGTCTGTGGCTGGTTTTCTCCATACACGGACTCCTAAAAGGGCTTGTGCATCGCTGTTTACTGTGTTTTCTAAGCGCTTTCTTGGCTTTCCAAACGGTCTCTTTTCCTGCATTCTAGCATTCAGTGCTCTTTTTGGTAGCCTATCCTCTCCCATTCTTATCACATGTCCGGACCATTGAAATCTTTGTATTCTAATAAAGTCTGACAGTGGTAGTTCCTTATAAAGCTGATAAAGCTCGTTGTTGTATCGATTCTGAAGATTCCATTTTTCCTCACAGGTCCTAGTATTATTCTTCTCAGTACTTTTCTTTCGAATGTGTCGAGTTTGCTTTTGTTTCTTCCAGGACCCATGCTTCACTGCCATAGCATGCTATTGGTCGAATTAAAGTTTTATTGATACTCATCTTTCTCCATTCCCCATCCTCTGATCCGTCGGCATATATTTCTGATCCCAGGTATGTAAATTTTCCAACCGTTTCAGTGTCATCTTCATGTATAATGTTTTGTAGGACTATATTTTTCTTCTCGTCTGTATCATTATTTTTGCTTTTTCTGTTTTAATTTCCAGACCTAGCCTTTTGTTTGCATTTTTAGCTCTGTGTATGTTTCCTGTGCTCCTTTGATGTTCTACTCATAATATTAATATCATCGACATAAGCGGTCAGTTGAACCATTTGCTTGGTCAGTAAGTTTCCTCGTCCAGTTTGCATTTGTCTAACCGCATACTTTCGTGCCAGGTTAAACAAAGTTAGGGCTAGCTTATCTCCCTGGTTTAGTCCTTGCAAAATTTTGAAAAAGTCTGTCCGGTGGTTGTTTATTTGTACACATGCCTGAGTTTCATCAATTGTCGCTTTAATGAGTCTAATTATCTTGTGTGGTATTGCCAACTCGGCCAATATACTGTAGAGTTTGTTCCTTTTGACTAAGTCGTATGCGTGTTTGAAGTAATATTTGATCTAGTGTCGATCTTCCCCCTTGGAAGCCCGTCTGATACTCTCCAATAATATTTTCTGCTAGTGGTTGATGCCGCTGGTTTATAATATACGTGAGGATTTTATATGCTGTACATAGTAGAGAAATTCCACGGTAGTTTTTGCACTTGAGTTTTTCTTTTTGTTTATAGATCGGGCATACTATACTTTTCTTTCAGTCGTCGGGTATTTTCTCTTCTTGTCACATATCTTTGATATGCGTGGATGTGACTTGCTAGGTGGTCGTCACCTACCTTATACAATTCTGCTAATATTTCGTTTCCCGGGGCTTTATTGTTTTTCTGGTCCTTAATAACTTCGAAAACTTCCTCTATGGTTGGAGCTTCTAGTTCATTGCCTACTTCATTCTCTTCTACTTAGTTCGTACCCATTTCATCTTCGATGTCTACTTGTGTGTCATGTAGGGTCTGAAAATAATACTTTCAGGTTTCTGTGACTTTCTGTTGGTCACTGATTATTTGCCCACTTTCATCTTTACATAGACTTGTTTGCGGTTTATACCCACTTTTTATCTTTTTTAGGTATTCGTGTATTTCCTTGTTTTTTAAATTTTCTTCCATTTTTTCTATTTGTTCATTTTTATAGACTCTTTTTTTATTTCTACATATTTTGTCTGCTTTCCGTCTTGCGACTTCAAATGATGTTGGTCTTTCCCGTATTCTGCTCATTATAGACATTTTGTATGCTTTATTTGTTTCGTCTATTGCTTGTCTATACTCGTTATCGAACCATGCTCATCTTCCTAGCCTTATTCTTGTTTCTTAGGGTGACGCTGCCGCTGTCGGTACTGCTATTTTTATAATATTCCATTTGCCCTCTATGGAGTGTAGTTCTAGTATCCTTAACTCATTTGCCACTTCTTCTTCGAAATTCTCTTTACATTGCTGAATCTTTATTTTTTCTACGTCTAGTTTGTTTGTTCTTTGTTGTCTTTCGTTTCTTTATTTGTTAACTCTGCATCTAAATTTGGTTTGGAGTAAAAGATGGTCTGATCCACAGCATGCTTCTCGTCGTGTTCTCACATCTGAGATGCTACTACTGGCTGCCCTTTTGTCTATCAGCACATGTCGATTTGATTGGTTGTGATTCCATCTGGTGAAATCCATGTCATTTTGTGTATATCTGAGAAGCATGTGGAACGTATAACACCCATTATAATTTTGATGTCATTTTTGGGCACATTCTCATATACTATCTCCAGCTGTTGGTAGAAGCTTTCCTTTGTATGTTGTTCGTGTTCTTCTGTTGGGCAGTGAATATTTACCATTGTTAGGTTGACGAAGTGAGTGCAAATTCTTAACTTGCATATCCTTTTACTGGCTTACTGGAAGTCTATGATTTTAAGTCAAAAATTGTTTTGACTGTATGTATTTTGTAAGTTTTTGACTTAAAATCATTATCCACCACACATGCCACGCTACATTCTTTGCTGCCTTGTTCCTTCCCACTGTATAGAATTCTGTGCGTTTTAGTGTCCCTGACGCCTTTTATCAGCTATCTTGTCTTTTGAAGAACAGTAATAATGAGCTTATATCTTTTTGGTTCTTGCAGAAATGCGGTTTGAGCTTGTTTTGCAGTTTTCAAAAGGTCCGTCCTGTATTTCGAGGCAAATGTTTAGGTTTCATAGCAGTGTGTATTTTCCGGGAGTGGGTTGTCAGCCCACTGCCCAACCTTCCTCCTTTACCCCGGCTGAGGACTGACAATGGTGACTGCTGAGCTACTCGATCGACCCATTTCTCACCACATGCGGAGTTATGACATTACAACTGGCTCAAACAAGGTATAGCACAAAAAAACATGAATGATTCAGCCAAGCTACAAAATATATTGTTGAAGAAAGATGACAGATGTAAAAGGATAGTATGTAAAAAGATTTAACTAAGTAGACTCACACTGTAACAGAACAGTTAACAAGAGTAGATCATAAAGAGCTGTTAAATGTTGAAAATAATTACTTTGCTGCAAGTATTTGGAATATTTGTTTTTTATTGATATTCTTTTGTTGATATTATTCTGTTGTATTTTTATATTGTAAAATGTTTATTACTATATTATACTATTTTCTAGCTGATAATGATATGATGTTTCTATCCGTTCTAGCTTATTTTTTGTATATTCGGGTTCCCCTCTCATTACTTATTTTTCTTTTTATTAGTTGTTGTTTAATTTCGTTTGTTTGTTTTATTTTCTGCTTTAATTTATAAGCCTGGTTATAATACAAGAAAATAATCACAAAATGAAGCAATAAATGCCGCATTAAAAAAAGAACAAGCTCAACTTTAAATTTCTTGTGTCTAAACTCCTAGATGATAGACTCCTTGTGAGATGTGAATTTTGTTGATAAAAGACATTTGAATTTTCGTAATTCTATATGTACAAATAAATTATTGATTGGTTATTATTTAACAATTCATGAAAGCCACCACAAGTGTTCATTCTCTAATAAAACAGGCTACAACCAGATATTTATTGGTTTAGTTTATACCATTGTTTACAAATAATTTTCAATTCAACAGTGAAAATTTCCCTAAGGATAAGCATTCTACACTACAGAAGCTCTGGTTTGTAATAGAGGTGGGTTTCTCTGTTTGAGAGGAAAACGAGGAAAACGAAATAAGTTTGTTTTGTAGTGTAAGGGCGAGAAATGTTGTAGTTATTGAGAATATTTTATTTTTTCTACAAACCTCTCGTAATTAGTCATCACTACTTAGAGCACTTCGATTCAATCGTATGTGTAGCAGTGACAATGTACCTGCCGCCAAATAGAGATACATCTTTAGCTCGTAACAACGATGGATTCGTCCCTGGCGGTTATCGCTGATTTTCACGGGCAGCGTTGGCTTTCTACGTATAAGCTGCTAAGTCTTTCGGAACAATTATCCTTCTCGTTCCATTTGCAGATGTACCCAATTATTCATACTGGTATACATTTCAAAATTAACCCTAGTTAGTTTATCTAAGAGCTAAGCTATGCTCTACTGGTTGTAGGAAAATAGTTTCCGTCATGCGTTGCCAGTTAAACCTCTAGAAACGACGAACAAATACCTGCAATTAAGTCTTGGAAATAATGGGAATGTTGGTTAGAAGAAACTGGAACGATTCCAATATCTTGTTTATTAAGTAGATACTATTAAGGGTTAGCTATGAATTCCTATAAATTTCTGTAACATGTTGACAAAGGCAACTAGACAAGTTCTAGCTCTTTGTATTCGTAAAATCGATATCAATTCAAGAATAACTTAGTAAGATTCATGAATAAAAAATCTGAACGAAATAGAAACAGAACAATATAAAAGAACTTTATCATATAGAAACAATAGTCCTTATATAGTCAATCGATCCCCAAACATGGAATAACCGCAGAATGTTACCATTGAAAACGAGCGCGTTTTCGAGAAAGGAACAAATTAGCCAATTTTTCAGTTTTTTGATTTTTAACTCGAATTTTGTCTTGTACTTTTTGTACATATATATTTATATAAAATTAAATTTCCCATCGAAATGTCACCTTCATAAATCAAAATATATTTTTTGAAAACCATATATTTAAAAAACGAAAAAAAAATCGGTTGTCTGTAAAGTCGGTTTTACGGGCGAAGATTTTACGTGACAACGTCTTTTTCTCGGTAGAATATTTATTGATATGAATATTATTAAATTGCACAATAGTTGTTTGCAGTTGAAACGCGCTGTTTCTTCTCAATCGACTGAATTACGATTGATTGCAGAGTGATTTAAACTAATAATTTACTTAACACTATCAACATTTGTCAATAGTATGACATAACCTATAAACTCAGTTTCTCAACTTTTGTGTCAATCTAACAATTAATCAATCAATCATAGTTTACGATAATGAAGTATTAGTGTACAATTATTTACCTTTATTGTTGTAGTTGTTGTAAATGACGAATCTAAGCACTCCACATTTTCACTACAGACACAGCTGACGATACTTTAACCACACGTGTGAACTTGTATTATGACGCTTTCTCGGTTTTCCAACGCCAAGAACGCTCGAGAAAGACAGGGACACAAGCACGCACCGATTCAACGCGCCTAATTCTCTAGTGCTGCGCGCGCAGCGGACCGATCATGTTTGAGTGGGAGAGAGACGCAAGTCATTCGCCGGTTCGGCGGGCCTCTCTCTCGTTCGGTGACTCATCGTAACAGACGTGAGCGGGCGTTACACTTTTTCATGAGTGACTCCGAGCCACAACCTAATTTAAGACGTTGTCACGTCAAAAAAAACACGAAACAACGCGATTTTTTTGCCGCAAAACTTTTTTCCACGGGGGCATAAATATAGGCATTGCTTCAGAGGAAAAAAAATCTTAGAGAATGGAAACTTGGATGAAGCGACAAAGTATACTACCAGCAACATAATTTGGCTATAAACAAGGCGGTACAAAGAATGCAGTCATTCGTCTGACTACAGATGTTCAACTTGGCTTTTATAATTCCACGATTACAGGTACGTTCCAAACGAATGTGAAAAATGGCTGACGAACCGTCCAGGGCGGTTAATTACGGTTTACAAAATTGCTTTAATATTTGCTATTGTATACTTGAAAGCTGCTACTATAACGAATGCAATTGAAGGTTTTAAAGTGACTGGGATATGTCCCTTTAATAATGACATATTTTCTGACGCTGACTTCATGGCCTACTTGTGTCACAAACTAGAAAAACCTTTTACAGCTGCAGTAACTCCAGAACTAGAATTGTTTAACGTACAATCAGGAGTCGCTAAAAACTCTACGTTTGAAATCGATATTCAACCACATCAAATCTGAATCAGCCTCTGAAAATACTCTTAATGTTCTTGACAGTCCAACTATTGTTCTTGAGAATTCCACTACTAAGGAAAATATTCATGATAATTAAAGAGAATGCCATAATCAGCGAAATACCTACATCTGAACCTGATTGTACGAGAAGGATTTTACAGATCAAAAGCAATACCCATCAGCTTACAGATCTGATTTCCAACACATCTTCAATAACTTTGAAAGAAAAAGTTGATCTAGCTCCAGAAACAAAAAGATTTGATTTATCAAACACTCCTGGAACATCATCAAGTTATATTAAATTCACAACGATTTCTCCGTTACCTAAATCAATTATGGTTAGATCCAGAAATTGCAGAAGCAAAAAGTCAGAAATTATCACCAGCTCTACATATAAGGACCAACTAATTGAAGAAAATGAGGAAAACAGCCCCAATACAAACTCAAACTGGATGTTGGCGATAACCTACCACCACCATACGCGCTTCTGGGAAATAGTTTAAAAAGGAAATCAAATGTGAACCTCAGACCGACAGAAAAGATACAAAACAATAAAAAAAGTTGTTTTCACAATCTTACACGTGCGCAATCTTACAATCCTAAATGCTTACTTTTAAAAAACGGGTTTATAAGAATGCGCAAAAGCACTTTTTTTTAGTTTCACTTTTTCTATTAAAGTAATAATGTTTAGTTCTCAAATTATAATCGATTTTGTTGGTTATGTATCAGCAGGCTTAAATAAAAATAAATATACTTTCAACACAATTGGTTTGGATTTTACACTTGATTAAAACTTAAGTACGCATTCTTGAAGCACTCTACTCTATTATGTCGTATCTTGCGGATTTTACTATTAATCGAATGAATATGAAGAACAACAAAAACATAAAGTTGTTATGGTATGATTTTTGTCAAATTGTGTACCTTTTTTTAAATAATTCCCCTGCTTACCCGATTTACGAATTTAAATACCCTTTTTTAAATAATTCCGCTGCTTACCCGAATGCTTAGGTTTAACGAATCCCAGAAAATTAATTTTATCTTATTATTGTTAAATTTTTATAGCTGTTTATGGTATATGTTTTGAGTATAAATTCATTTCAATTTAACCACTTTTTAGTTCAAATTAAACATTGAAAAATGTATATATCAAAATATGATCAAAACATATTTCTCTGTGTCATTTAATTAATTAAAATCAAAGGTTAGAATTTTATCACATATGCGGGCAATCTGTAAAATATTAATAATTAAAACATTTATGAACAAAATAAACCTATCATATAATAATTTTGAAAATGTGTGTTTATGTAAAATCATATCGGTTCAAAACGTATTACTTCCAGTGAAAAAAGATTTGTGTTGCATGTAAAATTATTGGAATTCTTTGATTAAAACATAGTGATTATTGATTTGGAAAATTTAGTTTATTATTTTCTATTTTTAATTAATGTCATCTAGTACACGTATAACAAAAAACTATCTAAACACACTTTTTTTGTTAAATGCATACATATCTATGCTTTTGAATAAATCGCGTTTAAATGAATCACATAAATAAAAGCACATAAGTGTAGTATCTTTTTATATGTTATGAGTGATGACCCAAAAACTTACATCGGTCAAACTGGTAGAATTTTCTCAAACGTATAGCAAAACATAAAAGGACATTCAATAATAGAAAAACAGACTCTACGTACGCACTTCACCTTCTAAACCATAATCATTCTAATAATAAAGGATTTCAAATTCTTCACATTTAAAATAAAGGTCTTAAGCTATCTTAATTAGAATCTATATAATTTTGAATAACCAACTTGGGACAAACAGTTCTCCTCTCCTCAACTTATTCAGTTAAAGATTATAAAGTGTAAACATATACCAAAAATCGATCACTTGAGAAAGGCACTATGACCGAAACCACTGTAGTGATAATAATTTAAAATAAATTTTGTGGAAGTGTTGAAAACGAAAATTTTTAGTGTTTTATTGTTATATTTTTATATGTTGTTTCGAATTTACAGTTGCCCACTAGTAGGTTATGATCAGCTTAGATTTTTGCGTTGTTGTGGAAGGACAACGTAGGGGAAGATATGAGAGACGGGAAATATTTAGGGACGATTTAGAAATTTTACGATCATCAAACAATGTATAAAATACTTAAAGGAAATATTAGCGAAACCTACTTTGGCTTTAGAACTGCGATGGGAACGAGAGAATCGCTATTTATTATAAACATACCCATAGACAGATGTATGAATGTTAATTAAGCAGTATATCTATGTTTCTTAGATTATAACAAAGTTTTTTGCTAAATTTTGGACACATGCCACTTATTCAATTACTCGACGAACCACGAAAGTGGTCTCAGAAAAAAATGTGTGCTGTCGCCTATCGTGTTCAATTTGGATTTTAAAAAAATAATTTAAGAAGTAATAAAATAATCAATAGCAGGCATAAGTATATGGACGGCTGATTAACAACATACAGTTTGCAGATGATACAGTCTAATAGTTGAAAGTCTAGTCCTGAAATATAAAAAAGACGATTTATGGTAACACAAATGGGCAACAAGCTCAATAAAAATGCATGGTGAGTAAGTAAAGAAAGTACACAAATAAATATACCTATAAAGTTACGTCAAGAATAGAACAAACAAAAAGTGCACTCAACAAAATGAAGAAAGTTGAAACATCAAAATGCCTTTAAAGATAAAACTATAAAAAGGTGTTAAAACGAATGGGAATAAAAGGGAAGTACTGAATACCATTAAATTGTGGTAAAATGTATAATGCATACTATAAAACTGATAATACAAGGAAAAATATAAAGAAAGAATAGCCGAGGTAGAAGACGTATCTCGTCGTAGAAGAATTTGAGTATGTGATTCAGATGTAGCTCCATTGAACTATTTAGAGCACTAACACCTAAGATGCGTATTTAGATACTTATATATGAATAAAATATACGATTTTGAGAAAGGTCGTTGAAAGAAAATTAGAAATCAGAAGACAATAAATAATCCTGCCTTTTGCATTTGACATGGCTATCCAAGAGATTATGTAAATATAGATAATAAATAATGGAAAACATAATAGGGAAAACATATAATACTGACGAATATCATAAATGTTATCACAAATCTGTACAAGCGTGTAACATATATGTCATGTATTTAGAAGCCCTAGGATAAACGTTACTTTAGATTGCAAGAAGAAGTCAAATAAGAACATAATCTGAATCCTTTACTATTTATTATAAGGAAAAATAATATCACATAAAAAACAGCACACAAATAACTTTATATTTGCATGTGATACAATCTTAGTATCCGATTCAGAAACAAATATGAAGGATCAGGCTTTTTTCTTCTAATTTGTGTGTATGTGAGTATGAGTTGATAACCTTAGACGTTCGTAAATACATGTAGCTGATTAAATATCAAGTAAACAAATTTTAAATAATCTGATACTATTTAATGGTAAATTAGATAGTTACCTTTGTGTAAAATTGCTTGGAAACTTTCTTAGTTTTACTTCTAATTAATTAGATTATATAAAATAATACGAATCTACAGAAAAAAAAAATGAATTACAGAACGTGATTTATTCAAATGTGATTCATTGTGCAAGAGAATTTTGATGAAGTAAGGTATTGGTAAATTTTTATTGTAGGTATTATAAATCCATTATATTCTGTTCTAGATGTCTGGTTCTGTAAAAGTATTTTTTACCTTGTTAGGGTGTTAAAACGTTCCAAAAACCTTCCTCCTTTATTCAGGCTTATGTCGGTCACATAATCGTTGAATCAGTCTATGATGAAGTAGACATCGTAGCATGGATTCTTCCTGAAACAGTTTGAGTGACAACTTAAGCACGTAAGGGACAAAAGTGTTTACGGATAAAAAAAAACAATTTGGTTAAAATCAAGAACGAAAAGAAGAAAAAGTATTATGTATCAATACGGCACTTTTTTTGTTATATTTTTTACCCGTTTTATATAGTATTCATTTTGTTTTTATTTTACTTAAAAAAGTGTTCTTTATTGTATAATTTAGCTCTTTCTACGAATAATTCTCACAGTTCAGATTTACAATGTTGGTTTTACTTTATTTAATATATAATATGTTTCCTGAAACAAATCCCCTTACTTCATTAATTAGCAACACCGTCCATTAAAAAATACTCTCACATTACGAAAAACAAATTTTACCTGTACCTAAATTATCAACTGTAAAATGTAACTCTTTGTTCTCGGATTTAGCACCACTAGGCTACATACACACTTATGGTACATTTAATCGCAGAGTGCCGCGTGATATATAGGCACAAATTGCGAAAATTGTTTTTGTCGAACCATAAACGCTAAAATTCTGTTTAAAGCTAAATAACAGAGACACAACATTAATCACGAGTGCATGGACCATTTTAAGGACGGTCCTATCATTCTGCCATACTAATTTTGTGTAATTTTTTATAAACGGCCTACGTATAGAGGGCTATGAAGCAATTTTGTCTCATAAATATCTCAGTTCATTTTAAATATAATTTGATTTGGTAGATCAGTCTAAAGTTTAAATATTTGCCGTTTTCTTTATCAAACGCCTTCAGCAGTTTAAATATCTTAAAAATAAACATGTTGACCCATTCGACTATGTCGTTTTCGGCCGTAGTGATAAGAAAAGCTCCTTGAGATTTATAACGTTCCGGAAAAGACGTAGAGGGACAAGGTTCCTGGTCTTTATACCTTCGTCATTGTAGAAGCTCAGTCGACTGTTTCTTTAGGGAAATTCGATCATGCGAGAAGTTCATAACAATATACAGGATGTGTTATAATACAAAAATTAAATCAAAGGGCTTCTACATGAGAAATATGAGCAATTTTTATGTAGAAAATTAAAGTAAACAAAATCGCTCCCAAGTAGATTCTTTTACGACAAAAAAAGAAGATAAACGTAAGGACTGCAAAGTAATAGTATGATGGGTAGCTCTATTAGACACCAGACTCAGTAAAAAGCAAGGTACTGGTAGACTGTTGGTGAAAGTGCTGACACAGATAAAAAGGGCTAGCTATCAGCAAGCGATGACTGCCCTATCGTTACAATATTTAGTAAGACAGTGAGCTAACAACGTAAATTACTTGTGCTGGACATCGAAATAAATAGTAAAAACTAAACCGAAATGTCGAAGACGATAACAAAAATCAAGTAAAGGATGTTAAAAGATAAGAAACAAGTCTATACAATTCTGCTGGAAAATGAAAAGAAGTCCTCATACAATTTGGAGCAATATGGCCAGTATTATTAGAGAAACTGGCAAGAACGTAGATCGAACACAGATCTTCACAACTATAAGGTCGTTAAAAGAGAAGCGAAAGTAGCAATATTCAATGTATTCGGTTCTTTTTTAAACAGAGATGAGTACGTTTCTAAGATCATAAAATCTAAGGCTTATTAAACCTTGGTATGCGGCTAGTTTTAACTACTTTCTAAAATGTTTTCACTGATGATGGTTCAATAGGATTAAAAACGTTTTAATCCTATTATAAAAAAAATCATTAATGATTTCTTAACCTATCACTAATTCCAATCCGGAGTTCCTTAGGAAGTGTTCTTGGTCTCCTCATGTACCTAATATTTACTGCTGATACCTATTACAGATGACGTCACAGTGCCACGTCACTTTTGCCGATGATACAGCCGTTTTAGTTTCAAACAAAGACCCAGACATAGCACCTGAAAAGCTGCAAAATTACTTACATACCTTAGAGAATTAATTGACAAAATGGAAAATTAAAGTCAATAACGAAAAATCAGCCAAATCACATATACTGGAGAAAATGGAGAAGTGTCGCTGGACGGTACCCAAATGAAGTCAATATTGTCATCACATTTCCTAATTACTCAATGTACTTTTTATGAGTAGTTTGTAAATATGCATTTAAAAAATAAAAAATTAAAAAAAACATATCTTTTTTCTTTGTGCTTCATTAATTTGATATTTATTAGATTTGCTTTATGTCTGGCTCTGTATGGCTGGCTGTCTATACAAATTTCCTGGATTCAAGCTTCTCTATATATCTACGTAAAGAAACTACAGAAAAAAGTTAATTATTTATGAAATTTACAGGACATGAAAAATCTTATTTTGAAAATAAAAATAATAAACAAAAGAAAACAGTAATAGCCTACCTACCCCATTTTATACCTTGCTCTGCCACTGGCTCGGGATAGGGATTAAGGAAATAATTCCGGGATAAAGGTAATACTTGCGTTTAGGCTATTTTAGGAGATCCAATTATTTCCTAATAACATGTTTAGCTTTTCTGGTTTCTAGTCATTTTATATTTTTAAAATATCATTAAATTTTCTCCGGCATTTTCGTACATTAGTTTAATTTTCTCTAATTATGTTTCACTAACTTTAAATAATCTTAGAATTTCTTTATTCTTGACGTAAATAACTTTATGTTAATTCGAAAATATTTTTATCGTATATAATATGATAAAGAGAGAAAATTTTGCCGGCAATATTTTCGACTGGTATGAACGTTTGTTGCCTGGCAATTTTTGCGAATTAAATTTTGACAGTTAAATCACGAGACGTCAGTCGACTGATTTTGTCAAAATTTCATAAGCGAAAATTGCCAAAAGGCAACAAACTTGAATAAAACTAGATGAAAATTTTGCCGGTAAATAATTTTCTTTCGAATGATATTCGACAAGACTATTTCACGAGACAATTAATGCACCATATCAACGAAACATAATATTTATTTACTTGTTAACAATATTAAATATACAAGTATTATAAGCTATAGTAGTTTGCCCATTCTCTTCTACCAAAGCATGATTTTGTGTAATATTGACCTGTAACAGTTAGGGACTCGAAGGTCCAGCTTCATTTGGGTTTCTGAGATTTTCGATCAACTTCTGGTGGTGACTGGAGTCCAGCTGCAGATATGGTTTTAGAGAGCTTGCATTTGAGTGACCTTTTAATTTAATTAAATCCTGTTCAGAAACACCTTGCTTGAACAAGGCTGACACAGCTGAAGATTGATGAGATTGGTTTGTAATGTAATTTTTTTTTGTGTCTATTCAAATTTTTTCAGCTGACATGTTTGTTCCTTTAGTTATGGTGTTGATTCCGAGTGGACAGTTTTTGAACCAAGATGGGTTTTTCCTGTTGGGGTGAACGGGAAGAAAGAGTCTGTCTGATAAAATATTTGGTCCTCTTTTTTCCAATAATTTTAAAAATAATCTAACTGGGCATAAATTTTCGTTTGATGAATTGTTACTAGCCATTTGCTGCTTGCCAAACTTTTCGAATCGCCTTGATTTGTTTTGAAAAAAATGCTGTTGTATAGTACGTCCACTATATCTTTTCCCGTGCGTCATGATTCATTTTCAAACAAGTAAATCAAAATATTAAATGAAACGTGTAGATAATTATTATTGATACCTAGCTGTCAATGTAATAATAAGGAAATGGCTATTATCCCGGTGGATGTATTTTGGGAAGTTAAATTTAGTAAATATATTATTTATTATAATTTTTGTGTATTTGGATTAGTATTCGTCGGAAATAGGATTAATAAAAATATGATGAAAAGGAGACTAAAAAGTAATATTATTTGTACAATCTGCCAAAATAATTAATTTTGTATCAATTTTATTCTATTGTCACATAGCAGCAGTGTCGAACGCGGTTATGATTTGGATGGGTGACCGCTACGAAACCACTTAGTTGTGGAACACCTCGTGTTGTTGCCTTACTTCTTTTTTTAGTTTTTGGTATTATTTTAAGGACTTTTTGGAAAATGTTTAGTATTAAAATTAGTTTATTATACAAAAAATACAAATAAACTGTTTAAAATATATTAATTTCGATTAAATCATATAATAGAAGAATAACCTTTTACGTACGTACTAAGTACACACACTCTTTTTTTTTATTGAAGTGTTTATTCTTTTTCACTATTGAGGAGATTGATGGATTCAACATTAAACAGCTTGAACCTCATACCGACTATTACTAGAATAAAAAACATAAATATAGAATGGTAATAAATAATTACTATTTAAATGGGAATAAGCCACAATTAAAGGTTAAAGTACGTTTATTGACGTTTCAATTTCCACTTCCAAAATCGTTCTCAAAATACAAACACTAGTAAATTCATTTACTAATATTTTTATTTTGAGAACGATTTCCGAGTTAGAACCTATTAAATTGAATGAATAAAACATATCTTTATTATAGAACGAAGTAAAGGTAAATATAAAAAGACTGGTATTTAAATATTATCATTAAAGTAGCCAATACGAAAATATCCAGGATATTTTTGGCCAGCACTCATCATCTCAATATTTTACTACATAATAATCGTGATTTGAGAAATAAAACCCACCTTACACGGTACATTTATCCTTTTTTTATATATATGATAGGATTCGCGCCATCAATCTTACCCTCCCCTTATACGCTCAAACGCAATCATTTATAACGCTTTGCTTATTGTATACATTCTGTGAAGATAACTTATTGACCATAAAAAACATTTTATCACTCCATTTCTGTGAAGTGCCTAATACTTTTTGGGAAGCCGAGAGTAGAATTGTGGCAAACGAGTATATTTTTATATATTGCGCTTTTTGGGCTTAGGCGGCCGATTTGTAAATCGTTTTTAAATTTTGAAAATGAAAAGAAAAATAATATTGAAGTGTGTTTATAACATTTATTTCCTAGCTGAGCGCTTTCGACTTACAAAGTGATCTTCAGAGTTATGCTACAATAGAAAAGTCATATAAATAACTAATTTAAAATAGATAAAAAGAAATAAGAATAAGAATTACTTACAATCAATCTATTCTACCACCAACGACCGGTTTCGTATAGGAGCTGACTATTATTATGAATTTCTTCAACCAGGTCTTATAAAATTAGGTCATAATTTTCCCACTCTTTTTAATAAGTACAATATTTCGATGGGTAATAGCTGCTAACCTTTTAAGCAATATCCACTTCAAAGAAAACAGTTCGCTATTTACTGAAACTCAAAACGCTCAATGACCGTCACTGACTGTTTTGTTTCTTTGGATATCTTAAGATATTCTAAAAGGTTTATCAGTCTTAAATTTTTATTTGGCATGTTATGTAACATTTTACTGTTTTTGGAAAGAAAAAAGAAATGATTTAATTACAAAGTACTCTGGATATTTTTTCTGAAATTGGTCCTAAATAAGATGAGGATCTATAAATGGATGTAGTGTTGGGATTTTTCAACCTTAAAAGCTTGGTTTTGTTTTTTTTTTGAGTATTGAACATCTAATGACCTTATCTACAGTAGAACGAGAAAAACATTGTTGGTTGCTATTTGTTTAATAATTAAGATTTCTTTATTGTAGTTCTCTTGGAACATAGGTATGTTATGCAATCTGTAGACATAACACTGAATAGCTGCTATCTTATGTTGAAAAGGATGATTCGATTATATAGGTATCATATGATCAGTTTGGGTAGGTTTAAAAAAAAACACTCTAATCTAGAACAAGTAGAGGAGAAAGAATTATTTTAAATTGTTAAATCTAAAAAGTTGATAATGCTACTATTTTCTAACTCCAAGGTAAAATTAATTGCAGGATGTAAATTAATAATTGATGACAAAAAGTTATGTGATTCTGAAGGTGGGCCTTCTATGAAGGTGAAACTTGGTATTGGTGGTTGGGAATAAAAGGTGTTTTCAACGGAATTAAGAAAATGGTCAGCAAGTAGGGGAGAAATATTTAATATCAGCCAAAAATTCACGAATTAATAGATTGTTTTTCATCCAATTATTTAATAGGCTTGATTCAACACGATCAAGCCTTGTTTGCTAAAACACTGCTATCCATTTTTTTTATTTCATTTCTTTGTTTTTTAATTCCTAATAATTAATGAGTTTAAATCTCTTTTTATTTCATTTTTAAAGTCCTCCTCTTGATTTCGACCTGTTATTAATTTTTCTTCTATTATTTCTATTGTTGTAGTTTTATTCCCTATTTTTGACATTTTTGTTATTTGTGCTAGAGACGTAGTTGTTTACCTTTTTGTATTCTTCCGGAATAAAATATTTTTAGAGAAAACTGTTTTGTGTTTTTTAATTTGTAAATTTATACACTAAATACAATAACTCTTGTCTTTAACTTCCTACTCTAACAATTTTCATTGCAGGACCTCCATATTTAATTTAAATGTCTCTAAACTTCCCATATACACTTTAAAAGGCCCACGTGTATAATAAAGTCATAAATTATTCCTATCTCTAAATTTGTTATTCGTAATTTCAAAACATAAACAAAAACTTGGTTCCCCAATCTGACAGTGTTCTTGAGATAATATTTTATAGGGATTAATAATTGTAATATATCTCAGCTTTCCATACAACTCTGTATTTTTTTTGTTTCAGGTGAGTGAGAGTATTATATACAGCTGGAAAATCCTGTTCAATTGGACTATATTGTGAGTATTTTTTAGGTATTTATATAAAATTCGTTAATATGTTTTATTAAATATAGATAAATATAAGTTTTATTATTTAGGCCGGATTAACTCATACGTGAGGAAGATATGGATTAACTATTTTCTGTTTCTTTGTTGATGTATAAACGATGCACAACTGTAAAGGTGGAACCGGAGACCATCATCCTTATAAGACATAGGTTTCCATTCGCTTGAGTTTACCAAGGTTTGTCATTTTGTTTTTCTATTTCAGGCCTTGCTGTGTTTAGGTCATTTTTTGTTTTGCCAACAGTATCCAATAGTATCTGTTTAAGGCGGATCTATGAAGCAGTGAATGACAATGGAGTGTGGAGAAGACGATACAACTTTAAACTTTATAGAATATACCAGAAACCAGATATCGTAAAACATATTAAAATAGGACATCTGAGCTAGAAAAACGCTCCTTGACAGATCCATTGGTCAGAGAAGAAGAGGAAGACCCAAAACAAGAAATATGGAGATACGTGCTTGGGGGAGGAAGGCGATGGATAGGGACGACTGGAGAGAAATTCTTAGGGAAGCTAGGACCCACACAGGGTTGTAAAGCTAGAATGTTGATGATTTTATTCTCTGTATTTTCTACTTCCTTTATAATTTCTTTTGGTTTGTTATCTTTATGTGTCCTTAATATCCCCTTTCTTTCTTCTTTAAAGCTTTTTGATTTTTATACTTTTCGCAATTTTTTAAGTCGTCGTTTATATATTGTTATGTTTAATCTTATCCTCTCCAACTCCAAATGGCCATTTTGAACCTATCTTACTTCCGGCTAGTTTATCATTACCTTGACTGGTTCGTCGTGATTTTAAACCGTCTCTCCTTTTTGATTGATGCTTTTGTATATTGGTAATTTTCCCAGATCTGTAGCTAGGTAAATGGGATGGTGGATATGGGTTTTTGGGGCCTTTCAATCTACCTGTGATTATGGAGTTTTTATTTCATAGTCGATATGTTAAAACCATAAACAGCAGGCAATGGAGAAAGAAAGCTGAATGGAAGAACGTTGTTAAGCAGGCCAAGACCCACAAAGGGTTATATCGTTATTAAAAGAAGAATAAGAAGAAGTCAATATGTTACAGATGTTTGTTTGAAAGATTCAGAAGAGGATCAGTAATAATAGAAAGTATGCAAATACAGCGTTTTGCAAATAAGGTCGATATCATAACTAGAATCAAAATAGATATGAAGAGTGGAAGAAAATGGTAGCCTAAAAATTATTGAAATGCTCAAGAAATACATGAATGTCAGCAAGTAAACAGGAAGAAGAGACTTAAAAAATCTAACCATACAAGATAACAAAATTTAAAAGCATTAATAGTTTTAATGCCTAGGCTAACTAGTCACCGTAGACCACAAAGTGCCAAAGAAAATAAAAGGCAGACGCAAATAGGGAGAAAGCTAAAACTAAAAATCTAAAATTAGTTAAACAAGATCCGAAAACTCTATAGATAATCAGCTAGAAAAACAAAGCTAGAAACAGTTCAGAATGGTAGAAAATTATAAAACAAGCTAAGATCTTTAAAGTATTGTTGAGCTAATAATGATGTTTCAGATGTTTTAAAGCCACCAGAAAGATATGAAGGTCTCCCACTACACTGAGAATTCTCCATCAAATGAAAACAATATATTTTGTCGTTGATGGTGATCGTTTTATCGTATGAGAATTCAAAAATTTTGAAACTGAGCTGAAAAGACCCATCTGCAAACTATACTTAGTGTACCTATTAGAATTTCAAATATCGACAACAAAGACGGTTATGGAGTTTGAAGGTAAATACCCCATAAGAATGAGAATAGTAAGTGACGATCATCTACTAGAACAATTTACTCATTTCAATTAAAAAGATGAAGAAAGATAAGTTTCAGTATATTTGCAGAACAGTTTACATATGTATAATTGAAGAACAGCACAAGACGCAATGCAGTGATAAAACTTTCAAAAACCACACTTTCCCTCTTACATAAATGTTAACGCTGGGTAATCCTACTCTAGAATCTACATAAGCTAGTAAAATATGATTTCCCGAAATAGTAAAAATACACATAATATCTGAAATGAAGAAAAAAACTTTATCTTCAAACGTTATCAATTTTATCTTGCATTCATTTTTTTCTGTCGTCTATATATTCCCTGCCAAATTTCTCGTTTCTTCTTTAGACCATTTTGGATTTAGAATCATAACGAAAGTGGTGTTAAGGCGTAGTCACTGAGTAACTTTTCTGACTAGCTGAGGAAACCAGACTTTATTTTGTTTTTGTTTTCATCAATCGATTGATTAAACGTTTTATTCTTTTATAATTATTAAAATTGATTTCTGTTCGTATTTACATTACATTGCTTATTGATTATATTTCTTTGGATCTGGTAGTTTATTTGATAATGTTTTATATAAAAATTTGTCTGTTAAAATGACAGCAATGATCAGGAATTCAAAAATCTTAAAAATAAATACTTCTACGGTGAAAGCAAATGGCCTAGTATGAAAGCTTTATCACAGGCTTATAAAATATTCAAATGAGATGTTCCGTATAAAACTTTGAATATTTAGGTATATACGGTAGTCATTTGTGTGAGTGCTGTCGCTTAAAATATTCACGTTTTCGAGTAATCATTATAAATATCTAAATAAACAAATAAATAAAAAGAGAAAAACATTTTTTTTATGCCTGTGAATGATCGATCTTTATTTTTTTTTGTAGCTGTTTAACAAACTTTGTTATGGAATTCTTTCCTTGTAGTATCACATGCAGATCAATATAAAAAAAGGGTCATTGTGGTAGGCTATGAACTGTTTTTAATTTGAATCAGTTTTGAATCGAGCACTGGGTGAGCTAGAAGCTTTTGTTCGCGCTACTCGCACGTCAAATTGTTTAAATAAACTTGTTAAAACATTCTTTGCGAAAATTTCATTCGACCTAGATTTCTGAGTGGTCCTTCAAAAAAGTATAGAAAAGTGAAATATTTCACTAAGGACAAAATTTGTTTGCTAATGGAAAAATCGGCGACCTATGACTGGTACGCGAAACAAAGGCATCAGTACGACGTGTAAGGACAAACACACCTGCATCTTCGCACATGGTAGAGTTTTTTTGTTTATTACGTTCATTTACACAAAAGATATTGAATCGTTTTTGTTGTTGTGTATTATTAAAGCACCATTAGTAGTATCCATTTTTTCATTTTATATCTTAAGTTAACTTACAAATGAACTAGTATTTCGTTGTTAGAATGCAGCAGCAAGTCTATCTTAAAAAAATGGTTTCCATCAATATCTATTATTATTAATTATTCTCATCCATACAGTATTCTTACCATTGTCTACTTAAACATTGTTTCAACCTTGTACCGCCTGTTTCCATAAAAAAGTGTACATAATTTGCACACTATTTATTCAAAATCTAATTCTGGTAGTGAATACTGCCACTTTCTGTATACTTTTACAAATGTATTAAAGTACTTTTTATTTTTTGTGGATTTAAACCTATTTTTACGTAGTTTCTCAAAAACAAATTATAAAATATTTTCGTATTGAATTAAATTTTTTATTGACAATGTCAAGCCGTAAATGTCACCTAAGTCAACGTGTTGACACTCTACTAACAAGCCTTATAAATAAGGGATTTATTATTAAATATTTTGTTGTAAAAGAGCCAAAATATATATTTTTTTTTTCATACACTGCAACGCTACAATTTGCAATTTGTTTTAATTAGTAAAATGAATGTAGCTTTTTTATTTTCCTTTTTTTACTGCCTAATTATTTCAACATATGTTAACGATAAATTATATTAATGATATAGTTATCTTTAAAAACTATTTTTAAGCCTAGTGGTTTAATTATATAGAATCCCTGCTCTATATTTTCTCCAGACATAGCTATAATCGAGTCTGCAAACAATCGTCATTTGAGAAATATAATAGGACGTTAACCATAAAACTAAATTAAAAATAATTGTAGGCCTACACGACTCAGTTTTCGGTCCACATAATGACGACATACATCAAAAATATAACCATTTTCCACGCCGTTAACTCTATTGTTGTTCGTACGAAAATGAGGGACAGCTCAGTTTTCGTAAAGTTCATTTACGCAGCATATTTACCCTTAACATATTTTATAAATTATTTTCTTTTGGCCGGAGTGAGATCGTGACAAAGTTTGTCTCAGTGTAGGATGTGGGTACGATGTTTTAAGGGAGACCTAGTAATAATGGCTCATTGAAACTGATTAATATATGGATTAAGATACGATATTTTAAACCTGTTTATTTTTTCTCAACTTAAAAAATTGTAGATATGATCTTAGATAAAAAAATTAACAAATTAACTAGGAAGTTACGTAACGAGTATATTTCACACTTTTTGAACTTTTTGAAAAAAATTTCTAAAATCGATTGTAGTACCTACTGATTTGGAAAGTTCTCTTCTATTCTATCAAGCATACGTCATATCTATTATTGGCTATGGGTATAATATACTTTATGCGTCAAGTTAATAGATTTTTAAAAGAACAGATGCTTTACAAAATAGGTGTCTACGACTACGGTGTCATGTATGTGTGAGCTTTGGAGCTAACTAGTGAACTTTCTATTTTTAGTTCTAAAGACTTCTGTTTATGAAGCTTTAATATATTTCAAAAAAATTGTTGACATATCAGTATATATTTAATCTGAATAACTTCTGTTTATTGACTATTCATTTTCCCAACATTACGGATGTTAACTCATATTATTATAACTAATTAAATTGCCTGACCACTTTGTTCCTTGACATATTTCTGATCTCTGTTTGGTTGTCTCTGTTTCTATCGATCATCATAACTTTGGTTTTTTGTATACTCATTTTTAAACCATATTCCGTACTCCCGTGCCCAACTTATTCATAATTTGTTCCAGTTCGTCTGCAGAAGTCACCAATATAACCGTGTCATTTACATATCGTAGGTTTTTGATTTTTCTTCCCCCTCTACCAATAGAATGAGGAATATTTAATTTGACCAATATTAACAAAAAGTTGTTCCCCTACCTGGGACGAATCCGCCTTTTTCTTGGGGAATTTGTGGTAGGAGAACTGATTTTATTCTTTCATTCTACTGTTTAATAATTGGTACAATCTGTCTGTGAAATTTTTTTATATATAGGAATAAAAGTATGCTTACTTCAGTCATTCGCCTACTTTCTGGTCTTTAAAATTTTAGGGTTAGCTTTACTTTAATTCCTACCTCTCCCATTTCTTTGACTGTCAGCAGTTATTCCATCTTTCCCTTCTTCTTTTATAAACTTTATCATTCGAAGCGAAGCTTCCATTCTGGCGTTGTATTACTACTGTTTATTTATAGTAAAATGCTGAAAATGCTAAAAAGCCTCACGAAAGTAGTACTACGATACAAGAAATAGCGGTTCGTGGTATCTCGCTTTTTTTTTTGTAATAAATTTGATGTGCCGCTCCTAAGATTTCGTCTTTCTTGTATAAGGTTGAGAGTCTCTTTAGTCATCTAATGTTTTTTCCTATGTATTATTTCTTTGGGGTTTGTGCATATCATTAATTGATAGTTTCAGTGATTCCCAGATGTTGTTAGGGTCTTCGGTAGTTACTATTAGGTTAGCTTTGGCTAATGATTCTCTAAAATGTTCTGCTTAGTTCTGCCTGTAACATTTTTTGATCGGCAGTGCAGTCTGCAGCTGGTTTTCTCTTCACATTGATTAATGATTTTCTCTATCGTTGAGCGACAAAAATATAGTCTTTTTTCGTTATGCAGTCCCGTCACTTAACTGTACATAATATATGATTAATATTACCATGCATAACGTTGCTATAAAGTATCCTACGGACTATGTTATTAGAAGCAGAAAAAGTAAAACTTTTGAAGTTAATAATCAGAGGGAAAATAAAAGGCAAGTAGAGTGTTGGAAAGACGCACACATTCTGATATTGGACTGGTTTGGACTCATATTCACTGTTTCGCTTTGTAATGTTATATGGAGACACAATGGGTAGTCGCAACAAGATAGTTCAGCAGAACGTACGTCCATAGAAAAATTTTAATATCGTAGATAACTTTTTGATGATAGAATAATAAGCAGGTATACTTGAAATCCTTCAATACCGCACTTTCGTTATCATAAGCATATTATGGTCTTTTTTGTGATTTTATAAGACCAAGTAATCAAAAATGGAAATTTTACCATTATATTGCGTACATAGCTGATTTAGTCAATTTATAGCTGGACATAATCTTCTTTTTCTTGTACAATTTTTTTTCAATACTGTTTTAACAATTCGTCATTATTATTCCGTTAACCTCAATCCTATCTTCTTTTTGTGAAAATAAGAAACTTTATAAAATGTATAGCTAAGTAGTTGTTTCACATACGGCAACAATAAATCAGAAAAAACGATATATGATATAATAATATTTTATATACATAGTATAGACTGAAACTTTCATTTATTAAGTAAAATATGACAAATTATATATACTTGACGAATAAAACTATTGACGAATAATATACAGACTCAAAGCATTCTTTATAAAGCACTGTCGCGATATATAAATCTTCAATTTAGAAGCACCATCGTAAATTTTGACATTGTAGTTGTATATTTTTGATGTTCGGTGTCTATAAATAAACTCGAAGTATATACAAGACAAGTAATATTCAAAATACATACAAAAAAAACCTCAGAAAATAATATCAGCTTCTTTGTTATCATATTAAACCGCAATGGAAACGGTTACAAAGTAAACTTTTAATAAATGATTCTACCAAATTGTATAAATATTGATCAAAATCCCCAATCGGCCCCGCGGCACAAGCATGTAATTTGTAACGAGCCGAATCGGCAACCGCGCTAATATTTTTCTTACCCTCGCTCTGGAAGAATTCATCCGAATTTGTTAGATGTTTTAATTAGTAATTTCGGTTTGCCCGTCGTATCACGTAATTCTAAAATACCAGATGCGAAACTTGAATCTATATCTGTGGTTGGGCTCAAGAAAATCTAGCGGGTTGTTGCTTGGACGTAGCCATTTTGATTAGCCTTTTGTTCATGGGCGGGAAGGGTTATATTAAGAGTAGTTGTGAAAATTAAATTGCCATTTATATATAAACAAATTTAATGGCGATATTGTAACAAAACGTATTAACATAATTCGTATATTATTGGAATTTAATCGATGTTTAAGTTAAAGTGAATTATTTCGCATATATACTGAAATATTTCAATTTTGTAATTCGTAGATCAAGTGTTGATTTTCAGTAGACAAATCAATGTTATGACCATTTTTTGGACCTAGATATTTCCTTTAAAATATTCCTAATAATGATTCCTTTAAAATGCCGTTTATTGTCCACAAAGGGTACCAGTATTCTCTAACCATCTTGGTTTAAATTCAACCCTTGTTGAACGTAATCTCCAAAACCGTTAATTAAAAAAAGAGACCTTATTTTCTAATATAAATGTACGTAATTAATCTAATTCAGTTATTTTCCGTCTGCTGCTAAAGAAGATTTAATGTGTGCTGTCACTCTGTTTGTTGAATATCTCCTTTATCAATTATTGGGGTCTTGGTTACAAGTATTTTGCAACTATTTGCCGCCCACAATATTTTTCGGCTCAACCTCAATTACGAGTTTGATTCTACAGTGTTCTACATTGTTCTACATTGATAAACCAGTTGTAGACTTTGTTCAATTTGATACTGAGTAATTTATGTTGTAAACAGGTACCCACCTTTTTTATATAAGTTAAAACAATTAAAATTATCGGGATCCTTTCATATTCTCTATTTAGTTTTCTTCTTCTAGTGCCTAGTTTCGGATGTTGGCGACCATCACGGCAATCTGTACTTTGCCCACTGCTGCTCTGAAAATATTTGTTGCTGTGTTGAACCACGTACGTAGATTATTCTGCCGGGAAATGTGGTCCATGTAAGATATCTTTAGTATTTGATGATAAAGCCACATTTCGAAAGCCATAATTTTCTTGCAGGTAGCGTCTGTGAGAATCCATGACTCAACTCCTTACAACAGTATAGGAAAGATATAATATCGTAGTAACCTGATTTTTATGGGTACTGATAAATCATGATATTTGAATATCTGAACCTTGTTTTTACGTACAGGTCTTGCTTTCTCCAACCTACATTTTATTTCTAGAGAATGGTCCAATTTTGATTGACGTTCTTACCAAATTGGGTGTATATTTTAACTCTTTCTATGTTTCTTCTTAGAAATCATCGTACATTTTGTTTTCTTAATGTTTACTGAAAGTCCATATCTCTGACTTAGTTCTGTGACCCTACTCATTAACTCCTGGAGGGTTTCATAACTGTCAGGAAATATCACCGTGTTGTCAGCGTATCTGATGTTTTTAATACATTCTCACTCCGATAAAGATTTACTTAAAGTATATGTTGAACCGCAAAGGTGATAGTGACCATCCCTGTCAGACCCCACGTTTGACTTTTAAATTATCGGGTTCAAGGCAATTCGAGATAAATTATCAGGGCATTTAAAAAACATCAATGAATATTTATTACGAAAGAATCTGTTGCTGACAAAACTGGAAAAAAGTAAGACAGAGTACTCAATGAAAAGAATCTATAAATTAGAAACGCATGTAAAACAGCTAAATTTTTTAGACACGCAAAGACTTTGGGGATGTACCTTTATCAATGCGGTTAAAAAGATTACGAGAAGAAAAGTGTTTAAGCCCATTGTGGAATAAGCGGTTTAAAATCGTTAAGCTTGAATTACAAGACTTAAATGAAGTTTAAGATATTTGAAAAATTATTCTCTGATGACATATTTGATAACATAGTTACCCAAACTAATTTATATTCATCTTAATGCAACAACCATATTTTCATTGTATCCAAGGCAGAAATACAAACATTTTTCGGTGTATTACTACTAACAGGATATCACCAACAACCCAGTGAAAAAATTAACTGGAGTCTTTCTGGAGATTTAAATGTGTTGTTTGTTTGTGTATCTATGTCTAGAAATATATTTCTAAATATAAAGCGTCACATTTGCCTTGCCGACAATACACTGTTACGAGCACATGATACAATGACAAAAGTTCGATCTCTACTAACACGGCTGAATCAGAATTACAGACAGTGGGGTATTTTTTATGAAAATTTTTGAATCTGTGGTTAAATTTTTTGGAAGATATACCAGTAAGCAATTTATAAAAAGTAAACCTATGAGATTCAGCTACAAAAATTGGTTGTTATGTAGTGCCAATGGTTATTGTTATGGCGATACTTATTGTGGACCCAAAAATATTGATAAGAAAAATAGCCTATCATTAGGATGAGAAGTAGTTCTGGATATGGTAGACCACATCGCTTGCTCATTAGACCACGTATTATTTTGTGATAACTTTTGTACAAGTTACGATCTGCTGGAGAAATCAAAGAGAATAGGATTAGAGCTACTGAAACCAAAAAATGTCTCCTATTAAATGCTCAACAAAAAAAGACAAAAAAGAGGTTATTTTGATCAACAAGGCTCAAGGTATATTATTTGTAAGATGAAAATACAATAACATAGTGAGTATGGCTGCAAATTACGACTCTACGGAACTCGCAGTACGAGTAAAACGATCATTGAACAATGAATTTTGAGTGTAAGATAAAACAATCGACAATTTAGAAAAAAAAAGCGATAATAAAACAATTAAGAAAGTTGCACTTGGTGCTAGATTTCCGTTAAATCCCTATCTATTCTTCGTCTACGCCTCTGGTTTCACCCCTTGTGGGTTAGGGTAATAAAGACGATCCACTACAAACGACATTCTGCTAGTTCTCTTTGCTCTCTGTATTCACGCTTAACCCCTACTTCTTTTACAAAAAGTGTGTCTCTGGTGCCACTGTTATAAACCGAACAGCAATTTCTGGATCGATTTTGCCTTTCTCGTCTTGATTAATGGTTGTAACGGTGGAATAACGATTAATGGTGTCAATTTTGTTTCGAAGAGAGCTTTAAAAAATGAGGAGAATACCGACTTGAGGGATAGGAACTTGAGCTGTAATATAATTATGGTTAAATGTTTTATGGTAAATGCAGACCAAAATTTTTTTCAATATTTATTGAAGCAGTTATAAAATACGCCTCTCGCTTTTTTATTTTTTTGAGGAGTAGTTTTTATCAGAATGTTTCTATCAGACCACACTAATTGCTTAAAAGAGACATTGTAGTTCTTGTATTTTTATCCAATTGAGTTTTTCTGCTTCAGCATCCTGCGTCTATTGTCTATGAAACATTAACCCAGAGGTATAACCCTGTTAATAACTGCTTGCAAAATACTAACAAATATTCTCTACGAAAGGTTACAAGTTTACACAGTTGGCTTAATAGGAATACACCAGACTGGATTCACTCTAGAAAAATCAAATAAAGTCCAATATTCGTCCAATAAGATAAGATCTTCGAGAAAATGTCAGAATTTAACATTGCAACCCATTACCAATTCGTCGAATTTAAGGCTGCGTTCTACAGTATTAAGAGAACAGTATTGTAGCAATCCTTGCGTGAGTTTAGCATACTTAGAAAAATTTAACCTGATTAACGAATTAACGATTAACAAGAATGACAATGTCTAAATTAAAAGTCAGTGTTAGAATACAGGAGGAAAATTCTTAATCCTTTAATATAAATGATTAACTAAGACATGGGGATACCCTCGCTTGACTTCTATGTAATATTACTTTAAAAAGGCAGTCCGAGATACACAAATTAAAAACGGTGGTACTATTTACAGTAGATTGATACAAATTTCAGCATAAGCTGATAACATTGACATGGATCTTATAGCAAATGAGGAAGGGTAAACAGTCATTGGAAGTCATATATTTAAACGAGTTGATAGCTTCACATACCTTGTCTCGCTGGTGACTACTACCAACAAAACAAGCAAAGAAATTAAAGGACTAATAAACTTATAAACATCAAGAAAAATCTTTCGAGAAAAATCAAAAGAAGAACTAAAATTATTATATAGAAAACACTGCTGACGCCAGTCCTAACACATGGGACAGCTCCGCAAAATATTTGGTTATTTAAACAACCAAGGACAGTGGCGCAAAAGATATAACTTCGAATTATAGCAACTCTTTAATGAGCCAAATTGCAACAGGTTGCCAGAAACCGAACATAATTAATTTTAGAGCAGACCAGGATCCACACAAGATTGTTCAGAACTAAAGATATTTCTCTCCCGTAAATAATTTCATTACATCCGATCTTGTCCACCTTGAATCTAGTTGTGCTGGATGCTCTTGATGACCCTTTCTGGCAAGGGTCAATGATTTTGCTCTATACGTTAGAACTAGAACTAATGTGACCCTAAAGTGTACTTTAGTCTAAAATGAACATTAGTTTAGATTCAGTTTATGTTGTCATTATGAAATCGGGCTTTAATTTTTATTTTATACACTTCCCATAACGGATTTTTTACAATTATCAGTTCAAAAGTTGTACTAAAGTGTGACAAAAAAAGTTATTAGCAAAACCTTTTAAGTTGAACTTTTATATTTGTACTTTGGAAGAGATTTCTAAATCAGCTCATATTAAATATGGCTTTTTACGAAATAGTAGTCACAGTAAAATTCCAGTTCATTTACGTAAACGAGGATGACCGTTATACAACATTTTCAATTCTACTAGAATCACTGTACCACTGTTTTTTCTTTAAACCTATGTCTCTAGTGAAGTGATGGATAGATCCTCTGTTAGGAAAAAAATAATAAATAATAAAATCAGGGCTTGTGGATGTGCTACTCACTCCGTACATCCCTACCTGAAGAGTGTATTAGACGCTTAAAATACCAAAGTATCTAACAATAACAAGCTTTTTAAACTTACTTGTTTAATTAACAAAGAATAAAAATTACATCATCTAAAATTCAATATTCCATTACTTAAATATATGGCTGTACCCTACATCGCATTTAATAAACAAACCTCTGATGATAACTTCCGTAAAGCAAAACATTCTCTTAGCATTCCATTACCTTTGCTTCACAGTGACAAATTTAAATTTATTTTAATATGACCCGCTAGTCGTGAGCTCGGCTCACCTTGAATTCCAAATGTTTCCAACGTTTTATCCCGAATCGTTCTCCATGAATTTTTTGAGCGTCGTCACTGGAATACATTCTTTCCAGCCCCGTGGCCTACTTCAAAAAAAATTTCAATTTCAAATTTAAACATCTCTTATTTGTACCGTAATTCGTCTTTTTAAAAAGGGAGAATCAACAATGCGATAGAATTCGAAAAAGAAATTATAATTCGTAAAATGTTGACTATATTAAATTTAAATAGATTGATGTAAAGCGGCTCATGGACCCATATTTTTGTCAGTAATGACACAAAAGATTATTCAGCATTTATTAATTTTTTAATTAAACATAATTTATTATAAATAAATGATGCGAAATACCAACAAATAATTAATTTATTTAACGCACAATTATTATTCTTAAAGAAAATATTTTATATAAGTCTGGATAGAACACTCTAATAAAAATTATGAAATTGTTGCCATGAGTTGTTTATTTTGCACATTTAATATTTTATACGATTTCTAATAATTCTAATTCTCTCTTAATAAAATAATGATTGTCATAATTAAACACTTTTTCACCTAAGAAAGAACAAGAGGCATTCTACGAACAATTGCAAACCATCCTGGATGAAATACTTCATGAAGAACCCTTAATTGTTATGGGTGACTTTAATGCACGAATCGAAATTGAAATAGTTCCAGGAGTAAAATAAAGATTTAATGAAAACCATGTCAACGCAAATGTAGAACTCATGGCTAATATCTGTGCTTTTAACGAACTGAGAATTAACATTAAATTTTTCGACCATAAGCTCCAGTATAAATATACATTTGAAAACTCCAGGGGACACAAAATCTATGCTTGATTTTATAGTCTCTAATAGAAAAATCCACCCAAAAACAGATTCTAGATATCCGATATATGAGGAGTGAAGACGCAGGGAGTGAGTACAAACTAGTACCAGCAAAACATTTTCTTGAGCAAATCACCGAGGAAAAATTCTATGTACTGTGGAACGACTGTACAAGATAAATGTACCAAACGAGGCTAGCTGAGAAGATAGAGCTAAAACAAATCGATGACATCGAAGATATAAATGTGAGCTGGCAGAAAATTAACAGCAACATTAAAGAATCAGCAACATACGCTCTAGGAAAACACAGTTTTCCTTCACTGAAGAAAAACTGTGAAACACATTTCATCGAAGTCATACTGAACAAAAAAAAAACAACAACAATACACCATGGTTCGAAAAGAAATAAAAGAGAAATGTAAAGAGAAACGAGAGACCTACACGAAGTACAAACCATCAAATACTCCAGAATCCCGAGACACGTATAGAAGAATACGAAATGAAACAAAGCAGTTGCTAAGAAGAACAAAAAATGAACACTGGGAACAGTTTTCAAGAAAAAATGAAAAACGACTTCTACGGTACACAAAAACAAATATGGAGATTCATAAGAAACCAACGAAAAGAAATGGCAGAATTGAAGGAATACAGTACCAAACCACTAAACGACTGGGAAATATACCTGAGGGAACTATTTAAAGGAAGGGAAAATAATCAACACAATAACGTGCCTGAATTAGAAACGAAATGGAAATCAGTTTTCAGGAAGTAGAGATAGCCATAAATTTACTCAAAGGTAGAAAGTTACCAGGACCAGACCGAATAAACAACGATCTTCTGAAACACGGAGAAGAAAGCATAACCCCAGAGATGACAATACTTATACGAAAACTAATATTATACTGCAAGATACCAGGCGCATGGAGAAACAGCATAATGAGACCAATGTTCAAGAAAGGAGATAAAGAAGACCCCAACAATTATAGAGGTATAAATCTACTAAACACCGAACTTAAGCTTACTACAAAAATTCTAACTAACAAAATCGATAAACTAACAACTTTATTAGATGAACAACAAGGATTCAGATCCGGAAGATCGTGCGTAAACGCCGAATTTGTACTAAGATAAATCACAGAAAAGGCCATCTAGTAAAATAAACCAGCATATCTATGTTTTATAGACCTGACAAAGGCTTTCGATCGCTTTCAAGTCAAAGACGTCTTATACCTACTGTATAAAAGAAACATACCAATCAATATTATAGAAACCATCGGACACATCCTCTTACATAATCCAATTCAGCAAAGATAAATGGAAAACTAACACAGTGGACTATACCAGTAAAAAGTGGAGTCAGACAATACAATATGATAATATCAGCAGAAAAAACCAAATGTATGACAACTTCTAAATACCCACTACGATGTAAAATCGATATTGATGGGAAAATAATAAAGCAAAAAGCGAGTTAGATATCTGGGAATAGATATAACTTGTTACGGAGATGTAGAAGAAGAAGTGCGACAACAAAGTTTAGAAGCAAGTAAAGCGGCGGGATCTCTTAATGACACAATCTGGAAGAACAAACACCTAAGACAAGACACAAAAACAAGAATCTATAAAACAGCAATTAGACCTATTAACATACACGGCGGAGACAAGAGCTGACACATTTAAAAGGAGACGACTACTAGAAACAACAGAGATGAAAATACTTCGACGAATATCAGGGAAAAGTCTATTGGATAGGGAGAGAAGCGGAACATAAGAAGAGCATGCAATATACAAGACATAAATGGATGGGAGACAAAACGGAAACAGGAGTGGAACGAACACATTAGTAGAATGGCAGATGATAGGATAATACGCATAGTACGAGATAAGTCATCAAATGGACGAAAAGGTATTGGCAGGCCAAGAAAAAAAAGGTGCGATAACTTAAACCATTTATTAGGCTGATTTTGAAGAAGAAACGGGCTCTAAAGCGTACATAAAAGAAGAAGAAGAAGAAACAACTTTTCTTTTAAAGGTGCCTATCTTCTTGTGATTTTGGTGAGAATAGTTATGTAAGTTATGTGGTGTATATATGAAACTCTTAACAAACGCCCTTAGCACCACATTTCAAATGCCTTTAACCATTTTATGGCATCTTTTGTGAAGACCGATAAAAGATCCTCTGAGTTTTTATTTCGTAGGTATTATTTCAAGTATCCTTAATATTGTAGCCCAGGTAGCATATTTTCTTCACTTTTTTTAACAATAAATATATCGTTTATTGTAATGGGGGCGTTTATGATGGTGTTACTTACTAGTGGTCATTATTTTTGTCTTCTTACAATTTATCTGTATTTATCCATCATTCTTTGGAGCTTCTGCGCACTATCTTCCAGCGATACGGTATCGTCTGCCTATCTAATAGTTTTTATAACTTGTCCATTTACTCTAGTACCATCTCTTGATCTAATCTAGAATAAAACTAATTCAAAAGATAATAGAATAAAACAGATTTCCGTAAGAGTGAAGATGAAGCATCCTAATAACTCTTTTCAAAATTGGAGATAAATCGAACCCTGAAAATTACAGAGGAATTAATTTATTAAACACAACACTAAAGTTAACAACCAAAGTGAGAACAAACAAACTGAATGAAAATTATAGCACTAACAGATGAACAACAATGTTTTAGGTCGGGAATATCCTGTACCGACGCTATATTTATAATGAGGCAAGTGCAATACAATAAACCTTCATATCTATGTGTCGTGGATCTTAAGAAGGCATTTGACCAGGTCAAATTAAAGGACATTGTCCACTTATTGTACGCAAGAGAGATAGCTCTGGGAATGGTCAAAGCGATCGAAAATATCTACCAGAACAACACAATAAAAGTGAAAGTAAAACAAGAACTAACTGACCCTATTGAATCTGGCAATGGGATAAGACAGAATCCCATTAATTTGGTTTTTTATGGTTTTCCCTGCGGGCGCTTTCCTTTTTTCTTTTTTCACCAGGAGCTTTTCATGTATAAAGCCTTCTTGGATTTAATTTGAAAAAATGATTCGTTACAAGAATATCCGCCCCTTGGCATAATTGAATCAGTCTTTCTCCTTTTTTGTTTCTTGTGCCAAGACCTTATGTCCCCACAACATTTTCGTCTGTATCTTGACCTATTTTTACGTTAAAATCGTGAATGATAATAGCTAGTTTATATTTTTTTCAGTTTTCTAGAATCTGGTAGACATTTTCTATTTATTCTTCAGTAGATTCGGATTTAAAATGTATGTAGTACATATAATTTGGCTGACCGAAGGATTCTTAGCACCCTCCCCCCTTAAGGGGTGCATTTCAGCTATTGTGGTGTCCTGAAAATTCCTTAAGGATCTTTAATGTGGTTCACATTTAATGCCGTTGACTAACCTAGCTCTTCCGTCTTCGGAGTCAGTTTTTTAGCTCCAGGGCAATGAAATTCCCTACCATGTGTTGTTTCTTCCACCCATAGCTGTTGATCAATACTTATGGAATTATTTCGGTTAACGATTTCGAATGTTCTTCTCACCAGCCTTCATCTCCGTTGTAGTTTTCAACTGTAAATCTAGACAAGGGGTCCGTCCATAGCTGAACCCTGGTTATTAAAGAGGTGTTACTTGTCTATAATTTATTCGAGCTTGAGACCAGCTCCATCACGAGTATGTCTACTTAATTTCAGTTTCAAATAACGTAAACAGAGTAAAAAATAAAGATATAAGAAATAAAGAAAATTGGAAAATATAAATAAGAAGTATTTATTTAGACAAAAATTAGATTTAATAAAAAATATCTAATGATTTCTTGTATTAAATAATGTCTTTTGTTGTGATATTTTTTGGCGAAGATTTCTTGTATAGTCAAAAAAATTAATTAAGCGTTTGCAGTAAAGTGGTGACGTTTGCGACGATTTTTATACGATTTGTTAAAAAAAATCGCCTTGTCAACTTCTTCCTAGTGTGTATAAAAAAATCTCTCAATTTTCGCCATAAAGGCCGTTAGGGATATTACATTTCCTAATTTTCTTTTCTTGCTTTCATTCGACTAAAGGACTCAAAGCATATCTGTTCACAAAAAAAATGGTAGATCGATATGGTAGACCGTTTCCTGATTAATGGCGGTAATATTAAGTCGGGGCTCTCGATTTAAGCTGAAACGAGCCGGAGAGTTGTAAGTCTTTAATAATGTGTAAGTAGGAAACTGGAGAATTACTTCGCAACAATATTTAGATGAGTATTATTACCATTCTTACTATTTTATAGTTACATAAGATGTTGATAGTGTTGCTAGCTTTTTAAATATGCGAAGAGAAGACGAAATCTCTTAGTCTAGTAGTAAAAAGAATTTTAGTTTTTAAATTTTTAAAATTGAGATAATTATATATCATTTTCATAGTTTCTAAAAGCTAAATCAATGCAGCTGATCAATAATAAATCCACAATCGTCTTCTTCAATCGTTTTTTTTATTTATAATTTAGTAACATTCAGGTATCAGCAATATATCAATTTACTTCGTCTCCTTCTTCTTTCTTTTTGTATGTACGCTTTAAAGCCTGTTTCTTCGTCCATTTGGTGACTTATCTCGTGCTTTTCGTACTATCCTATCCTCTGCCATTCTTCGAATGTGTTCGTTCCACTCTTGTTTCCGTTTTGTCACTCATCCATTTATGTCTTCTATATTGCATGCTCTTCTTATGTTTTCGCTTCTCTCTCTGTCTAATAGACTTTTGCCTGATATTCGTTGAAGTATTTTGATCTCTTTTGTTTCTAGTAGTTATCTCGTTTTAGATGTGTCAGGTCTTGTCTCCGCCGTGTATATTAACATACGTCTAATTGCTGCTTTATAGATTCTTCTTTTTGTGTATTGTCTTAGGTGTTTCTTCCAGATTGGGTCGTCCAGAACTGATGAAAAAATCTTTTTAAAGGAAATGTACAATTATATTTCTCTTTGACAGTTGTTAAAATTTTAAATATTGTTTTTACATCACTAACTACCATTTTACTCAGTATTGTAGAGCGTTCGTGTCGACTACATCTCTGGTACAGGAATGTGCATCTTTTTGGATTTGTTTTTAGTATTTGCGTTTTGAAAATTTACAATCGGTCTTGGAATTTTATATTTAAAAGACCTTTGTTAAAAAAGGAATGATAGAACAACCAAATTTATCACTACTAATGACGGATCCTAGAAGGTGAGATTTAACAACTTCTTCCTAGAGATAGCTGACAATAACTATTTCTCATTAACAATATGAGGTAAGCTCTATACTTACAACAGAGATCATTACCAAATAATTAGAAATAACATGTAAAACTCGAAAAATGACAAAGTATACTCTCAAATCGAGAACCAAAGTGTTATTAAGCTCACATCAAATCATCGATTAAATGAAAAATGCTACAGTTTGATACTTCTGAAATTTTTGAAATGTCGATATGAAGTAACATTAAGGTGTTTATTAAATAACAGATAATGGGAGCGTGGCAAAAAATACGAAGTGAATCAGACGCAGAAACACGACAAATTGCGAAATTTGTAACTTTTTACTTACTTTGAGAAGACAAGACATATTCATAACTCGTCTCAGACTTGGTCACACAAGTTAAACATATAATTATTTAATTAAAAAGTGCGAAAACTCATAATGTGGAACTTGCAACATAAGGTTCCACTTCTTTAAAATTACATTTAGTGAAAACGGCAGGAAATATTACAATACTTCTTGTTATCAACTCTAAACGAATAAACTATTCACACACTCAATTACTACTGCCACTTGAATTGTCACCTTTCTATTTTCTGGGATATATCGAGATATTTCGATGACATCTAGAACATTATAGATTTTTAATACTTCTTCTTTTTCGTTATGGAACTTGTAAGGACTTTTCTGTTTGGAATGAATCTTACATAACTCTCGTGACCTTCCTTTATAGTTATTCGCCTCGAATAACTGGTCTATTAAGGACCGACTGAAGCTAACAGGGTGGATATGTTCCATGGTAAGTAGCTAATCTTTCAATATGAATTAAATTTCGGTCCTTTCGTACGTTTGGGTTTGTATAAACTTACTGTTGAAAGTTTTTCTGGTAAGATGCATGTTGAGCCTGGCCTTGGCTTTATGAAATTCGTAGACTTTTTCCAATTTTTCTTTCAAATTTTCTTTTTTTCTTTTCTTTCTTTTCTAGTGGGAATATGTGATGGGCTTCTGTATGTCGATCTAGGCGATCTTTTAACCTTATTCTTTTGTTATTTTGTCCTAACCTGGGATCGAAATCTGCACATATGCTTTTTTTGCAATTAAAACATCTACTGTTTTCATTTTGAGATAATTTTTTTGAAGATTTTGCAGTGTGATTAACATTTGGGATAAAATAGGTCGTTGGATATCTGCGGTAGTGACTTCCCTATTTTCCCAAAATCATATTTCTTTTAATTTTGGGCAAGATCTGGAAATAATTTTCGCTGCTTTGAGAATATACTACCTCAAATGTCCTTTGTACAACATCCAAAGTGTTAACTAACATCCAAAAACATTACCACTGTTTTTGGACTCAACTGTAAGTTTATTGTACCAACATTATAATTGACTTAACGAATACTAATATGCACTACAAAATTTAATAAAATAAAAAACTTGGTGTAATTTAATTCGAACTAATTTGTGGCCATTGATCACCTGATTAATGCGATTGCTTAAATAAAATAAATATTACATGTTTCTTCTCTCCATCATTTAATATATTTAAAATTCTGTCATGGCTCCATCGTCTTGTTTTCCGTGCCGGACCCACATTTTTATTTATCTTCGATTAGTCGAAACATATCAAGCGACCCAATATCCAGATGTTTTCAACTACGTTATACCCCGTATTACGTACGAGGTCACTGCTGCATCTTAACAATAAAACCGATCCATTTTCTGGAAACGATGTAATACCCGTTCAATTTATTTTCTCCTTTTTGTGCAATTGAAAAGAACTGTCTTTCGTTTTATCGATTTTCTGGAAAATACTGAATTCGGACCTTAACACTAGATTTCATAAAATTAGTTTGTAAAAATGCTTTATTTACGGAGGGATCATATCATCGCCTGTATGCAATAGTGGCACAACATAGAAACTCTCTTATTTGTTTTACTACATGGATTGGGATTTAAAAAAAAAATTTGGTTTATTTGAGAGAGGGTTAGGTAGCCTTTAGTAAATTTTGACACAGACTTTTAAATTCAACCCTTATTTTGAGTTGTGTCACTTTTGCACATCAAAATGTTGTCTTTCAAGACTAATTAAGGCAAAAACAAAACTGGCATTTTTTTGTTATTCATATCAACTGAAATAAATCTTCAATAAAGAATACTACAAGTTACTTGAATGGGAAAATGTGTTTATTATCAACTATAAGAAAAACGAAATAAATAAAGTATATATTAAAATGTCCGTACAAATCAGCTGAATTAGTGAAACACTATTCACAAAGGCTAGTAAGGTCTTTTTTTTCTTTTCATTTATTAGCAGGCTATCAGTGTAAGCCTTTTCTATATCTATAATATCCATGCTTTCTAAACCTTTTTTTGTTTTGTCTTGGTGGTATCAACTGATCTATACTCCTCTTGTGCAAAGTATTGCAAGTATTTTCTTGGATATATTCACTGAAAATAGTCGCTATTTTATTATTTACCTTTTTCAGGTAAATGTAAAAAAATCATTATGACGTAATTCGTGTAATTCAAATGATTGTTTGCAACGAGCAGTTCGGATTAGTATAGCGTAATGAGGTAGATAAATAGGCCCTCCTTTTAAAGCTTTAGTGATATTTCTTTATATTAAAGAGTGGTGGCTGTCACCCTCATTTTCAGTATGCCTGACAAAAAAATAATTATGAGTTATAGAAGAAATTTTAAAATAATTTACAGTTACTATACTAGTGACTACTAGTTTAGCTATACTAGTGACCCCAGTTTTGCAGGTCATAAATAATTCTTTTTCGAGCCCTCTGGTGATGTTAACTCAATTTTGTCGATTTTTGAGTTAAGCCTTTATTGCATACAGACGACGATATTTTCATATGATATTGATTTATCTAAATTTTATAGCTACATTTATTATTTATTTTATAACAAATCTTTATCCTTCTTTTGCTGATTTCCCATCTTCATTGCCTTTTGATCTTCGATTTTAGTTGAAATGGATTCAATTGCCATAGTCTTTGTTTATTTTAACTTATTTTATCTAAGCTAAAGCCTCTTAACTTCTAATTAATTTCATTTACTCGAGTGAATTATCGTTAAATCATAAAGTCATTTCATGAATAAACCTCTAAATACTTGCAGTACCATTTTATAGACTTTACGCTTTAGTTTATCAAGGTTTTCTGTTCTATATAAAATGTTCATATTATTATATTCTCTTAATTTTTTTGTTTGATTTTCATATTCGCGTTTTAATACCTCATACACGAGCTGTTTATTTTCCTGTCAAACTAATTTTTAGTCTAAAACAAATTTAAATATTTAATGATATTTGGGATACGGCGCTGATTTAAATTAACAAAATTTATCTCAAAGGGACGCCGCGTCGCGATAACGAAACTAAAGTTTTGTACCTCCAAATTGTTAATTAAATATCAAAGCCGTGGAAAATGGCGTCGTTTAAAGACTCGGTCGTTTATTGCTGACAACAAATAATGATCAAGGCATTACTTTTATGGGGTCTGTGTTAAGAGCAATGATATCTTTTCCGATTCGGTAATGGTGTAGCATTAGAGAAAAACATTGCATCATTGAAGGGAAACCCAGTTGTTAAGTGATCAATCGCTCATATTAATCAAATGGCAAAATGTAAATAATAAAGTTCTGGACAAATATATATGACGCAGGCCTTTTTAGCTTGACACTTCTCCGTTCTTTGGAGGGATTAGTTTTTACTCTCTAATTTAGAATAACTTTTTTGTAAAACCTTTTTATGATTCTTATAATATCAATAATTTTTTTAGTAGTCCCAATTTACCTATTTACTCATCTATTTTCTAGTGAATACATATTGGCATCTTATCTCACAAGTAGGTTTTGCTTTAAAACTACAAACTGAAGTAGTTGTTCCCAATAACTATTTTAAAATAATTTTAAAAGTGTGCTCTAAAATTTTGGTCGTCTATAATTAGTTTATAATAAAATCAGGGCATCTGCTGCATTCCATTGGAGAAAACGATTATTCAGTTGGAGGCGTAGTTTTTTTCGTGCATAAGAAATACCGAGATATAATTATAAAAATAGAGAGTGTAACCTCAAGACTTGTGTACCTCATATTAAAACTGAACGAGAGGCGCTTCATTAAAATTATCCAAGTATAGGCACCCACGACGAGCCCTAGGAATGAAGAATCAGCTAATCTTAATGAGCGATTTTAACGCTAAACTTGGATTTAAAGAAGATAACGCAGAAGTGACTATGGGCTCATGTGGATACGGTTCGCGAAATAATAGAGGAGAACCAACAACGTAAGTGGATATAGTCTAGTCCCGATGGAATAACGAAAAACGAAATTTTATAATCACAAACAGAAAAAATATTGTCACTGTTGGGAGTGAGAGGTGTGAGAGGTGTGAGAGTGTCACTATTGTCACATCAACATTAGAAGATAGAGCTGAGCAATGTTAACAGAGAGGCATTCCAATAAGCGGCAATCGAATGCTCATAGAAAATGCAGGGAAAAAGTAAAAAACAAGGAGGATAAACTCACCGAAGCTACTAAAAATCTTATAAACAATAGAAGAGAATTGAAAGACAAAGACACAGATTATTTTTGCAACACTTAAAAAACAAATTAAAAATATATTTTAAATGTTACTCAAGATTTTTAGTAATAATTCTATAAATGAGAAGAACCTCCAGATCTTAAAGAAAGTCAAATGCGAATTGTCCAAAATGTAGACATCCCATATATCATAACGGACGAAATAACAAGAGTTCTCTCGGAGATAAAAAACAATAAATTGCCTGCCGAAGATGGACTATAGAACAATAAAGAACTACAGACCTATTAGTTTGCTCCCCCATACTTACAAACTGTTTATGAAGATAATAACAAAACGGCTTGTAAACAATGCCGATTGTAATTTAATTATGTTTGATAAAAAGTTAAGAAATGCTTTGGAAACCAAACAGAAACAAATTAAAATGTTTCCCACAATTATTTTATTTTTAGTACAAGTATTTTTATTTGTAAATAAAAAGTTAAATATATTTACCAAAAACCCGAACTTTAACCCGTAATCGCAGACGTTTCAAAAACGGTACACTCTAACAGACATGGTCAATCTAACCACCACTATTTAAATTGACAAAATGTTTTAGTTTACTCCGAAGTATTTTTTAACAAAAATTAAGAGTAATAATTTAGTACTTTGTATACCTTCTTTGAATATAAATTATCCTTAGCACGGTAGTATTTGTTTCAGAAAAAAATTATTAAACGAGTAGGTGAAAGAAATTTACAATAAATAACATTGTGCGAGAATGCTATTTAAAAAAAAAATGTAACAAAATATGCAAAACTATGAACAACGGGTTAATGACACATATATGTATTTATTTTATACCTAAAATTTAGCAGGGTTAAACATTATGGAAAACACCAGTGCAGTTTACCGCGATTTTTACTTACAAGGTTTTCTGCGAATTCTGTTAATCGTTTAGAGGTGTAAGTTGGTTGAAAGTACTGTAGGACATGAGATTCGCTTAGGCCGAGATAATAAGACAACTGAAATACAAAGAAGAATAGGTCTCACATGTGCTGCCTTTGGTAGATTTGGTAGATTGAGCAACATTTTCAAGTCTAATATTAAAGTTTGGTTAAAAACAAAGGTTTTAACCAATGCGTTTTACCGGTCCTTACATATGGTGCAGAAACAGTAACTCTGATAAAAGGAACTAAATAAAATAAGAGTTATACAACACGCAATGGAAAGATCAATGTTAGGTATTACCATTAGAGATAAAGTACCAAACCTAGAAATAAGAAGTAGAGCGGGAGTCACGGATGCAGTTAAAAAAATAGCCTTGGCTAAATGTACTTCGGCCGGACATGTTGCCAGATTGACGGATGAGAGATGGACCGGAAAGATTTTTGAATGGCGACCAGGACAAGAGGTATATCGCAACCGAGGACGATCACCAACTAGATGAATGGATGATCTAAAGCGAATCACCACAAATTGGATGCAAGAAGCTTAAGATAGAAATCGGGGGGAAATTTTACTGAAAGCCTACGTTTAGCAGTGGAAAAATATAGGCTAGTTAATGATAATGATTATTGGCTTTAACTTTTTCGACTAGAGTCAACCTATAAATAATTTTAACTTTGTTTCGTAATTTTCTAGCTTAATCATCATTTTATCGTTTATTTTTCATATAGTTATTTAGTACGTATATAAATCGAAATGAAACGTTGATAGTATTGTACATATTATTACATCTGTCTTTGAATTGAAGTTTCTAGTTTTTGATCCCCGTTCGTCTACTTCTTTAACAATACAACATTGTGTCCTAAAGATTATGTCATAATTGTATCAATGATAAAAAGCGTCAATGATAAAATTAAACATACTGAGAAAATTTTGGATAAAAAGGAAAAGACAGTTAAGATTTGATTTCACGTACAGGGCGCCTGTGCATCCGCTTATATGTATTTCGGCCTAATAGGCCTTTTCAGAACGGCTTTCTCAGTCGCTCTAAATGTGAAAATAAATCTTTTCTGTCTTAGGAAGCAACTCTAACATGGCTTCGTATAGACGCAAATAGCGACATCTGATATTAATTATTTTAGATAAAATTTGCCGATAAAAGCCAATATTAACATTTTTGATCTTTAAACTAGAACTAGAGAAAACTCTTTTTTATAAAGGTATTTTTGTTGAAACGAAGCACATTAAGTATAAATAACCGTAGTCGGTTTCCCCCGTTTCCGACAAAAAACTCTTTCTGCGACGTTATCAACAATCGTAGCTCGTTCTGGGCCTGATTAATAGTGGTAATATTAAGTGGAGGGTCTCGGTTCAAGTTTGAGGCAGGCAAATAGACGGTGGTGCCTAATGGTCACAACGCAGCGCTATTATAGGAAAAATATGAGCCTCATAATTGTGGACACAAGAAAGGAAGGTGTAGCGGGAAGCGATTTGGGTAACGGAGGTTGTCTTGGCTCGTCGTTGTTTTAATTGGCTTTTCGGAATTTATTTAATTAGGAATATCCGAATGGGGACTAGTTATCCAATAACTGGGATAATTTGGTTTAATTAACTTTACGAATGAATTCAATCAATGAAAATATAATAGAAAAGATTATAGATAAGCAAAGGACACCAAAATATCACCATATATTAGATAAAATATTCACATTATAATTAATCAAATCGTAGAATAAAATGACAAAAAAAAATAAATAGCATAACAATATTATATAGATATTAAGTGAGAACGTGTAAACGAAATGGTATTAGGTTATGCAGAATATGTTTTACTGTTTATTAAAGTACCAAACGAACTGAAGGAGAAAGAACCCTCAACACGCAGAGGCGTTGCAGAGCACATAGAGAAAATTAAACAGATCGCGGACGAGTGGCATGCCCTATACAAAGCTCAAACTAGGAAAAACTTTCTTGGAACAGTGCAGGATGAACCGCCTGAGTATTTTCCTATTCCCCAGGTTCAATGGACCGACCAGTCCCTAGACTTTAAAACGTGGAAAACTATGAATCGGATAAGAACGGGGGTCGCTCCAGTAAAATCAAACATGGCAAAATGGGGAACAATCGACCAAGATGATGTGAACTGTGACTGTGGAGAAACACAGAATATGGAACATCTTCTTACATGCAGAAACTGTCCTCATCGATGTACCCTCGAAGATTTGTGGCTCGCCAACAAAGATGGAACCGACGTAGCCCGATACTGGGCCGAAATTTTATAAATGACATGTCCGGACACGATTAAGTAAAGTAAGTTTGTCACATTTTAATACAATTTTTGCACTGAGAATTGTAAAAATCTGGCATTATATTTATATAAAATTATTTTAAACTGAGAAGTGTAGAATAAAAATTAAAGCCCGATTTCATATCGACAACTTAATCTAGACCTTAACTAATGTTCACTTTAGACTAAAGTACACTTTAGTGTCACACCCAATTTTAAAATACCCAGCTCTTTTCATTATTAAAAGTTAACTTAAAAGTTTCAGGTGGTAGGTTGATAATAATTGTGTTTTTATCAATTTTACTTTATTTTTGTCGAAATAACCTTAGTAGTTGCTAATAATAACCTGTTAATTGCTATTAATTATGTCTGGATCAAAAAGAAGTAGTTTCACAGAAAGGAGAACTTTTAGTTATTGAAAAAGTATCCAAATATAAATCAAATAAGGATAGAAATCAAGAAAAAATATTAACGAAAACGAAGAGAGAGAAAGGCCAATCATAAGGGATATTAAGGAACAAGAATTAAAAATCAAAATATTAAAAATTTAATAATAATTAAAACAAAAATATATTTATAGACATTCTATAACCTTGTTTTTGTTTTAGTAATGTTTATATACACTAACCGTAATATATAGGTATACCTATTTTTTCGTCTTGTCCTATTTGTTCTTCTTCTTTGAGTATTGTGCCCAAATTGGTGGTTCTGGATCTTGCGCAGCGAATCAGAATTTATCTGCTGATAAGCCAGTCCATTGACGGAGCTTTCGGAGCTGTAAATAGTACTTTCTATCTACTAATTCCTCTTTTTCTCTCGATCTTTCCGTTGAGTATAAACTGCGCTATCCGGTATCTCCCACCTCTCACTATATGCCGTACATCTTCTAAAAGTTCTTATGGAATGAACAAAAAGTTGCTATATGATCGAATATAGCAAAAACCATGTATCTGATTTATTGTAGATGTATCAAAAATAACTTGGTATTAATTAATCTGATAGCACTGCAAATGAGGTTGTAATGATCCATAAACAATTATTAGTAGCGAGTCAAGTATTTATAGTTAATGAACAAATTGTAAATCAAACATAGATTATAGAAATTTGCGAGTGCAAATGATTTATACCAGAGCGAATATGCAAAATATTAAACAGATTATAATTATGCTAATTAATATAAGTGGTAAAGGATTTATTATTTGTGCAAAATGCTAAATACTGTAATCGTCTACAAATTTCTTTTAGCTTAAAGGATTTAAGGTCATTTAGGCTTACTCGATTTTTATTATATACCTAATTTTTTTTGGTTTTGTTTTTCTATTTGTCAAATTCTTTAAATCCTTTAATTTCCTTTTGTTTAATTTTACATATATTACTTTGCCCTAAATAATAAGTAGCAGTTGTTAGTATTTGGCAAACTATTCTGTTTTTTCTTGTAGTTGTGTTAAGGGGTTTCCTACCTTCGATTTATCATTCTAAATATCTTGGACAGTAGCACCAAAGCTCAAATTCTTTGTTGTTACATTTTTTATAAATTCCTTGATGAAGCTGCTTAGATATATTTTGTTGCATAATATCGTTTCCAGAATATTGACCTTACGGGACTCAATTATGGAAAGAATTTTCTTTGTTAAAGTCACTGTTGACGTTCAGCAGGCTTCCAAGACATTTAAAACATTCTCCGTTCAGAATGTTGCCTCAAAAAGATTTCACCGTTCACCGCTCACCGAGTGAGTTAATTTGTATTATATGTTCCTTATTATAATCCACTTAGTTTTCGTGATATCAATATTAGGACAGTTTTTATTATTAAGTTTTTTCGTTAACTAGATTAACCAGAGTAGTAATATTTTTTCCTAAGTAAGTCGTGGAAATATTCTTTTCATCTTTTGATTATGCCATTATTTACTGTAATCTGTTGTTTTTGATTTTTCCGCATTTTTCTACGTTTCTAGTTTTTTATCTTACCTGCTACTGAGAGGACAGTGACTGATTTTAGAAACTGTTGTCAACAATCACTATAATTTATATTTTTTTCTTTAATTTAAATAAAATATTACTGCAACTTACAAATGTTTACAGGACTGTACATTGAATGATTTCGTTGCATTTACGTTTTACAATCACGCTATACAAAAATTTATTGTCGTATTTACAATTCCGTAGTAGCTGTACAATGTTAAGCATGCAGAATATATTCCAAACAACTTTTAATATAACAAAGCTCTTTCACATCCTCTAATTTATTGCTTTAAAACCAATAACTCTCTTTTTATACTACAGAGCTGCTGATGATGTTTGAAACGAGTATGAGTAGTTAATCTAGTTAATCCCGACCTTTGGTCCCGGTGGTTTGTCGAAATAGCTGCTGTTAATTATTTGACTGAATGAGCGTCCTTTTTTTTTAATTTTCATATAACCTAAAATTGGTGCGAAAAAGTAACTGTTTAATTAAACTTTTGAGTAAATTTCGCATTATTGAAGTGTATTGCAGTTTTTAAATTGGTTTTTGCCCAGGTTTATTTATTAAAATAATAGTCTCACCTCTGATATAATCTACCAAGTTAAGAAAGAAACATAAGAGTGGTAATATAAAGGTAAAATATTCATATGACCTCATCATCGTCTAGCAAAAGCTTCTCATCGCTTTGCTGTATTTAAGATATAACAATATCAAGAAAAACAGCTAAACACGTAAAAAAAAAGGAATAACACCAGCTTTTAGAACAAACAACAACTTGCAAAAACAACTTGCAAAACAACAAGCACTTGCACAGTAGTGTATACAAACTTAAATCTGGCGACTGCCCAAAAACTTATATCGGTTAAACTGTTAGAACTTTTAACAAACCTATAGCAAAACATAAAAGAGCTTTCAATAATAGGAAAACAGATTCTATATATGCATTTTAGCTTCTAGATCATAGTCATTCTTATAATGACGAATTTTAAATTATTTACATCCAAAATAAAGGCCTTACGATTTTTTATTAGAATCTATTGAAATTAACAAATTAAAAATACAGACATAATTCTAAATGATCAACTTGAGACAAACAGTTCTCTCTCCTCAACCTATTCGGTTATAGACTATAAAGGGTAAACACATACCAAAAATAATTCGCTTACAATATAAATGCTACAATATTCGGGAGGGAACAGCTATTATTTGTTGAAAAGGTTTCCCATTAAAAAAAATTGAATCATAGACTTACTTCCTTTTGTTTGGGGTTAGATTATTATGTAGAGCTTGTAATTTTGATATTACAAGCTTTACATAGTAACCCAACTCATACAAAATGTAATAAAATCCGTAAACTAATTTTCGAAACCAAATGTAATAAGTCTGTCATTAAATCAAGCAAGTCTTTATCTATGAATTAAAATTTTGATTTTACAATTTATTTTAACTCAACATTCAGCATTTTCTCACAAATGTATTTCCTGTACAAGACTGTATCGGTCTCTTGTTTGTCTCGTTTTGTCGTCTCGTTCCAAATTAATTGCTGCAATTTAGGTCGGATGTCATGTCCAAGAAAACTACGTAAACATTTGCACTTAAGAATTTTAAAGACATGCTCAAAAATAATACAACGACGGAGGTTTATTTCGGAATTGAAAATGTGTAAGCTATTGTCTTTCTGGGACAAGTGCTAATGGTATTTTTTCCTTGACGTCATTTGTGTCCTGTACGCGAAATATTTAAAGTGGTCCACTGGTTTTTTAACTACGTGATGTACTCGTATAATTATCAAAAGCACAAGTTATTTCTCTATTTTAAAAGTGAGATAACATAGTTTATTATAAAAGAAAATAAAAAATATTAGACCCAACAATTTCGGAAAACTAAATCTTAGAAAAGATTTCATTACATTAAAGATTGATTTTATATTGATCGTTTATGATAAGTATCTTAAGTAATTTAAAACGTTTCTCTAAAAGTTTAAGTCTCTAGTATAACAGATACTATAGTTATGTAGGTAATTAAAAATAATTCAGTCCCTATATTCAATTTCATATATCCACGATTGTTCGTATATTAAACAGCTAGAAAAATACGATTTTCCGACGGGAACTAATTGAGATTTTTTTTCAATTAAGTATAAGCTGTCTCAGCAACAAAATAACGCGACAGAAGAATAATCAGCTGTTTTAAAAATCAGTGCATGGACGACAGAGAAAAATTATTCCCATTTGTCTTTCTCCGGATTTTTGTGACAGTGTGTTTTTGATTCAGTGTGAATGTCGTGAAATATAAGTTCGGAAAACAGCGTTAATGTGATCTTGCACAATTCAGTAAATGTCTTATCTTGCATGAAATTGCTGAAAACATTACGAGAGGGATGTAATTTTACAAAAGTTTTCGAAATAATTTAGTATATATTTTGAAATCCGCCTCCAACTTTGAAGCCAGAAATTCAAATGGAGAGTTTGATCCATTTAGCCACGATATATAATAAATACTGTGTGTTACAATATTAAATGAATCGATTATTTCTGAAAGGGCTTAAGTGCTATTTGGGCCATTTTTCTTTTAGTATGCGAAATTAATTATTGACCCAAAACCTACCGTTTGGTGCAGAAATGAACTAAATTCGATTATTCCTTACTTGCATTTCTGTGTAAGAAAATAATGGTTTAGCGCAGGAAAGACCTAAGTAAACTAACTTATTCCCTTTAAAAAGTAAATATTTAAATTTGTGTCATGCTGCATTTGACCTTGCGCTCTGTTTTGGTTTAAAATGCAAGTCTCGATTCGCAAAATATTTTCAGTGATTTACCGGCTTCGATACTCTGTGCATTTAAGAGTAATATAATCACATTTTTCTAGCAATATGTCTAGTTCAGACGAAAATAGAAGCACTGAAAATAAAGGGGATCCACCTCAATCAGATAATCTTAAAAATAGACGGCGAGGTGTGAGAAATGATGATAATTACCAAAGAACTTTAATCAAAAAGATAGAGTCAATGGTATTGCGTATACAGATTATAAAGGTAAGATGATTGCTGCCAGGCAAATCGCAGGAGCTTGCAAATAAGTTAAATAAAGTTGTCTGATACATCAGAAAAATGTAGCAAAACGAAGAAGCCAGAAAAATGAAAACAATAAATTAAGAGAAAGTATCTTTTGATCATTTTATTCGCGTTGGAGATAAAAGTGTGTTGTGGAGCTTTCTTAAATTTGCATTCTGTATCTGAAAAAATAATAAAGCGAATAAAATTATTCATTAAAAATAATGTGACTTGTAGAAATAAATGTGACAAAAATATTAAACGGGCAGTGCCAGAAAAATCAAAACATATTAATTCGTCAGCACATTCAAAGCTATCCAGTAAAAGAAAGTCGCTATTAGGGAAAAGAATATAAATATCTATATAGTAGGCTTAATATAAAAAGTACGTACAAAATTAGTAGATCTAAGTATACTGAAACGAAAATTAAATACAACTATTAATATACGTTTTTTTGCGAAAACTTTACTTTGAAATTTGGCCGTCCTCAAATAGACACATGGGTAAAATATGAAGAGTTGAATTTAAAAATCAAAAGTCCCTCTCTGGGAGATGCCTCAAAAAAAAGGGATGTTGCAGAATTGTTGGTACACAAAAAAGTGTCAACAAGTTTTATACGAATGTAAAGGATACTGTTTAAAAGTGTTACGATGGGAACAACGTGGTAGGACTCGCATTTGACTAAATGCAAAATGTTCTTCTACCATATATACCTGTATAAGAAGTCTTCTATAAGATCGATCTAACGGTTAAAGTATTTTGCATTCATAATCTTAAAACAAAAAATTATTTTTTCTATATTTATCACTAAAGACAGGCCAATAAGGGACCTAATGGAGTATGCACATTTTTGCTCGATTATATAAAAAATTACAAACCACCCAACATAAAAGAGTTAAAACTTTTTGGTGGCAACTGCCCTGGGTACGATATGAGGCGCCCTGGGTATGAGGCGCTTCGATAAAATTGAACATTATATTCCGAGTAGAGGGCACTTCTTTTTGCCCCGTGACAGGGATTTCGGTATCATAAAAAGGTACTTTAAGAGAAAAATTTCACAGAATATTTGAAACTGATAAGTACACAGAAATTATTGTTCATTCAAGAGCCAAAAGCAAGTTTACTGTAAAAGAAGTTCAAACTAGTGAGATTCTTGATTTTAAGGAATGTTATCCTAAGTATTAAAAAAGACAAGCCCCTCCACTGAATCTCAACAAACAAATGTTCCTCGATCTCAAAAAATTCATTTTGCAATTTCGACCTTTAACTATTATGAATATAACTCTGAAACTTCAGGTTATGTAAGGGCATCGGGATATATTAATAGCATTTTTGGCGTTAATCACTTCCACTTGACTTTACCGAAATACAACAACCAATTTATTATCACATGGTCCAAAATACCAGCATATCCTGAAGACATGGTGCCAATTTTGGAAAAAAATAGGCCACTTGCAAAGCCTTAACCAGTGGGTATCAGAAGATAAGCTAGAGTTTTACGTTTATAGAATTGAAACTCGAATGTTCTTTTGGTTTGGTTTTATTTATTTCTATATTTAATATTATATTATTTTTCTAATTTTGGTTAAATATATTTTTGTGGCTATTTTTCACAATAAAAATATTATAGGATGATATGAAAACCTAAAAAATTAAATTTGTTGTATAAAAATGTATATTTCTGAAAGGACCTAAGGTAATTTTTTTTTTAAATCTGTCCAATAAAGAAAATCCAAAATTCTAGATTAATTTGATTAATGCACACCTTTAACCGAAACATACTAATGAAATAAAGAATAAAAAGTTTAAAATATCAAGAGGTTCAAAAATAAACAACATTTTTCTGTTTTTCTCAAAACTTGAAAATATCACTTAGTCCCTTTAAGAAATAATCGATTCAAATGTAAACTTATTGTATGAATATGCCCACATAACACTTATGCGCAGATATATATATAAATATGCATTAATCAATAAAAAAAAAAAACAAAGAAAACGACAACAAAGAAAAATGGAAACATTAAATTGACCTGAAAGTATGCTCGTCATTCAACTAACTTCATTCAATTTACAAATAACGAATGAGGCAAGGTCACTTCTTGCACTAAGATGACTTTCATATGACTTTTAACCAATAGAGGCAGGTCATATTATATAAGGATAAACATCTGAAAGAAATTCTAAATACATTTAAGCCGACTCATTTAACACAAATTAAATTTTTCTCTTAATTCTTTTTAAAAATTCTCAGATGATTTGTTTTATTTTATAGTTTTGTCAAGACAAGTAAAGACACAAGCTTGATTTTGTGGAATTAGTATTTGTTATTGCATCAAAGTTTACATCAAATACTTAATTGCATAATCATTCTTTTTGCTTTCATACAGCCAATAATTAATATGCATGACCATTGCAATCGCAAAGTTCTGATTGAATAGTTTTAGCAGAGACATCTAACTAACATGGAATATATTTTGTATTGAGAATACAAAAATCCAAGAACTCAGTAAGTAAAACAGGTAACTTGAACATTACCCAAAAACTCAGTAAGTAAAACAGGTAGCTCGAACATTAGGGATTCTTGGTGGTCTGGAACATATACAGCTCAACCGACTACCAATCTTGATTTTGAATCATCCCAGAAGATCCTGCATAGATTATCAAACATGGCTATCTGATGCTTAAAATCAATTTGTAACGATTTAATTTGCCTACCACATTGGATATCACTTTATAGAGGGTTGAGAGTGGGGACTGAGCAATTACTGGGCTGGAGAAAGGGGAAGGAAACAAACCGAAACGTTTGCGAACGGCCACTCTTGTTTTGGTTGGAGAGCTAGTATCGTAGGTAAGTATTTTTATTAAGGGACTGGAAAGGGGTAACTATAAAGGAAGCGATCAAAAAAATACTTACAGAGATTTCTTGGGCAACAAACACAAGAAGGTTCCTAAACTATTTGGAATAATCTTTTTAAAGGAAACAATTTTAAACTCTCACATCAACAGTTATTACAAATAATATTAACAAAACTTAACAACAAATCTTACAGGTTGGGCGACAGTTGTAACGATTTTACAACTAGTTGGAACTATTTAAATAAATATTAGAAATGAAAAATATCTAAATTTTTCAACAGAGCTTACATAGGGTTTACGTTTGAACAAAACAGATATCAAAATTATGGTTATGTACCAAATGACAGAAAACGATAATACTGACTGTCATATGTTGAAATGAAATATCAAACCTTTTTGAAATATTTATTAAATATTAAAGTTAACCTTATTTAAAAGAAATATGATAATTAGCCGATCCATAAAACTTATAATTTTTTCAATTTATAATTTTTAAAGCAAAATTTTTTTAATAATGTAAAAATGTTTATTTTTTTAATTTTTTTATTATAAACAAAAAAAGTATAAAAATTTTAACAAAAAGTACCTTATATCACTCTGGCTGGTATTTCCGTTAAGAAGTTTATGGGATTGGAAGTGGAATTGGATCAAAACACTGCAAACAACACATAAATGTGTCCCACACAAACTACAAATGGTCTGGGGTGACCATGGAACACAAAATGGACAAGTCCTGGAGAGTGGGATACTGATTCGGCCAACAAATAGCTTCATAACGCGGCCACTCAAACGCTCCTGATTAAAACCATGTCGACTTTTCAAATTGTTGTAAGGCTGCTTTAAAAAACTCCTCACATAAGACACAGCACAACAAATCGGCGATTAACTTATCAAACTGTCAAATAGCATCTTGAGCTCAAATTCACCTCTCCACAACAAAAATTGCCGGCTTTGAAGAACTACACGCCCTAAGCTATTTCTTGCGAATCTAAATCTTATTGCTCACTCTATCTTTTAACTGCTACTACCACTTAATACTATATTTTCATGACAAAAACGAATAACGAACAACAATAACGAATTTGAAGAAAACCCAGACTAAACAATAAAAACAAACGCTTTGATGTTCCATCGTAGAGGGTTGTCGTTCTCTTCCCCGCATAACTTTCTCACCAATCTAAGTGGAAATGTTTATGTTTATTTGACTCACAATTTTAGGCGGAATCAAGATCTAAGAAATACTCTAAAAAACATGCTTTTATTATAAATCTCAGCGACGCAAAAAGATTGAGAATATTTTTCGGTGTTTTAACATATACCAGAAGAAATAGAAATACTACAAATTGGATTTTCATTGTTAACATTTGCGAAACGACTTTGGCATAGGAGATATTGAAATTCGATGGAAAGTTAATTCACCTGAACTGTCTAACCGTTAAGAAACTTAAGGATATGCTACTGCTATACTGCTAATAGAAGAATTTTTGTTATGCCACCATTTGTCGATTAGATTAGAACAGAATCTCACATGCTTTTTGTAGTCTTTTAGTTTAGCTATAAGATTAGAATTTGAGATTAAATGTTTCAGCTAAAAATATTCGTCTTGAATGTAATGTGAGTTTATAGTTATTAGAGATATTTGATAAAACAAATTGGAAACGCTTTTAGAATTCATAACCTGTTGAGCATGATTCTAGCGTCTTTTCCACTAATGTCGTAAACCTTTAATTTTCCGGTACCTTGTTATTTTTTAAACCTTTACCGCTATTTATTTCGACTAACAAATGATCAGTTCATCTACTCGCGCAACTGATGTTTAATTACGTTGATCATATCTTTTCCTGCTCTGACGATGTACTCATTAGGAACAAGCACATCTATCTGCATCACCCTGGAAAGTAAATTGAGAGCTCGAGTCTCTAATATTGCGGCGATTAATCAGGGCACAAATGTCAAAATCGATTTATAATTGCTACGACACTAATAGATGGCAGAGGGCTTGAGAACGGAGGAAAAATCATTATTGTAAAGTGGAAAAATAATAATTTGTTTAGTAATTACTTGATTTATATTGTCCGATGAAATATTTGATAAAAAATGTTTGATCTTGTTAACTTGTTCTGTGATGGTGGAGATGACTAAAAGTTATTGTCTGGATTAATCATTTTCGAATAAAGTGTTGTAGACACAATGCCACAATCTGAGATATTTTTAAAATAAAACTTCGACTTTTCCACTAGTGTAATAGAAGAGTTTTTTTTATTAATTTTGCTTTAACCACTCAGGTTTATTAGCATACCAAGATATATAAAGTAATAAAATAAATAAACAATATAAACATGTACAAAATGTCAAGCAAAGATGAAACTATAAGAGATGTAAAATATATTTTAGCAGATAACAACAAAATTCCGGATCTCTAGATTTTGCAATATTTAAAGGGTTAGCTAACACGCATTAAAAAAAAAGCATAGTTTTGATCACAGTGCCATAATAATAACACTAAGCTCAACTATAATATACAGTAAACAGTTATTAAGACTATCTAACAAAAAAACAAACTATGAACAATTTGAAAACACATTAACCAGAATATAAAGTTAGATCACCGAATAAAAGAATTTGATGAGCTGGAATTTACAATACAAAAGCTAAGGGCTGTAATCCAAAACACTGTTTGGGACTCTACTCCTATAAGTAAAAACGGTAATCTTGAAGACAACAACGTGCATATTATAACATATTAAACAAATTCTAACTGAAAAAAGAAGAGCGTGTGGAAAATGGCAAAGGTTTATTCAGTTCTTTGATGCAGTTCCACACTAGCCGAGACATCACTTCCTATCACGCTATTGCCTTCAGTGCTACTTGACTCTCAGACAATATACATGAATGTGCTCGTTTTGCTCGAAAGCAAAGCCTTTGCTAATTCTTGGATTATTGGAGTATACTGCCAACGAAATCAATGCCAACGCGTTAGACCTCCTCAGTGATGGACAGACATTAAAAAAAAGCTCCTCAACAAACAGTATACTGAAGCGGCACCTATACCACTTGACCAAGACCAATAGAAATATTATTAATCAAACTGTCCGAACTGCTGAAGCTCAATGATTAACTACATTAACACATCCGTCAATATGTTAATGACTATGATGATGATTTTCTTATATATTTTTTATATTGTATAGTATTAACCGTTTTATAACCACTAGTAACTTCTTATGATTGATGTGGTACATGTCAATAAGAAAAATAGTTCTATTAACAACTACAAAAAAAATATATAAAAAAATATTTTTTACCTAATCCATGACCATCGAGATTTCCAATGCGAAAAGGGAAAAATTTTCTTAGATTGCCGAAGGCTTTGTGACCCTTGAGATAGTAGTCCTTTGGAGGATTCGAAATAAACAGTCTTATAAAAATATCGGACTGGTTTCGTTTATCATTCGTTATTTTATTTTAAAGTTAGAGGAAAGCACAAAGCAGCTTGTTTTGTATTATCTTTATATCCTAAATTATACAGATGTGTTGAATGATTTTTCTATAAAATAAGATAATAAATATACTTTTACAATGTTACACCAAGAAAATGGATAGTAGTTCCTTGTTCTTTATAAGTATTGTTCTGAACTATTTTCTTGTGGCATCTTGATGAATTTTACTATTTTTATTTTGTTATAATGTAGCTTGTTGTATTATGTTACTTATTCCCAATAAAAATAGTAAATTATTTATAATTACAGACTTTTTATCAGTACAACGAGTTAGTTCATATCGGCAATTATATGGATTACATTCCTTATGGCCATTTAAAAACTGGAACTAACCGAAACTGTACTTCTGGCGAAAAGGATTTAACTAGTTACTAGTTTATTCAAATAAGTGAGATAAGCGAAAGACTTGTAAAACAAGCATTTTTTAAGTTAGAATCAGTTTTAGATGGAGTTAACTATTGATCATGTTTTCTATGTTAATTTTTAACCAAGATATGAGACTTCTAATAACGCGCTTTGTTATACCAGTTTATATTTATATAATTATAAACTATATATTTATTGTCGTTAAAAAATGGCGAATTAATTTGTTTATAAGGGTTTTAAACAAAATTAAGACATAAACGTTGGCAGTTTGATTAATGTAATGGAAGTTATAGAACAATTTAAAACGAACATTTTAGGTTTTAGCAATTGTTTCTATATTCATTTTTGGCCGATATATTGAAAATTGATCCACTCGCGCGGTTTACGTGCGCCCGCAATCGCTGCGAGCTGACCGTGGCCTTAGAGCGCGTTTTTGAAAGTTAACATTTACCAAAGCTGAAAATGTTTGTTTTAAGTTGTTCTATAACTTTAATTAGCCATATTTTAAAAGTTTATAGCTTAATTTTTTTATCTGTCTTATAAACAAATTAATTCTCAACTTTTTAGTAAATTTTTTAATGTTTAATTGTTATAATTTTTTTAATAATAAAGACAAAATCATTTTTCAAATTTTTTTTTTGCCGAAATAATTACCTTTTAAATGAGGGGGTTTCGAAAGTAAATCTCACATATAAAAGCTGAGTTATACTTAAAAAGCTCCATCGAATTTTTATTTTGCATTTGCTTTTCACGAAATTTGTTATAATTCTGGTTCTTACAATTGGATCACAGTTTTTTTGGTTCTTTTTTTAAATTTTTTAACCATTCTAAACAAAGTAGGTGTCTTGTAATTTTTTTTGTAAACTTGATCAGTTTTGAGTTTCGAAACAACTTAAAACTTGAAAAAAATCAAAATTACGATTGTCAACACGCAAAAACACAACTACCGAATATTATTTTTGAATTCATCAAAGACCTAAATTTAAGTTCAGACCTTGTTATATCATTTCCCGATAAGTAGATAAGATTTTGAGCTTATTTAATTTTAAAATATTGTTGTTTAATCTAATCGTTAATGAAGCGTTTATGATAAGACTCGGGCTGCGGCGTATTTAATAGAGAGAAATAAAATCTAGGGCACAAATTTTTGCTGGACTTAATTATCATTGCACAAATGAGCGCCCGCCATGCCACACGCGCTTTATTAGGTTCTTTTTTTGGTTTTTTAGATCATTATGGACAAAAAAGATCTGTTGTAAGTTTTCTCTAGTAAATCGTTTTCAAGTTAAATAATTTGAAATAAATCGAGAAATAATTTGAAACTGAAAAAAACTCAAAATTACAAGTTTCGAGCTCAAAACCACAAGAAAAAAATATTATTGTTAAAATCAAGACCCTAAATTCAAGTTCAATTATTTTTCTATCCGCTCCTGATGAAAATTCTGGGTTTATTTTATTTTAAAACATTGTTCTTACCTATGCTAACCAACAAAGGATAGGTCGTAGCTCAGAAAATTCGATAAATACTGCAAACCGCCACACTGTGTGGGCGCCAAGGAAATAGGATCAGAAAAACACCATTAGGACCCTCACATACACATCTTATCAAAAAATAACTAAAAATATAAAAAATTACTTAGTTTAACGTCACTAGACGATAACAGGAACAAAGCGCGTCACGCTGTCCTGAATTTGAATAGGTTAGGGAACCATGTTGGAGTTATATTACCCGGGACTCCCACATGAAGAGTATTTGGCTGATAGTTGTGCCCCTATCGCGCATCAGATTTCTATAGGGGGAAAAGGGATGGTCTGAAGAATTGGGGCGCGGTGGAGTGACTCCTGTTTTTAACCTAACTTAATACCCCTAGCTCCAATGAATTGTTATACCCGAACGTAATTCTTAGGGGTAAACATGTCTAATAGGCTGGGTTTAATTTAATTACTTGCTTGTTTGCTTCATAACATAAATCAGTTTTTAAACTAGTATTTAAAGTTTTATGAATAATAGTTTTAAAAGTTTGTATGGCAAATTAACTTATTTATGGTCTTAGTTCGCGTAGAAAATGGACTCTTATATACCAAAATTTTGAGTTTGTTCAAAATCGGGTAACCGAATATGGAATTGTGCATTGGAAGTGTCGGAATAGTCATAATTGAAAGTACAAAGCCATTGTGTCTACCAAAGTTGACGATCATCAAATGCAACGAAGAACATTCACAAATTATTGTAGAACCATTCGAAGTAGATGCAAGAAAGATGGTAAATAAAATGAAAGAAATTATGAAAAATCCCGGAGCAACATCTAAGATAACAACTCGCTACTACATGACAGTGAATCTCGTTATACTTGATACTGACTTTATACTATCCACGTTCCACTTGATGGCATAGCATTTCCTTGTATTTTTGCGTTGCTACCAAATAAGGCTTAAGAAACTTATAAAAGAATATTATTATGTTTAAATATGTTAAAAACCAGACTACCAAATTTAAAACACAATTTTTGCCTACTTGGTTTTGAAAAGGCAACAATCGGTTGAATTTCTTGGAATTGAAATAAAGGGATGTTTTTTTCTCATCAGTCATTCATTTGAATTAGTGACACGAAAGCTAGAGGAAATTGGTTTAAAAATTTAATTTAATTGTAACTAGACCAAGAATAAGTAAAATTACCAAAAAACAATTGGAATGGTTTGGGCACGTATAGAAGATGGGAGGCGAAAAATTATCAAAGAGAATATTAGTAACTACAGGAGTATAGAAATAAAAGTTAGTACAGCCACAAAAAAGCTGATAAATGAAATTATAAAAGCAGATTGCCGAGGGATGAACTACACAGACACGAAAATGATACCGAAGAACAAAAAAAAATTTAAAAACCGAATAGACACCAACACAACAAAAAATTCTACACCGTAGCGACTAAAAAGAGTTTAGAGAAGAAGAAGAAATACTTAATTTATAAATTTTGTACTTTTATACCGAGATATTGGATTATCTTTCATCGTATTTTGAAATCGCTTTTCTTTTATTCTGACATACCTATTACCAAATCAGTTTAAAGCATTCTAAACTGGGTATGGAAATTTCCAAAATTAACGTTAACCTGTTTAATTTACCGAAAGAACATTTAACAACCGTTCTTTAAAAAGTTTTCTAATTTTCCAACTTTTACTTTCGACGACATTTTCGTTTACTGAAATGAAACATATGGCTCGAATTATTTTCCGGGTCTGCTGTTCTCTGTCACTGAGAAAATCAATAAACCCCATTAAAGCATTTAAAATGTGTAAGTTTGCTCTTGCAAGGGATCGTGTTAACGTCGTGTGATGATGAGCTTTGTACTAGTATCGAGAGGGTTAGAGTAACTACGTAAATTATACAGACACTTAAGACGGTAAGATAGTATTACTAGGAAGACAGATACTTGGCATTTTGGATTAATCCTTCTTGTAAATCAAAGTATGCTAAGAGACTATTATTACGGAAAAAATATCAGCTACATTTATAATGTCCTGTATAATCATGTATACTCGAGAAAATGCCACAGAACTTTTAAAAATTATACGAACAAGCTGAATTTTGCTCAGAATGTCAATTTTGCTACTCCTACCCCGGGTATTCCCTAAATTTTTTAAATAAAATTGTATCAGCTCGACGATAAAAATTCGAGAAAAGGGTATCCTATCAACTCAAAACCTATCCTATCGACTCAAAACGCGTTTTAAAGGTATAGACTGTAGCTTTCGTATGCAATTTTTGCATGTTGCTGTTAGGGTTAAACGAAGTTAAGCAACTGTGAATGGTTTTTATCATTAAAATATTACAATTCATTTTCTGTAACGTATTTATGTGAAATATAAAATTACTAAAACATTAAATATTAATTAAGTTTCCTAGTAGTCATAATTTTTCTGCACTTACAAGGACGTGCCTAATCAATTAAAAACATGAAATTGTTATAGTGTCTTTGATATTCGGTGCTATTAAGCCCTATTTGACCGCAATCAAAGGAAGTCAATTATGAAGTAGGCTTTAGATATAAATTGCTACTTGTCGAGTGTCAATTTTTGGTTACTTTTGATATAAACATCATGAGGAAGGTGTCATGTCCTATGAATTTCTTTGAGGATGATAGAAAATGAAAAATCATCCAAATAATTATTTAATAAATAATCAATTTGGGGCAAAAACTTTAAAGGTTTAAATGAACCTAAAACTGACGATAGATCTCTCATTACAAAAACGCGGTGTTCAACGTTGGATATCTTTACAAGGGTCTACTAACCCTTATACATACCAACCCATTTCATTTATTTTATGTTATGGGTTTAAAGAAAAAAAGGGTCACAAAACTGTCTTTAACCATCTTAGAAAAATCTTTTGTAATCTGCACTTGAACATTGATATAAGAATATGAGTCTTAAGATGCTATGACATTTGTGTTTTCCACTCTTTTATTTGCTGTGAAAAGCTAAATTTTGATGGAGGCATGGTCTAAATTACAAGAATGTGGTGAATTCTCATTTTCTCATCAACACCATTTTCCAACGTATGAAAAAGATTTGGAAAGAACAATGGAGGGGAATGACAATCGAGTATTTAATAACAACAACAAAAGTTGACAACAAAATTATTGACTCTACGTGATTACTGACATCTAACAGAGGATATACACCAGAGAAGTCACATGGCTAGGACTTTTTAGTTTTTTCCATGTCTTCTGCAGAACACAAAAATCAAACTGTTATGAATGAACTTTTAAAACAAACGGGAATTTTTATTTGATACCACTTAATATTTGGAATATTTTTTAATAAGAACTAAGATGGCATAAGGAAACAACTTGAGATCAATGTACCAATAAATTAATTATCGAGCATCAATTGGGATTCCGACACAGCCACTCCATGATAAATCAGGTATACAGGGTAGACATAACATAGGATTTATTTAGCGTATGGCTATAGCACAGTTAAGTTTTGTGTACATAATACATTACCAAGAGTAAATAATGATAATTAATTTTTATAAAGAAACATTTAGTTGACAAACTGTAGGACTATATGCCACTGTAGGATTTAATCGGGAATTTCTCCACTGGATATTTTCTAGACCAACAGTTTGTTTTTTAGCATCACAATCGCAGTTTGAAAAGGGTATTTTGCCCCACCTAAAAAGTGAGTCGAAGCACTTGTCACAGTTTGTTCTGATTCTGTTCAGTGTGGCCCAGATTCGTCTTGATTGGTCGAAACACTCTGAATTTCTTGTGATACCTGCATATTGTAGCCCACTTTTGAGAAAATCCTTTGCTCTTTAAGTGATTTAGGAATCCTTACAAACCAAAACGATCAATCTAAATCAAACATTCTACATATAGTAGTCATTTTATCAACAACTGAATTCAAAGCTCTAAATGCGTCAATAATGCTATTGATAATTATTATATCATATGTTTATTTTGACAATTTTTTAAAATATAGAATTTTCTTAGCTTACATCACATAATAGATTAGAAATGTAGTGAACTAATCTCCATATATTGGAATAATACAAGAAAGAACTTTTAAAAAAATATCTCTCCTTCTTCTCTGTAGCTCTACAGCCTTATTGAGTCTTCGATTTCCTTATTTCACCACCAATCCTGTATACTTCATCTTTCATCCGTAAAACATTTGTAACAAGTCAAAATGATGATTATTACATCTTGTCCAAATTTAGCTAGTTATTTTATTAAATTTCAAAAATAAACTCGGTACATAATTTTAAATTCTGTTAGTTCCCAAGATATTATTTTAGGCTGATAATACTTCCTAATAAAATACCTCCCACAGTAATCCGTACCTATCATATTTTATGTTTTATGATTATTTCGTAAATCTTCTGTACAAAACAGCGGTTAGATTATTATCACCCTTTACCTCATACAAATAAAATAACTGTACTCCCTCTTTGATTATTTCTTTCTATAAAAAGGATTATTTCTTGATTTAATTTCATTTTTCCACTGATCAGTTTAAGCATGTAGTTGAAGTTCGATAAGTATTGTGTTTTTAGACCCCTGATAAAGGGTAAGCTATTTTTTAATACATTTTCGTAATTTCTTTTGTATTATTCGGGCTATATAACAATGTTATTTTCTCGTTAATTAGGATTTAAACCTGGTCTTCGGTTTAATCCAACGTAGTAAATCCGAATTATGGTTCAATCTGGGCTCAAGTTGATATCAGTCCAATGCTGGTCTAAATAAATCCATGTAGTCCCAGGCTATCTCATATTTTGCCATGATTGGCAATCGAGTTTTCCTTTAGCTGAATATGGAGCCATCCGTATATCCAGAAATTGGTTGCACAGAAGAGCAACGTTCAGCCGATTCGTTTCCAGCTCAATAATTGTGAGTACTGTTTCCCTTATATAAATTGTCAACCAATTTAAGTGGTGACCGTTACACTTCCGTGACACGTAAAGTTATAAATAGAACCAGAGACTGTATATATACAGCTGACCATTGGTCCTGGCTTAGTAGACTTTCGCAAAGTATTCGATAAGATAGAAATTAATAGTGTAATGAGAGTGTTGAAGGAATATACAATGTATAGAGGAGTATACAATAATGGAATTATGACCCAAAGATTACACACAGATACAAAATGTATAAAAATCAAAAGAGGAATCAGACACGTTATCTCCCAAACTCTTACATTGAAAACGGAACATTGAAGAGACAGAACTGAAAGGAATTAGTGGAGACCCATGTATAACTTTGGACGCAGAAGACTAGGTAACGATGATAATGAGAGATTCATAAATAGAAGGACTAGCTGAGGGAATATTTAAAAACGTCACCTATCACTTCTATTCAATATCTGTGGACGTAACTATAGTAACCGTTACCCAGTAACATCCTTCTCAAAAAATGTAATAACACCTCCCTCGGAAAGGATTAGATTTTATTGACGTATTTGGATAATTTCGGCAATCCCACTGGATATTCTGTTGGCCGTGAACAGTCGACGAATTAGCGGAGACGAGAAGGTCGGTGGAGGGATATAAAATGTGGCTGGTAAAAAGTGAATTGCTAAAAGCATTTAGGTGTAATTTTATCGAAAAATGTTCATTTTAACGAGGTATTGTTTAGGTTAATTGGCCAATAGGAACAGTTATTATCGGTCTGATGCGTTTCTATAATGTACTAACTATATTTAAATATATAATGACTTACAAATTAAAAAAAGACACATTTTAGATCAACTTTTAGTTATATTACAAATAATCAAAGAGAAAGACTTTTATTGATTGTTCAGAAGCTGTTTTTGATTGTGGCATTTTAATATTATTTATCATCTTTTAATTTAAATTATCTAGTCTTGCCAAATGAAAAGAAGCTAAAAGCTGTAAGAAGCATGCCTTACCTTATATGGAGGATTGTCAGTCGTCTGTGAGTCGGAGTGTCAAAAAGTTACGCCAACATGGAGAAATGAGGACTTTTGCCTGCTGACGCCGATACCTTGTGTGAATATGGAGTGGCATTTATAACATTCAACACATCTACTTAGTTATCCTCTGTTGGAGAAACCTTGCACTGAACACGATCTCCTGCACGCAACTGACATGACCATTTAGACCGCTCTTTTCTGTATGGACAAGCCAAATTATTTGAACTGGTCGCGAAAGAAAGAAAGAAAAGGAAAAAATTTATTAAAATTTAGTACTCTCTCTATCTTTAGCTGCTTTGAAAGCTTCGCAGAATGAGTTTCCAGCTGAATTATTAATTTGGTCGGACCATCTAGTTGGTGATCGTCACCTCTGCGAACCACGTTACCAAAAAATTGCAGAATACGTTGCTGACATATTGTTTATAGTCTTTTTTATTCTCGAGTTGGTTTGCTCTACGAGCTGTCCAAGGTATGCACAACGAGATAGATCTGTCTTTCCAAACTTTGGTTAGACGACTCATCGCATTTTTTGCACCAATACGATTTCGAACTTCTGCTTTACAGTTACCATTGTTAGTTATACTGGACCCGAGATATTATTGTCCACTATCTGGTATTCCTGTAACATGTTAGTCGGTTGAATAGTGAGGAATCTGTCGACCACGATTATTTTTGCCTTAGCTTTATTGATTTTCAGACCAACTTTATTGCTTTCGTACTCAACTCTGCGCAGGAGATTTAACATTTCTTGCTTATTTGCTGCTATACGTGTAGTGTCATCAGCATATCTTAAATTGGAGATTTTCCTACCAGCCATTGTTTTTCCACCGACTTATCCATTTAAAGTCATCCTCATGACATGTTCACCATGAATTTTGCGAACTTCTGATCTAGTCGCACGGTTGGTAAATAACTTCTTGAATAGCCTACTAATAGAAGAGAGTCGTTATTAAGTGTTTAAGAATTGGCTATATCGCTCTAATATACACACTTTTGTTTAAAAAAGGTCCACTAGCAACAACATGTATCAACAACAATATTCCACTGATAATAAAACACACCTTTTCTATTCTTAAAGGAACACATTAAATCAAAGCTTACGGAAAATATTCTAACAATGGTAAATTATTTAAGAATTAAAAAATGTATTATTCTATACAAGGTAATAAAATTGAATCTAATAACTCTTGCGTGATTGACGTAATATAGGTATGTCAATAATAAGAAAGCATTTTGTTAAATAGTCAGCTTTCATTTTATTATTAACTTGAATTTTCTAACCAAAATTAGCCTGTCAGCACAATTTTACAACTTTTCAATAATAGTATAATCTATCCAGCAATTGCAGCTCCCGAGCTCCCGCCTGGTCTACCTCTTATAAAGATATAAAGTATTCTCAGTAGACATTTACGAGATAAACCGTTGAATTTATGAGCGGCAAGCTAAAGCGTTTTGCTCCTTGACACAAATAAGATTCGTCTCCAGGCCGCATCGTTCTCATTTGCACGTTAAGACAACTGCGATCATCACCCTGTATGCACTCATCTTTTATTCTGGGTGATTTAATGTGACCTATATTATTGGAATGTGGGAATAGTGTAAGGATTAGTAATATATAGGGTGTGTTTAAGTTATAGAGATCCGTTGTGTAATACTTTTTCTTTTATTTTTCTTCTTTTCAGCAAGACTAAGCTGGTTTAAAATTAAGGTGGTAGTTAAAAAGTTATTCGATTAATTTACAATACGATCGATTAGTCTCTTTTTATGAAATATTTAATAAAAATTTAATTTCAATTAATACAGACTTAATTTAATCAAATCTCTTATCTATGGTTGAACTAGATTTACGAAAATTCCATTTGTTTCATTTAGTCTTCAAGTTTCATTTATTAGTTCTATACTTGACGATAATTATTACTGTCGATATAAAATGAACATCACAATGAACTACCAAAAATTAAATGTCATATCTATCTATAGCCCCGAGGACTACAAACCTAAGGAGGAACGAGAGGCATTCTACGAACAATTTGCAAACCATCCTGACGAGAACCCCTAAAACACGTATCGGAAATGAAATAGTTCCAGAAGTAAAACAAAGATTTAATGAAAACCATATCAACGCAAATGGAGAACTCATGGCTAATCTCTGTGCTTTTAACGAACTGAGAATCAATCATACATTTTCGACCATAAGCTCCAGTTTAAATATACATTTAAAAACTCCAGAGGGCACAAATCTATGGTTGATTTTACAGTCACTAATAGAAAAATCCACCCAAAGCAGATTATAGATATGCGAACTTTAAACTCAGCAGACGCAGGGAGTGAAAACAAACCAGTACTAGCAAAGATAAGAATGAAAATAACACCAAAATATTTTCTACAGGAAGTAATCGAGGAATAAGTCAATGTAAAATCACTGTGGAACGACTCCAGAAGATACAGCTGAAACAAATAGACGTTATCGAAGATATAAACGCGAGCTGTGAGAAAATTAAAACAACATTAAAGAAGCAGCAACAAAAGCTCTAGGAAAACGCAGTCATACTGAACAAAATAAACAACAACAATACACCATTGCTCGAAAAGAAATAAAAGAGAAATGTAAAGAGAAACGAGAGGCCTACACGAAGTACAAAACATTAAATATTCCAGAATCCCGAGACACCTATAGAAGAATACTGAACAGTGGAAACAGTTTACAAAAAGGACGGAAAGCAAGTTCTATGGCACACAAAAACAAATAATGGAGATTCATAAGAAACCAACGAAAAGAAATGGCAGAATTGAATATACCAGCAAACGAATGGGAAAGATACCTGACGGAACTGTTTGAAGGAAAGGAAAATAATCATCAACACAATAACGTACCTCAATTAATGTTTTTAACGTTTTAACGTTTTTAATCAACGACCATACGTAACATTTTACCAACCTACAATGAAGATTACGCGAGCCAAGTTAGTTATATCTAAATCGAGATCCATTTGCTTCGTGACATTCTCTGTGATATTTATATTGCTTTTTATTGTGATCTTTCATACATGCGTGATTCGTGATTCACATGCATGACAAAAAGATTCGTGATTCACATTTGGGTATATTGCATAATTAAGATTCATCATTCAAGAGGCTCAAATTCCGGGTACACGTAAACTCATCACCAAAATTAGCACAAATGCCTTCGTAGATAGTACAAACTCATCACCGCAATGAAAGTAGGGATTTTAAAACACACCCGGAGAGATTTGCAAACCGATCACTGGACTACGTCCACCCAGTTGCAGATAAATGGTTGCAAACTGCTAAGGTTTGATAACTTAAAAGTGTAATCCAAGTCCTAATGCAAATAAAATAGCGAAGTTTTTAGCGGGACTATTTCAGATAACCAGAAATAGCCCAAGCTTACAAATATTTTCATTGAAAAGTTCACTATTAAGAATTTATGCAGATGAATTTTTAGATTTCAAATCCGTTTAGATTGTCAAATACGTCTAATAGGCCATAACTTATGAATTTAATACACTAACAAGAAATATAACAGGTAACAAGCCTTGGGGCAAAAATGCTGGAGATGAGTTTACCTATCTGCGGTGATCAGTTTGCCGATCTACAAAGGATGCCGGTGATCAGTTTGCTGTATCTCGGAGGGTCTAATAATTTTATGGGGGACTATAAAGTGATGAGTCTGTAGACGTATCAAATTCCAGAAGATGATTTATTAAATACAAACCTTTCAGTGTAAACATTTAACTAAACCATATTCAGATTAGTGTAGAAGGAAATGTGGAAATCAAATTAAATTGCTTTTTTAATATTATTCTGAATTTTTTTCTTGTGGCATCAATGCAATTACTATTTGTATTGGGAATAAGCCATAATTTTACTTTAAAATAAGTTTATTTATAAACTTATATTAAAGTAAAAATTTTGATTATTCCCATGTTAATATTACTTTGCCATGGTTTTCGACTTTCGTTAAAACTTATCTTAAATCATGATCCATGAATAAAGTTTGAACTATTCTATGTTTAGTTTTGATGAGTTTCTGATCTATGTTTTCGAAATCAGTTGTTTTATCTTTTTGTATTTCCCCCTGCCTTCTTCATTCGAATAACTTTTTGTACTTTATCCTTTTTTGAAACTTGTGCAATACTAATGAAAAAAGAAAAGTCTCGACTCGCAATCCTTTAAGTTTATTAAGTCTTAAATGATCTTATGTTTCTGCGACCGGTTTCGGAGATTACATTTTAAACTCCATTATCAGGCCTATGGAACTAAGAAGGCTTATTTGTTACATAAGTTTTGATATATATTTTTTTTATTTTCCAAGTTAAGATTTGCAATCTGTCCTGTTTGGACAATAATCAAATTTGATAATGCATACAGAGAAATTAACACGAGCGAAGAATACCTACCAGTGCTGGTACCTTTTAGTATTTAAAAAAAATTTCCTATATTCTAAACAGTTTAAGAACCGCTTAATTTAACCGCTTTAAATTCCTATCACTACACTTTTTTATTTCTTCCCCCGCAACACTGACAGATCACGATGTATGACTTTTTTAGGGACGTAGTATGCTCCATTAACAATTGCCTAAGGACCTTCGATTGGAACCTCTGCAGAATTTCAATATTGGATTCGCTTATTGAATTCAGATCTTCTTCCAAGTTGCCAGTAAAGTTGTCGTAATTTTAATCAAAGTTGTTTTCGTTTATTATTATTATGTGGTTTCTCCAACTAAGTTGTCTATTAAGATGAATACCAAGGTATTTTGCACTAACGGATTGTGGTATATAGTTTTATAGTATAGTTATATAGTATATTAGTATGATTGTTTAGTTTTACAGGTGGACATGTCAGACGTTTAGTTGTAAAAGTTACATAGTTTGATTCACTTTCGTTTACCTTGATTCGACATTTTCTTAACTATATTTGAATTGTGTTTAAGTGGACTCGTAAGCTTCTAGAAGCTTCGATAGAATTTGTGTGTAACGAGAGGATGACGGTGTCATCAGCAGATGTTGCCAAGGAACACTGACCAGAAGTGGGTAGGCCGGCCGTGTATAATAGATATAAGAATGGAGTAAGCACACTACGTGCTTACTCTATTATTTGAGATACTTGAGGTACGTCACAGTTTATAGGTCTCAATGCTGTTACTACTAGAGTACCGTATTTTATCTGGAAACATCTGTCTGTTATGTAGGATTTGAATATACTATAGTATTCAGATGGTAATTGTTGTTTAATTTTATACAGCAAACCTGTATGCCACACTTTATCAAAAGCTTGCGTGATGTCCAAGAAGACTGCAGAACAATAGCAGCCCTTTGCCTCCAAATCCTAGTTATGATATTAACAACTCTGTGCACCTGGTCAACTGCAGCGTGTTTTTGTCAATAACCAAATTGATAGTCGGGAACTAAACATCTTTCATTTAAGAAAGAACTCAATTTCTTTATTATTACTTTCTTAAGAATTTTAGCAAGAATTGGTAATAAACTAATGGGTCTATATGAAGTTACGGATCCTAAAGGTTTGCCCATTTTATCGATTAACATAACTTGAGCCACTTTCCATTGTGAAGGAAAATATCCTAATCTTAATACTGCGTTTTAAATTTGAGTTGATAAGAGGATCGCATTTTATGGTAATTGACATAAGACGAATCCAGTAATCAGCTCCATGTTTTAATATTAATCTCCCATAGTTATTATTAATAAGTTCACAATACATTGGTTTTACTAGTCTCAATACAATCTCTACAATAATTGTGGGACATTAATATTAACACATAGGTAATATGCAATCATTTCATCATTTTGCAAAATCATAAAATTGATCGTCAACAGCTGTTTCACTCTAATATAGTCTTTTTGCTAATTCTTCATTTTATTGAATGCGTACGGGTATGATTACGATATATCTGTAATTTTGTTATATCAAACTTGTTAACATCACTAGAAGATCGGTAACTTTCAAAATACCTACAATTATAGCTCTCTAGTCTCTAGCAATTATTATTTTCTGATCTATCTTTTCAATTCTATTTATTACAACTCCGGCCTTTTTCATTTTACTCATCATCTTATCATATCCTCACTCTTTTGGTCTTTCAGTGAATTTTGTATAAAACTTCTCAGTTTTCTCTTCTCACTAGTCTCATTAAGGCTTGTCAGTCTACTTGCCTTTTGGACTCTCACTTCCACTCTCTCTCTCCCTCTTTTTCTCCCTCTTCCTCTCTTTCTCTCTCCAGTGCTCCAAAACTAGACAGGGCAATCGCAAAGTTTTCTACTCTGTATTTTAGTATCTAGGTTCTATTTTACTAATTCCTCGTTAGAGGTCACTAAATGCGTACGTTGGTATATTGTTTTCGTATAACTGCCAACCAGCTGATACGTCCATCCAATTCAGTCTTCTCACAAGTTTCCCTGATGATAGATTGTCCTTAAAATACGTGTAGAAGAATGAGGAGAAACTCGAATTAATTCGAAACGCAACTGTCGATATTATATTTATTTTATTCTACTTTCATCACTTGTTAAACGCTGGTGCGATTTCTTTTTGGTTTTGCTTTTCTGAGGTGAGTCTGTCATACTATATTTTTTTTCTCTTGTCTTAAATATGTGACTAGTCTTTGTAGACTATATTCATCAATACTGCGTCATCTTCGTGACAGAGTACTTTTACTTCTTTTTGTCTATTCTATATCTTCTTCCATTATTGACGCTTGTGATGACGATACCTATGATTAAATTCAAAAGCATTGTCTTCAAAAGCATAGTCCTTCTGTCTTATTATATTGCCTGTCTATAGATTTCGTAAGTTATATTCCATATTGTTTTTGTGGTACATGTTTTCAATAGTTTTTTGTGGTTATTCGATTTTGTATAATTTCTGTATTACAAAACATATATTGAGTCTTACTGCATCGAATGCTTTTTTCAAATCAATTCTAATTGAAATGCTGATTTAATTATTTTTTAAATATGTTTGATTAATACCCAATTTGTACACAATATTTTAGTACAGAAACCTTGTTCTTCGTCTGATAAGCTTATGCTCTGATTTATCCATTCTTGTAAGTTTTAGTTGTATCTAAATGCTATTTAACAAGTTAATATATTTGTAGTTTCCTGTCTATTTCTTACTGCCAGTTTTGAATGCAAGTGTTAGTCGCCTAGCTCTCTATTTTGTAGGTATTTTTAAATTTTGTTAATTAAATCTGTTAGTTGTTGAGTCTTAGCTGCTCCAGAATATTTTTCAGATAATTTGATATCCAATCTCTGTGTGCAGCTTTTCAAAACTTCAGATTTTCAAGTGTTTTTTTTTTATCTTGAGCGTATTTTAAACTAAATTTTAAAGTAACATTATGGTTCATTCCAAACAAAAATAGTAAATTTCTATTATTTGTGAGTCTAACATCATTTGTTGTTCCTCCGTATACATTTTTTTTTAGATAATCAATGCGTACATCATTTTCATTGTGTTTCGGGTTTATTAATGCCTATTTATACCTTTACATGATTTTGATGACAATGTACAAATTAAATAAAATATTTATGGTGAAAGTCATACTCTTCTTGATTTATCCAATAAAAAATCAAGCAAAATTTATAAATTTCACTCCAGAAAAAGGAATTATTTTGTGTGACTGGACTAATAAATGTGCTCTTGTCTAAGTGAAATGATGCTTATTGTATGTTAGCGAAAGTATCATCGCCCTGTATGAAACACCGCATTTTTGAATGAAGTATTATCTTTGCCCTGGTTTCCACACCGCTTCCCGCACCTTTCTCATGCCTACGCATACGAAAATATTTGATCCTATTGATGCATCAACGAGAGAAATGATAAAAACAGTCCTTGAATTTTCGTGACCAACCCTGCGCCGACGCTTCGCGCCTGTGACCGCGTCGTCTGTGCTCCATGCAGCATCGGGAACATCCATCCAGTGTGCTCTGGCGCTTCTTCCAGGTGGTGTGCGCCCACCTAGGGCCGAGTTCATCTCACTACTCACGGAAAACGTTCGCTGTGCCGTACCATTGACCTAAAATCAAAAAACAATCGAGTGGTAAGGGAAGTGTGTCACGTGATTTAATAAACGGTGTGACGTCCTGGATCCGTACGGACACGGTGGATGGCCTTCTCATCCGCACTCGCTGTACGGTGCGGCGGGGGGGCCTGTTCATTGGTGCGACCAGCCAGGAAGGTCTTCTGATCCGGTTACGCCTGTTGGTGGACCTCTTCGTACTCTCGAAAGTCCCTTTCATAGTAGTTGCCCTGTACATAGCCCCTTCAGGTATCGGTTCCTCAACGGTGGGATTGACCACCATCATCTGCATCATCCTCACCAGGTTAGACACTTTTTTTTACTTCAACGACCAGCACCCCGAAAGAATATTTTAAAAACTTCAACGAATTCCCTTTTTGAACTATAGCGTATAAAAGACACGTTTTTATAACGAATATTTATTTCATAATTACAGAACATGTGTAAATTGTCACTTTATTTTAAATTTGTTACAAATTTTCCCCAAAGTCGGCAGATGTTTCGAGGTCAAGGCAACTTTCTTAAGTGACCTATTTCAATATGTACATTCCTTTAGTAGGTCGTTGGTGAACCGAATAAAGAGAGTAATTCGGAATCGTATATAATAATTATAAATTTATATATTTTTCACATAATTTCCATTTTTAATAGTACTAGATATACTGGGAGTTACAATATGTCCTGACCGTATATTACATTTATTCAAAATTTTTCTCGTAAATAACTGAAACAAATAAGTAATTTTATTTATAAATTTGTGATTTCTAACTTTGCTTTCGATTATGCTGTCAAAAGTCAACAATATTTAATATTTATTAATGTTTTTGGGATTTACTTATAGCAACGTTTCGTGTCTTTTGTTTTTAATCATCTGAACTTATTTCAACTGCTAAATGAAAATTTTGCGATATTAATCTTTTATCTTTTTATCCAAATTATATTCACAATTTATTGTAGATTCTTTAGGTTTTCCTTATTTCTACAACTGGGATTTCTTCAATTAATGAAAGTGCCTATTATATTAGGTATTTATTATTATGTATAGTTAACACTAAAAAGAGGCAGTTAACAAATGGGCGTATGTGTTTCGGGGAGAGGGGTGTTTTTGGCTATCAGAATCTAATATTTTTCGTTCTAAAATACATTGATTATAATAATTTTGTGTTCAAGTTTTAGTAGTTTAGGGACGAAAGTATCCTTATCAGGTGACTTATTGTTTTTGAAGTGTTTTGTTTTAGCTATTTCGATCATTACTAAGTGCTCTATATACACATTTTCATTTTCCTCTTTCATGCTGTTGGTAGTCTTCTATCTCAGGATCAGTGTATAGATGCTGGTTATTTCTATTATCCTGTTTCTATTCTACTTTTTTGTTTAATTAATTATATGTTTACTGTTATTAAAATTTTTTCTGAGGTTTTAGGCTTTAGTATGCCTTAGTATTTTCTTTAACGATACTACTCATATCCTTATTTTATAATAAAACATTCCTTAATTTTCACTGCATTTCTCTTTCCTCTTCTCGCTAGTTTTGATTTTTTGTGATTTTTTTAAGTTGGTTTTGTAATTTCTTTTCTTGAATTTTTTTAATTTTCCGAAATATTTTCCTTTGCTACTCTTTGGCACCCGATACAATTGCATTTGCATTTTTTAAACTAAAATAGAGATACAAAAAGTATCTCCATTTTAGTTTCTATTCTTAATATTTTTTTTATAATTATTTTATTTACAATCTACATCATTAGAGAGTATTAAGTAAATGCGTTACAGGTTTTGCACGTGAAGGAGAGACATCCAATGATGTTACACCTTATTCTATTTTGGTTTAGTTTTGAAGTAGGTCTTGGGGCCAAGTTCTATCTAGTCTTCTTTTGGCTGGACCATTGTTGAATAGTTCCCTTACTATCTCGTTTTCATGGTGAATGGTACGTTCATTTTGTGACTCCGTGGCTCGATGGATTTCTTCTCTGATGAAAGGAATCTTTAAGTCGTAGTGAAGTGTTTGATTACTTATGTACCATGGTGCATCCACTATCGATCTTAGCACTTTAGACTGGAAATTTTGGATAATATTCAGCGACGTTGGCTTTGCACAGCCCTATAGGTGTAGTCCGTAGAACCAGATAGGTTTCAGTATGGCTTTGTATAGAAGAATTTTGTTTTGGATGTTAAGTTTTGATTTATGTCCAAGAAGCCAATACATTTGGTGGAATTTTAGGTCAAGCTGCCTTCTTTTGGTCTGGATATGTTTCTTCCAAGTTAGACGTTGATCAAGATGGAGGCCAAGGTATCTAGCGTCTTTTACTGTGGGTATTCTTACATTTTCTATCCTTACAGGTGGGCATATGTTGTGACGGTTGGTAAATATTATTTGAGTTGATTTTGTTTTAGTTACTTTTGTTCTACATTTCGTATACCAATCACTGAGTATGTTCTCATGATGTTGCAGGTTTTGTGAGGCTTGTATGGGATCTTCATTTACAGCTAGTATTGCTACGTCGTCAGCAAAGAAAGCGATTGTAGTAATATTAGTCTCTGGTATATCGGCTATGTAGAGTGAGAGAGGCAGCGGCCCTAGAACACTACCCTGTGGGACTCCGGAGTTGATAGGACAGAGGTTGGATTGTTAGTCTTTATTTAATTTTACAAAGAAATATTTATTTCGGTAAGATAGTTTCGAAACAAATTCAGATTTCTGCTTTAATCTGGAGCCTTCTAAAAATTGCAAGGCATGGCCAAACGATGATAAAGATGTTAATAGAGACATGGGGAATCTAAAATTTGCATTCCACGACATGTCTATTCATCTAAGCAGAAATCCTAACGAATTTGTTTCTCGTACTCATACAGAGTAGATCCGAAGAAAATGAAAAAGACAGAAAATATTTTATTTCACGTTCAAAGCGTCTATGTATCTATTGATACGTATTTCGCTTTAATAAAGCTCATCAGAATAGTTATTCATAGCCGTTCTCAACGTGAAAAATAAAATTCTCTGTCTTATTAGAAGTAACAATAACATGACTTCGTTATGGACGCAATAGCGACATCTGATAGAAAAATCGGTAAGATAGTTTCGAAACAAATTCAGATTTCTGCTTTAATCTGGAGCCTTCTAAAAATTGCAAGGCATGGCCAAACGATGATAAAGATGTTAATAGAGACATGGGGAATCTAAAATTTGCATTCCACGACATGTCTATTCATCTAAGCAGAAATCCTAACGAATTTGTTTCTCGTACTCATACAGAGTAGATCCGAAGAAAATGATAAAGACAGAAAATATTTTATTTCACGTTCAAAGCGTCTATGTATCTATTGATACGTATTTCGCTTTAATAAAGCTCATCAGAATAGTTATTCATAGCCGTTCTCAACGTGAAAAATAAAATTCTCTGTCTTATTAGAAGTAACAATAACATGACTTCGTTATGGACGCAATAGCGACATCTGATAGAAAAATCGGTAAGATAGTTACCGATTTTTCTATCAGATGTCGCTATTGCGTCCATAACGAAGTCATGTTATTGTTACTTCTAATAAGACAGAGAATTTTATTTTTCACGTTGAGAACGGCTATGAATAACTATTCTGATGAGCTTTATTAAAGCGAAATACGTATCAATAGATACATAGACGCTTTGAACGTGAAATAAAATATTTTCTGTCTTTTTCATTTTCTTCGGATCTACTCTGTATGAGTACGAGAAACAAATTCGTTAGGATTTCTGCTTAGATGAATAGACATGTCGTGGAATGCAAATTTTAGATTCCCCATGTCTCTATTAACATCTTTATCATCGTTTGGCCATGCCTTGCAATTTTTAGAAGGCTCCAGATTAAAGCAGAAATCTGAATTTGTTTCGAAACTATCTTACCGATTTTTCTATCAGATGTCGCTATTGCGTCCATAACGAAGTCATGTTATTGTTACTTCTAATAAGACAGAGAATTTTATTTTTCACGTTGAGAACGGCTATGAATAACTATTCTGATGAGCTTTATTAAAGCGAAATACGTATCAATAGATACATAGACGCTTTGAACGTGAAATAAAATATTTTCTGTCTTTTTCATTTTCTTCGGATCTACTCTGTATGAGTACGAGAAACAAATTCGTTAGGATTTCTGCTTAGATGAATAGACATGTCGTGGAATGCAAATTTTAGATTCCCCATGTCTCTATTAACATCTTTATCATCGTTTGGCCATGCCTTGCAATTTTTAGAAGGCTCCAGATTAAAGCAGAAATCTGAATTTGTTTCGAAACTATCTTACCGATTTTTCTATCAGATGTCGCTATTGCGTCCATAACGAAGTCATGTTATTGTTACTTCTAATAAGACAGAGAATTTTATTTTTCACGTTGAGAACGGCTATGAATAACTATTCTGATGAGCTTTATTAAAGCGAAATACGTATCAATAGATACATAGACGCTTTGAACGTGAAATAAAATATTTTCTGTCTTTTTCATTTTCTTCGGATCTACTCTGTATGAGTACGAGAAACAAATTCGTTAGGATTTCTGCTTAGATGAATAGACATGTCGTGGAATGCAAATTTTAGATTCCCCATGTCTCTATTAACATCTTTATCATCGTTTGGCCATGCCTTGCAATTTTTAGAAGGCTCCAGATTAAAGCAGAAATCTGAATTTGTTTCGAAACTATCTTACCGATTTTTCTATCAGATGTCGCTATTGCGTCCATAACGAAGTCATGTTATTGTTACTTCTAATAAGACAGAGAATTTTATTTTTCACGTTGAGAACGGCTATGAATAACTATTCTGATGAGCTTTATTAAAGCGAAATACGTATCAATAGATACATAGACGCTTTGAACGTGAAATAAAATATTTTCTGTCTTTTTCATTTTCTTCGGATCTACTCTGTATGAGTACGAGAAACAAATTCGTTAGGATTTCTGCTTAGATGAATAGACATGTCGTGGAATGCAAATTTTAGATTCCCCATGTCTCTATTAACATCTTTATCATCGTTTGGCCATGCCTTGCAATTTTTAGAAGGCTCCAGATTAAAGCAGAAATCTGAATTTGTTTCGAAACTATCTTACCGATTTTTCTATCAGATGTCGCTATTGCGTCCATAACGAAGTCATGTTATTGTTACTTCTAATAAGACAGAGAATTTTATTTTTCACGTTGAGAACGGCTATGAATAACTATTCTGATGAGCTTTATTAAAGCGAAATACGTATCAATAGATACATAGACGCTTTGAACGTGAAATAAAATATTTTCTGTCTTTTTCATTTTCTTCGGATCTACTCTGTATGAGTACGAGAAACAAATTCGTTAGGATTTCTGCTTAGATGAATAGACATGTCGTGGAATGCAAATTTTAGATTCCCCATGTCTCTATTAACATCTTTATCATCGTTTGGCCATGCCTTGCAATTTTTAGAAGGCTCCAGATTAAAGCAGAAATCTGAATTTGTTTCGAAACTATCTTACCGATTTTTCTATCAGATGTCGCTATTGCGTCCATAACGAAGTCATGTTATTGTTACTTCTAATAAGACAGAGAATTTTATTTTTCACGTTGAGAACGGCTATGAATAACTATTCTGATGAGCTTTATTAAAGCGAAATACGTATCAATAGATACATAGACGCTTTGAACGTGAAATAAAATATTTTCTGTCTTTTTCATTTTCTTCGGATCTACTCTGTATGAGTACGAGAAACAAATTCGTTAGGATTTCTGCTTAGATGAATAGACATGTCGTGGAATGCAAATTTTAGATTCCCCATGTCTCTATTAACATCTTTATCATCGTTTGGCCATGCCTTGCAATTTTTAGAAGGCTCCAGATTAAAGCAGAAATCTGAATTTGTTTCGAAACTATCTTACCGATTTTTCTATCAGATGTCGCTATTGCGTCCATAACGAAGTCATGTTATTGTTACTTCTAATAAGACAGAGAATTTTATTTTTCACGTTGAGAACGGCTATGAATAACTATTCTGATGAGCTTTATTAAAGCGAAATACGTATCAATAGATACATAGACGCTTTGAACGTGAAATAAAATATTTTCTGTCTTTTTCATTTTCTTCGGATCTACTCTGTATGAGTACGAGAAACAAATTCGTTAGGATTTCTGCTTAGATGAATAGACATGTCGTGGAATGCAAATTTTAGATTCCCCATGTCTCTATTAACATCTTTATCATCGTTTGGCCATGCCTTGCAATTTTTAGAAGGCTCCAGATTAAAGCAGAAATCTGAATTTGTTTCGAAACTATCTTACCGATTTTTCTATCAGATGTCGCTATTGCGTCCATAACGAAGTCATGTTATTGTTACTTCTAATAAGACAGAGAATTTTATTTTTCACGTTGAGAACGGCTATGAATAACTATTCTGATGAGCTTTATTAAAGCGAAATACGTATCAATAGATACATAGACGCTTTGAACGTGAAATAAAATATTTTCTGTCTTTTTCAAATATTTATTTAATATGTAGGATTTAAGTAGGAGGAAATAGTTACTGGATAGTGCTATTTTTACTTTGTAAAGCAGACCTCCGTGCCCGACTTTGTCAAATGCTTGGGAGATGTCTAGAAATACACCGTGGCAGTATCTCTTTTCTTCAGGACTTTTTGATATTTCTTTTATGATTCGATAAACTTGTTGGGTAGTGGAGTGATTTTTCGGAAAACCAAACTTATGTTTTGGAAGTAATGTTAGGAAGTCATGATCTGCGTATATCCTTTGTAGCAGCAATCTTTCAAAAACTTTGTTTACGGTTGGGAGTAGGCTGATGGGTCAATAAGATGTTACTCCTTTTCCTAGCTTGAGGATCACAATGACTTCAGCAAATTTCCATATTTTTGGAAAGTATGATAAGCTTAGCATGCGGTTAAATATAACTGTTATCAAAGTAATGGTCTTGCGAGAACGTTGTTTTAGTACTTGTGCCGAGAATAAATCATAACCTGAGGCCTTTCGTGAGTTGAGTTTGTTCATTTCTTTTCTGACTTGTAAAACTTTTAATTGGGATGGACATTTGACATGCTGCGCTAATTAGTTCTTCCCCTTCTTCATTAGGGTCTGCTGGATCTATTTGAAATACGTTTATAAGATGTTCAGCAAAGACGTCCGCTTTTTTTGTTGGAACAGGCCCATTCGCCATTTGGTTTACGGATGGGAGGAACAGTTGTGTATGGTTTCTTAAGCTTTTAGTCGCCTTCCATAACGTCTGGTCATTTGCTGTAAGGTTTGTAATGTAATGTACAAAGGTTTTGTTGTTTGCGGCTTTGATGGCTACTCCAAGTTGCCTACGTAGTCTATTAAATATATGTAGAATCTTATGTGTACCTTGGCACCAACGTAAATGCAAAATGGGAACAGGCCACAGAAATTAGGGCGAGAATAGAACGAGCTAGAGCAGCATTTAACAATATGAAAAAGCTCGTCATAAGCAAGGATTTTTTTCTTCCTCTAAAACTACGTCTAGTTAAATGCTATATTCTTTCGATCTTACTATATGGTATGGAGGCCTGGACGCTGGCAGAGACGATCACGTGAAAACTAGAATCATTCGAAATGTGGGTGTACCGACGCATTCTTCGTATATCCTGGACCGAACATGTCACCAACATAGAGGTATTTCAAAGAATCGGAAAGGAGAAAGAAATCGTGAGCACAATCAAACAAAGAAAGCTTGAATATCTAGGCCACATATTGAGACACGATAAGTACTGTCTACTGCAATTGATTGTCCAGGGGAAAATAGACAGTAAGCGAGGGCCAGGTAGGAGAAGACACTCGTGGCTACAAAATCTGCGAAAATGGTTCGGGCTCACATCGGTCGAACTATTCAGAAGCGCCGCAAACAAGCTCGAATTGCCATGTTGATAGCCAACGTTCGCAACGGACAGGGCACTTGAAAAAGAAGAAGATCTATGGTATTTCTAGATCTTTGCCAGGTTCTCCTTACACGACGTTTTCAGCAATGAGTTGGCGAATGTGCATGGAAACATTTGTGGTGTGTGTTGGTTTGCGTTCTGTTGATGGTGTAGATTGTCATGCCGCTTTTTGCACAAGTGTGGTGAAGTATTTAGCTGCTGTATCTATGTCATGATCAAGATTGGTGTTTTTTTCGAGGTAGGATTGAAAATCTGCCCAGTTGGTGTTTTTTGACGTGAGTCTCAGACTCATAATAACCGGTGTATGATCCGATGAGCGATCATAGCTAGATTCTATTAGACAGTTGTTTCTGGACAATCCTTTGCTTATGCAGTAGTCTCTTCTAGTACTAGTATCTACTCTTAATATGACAATACTTATTGTAAAGTAGGAAATAGAACAAATAAAATGTTCATTAAAAATAACGATTAGACGAAACGTTTAAGCAATGTTTTATTGATCGTATAAATATTTATGTATTTGAGCATACCTATATATTTATATTATGCTTTTATCTAAATCAAATAACGGATGATTTGTAAATGGAAATTATTGACTATTATGTAATTACAAATTTTCTCTGATTAGTTGATAATTAAATTGTTATAGCCTTGTTACCATTAGCATCGCCCTTTAATCTGCTTATACATAGTTTTTAAAAGGTGAAACATTTCAGTATAGTCTATTTTATCATTATTGAATATTGTAGCTGTATACTACCTTCCGTACAGAAAGCTTTCATCGACTTCATCGATTTGATAGATCTTTATTTTTCTAATTTTTTACCTTGTTCTGTCGTCCTCTAGATTTTAAACTTTTATTATTGTAGTGGATTCTGCAATTTTATTTTCAATGAGATATATGTGTTTTCATTTAGATTTTCCAGAATACTAACTTCATTACATTGTTGCTAGGGGCCAAATCGGGTGAAAACGGAGAATGCTGTAACAAAATTGATTGTGTGGCCACCATAATGTAAATCAGCAACAGTACTCTCAGCTTACTAGATCGACCCAACAGCACTGTTGACGGAATTAGCCAAGTTATTTATATTTAACATTTTATTTTTATTGATTCAGTTAATTGTTATATTTCAACGTCAGCAAAATTGGTGAAATTGATTTGTCATTTTTTTAGTCCCTTGTTTATATCCCAAAATGTCGAAAATTTAATTATTCGCACTATAGTGATAGCACGTCCAGGATTTTGATAGCGTAATCCTCTTTCGAGGGTCTACAGATAAATTGTCCCTTCTGGAATTATTACATAATATACCCACCAAATGACTAGAGAATAATATATGCAAATTAATTGTATATCTGGAATTGTATATTCAAATTGACTTAGTTTATACAGAGCTCTCCGTTTTACAACAAAAATTGTTTACTTTATTTCTACTACTAATTTAATCGTATTCCTAAATGTTTATAAATCAAAAATTGTTCAGAAATTACATCTTTCTGATCTAATCAATTTTGTGTAGCTCCATATAGCTCTGTGTAACTTATAGTCCAACTCTATAACTTTATTTTTCTGAAAAATTTCATGATTATTCTAGATATGCTTCTGCACATCCACAGCCATTAACTTAATTAAAATTTAAATAGAACTAAAAACTACTACCCTAAAAACAAACCGCAAAGTGCCCATTCATTTATTTAAAACTTGCTATGTTTTGACATTTTTCTATCTTCAATTAGAGGAAAGCATTAAAAAAGAAAAACAAAAAAACTCGAATTCGAACTTTTCCAGGACATGTTCAAAAGGTTTTTTTTTCTAATTATTGTTGGTGGTCATTCATTTTGTCGAAGTACCTATTGTAGTTTGTTTTGAATCAGAATAAAAAGTTTTTGTTTTATCGTTTCCAAACATATATGTACACCAGGGGATGGCGCAAACTTTTGGGACTAGTAATCAAAAATGACTTAATTATTTGATAAATAATAGGCTGTTTAATAAATTTTGCGGTTCGATAAGAAAAACGCAATTATATAATTTTTAAAATAAACTTTATTAATCATTTTGTTTGCCCTGGATATCAATACACTTTACCAACGAGATTCCACTTTATGAATTCCATCCCTCAAGTGAGAATCTGAAGGGCTGCAAAATATGCTTCCAAGCTATTATGACCTTATCTTGTGATGAAAAACGCTTTACACTCGTGAATTTTTTCGGTATTGAAACAGATGAAAGTTGCTAGGGACCAAATCGGGTGAAAACGGAGGATGCTGTAACAATTCGAACTATAATTAATTAATGTTATCATTGTCTAAATTATCATATAACACGGTGCATTGTTCTGATTTAAAAGAATTTTTTTTTCTGCAAACTGAGTCGATTTTGACGAATTTTTTTATTTAGCTGTTTTAAAAGGTTTTAATAATAATCAAAATTTAGTTTAACACCTTCTTGGCTAATTTCTGGACACTAAATTCTTTCGAAGCCGAAGAACCAGGTTCACCCCATTATTTAGCCTCTTGTTTTTATTCAGGATCAATGTGTTTTTGTTCCGTTTTTTGTTAGCGACTGTGGCACCCATTGTGCTTTCTGAAACCCAATTTTAAACTTTAGAGGCAGTCTGATTTATTTCGAGCTGCAGCGAATAGAATCTAATGTGTCAATTAGGGTTAAAGCTATGTTCTTCAACATCATAAGAATATAGATCATTAGACTATTTTACTACTATTTTACTACCTTTAGATAATTTTTAATAAGTGATCATTATTTTACTACTATTGATGTAGATCAACTTTATATAAATTTTGTATAACAATAAAAATTTTAAAACCTAAAAAAAAAATAAAATATAATAAATTAGGGTAAAGAGTATTATTTACGATGTTCATCACGATTTACAGACAAAAGCTTTTGATTAATTTTAATTTTAATAAAGCAATTTTATGAAGAACTTTTAAAAAAGATTGTTCGTCCGTATTTTTTGTTTATTTTTTATCCAAAATTTTGTTGCGATATGTACCTATTGACCTAATGGGCCCTTTTTCGTTTTTTTTAAACGAAACAAAAGCAAAACCAAGGACAAAAAAATACGTTGATACGTTTTACTGACTTGTTAGTCAAACTCTCTTTCATACAAACCAGAGCGTCGTTCTAATTGGATTCTTTTGAGCTTTGAAGATTCGTTTGTGGTCCAAACGTTAGAGGCGTAAGTTTTTTTAGAGCAGAACCGTTAAATAAATGCCTTGCAAAAGAACGACCAAATAATTCAATTTAAATCCGGCTTTGAAGTGTTTGCTTAGAATGTTTTAGGGTTAGTGTTGAAAATTCAAATCTTTATGTCTAGGGCGGATCTGTTCAGAGTGGCAAAGTTTGTACGATTTTTATGCTAAATAATCAATTTTTTCCTATAGTTCAATAAAAATATCTCTTTGTGTACTTTCTTATAGCTTACAGACACTTTAAAAGTCAAAATTTCGGTGACATCTATCCCAGTTTCTAAAATCTACGTATAGTTCTTTCTTTCTCTATGTCAAGGTCATAATATGCGCTCGATTCAGCTTGTAAGGAAGACTAATGGTGGCAAGAATGAATCAATTTCTCAAAGTTCGATTGTTTTCGTGCAGTCTCCATTTCCTTTTCCATTTATATCGCGGATATTTTATTACCTTACTTTGGAGAGTTTACTTCGATAGTTCGTAATTTATTGATAGGGTTAACTGTATGGTGAACTTGAAAGTTCCTAAACTAATTCTGAGAATTAATAAATGCATAAATTTGCCGACAGCAGAAATAGAAATGTTAGGTGGAAATTAATAAATGATTAAAATATTTATTTAGTAGTCGCTGATAATAATCGTAGATGTCAGCTGTGATGTTTTTGCATCCCTGATCGACTACAAAAAGACTTTCGATAGAGTCAGGCATGAACAAATGATGGAAGTGCTAAAGAGGACAGGGATTGACGGAAGAGATCTAAAGATAATGACTAACTTGTGTTGGAAACAATCAGCGGTGATCCCAATCTGTACTCAAAGCACATTTTTGAAAAGGCCTTAAAAGATATTGATGAAGACATCTCAATAAATGGAGTCAAGCCTAATAACCTGCGGTATGCAGATAAAAAAAAATGAAATGAAAAATATAAAAGTATGCTAAAGAAAACTTAGATGTTTTGAGAGGAAAATCCTCAGAAGAATCTTTGGGCCTTATCAAGACATTAATAGCAACCTGTACCGAATGAGATCAAATTCTGAGGTCAAGCAAATGTATAGAGCGAGCGATATAGTCCAAGAGATTAAATCCCAATGGCTAAGATGGGCTGGCCATGTCCATAGACTCCCTAATAACCGCCTTGCCAAGTTAATATGGGAGGAAGCCCCCACAGGAAGAAGGCCCTTAGGACGTCCACGAATGCGATGGAGAGACAATATATGGTCAGATTTAAGAACAATGGGGCTGCCCACTGACCCAACTATTATAAACGACCGTTCAAGATGGAAGCAAGTTGTGCAGTCAGCCAAAACCCACCCCGAGTTGTAGTGCTACGAGAAGAAGAAGTATACAGATGATACAATAGTGTTTTCCAACACTATAGCAGAGCTGTAAAACTTAATGAACAACATAACGGAAACTAGTAGAACATATGGACTCGATAGAAACACCAGCAAAACCAAGTTATTAATCATCAGCAAGGAAAATATAACTGGAACAAATCTATATGTGAACCAAATGAGAATGACATTAAAAATCGGATCGGAAAGGCAAAAAGTGCATTCTTGACTATGAGCTCTGTGTTCAAGAGGCATGACATCATTCTAGAAACAAAGATAAGGCTCCTTAAAGGTTACATGTACTCAGTGCTTCTGTACGGAGTAGAAACGTGGACATTGAAGAGCCATGCCATCATCCTAGAAACAAAGTTAAGGCTCCTTAAATGTTACATGTACTCAGTGCTTATGTACGGAGTAGAAACGTGGACATTGAAGGCAGAAACTCTATCAAAACTTTGGGCTTTTGAGCTATAGTTATACAGAAGGATCCTGAAGGTACCATGAATAGACAAAGTCGCCAATAATGAAATACTAAGTACTGAGGATGAACACAACCGCGGATTTGGTTAACATCGTATAGGGCCGTAAGCTGCAGCACTTGGGACATATAATAAGAAATCAAGGCAGATTTTGCCTTGTGAGTTATGCAACTCACAGTCTAGCATAACTACATATTTCCCAGTGTGCCTTTTTAAATCCCTATTTAAATGGAAAAGTCTGTGGTTTCAACGATAGATATATGTGTATTTTATACGATTTTTTCTATACTGTTTTTTTTTGTATTATTTTAGTACATTGAGTTTGAATTTTTTAACAATAAAGGTGTCGAAATTAATAAATAAAGCAGTATAACCTTTCCCAAACCTTACTCTAAAAGGAACGTGAAAGTTTTGGGTCATGAAATAATGTGAGACCACTCTTTTCTACTCATAATTTCAGTAGGTGGTCAAGTTATTTGGAACACTACACATATTTTTGTATTTTCTACTTTAAATTACTTTTGGCCAAAAGAAATTGGTATAAACCACATATACAAGTCAGATATCCAGCACAGTTTTTTTATTAAATCTTGTTTAAGCACTTTCGCTCTCAAAACATCTTCAGTAGCTATTCGTCAAAAATGTTGACTATTCAGCAAGTCAATAAATGTTATACACACTAAATACATTTACAAAAGAAGTAACACTAGACAAAGGACAAACAGTATAAAAAATTGTTTCAATGCCACATTGTGGGCAACTGCAGGAGACAGAATGGCTTCTGGTCTTAACGGAAATGTTAAAGTGACATCTGGCACTCACAATTATAGTGATGTGCACATTTCAAAAAATTCTATGGTAAACTGAAAGTTGATCAAAAGTTTAACTGACGACTAATAGAGGAAAGCCAAGGGTATGGGACGCCTATACTTCGTGAAAGGGATAATGAGACAGGACCAGTATAAGCGAGTACTTGAAACTAGGCGACTGCTCTAGCCCATATTAAAGCTGTAATTGCAGCAAAGGATGGCATCACTACATATTAAAATTAGTGATTTAATGTTACAATTTTTTTGCAAAAAATACAAAACTCATTGTTTTTCTGATCCTAATATCACTCTCCCTTACACAAAAAGTAAATACAAGCCTTACAACCAAATGCTAAAAAAATTCAGTTAAACTAGAAAACTAAGAAATTTTACTATTGCTACTAATTTGGCGATCCACTCTATATTCATATATTTCACAGTGTGCTTATTACCAACGTACGCTTTATGTATTACAGATGATTGAATGATGATGGAAGTTATAGATGACTTTAGTGTTTAGGTAAAGAGATATATTCTGAATATAACAAATAAAATTGTAAATATAATACGCCTTCTAGGATCCTACTGTAAAGCTATTTCAATTGAATACTAAATATTTTATAAAATATGATACAGAATAAGCGAATTATTGTAACTCTATTATTTCTATTTCAGGTACGTTTGATGGTATTCTTAACAAGTTTTAAGTGAAGTTAAATATGTAAGTACTATTCATGATCAATACCTCTAAATCTTTTTCTTCTGATAAAACAGATATAATAACGAAGAGTTTAATCATAGGTACAAAATAGTTTTAATACAACATAAAGATAACACGAATAACTTAAACCCAAATACAGCAAATCCTTTCTTTTACATAATTAATGTTACCTAAAATTTGATTTTTCGGAAAAGTTTAGTGTGATTCCTGTTACTATCCATGTCCCGTAACCATAACATTGGTCTAGTGACAGTTTTAAAGACCTTAATATTTGACTTCCGATGTTTTCCCTTTGTGAACCTTTCCACTGCTTCAACATTATCCTCTATATTAATTTAATTTCTGATTCTAATTCGCTCTTGTCTGGGATAGTGTATTTTACATGTGTATTTTAAGTCCGATATCCTTTGCCGCTCTTTTCAGTTGTGAATATGTTTCTGTTGCATCCTTCACTGTACGGGTGTAGTTGTTTTGTTTTGAAAAATTTTAAGTAAGACCTTTGGACCCATCACCGAAAATGGAATATGAAGATCTAAACATTATAATAAATTTTACCAGCTGTTAAAAGAACCACTCATCTTAAAATTCCCTAGTATCCAGAGACTTCGTTGGTCATGTAGTGAGGGTGAAAGATGACAGACTACCGAGAAGAGGTTTAAATTGTAAAATGCAAAGCAGAAGACTAAAAAGAACGTCCTGGAAAACATGGAAGAGCGAAGTGGCAGCGTGCAGTTTGCCGAACTTTAGCAATTTGGGCTCGATTTGTGTCAAGACCGATATTTTTATTGTTAAAAATAATACATTAGATACAAAATAATAGACCTTTTGAATAGCCATCTAGTGAAGATCATAAACGTAGTATCTGAAAAGGTAAAGTTGAGAAAAAAATGGCAAACGACAATTCATAAGACAAAAAAATGGAAGGAAAATTTTGCCATATAAAGATAAATTGATTAATAAAATAACCAGTGGAATCAAAAAATGATAAATAAACTGAGTATTCTCTGTAGAAACGACCAGGTACTTAAAAAGATCGTGCGTTAATTCTCGCTCTATTAGAACAACGGAAAAGAGAGAACAAGAAATAATGAACAAGAAATAATGAACATTAGAGAGAACAAGAAATAATGAACAGACTGAATAAATGACTACCAATTTCACAATTATAGCCGCTACCAACTGATATACTTTTGAAGTTGCTTTTAGAAGATCCGTTATAATTCCTTTTGAAACATTCATTATTTTACTCATAAAATGAAGGATCTTCATATTACCAATAAATTGTTTGACCCAATAAACTAAATCTTTTAATAATAAAAATAAATTTAACTTGCAAACGGCATTCCAAAATTGGGTTATACAATTCTGCCTGTAAGCAGATTCAATTACTCGGCAACATCTCGCAAATTCGTTGCAGAATTAGCGGGGATTCGAAGGTGAGTTTCTATTATCATTAAGATACCTTGTTACCCGTCCAAGACGACTGTTCGGGAATTTCTTCGATTTAAACGAGGTTTCATTAGGGCCTGCATTCGATTCAACTGCAGTTTTACGTGAAAAAGTGCCGGCTTGGCCAAACCTACATTTACAGAACAGAATATTAAGAGCAACCGATTAGGATGCAGTTTATTTTGCTATGTCCGAATGTTTGTAAAAAATTAAAAAAATAGGAATCCATATTAGGCTAGAAATAATTAAGTTAACACATACAACTGTAATATAGATATGATGCTGATAGAAAAGACATCAAACATCCGAAAATCGTTTCAGATCATGATAATGAAAATATCGTCTCCAATGTAATAAAAATTATACTGAAATGATGGGATCTCCTGAGGTAAAATATTCCGGAAGCAAAATGAGCCTCCGGTCGGATTTCTAGATGAGGAATATCTGAGGGGAAACACCATTACAGGTTAGAAAAATTAGAAAAAGGTCTTGGAATCTTGAAAAGTGTGTGGAGTTAGAAGATGCGCTTAAAAGAAAAAGGAGACAAATTGCCTGTATTTAAGAGACTAGGTGAAAAGGACAAAGGGCGAAAGAACTAAGTGGAAGATACAGGTAGTGGTATGTAGGGAAAAGTAACACTAGAAATGAAGTTGATATAATTGCTGATAGTGAAATGAAAGATCACGTAGTAGAAGTTGTAAGAACGAGTAATAGAATAATGTCAGTGAATTTTGTACTTGATAAAGAAGTATTAAATGTTATGTGTGTATGCTCCTCAAACAAGGCTGATATTCCATTAGAGGAGAAAGTTATAATAAAACGTGATTTTAATGCACATGTGGGCCAATCCAAGACAGGATTGACATACTTGAATTAGCAACAGTATTCGATAGGGCCATTGTTAATAATTTATTTTAAAAGAGAGAAACTTATTGTTATATACAAAAGTGGACAAAATCAATCCCAATTTTTCATGACAAAAAAAGAAGTTATACATGAATGTAAGGACTGCAAGGTAATAGTTAGTGAGAGACAGTAAACCAAAAACATAAGTTACTTGTACTGAACATCGAAGTAAAAAGCAAACCCAGCCAAAATTTTGGATCGGACCACAAAAAAATTAAGTGAAGGATATTAAAAGATGAGAACGAAGGTCTATTTAGGGCAAAGATAGCAGAAAAAATGTGTTGAAATAGGAAAGGAAGTCCTAATACAATTTGGAGGGAGATGGCTACTATTATTAGAGATACTGTTATTGAAATACTTGGTAAAACGTCAGGAAGAAGTTCGAGAATAACAAGACCAGCTGGCGGTCTAACGAAGTTCAAGAAAAAATAAGAGAGAAGAGAAGATTATACAAGCAGTGTCAAGAAAATAGGTCAGACCAGATCTTCAAAACTATACGGTTGCCAAACAGAAAGCAAAAGTGGCAGTAGCAAACCCTTTACGATCAACTTGATACCAGCGAAAGAGAAGCCAAGATTTATAAAATAGCCAAACATAGAGCAAAGACAGCAAAAGATTTTAATCAGATTAGATGTATCCGAAATGAAAATATTAAAATACTAATTTATGAAAAGGATGTCAAAAAGACATGGAAAAAGTACTTTGACAGGTTATTAAATAAAGAATTTGACAGGCAACCAGTTGATTTAACGGAGACAGTAACAGCAATGGTGACCAAAATAACGAACGAAGAAGTGGATCCAGCAATCCAAAAACTAAAAAAGGAAAAAGTAATTGAACCAAATGATATTCCTGAAAGTGAAAAACATGTAAATGTAAAACAATGAACAAACTACGCGGCCATAAAATTACTTAGTCACACCATGAAAATATGGAAGAGAGTAATTGATAGACGGATACGTGAAAACACCAAAATATCCAATAATCAGTTTGGCTTTATGCAAGGCAGATCAGCAACAGATGCAATTTTCATAGCAGGCAGTTGATGATGGGTTCTTCGGGAGATTCTGTGGGTGGGCACTTATTAAGAAAGGAGTCCCTGGTGAATATGTAAAGATTTTGAGAGACATGTATGAGGGAGTAACAACTAGTGTTACTACAAGTGTGGGAGAGACTAATCAATTTCATGTGAAAGTAGGATTGCACTAGCTCGGTGCTCGACCCTTATTTATTCTAATTAGTTCTGGATCAAATAATAGCGAAACTACAGGGTGATATATCGTGGTGCTTAAGAATGCTAAGAACAAAAACTGGAACAGTGGAGATAAGCTCTTAGTAAGACAAAAATAGAGTATTTGGAATGTTCATTTAAAGATTGAATTAGTACAAATACAATGATATATTTGGATGGTAAAATGATTGTGAAAAGTAATAGTTTTAAGTATCTAGGATCGATGTTACAGAGTAATCGGAGAATAGATAGAAATGCATGTAGAAGAATTAGGGTTGGATAGATGAATGGAAAGGAAGCGAGTGATGTGTTGTGTGACACAAAAATTCCAATGAAGCTGAAAGGAAAATTTTGTAAAACAGCCATAGGACCAGCCATGATGTACGGAACTGAATGCTGTGCAGTTAAAAAGAAAGAGGAACAACTAATGAATGCGGCAGAAATAAAATTTTTTAGATGAATGAGTGGAGTGACAAAAATGGATAAAATTAGAAATAAGTATACTAGGGTAAGTCTAAGGGTGGCACCAGTTGTTGCTAAGATGAGACAGCATAAGTTAAGATGGTTTGGTCAACAACGTAAAGACGGTAATCACCCAATACGAAGAAATGCTGATCCGTGGATTCCTTGAAGTAGTAAAAGAGAAAGACCAAAACAGACCTGGGGAGAGACGCATAGGCAGGACATGTCGGTAACGGGTATATTGATATAACCCAAGAAAATTATTTAGAAACGTAATTGGTGAAGCCGACCCCACATAGGGAAAAAGGCAATGATAATGATGATGATACAACTGTAATATAGATGTAGAGAAATATGAAGCAAAAGAATATTGTACCTACAAATGATCACAGGATAAAATCCAAAAATACAACAATGCTTTTATATTTGAAAAACTGTTTATAGCATAGCTAATATGGCAATCTCTTTTAAGAATTTTTAATGAGCCTTAATAATCTACTTTTATACTACTATTATAAAAATACTTTGATTTTGTCTTTGAAAATTGGAAGATGTGAGTAAATTATAACTATCTTTACATTTTTTTTTTCATTCTTCGTTCGTTTTACGATACTTAGATTTTTAACGCTAAGTTGGTCTTGCATATGCTTATGCTTCGTGTTTATAACAGTTACAGGTTTTCTGGTTTCCTAGCTATTCAAACTTTCAAGATATTTCAAATTTACAAGACCTTTTCTTGGTCCAAAACTGGCTCTTTTTTGTGAATTTAAGGTATATTTAATGTTTCTGAAACTATTTCGCTATTTTAGTAAGATATAATTTTAACATCCAAAAATGACACCACTTTTAAATAAATTTGTTTAAAACATTTTATAATCAACATTAATTAATATATAAAATAAAAATATCTAAAAATGCAATGTTAACATAGAGACATCATCTGTGTTTTACTGAAGACTAAGTTTATTACCAGCCGCTTAAGACCAATATAAACTTAATTAGAGAAGAAAAAAAAGTACCCAGTTTGTAATTAAAAGTACTCATCTTCGATAAAACCTTTTAAATAATTTTCATAGCGTTGACTCTTCTGATTTATATAAAGATCTAATTTCGTTTTAATTCGACTAGCACCTGCGGCAAGCCGGATTAATTTTCTCCGTAATGGAAATTTCGGAGATGCTTCAAATCCGCCGCAATAGTTCTGCCAACGGCAAAAACCTTAGTGATAAATAACCTTTATGACCAGAAAATAGTTCATTAATTACGACGTTTGCCCAAGCAGTCGCGTTTTAAATAGTCTTTGTTACCGCGTTTAGAATGAACTTAAGTAAGTATTGCGGCTAGATAAAACATGCTGTAAAAAGGCTATAATTCTTAGTTAAAAGGGAGTTTCTCTTAAAATATGATCAGATATTCACAATGTTGAAGAATCGATATTACTGACTGCAGATTTAAAATAATGTAGGAGGATAACTATTATAAAGAAAACGATCTAAATGAAGAATATGAAATACTATATAAAACAGTAATCTATTATAGAGATATTTAATAACATGTTAGTTCAAGTACCTACCAAGAACAACAAACATAGAAATTTACAAATCTACTTTGTTGTTTCTAACATTCTTTATGTCATCTCTGTGTCAGGTCGTGTTTATTACCTGGAGGAACTCTAATATTATAACTCTTCATGCAATTATAACTTCAGATCTACTTAAAATAAAAGCATGGTCCGACTTTAATTTACTATATCCTATATCCTATAAAGGAGCAAAAACACGTCGATTTTTGATTTTAATTTACCGTATTTTAAAATAATATTCTAATATACAGGATGAACACCCCCATTTTGTCTCAATTTTCGGATTACACTAGCTCAGCTGATTCCAAAAATGTATCACATGTTGATTCAAATTGGTACAGGGTGGACAAAAATACAATAGTTTTGTGTGTGCTCATAAAGTAACGCGTTAGTTAAATTAACAATATCAAAAATACTTATTGTCTAGCGGACAGAATATGAAAGAAATTATTTTTTATTAATTTAAAAGAAACATAGTAGGCTATGTTTTTGTTAAATGTCATTATTTGTTTAGTAATTTATTGATGTTATGTGACAGGTTAGTACTATAATATTTTTGGTATTTGTAAATGTTTTAATATTATTGCTTAGATTTAATTTGAAGTAGAAATGGAGTTAAGTGTAAAGCAAAGAATTGAAATACTTATTATGATTGGGTATGGAGACAGATCGCGAACTCAGATGGAAGTGTGCAATTTGTTTAATGATAAATATCCAGAAAGACCTATAACGCGTTCAACAGTTAGTAAGATTGAAAAGAAAATTCGAGAAACTGGTATGGTTGAAAATGCACGGAAATCAGGTCGTCCCTCTGCAAATGCTGATACAGCATTAGATGTTTTACTTAGTTTTGAAAAAGATGCGCATACTTTAGTGCGTAAAGTTAGTCGCGATATCGATGTTAGCAAACAAACGGTGCACACACTATTAAAGCTTGAGAAATGGCATCCTTATAAAATCAAACTTGTGCAGGAATTAAACGAAGATCATCCTGATAGAAGAATGCAATTTTGCGAAGCAATGATGGATAACTGCCACCGAGACCCTCTTTTGGTGTAAAACATTATTTTTTTCTGATGAGGCCACTTTCACGTTAAATGACGAGGTTAACCGTTAGAATTGTAGATACGGGGCAAAAGAAAACTCCCACTGGATGCGTGAGCATCATACACTATACGCGCGAAAAGTAATCATCGGACCCTACTTTTTCGAAGGTAATTTAAACGGGGCAACGCACCTTAAGTTTTTAAGGGGGTATCTCGTACCTACTTTACGTAATTTGTTTCCCAGCAGACGTAATCCTGGAGGTTTTGATGAAAGTTTATGGTTTCAACAGGATGGTGCACCTCCACATTATGCTGTAGATGTTAGAAGGTACCTAGATGAAATATTTCCGAACTGGGGGATTGGTAGACGTGGACCTATTGAATGGCCATCGAAGTCACCAGATTTCAATCCTTTGGATTATTTTATGTGGGACCATCTGAAGAATGTTGTGTATCAAACGAAACCAGCAAATATTCAAGAATTACAACAGAGAATTCGGACAGCAATAAACAATATTTCTCAAGACACAATAAACAAGGTTCAACAAGAATTTGTACAACGTTTGTACAGGACATGTATTTCATCATATTATTCTGTCCGCTAGACAAGTATTTTTGATAATATTGTTAATTTAACTAACGCGTTACTTTATGAACACACACAAAACTATTGTATTTTTGTCCACCCTGTACCAATTTGAATCAACATGTGATACATTTTTGGAATGAGCTCAGCTAAAGAAATCCGAAAATTGAGACAAAATGGGGGTGTTCTATTTAAAAAACAATGACGATGACGTCATTACTCGAAAGTAATTCACCCACAATTAGACTATTATTTTAAAATACGGTAAATTAAAATCAAAAATCGATGTGTTTCAGGATTATTTCTTAAAATGCTCTGTTTAGCTAAAAAAGAATTTGTTCCATACTTTACGCACACAGTGTATATTTGGGTATAATATGCAGCAACTTTTTAATTTCTAAATATTTTATTATGCAATTTGCAATTTAGTTAAATTTTGCAATGGATTGTATACCTATTTAATTATGTTTTATTTTGTGATATTGACGATTCATGTAATTTTAGTAAATTTTAATTGGTATTGTTATTTTTTGACTTTTAGTAAGCTTTGTCCATAAAATTGTACAATTTTCAGTGACAATAAAGCATATTTTTATATATAGCTTTTATAGCTTTTTTCTATTTAGACTATTTCGTAGATTTAAAAAATATAATTGACGCTTGAACGGATGAAAGTTCCCAATCTCTGCTAGATGCAAATTTTTACGCAACTGTTATTCATTAAATCAAATTTTAGTTTGCTTCAAAAAACTATTAATTAAGTACTTAATTAGAATCATCAAAGTTGTTCTTGGAAAAAAACATAGCCTTACTAAGATAGCTGACATTCTTATTGGTAATTTTTGCGAAGAAATAGATTTAGAGCCAAATATTTTTGTAAATTTAATGTATGCTCCAATCACATCATATGGTGTGGAAAGAAGTTTCTCAATTTATATTAAACCAAAGATTATACTAAACAAAATACAAAACATAAATAATGTTTTGCATTTTGAAAACGATTTCCAAAGTGGAAATTGAAACGTCAATTAAACTTAAACTGTGGCATATATATTCCAATAAAAATAGTAATTTAATTAAAAGCCTTAAACCACATTCTTTTTCTTTATTGGTTAATGAGTATATCCAATAATATTCCAAGCATTACTCACACACCTTCAAGCCAAATAAGTTAGGTACACCTTCATTAGTGAAATCATTTTTATTGGTTTTCGTTAAAACAGACGCTCCTACCCACAGATACCGACTCACCAATAAAATTGTAAAAAGGTAAAACTAGTTTCGTTGGTAAAAGGAATAAAAAACCTGTCAGAGATTTATTTGACTAATACAAGTTGCCGAACTCATTAAAACAACAAATTATGATTGGACAGGTTTAAATGTTGTCGATTTATATCTAGTTTTGGGTGGGTGGATAGATTTACTAAAATGGCTGGTTCTAGAAAATTGTAAGTGTTGGAATAATCTTTTTAAACTACTTTTTTAGCAACAAGAGGTAGTAGTAGAATGAAATAAAAATATAAAATGCGTATTTTAGATTTATATTATGTAAAATTTGATTAAGAATGAGGATATCTAATAAAAATAATAATTAGTTAGTTGAAAGTGTTCTGAAACAGTTAAATTTTAGTGTCACTATTTAAAATATTCCGAAAAGTAGGTACCTTTATGTTTTTAAATATTATTTCCAACTGTCAAAGTTAAACTTGATAATTAAAAGTTCTCCTATTAATTTTTAATAATTGTGTTTATATTAAACAGTATTTAATAGTTATATTACAATTAATTAGTATTCAAGATTCCCATTGATGTAGCCAACGAGTAAACATTACCTTGTGATGTGATAATTCGAATTATTTTGTGTGTTATGGAAAAAGCAATTATTATTGGACTATAATATTATTATATTCAACTGAAGGAAAACTGCAGATACAGGTAACTGTTATATTCCTATTATTTTATCCACAGTGTCCTAATAGGACGACTGTTGCAATACTAAAAATTAAGTGAAGTGTTTTTGGTATCCAGGAACACTCACAAAAATGAACTCAAATCAAAACCTCACAACTCCACAAGTCCTCCCCACAAAATCATATGTCGCTGCTACTTTATCCAAACCTCCACCTCCTACTTTCCCACGTAAGGAGCAAGCCATTTTAATGCACGCTATTCCAAATACTGTTTTATTTGACTATGTTAAAGCTATAGGGGACATTGTTATCCCAAAAAACATTACCTTTGCATCACGTATTCCAAATAATCGCATCTGTATTTATCTTTCCTCGCCTACAGTTGTCGATAACCTTCTAAAAATACATCAAAATATCTCTATCAACTCTACAGTAGTTCCCATCAGAAGACTTATCACCCCAGCTAAACGCCTTCTTATATCTAACGTATCTCCTTCAATTCCACATTCCATAATTGAGAAAGCCCTTAAAGATATTGGATTACAGCTGGTCTCTCCTGTGTCATTTGTGAAATGTGGTGCACTCGGAGAAGGTTATGCACACATAATGAGCTTCCGAAGAGTAACGTATATTATCCCCGATAAAGAGAACTTTTCAATAGATAGAAACTTCGTTATTACATACGAAAACACACCTTATAGAATATTTATTTCTACGGATAAATTGCATTGTTTTTTATGTAAAGAGGTCGGACATACCGCTGACTCATGTACCAATAATCCAACTACTTTTTCTCAAACTGAACTACCCCATCTAGAGCCCTCTACATCTGAAATTACTGATATAATTTCTGACGTAAACACTCCTGTTCAATCAGACCTAACTACTTTAAATTGCACAGAAACCCACACTGAAATAGATACTGAAACTATACACCCATCAATTCCACCCACACAAGGACAAAAAAGAGCTATATCAACAGACAGCAATTCTGATATTCCTTCTATATTATCTTCAGCAAGTACACCCGAACCAGCGTCTAACCAAATGCTTCCTCCGTTATCCACAAAAACAAACACTATCTCCAAACCTCACAAGAAAAAAGCAAAAACTACAAAATCAGAGGAACATAATCTAACAGCTAGTTCACTACAATCCGTAGCGGCCATTTATAAAAATAATCCATCTGGTCTAACTTTGACCGAGACTCAGTTTATTGCTTTCCTAGAAAATACACATGGTAATCCTAGTCCACTTAATGAAGCTTTTGTTTTTACGTCAAATATTGAAGGACTATTACAAGACATAACAGTTCTCCATTCAGAAACTAAGGAAAGATCCCTTAAAAATCGACTTACGAGACTTCAAAAGAAAATCAAAAGACAGCTAAACCCAGATGACTCTGATAATATCAGCGTCTCATCTGAACTCCTAACCGATGATGAAACCAAAATCCTTATCTCCCAACAGCCAGAACAACCATCTCAGTTGCCCCCTTACCCTTCAACTCAAGATTCACCTTCAATTTAATCCAATGGAACTGCGATGGGTTCTTTCCCTGTATTGAAAGAATCCAACAACTAGTGACAGAAAAACAACCCGATATCATATGTCTACAAGAAACGAACTCAAAAATATCTAAGCTTCCCACACTAAAAAAGTTCGAAGGATATCATTATATCAGAACTAATTGTGACAGAGCCAGTGGTGGGACATCTATTTTTATTTCAAGTGAAATATATTCATCCCATCTTCTCATCACCACCGAACTCGAGGCTATCGCCGTAACTACTTGGTGTCCTAATAAACTTACGATATGCAGTGTTTACATTCCTCCTAACTACCCCCTTAAAGAAATTGAAATTCTAAATCTTATATATCAGCTCCCCGTTCCATATATTCTAGTAGGTGACTTCAATGCTCATAACTTTATGTGGGGGTCAAACCATACTAATGGCAGAGGTAAAACTATAGAAAACGTTATCAATTGCACAGGCTCCTGTCTATTAAATACAGGCTCTAATACGCATCTGAACTTTTCCTCTGGCACATTTTCGGCGATAGATCTTAGTTTTAGCGACCCAAAAACATATACTTCACTAACTTGGAAAACTTCCGATGATCTATATGACAGCAACCACTTTCCAATATTTGTATCATCTGATATCTCCAACCATGAACAAACTATAACCAGAAACTTCTGGCGGCTAAAAAATGCCGACTGGATAGACTATACTTCACAAACAGATAACACCTTACCTTCTCTATCCCTATCCGACAATATTAACAATAATCTATTATTAATCACAGATTCCATACTTAAAGCTGCAAATTTGCACATAGGCAAAAATAGTATTTCCCATAAAAGAAAGGCAGTACCTTGGTGGAATACATCTTGCCAAACTGCAACAGAACAACAAAAATTAGCTCTTAAAAATTACCGTAAAAACAAAAATCTGGAGAATCTTATTGAACTAAAGAAAACCAGAGCGAAAGCCCGATTTATTATAAAACAAAGTAAAAAATCATCTTGGAGAGAATATGTATCCTCTATTAATTCAAACACCAATCCGGCGGACCTCTGGAAAAAGATTAGGCAAATCCAAGGAAACAACACCAACCTCAAAATCTCTAGTATTGCTGTAAATAACACTACAATCACTGACAATCAAGAAATCGGTGAAACCCTAGCAACGCACTTCGACACTAAATTCAAAAGTAAAATAGATGCCTCCTTACGAAAACCATTACCTAACGCCCCACCCTGTTCCTCACCCGAAACAATAATGGACATCACACATCTTAATTCTCCCTTTCTTTTTGAAGAACTAGTATCAGTTATTCAAACTTGTAAAAACAATGCCGCTGGTCCTGACGACATTCCTTACATATTAATCAAAAAACTCTCAAACTGTAGCCTACTCAAAATACTTGAGATGCATAATTTAATCTGGTCATCTAACCAATTTCCCAATCAATGGCAAACCTCTATCGTAATACCTATTAAAAAGCCTAACCTAGAACGTTCCTTGGCCAACTCTTATAGACCTATATCACTAACTTGTACGATGTGCAAAATATTCGAAAAAATGATTAATAAAAGACTCCTATGGTTCATTGAAAAACATAAGATATTTGCTAGTGAACAGTCAGGATTTCGTCAGAACCGTTCAACCCAAGACAACCTTGTAATCCTCCAAACTCATATATCAGAGGCCTTAAACAAAAGACAAGAAGTCGTAGCTGCCATATTTGATATTGAAGGTGCTTTTGACACTATAAGTAGGCAATGTATATTAAACAAACTTATCCTTCTTAATATTAATGGTAATATATTTAACTTCATACGAAATTTTCTATCTTCTAGATCGTTCAGAGTCTCTGTCAACGGTATTTTATCTTCTACTTATACTCAAACTGATGGCGTACCTCAGGGATCGGTACTAAGTCCTACACTTTTTAATCTAGCAATAAGTGATTTATGCTCTCACCTCATTTCCCCTATTAAACATATCATGTATGCTGATGACCTAGTAATTTACTGTCATGGACAAAACTCTTCTACCACCTCGAAGCTTATTCAAACTGCTGTTGACACACTTTTAAAAAAAACTAGTGACATGGGGTTATCTTTATCCAATGTAAAATCTAAAATTATAAACTTTAGTAGACGTCCCCCTTCTCCATCTCCACTTATTTTGATCAACAATGTCCCTCTTCCTGTTGTTAAACAATGCAAAATTCTCGGATTAACGTTTGACTCACGACTAACTTGGAAGCAACATATATTTGCAATAAAAAGAGAAACGAGCATAAGACTAAACATAATAAAAACTCTATCACATCATTATTGGGGATCTGACGAAAACTCACTTCTTAAAATATACAGATCACTAATACGCTCCAAGCTAGATTATGGTTGTCACATATATATATCCGCCTCCAAAACATATATTAACCTTCTAAACTCAATTCACAACACAGCCCTTCGTCTTTGTATTGGCGCTTTTCGATCTAGTCCTGTAGATAATCTTTATTGCGAAGCTAACGAACCTCCTCTTTGTATAAGAAGAAAACAACTGCTACTCTCTTATGCAGCATCGGTATCAGCTAACCCCTCTAATCCAGTGCATCCCTTATTTGTAATGTCCACGTATAATTTACACAATACCAATTTCTTACCACCAATAAAACCTATTCCACTAATTTTAGCACAGACACTTAATGATATCTCTCTTACACATACCATTCCTCTTTATCTCTCTCCATCTCCTCCTTGGATCATGTCCACGCCCAAATTTAACACCTCGCTCACCAACGTCGATAAAAATAAACATCCGAAAGAGATCATTATAAATGCATTTAAAGACATTATAGATACAAATAAATACGACCTAATATTATACACGGATGCCTCAAAAAATGACACAGGAGTAGGCTGCTCTGTTACAACCTCTCATTCACTAATTAAGTCATCACTTATACCAGCCATCAGCAGCGTTCATACTGGCGAATTATTTAGTATATTGCAAGCTTTTAACCATATATCTCCACCTAATAAGCAGGTTGCCATATGCACAGATTCTTTAGCATCAATCTATTCTATCAAAAATATATTTACTGATCATCCAATCGTCCAAAAGATCCTAGACTCTTACCAAATTATCTTGTCCCAAAACATAACAGTTACCATAATCTGGCTGCCATCACATATTGGTATAGAAGGCAATGAAACTGCAGATCACTATGCTAAACTTGCTACAGCATCACCTGAAATCACCGATAAAATTCAAATTTGTAAGGACCTAAAATCATATATTAAAAGAAGAACCAGACTCCTTTGGCAGCAGCATTGGAACTCTAACCGTTCGATCTTACACGAAATACAACCGTCAATAACCAGTCAGCCTACATTTGATTATTCAGCCCTCTCAAGACGAGATCTCATTGTGATAAGACGACTTCGGATAGGACATTCAAAACTCACACACGGCTACCTAATGTCCTCTAGCATCCGTCCCTCCTGTCAAATCTGCCAATCATATTTGACAATCAAACATATTCTTACTGAATGCCATCAACATTTGGCCAGAAGATTACAATACAAACTCAAAAGTGAAGTACGAGATATCCTAAACAACCCTGACCAAATAAAAGCTGTGCTACAATTCCTTAGAGATGAACACTTATATCAAAAAATATAATTAGATTTTAATTTATACATTGTATAACATATTATTATCATTCCGTATTATTGTAACATATTCTTAATGTAACACTTAATGTTTGTGTAATGAAAATTCATGTTATAGTACCTGTGTAAGTGGCCATAGTAGCCGAGCACGTTAAAGTTGAAATAAAAAAAAAAAAAAAAAAAAAAAAAAAAAAAAAAATATTATTTCCCCACCTTATTTTAAGATTTTATTTGCAATGCTATCGGAACCTAGAGCTTTTCTGTTTTTTTAATTCACATTGGATATCCTACATTTCTTCTTCTGTAATTTCCGTGTTTTCATGATCATCATATTTTTGTTCTTCTACTACTTCTATAGGTCTAATGCTGTCCCTATTACTAAATTCTTTTTTATGGGATTCCCATTGTTATGTTTTTATTTTATTCAGAGGTTTCAATTCATTGATTAACTTTTTCTAATTATAAAGATCTTTTATTTTGTGTTATTGGCGAGTTATTTAATTTTAGTAAATTTTAATTGTTATTGTTATTGACTTTTTATAAACTTTGTCCATAAAATTGTACAATTTTCAGTGATAATAAAGCATATTTCATTATTATTGTGTCATTATTGGTCTGATGACTGTTTTTGTAAATTGGGTTTTATTGCATTCTCGATATTTTTGTTTCTCCACCAACCGGTTTCTCTTTTTGCTATATTCACTTAATGTTTGACTTTTTGGAGAAATTCAAATTAAACAGTTAATTTTTTGGTCGGTTATATTAAGCTAATGCAGCATGCGTTGTAAATCGTCTTCACTTTGAGAGATAAATATTGTTTCGTCTGCATAGCAGAGCGTTTGATATTCCTTTTAAGTTCGCATTTTTTTAATGATAACATCCAGGATCAGGTTGAACAATAAAGGACTCAGGAAATCCCCCTGTCTTATCCCATTGCCAGCTTCAATTGAGTCAGTTAGTTCTACTTCTACTTTTCTTGTTATTGTGTTGTTTTGGTAGATATGTTATATTGTTTTATTATCCCTAGAGGTATCTCTTTTGCGTAGAATAAGTGGATAACGTCCTGTAATTTGACCTTGTCTAATGCCTTCTTAAGACACACGAAACATAAATATGCCAGTTTGTCGCATTCTAGTGATTTCTGATGCACTTGACTCATTATAAATATAGCGTCGGTGCATGATCTTTCTGACCTAAAACGTTGTTGTTCTTCTGCTAGTGTTATAATTTCATTCAGTTTATATGTTATCAATTTGGTTGTTAATGTTAGTGTTATGTATAATAAATTAATTCCTTTGTAATTCTTTTAGTCCAATTGGTTTTTCTTTTTGAAACGGGGTATTAGGATATTATTTTGATCCCCATTTTTGTGCTAGTCTGTTTTGTTCTAATATTTTTTGGATTATCTGTAATATTTGTTTAATTAAATTTGGTCATCCTTATTCTACGAGTCCTTTTAGTACTCTGTTCTCTCTTTTTCTTTAATTTTCTATTTTTAATTTCTTTAATGCTTCATTTAGCCCCCTCTTTAATGTTTATTTCTTTGTTTGTCGCTACTTTCAGTGTTGGTGGTTCATTATCGTCACCTTTAGCAAATAAAGATCTAAGGTGGTCTGCGCATGTTTCTTTCTGAATGTGTTTCGTTGTTATTAATTCTTTCATCTATTTTCTTTGTCCTCTGATCATTACCCCAATTTCTGTCTATTTTAAGAGAGATAGATGTTAAGATAGATGTTCTGCCAGTGTTCCCTTTTTATTTGTCTGACTAAAGTATTCGTTTCATTTCTGATTAGTTCGTAGTGATTATATGCCTGTTGTGTTTCTTGTGTTCTGTATTGTAAAAAAGCTTTTTTCTTTTTTTGACGTTTTGTATTCATTTACTATCCAAACCATTGGATTTTCTTTTTTGATATGTTTTTGATATGTTATTATTGTTTTTCTGTGCATGAAAATTATGGTCTTCCTTTGTCATTAGTAAAATACGTGAACAGAGATGAAGAGGCATTAAGAATTCTAGAAAAAAGATTATCAGAAAAATTTTAGGACGAAATTAAATGGAAGAAGAACAATTCAACATATCATTCAAGATCAAAACAGATAGCATTCGCTATATAAAGGTCCAAAGGCTGACATCGTTCGGTGATATGCAAACAGAAGAGTAAAATAAACTAAATAAAATAATAAAGTGAAAACAACAAATTCGAGACCTCCGAGACCACAATGATAATTGTAAAGATCAGGTCGAAGGTGATCTGAAAAACATGAACGTTTTATTTGGATGGCAAAGATGGACAACAAACAAATAAATGAAACTCAATAATAAATCGAGCGAAATCATTTTTTTAAGTGCAAAAAACTGCAAAATTCTAGATTTTTGAAACTACGTACAGCTGGTTTCTAAAAAAAACGGATACGACTCTTTGTAAGATTCGATCATTTTGAGCAGTTATTTGATTGGTCCGACATTGTATTATATTTATTATGGCATACAAATAATAAAATAAACAAACAAGGGATTACATATTGTTAATTAATAAATTGTAATAATTATTAAGGTCTAAATTTTGATATTATTTTGAATTCCTGCATTTTATAAAAAGTATAAATGATAGTTTTTACATAAAACATAGGGTTGTTGTTATTATTTTCATTATTATTAAGGAATAAAACAAACGACTTTACTCAACAATATATGAAAGCAGAAATTGTAACCAAATTAAAAGATAACTGGGTACTATCAGAGGCAGCAAAACATTTTAACATAAGCAGAACCACAGTTTTTCTATTAATAAAAAATTGAGGGCACAAGAAACTCTCGAAAGAACGCGAGGGTCTGGAAGACCAAAACTATACTAAATTTAGGTTAGGTTAGGCTAGCATAAAATAAAATTAATATTTTGTAATATATCCATCAGCATTGATAACAGTTTGAATTCTTCGGTCCATCTGCGTGAAAGGAACTATGAAATTGTCTTCTTTAGAGAGGTCTTTCCCCAAACCTGTTGTATACTGTGCCACAGCTCTTCAGCAATTTGAGGTATAAAATTATGCAGATACAACCGTTTTATAATAACCCCCTACACGTTCCCGATTGAGTTTAAATTTGGACTGTAGCTGAGTCATGGTAAGGTTTCGATGTTGTTATTCTAGAGCTACTGATTTATTATATTTGCAGTGTGAATCTTGTTGGAGGATAAAATTATTTTCTGAATACAACTGTTCTACACTGGGAAACATGATGTTTTTTAGAATTTTCAGATAAGTCTACCCAACAAACCTGCCATCAATACGCCATACCATTCCGATTCCTCTAGATGAAATTCATCCCGATACATTGGCGCTAAAATGACCAGCTTCTCGATATCTATCAATATATAGAGGATTAAATAAATTTTAATCCACAAGGAAACAAAGTTCCTGTATTTAGCTGTATACCATATATTAAAAAAATTTTGAATAAAATCCTTTATAAAAAGGTATATAAAAAAAACCCAGTTGGGCTATGTTGAATTGACAAAACGTTTTCGGAATAAGTATTCCATCATCAGTGTCTAGTTAGTACATGGATGTAGCCACTAAATATGCGGGTAAAAACCCTTTTAAAATTATTAAATGAAATTTAGTTTACATTATGTCTAATTTACAGTTGAGATGTTAAAGTTACCGTTGGATTGGTACCTTTTTATAAAGGATTTTATTCACAATTTTTTTAAATAAATTTTGTTCTCTTTAGAAGATTCAGAAGTTGTTGTCTTTATTCCCGGAAATTGTGACATAATTTTTGCAGTTTCCGCATCATCAAAAGGATTCTCTTTTAATCTTTCCAAAAGCGTACGATCTTTATAAGCGGTAAATATTTTTGGTCTTCCAGAACCTTGGTTTCTTTCGAGAGTTTCTTGTTCCCTTCATCTTTTAATAGTATTAAAAACTGATGTGCTGCTTACGTTAAAATGGTTCGCTGCGACAGATAGTGACCAACCATCTTCTTCTAATTTCATTACTATTCTTTATTTTAGTTCTTTGCTAACATGTGGACCCATTTTTTAATGTTGAACAGGATAAGTTATCTGACAAATTTTAAGATTTGGCAGTAACAGTGACAGTATGTAAATAATAAGTATTTATCCTTTAAAATACACTGCTCAATTTTCTACAAAATACACTTTAAAAGTCGTATCAGTTTTTTTAGACACCAGCTGTACATAAGTTCTTCTTGATATACGGAAAAAACAAATTGAGTTTGGTGTAAATAGATTTTCTTTTCTTCTGGTATTTTTATATCCTCTTTCTTGAAAGGAACAAAAAGTCCTAGAGCATTAAAACTTGATATGTATGTTTATCTTGTTTTAGTCATCAATATTATTTTAATTGGAATCAATTGACCTTCTTTTCTCATCTCTAATGTCTGTTATTTTGATGGAAGGGTCCTATAGTGGTAAATCTTGGTATATAGTTTCAACTCACCAATTCAATTTCACCAAATATCACTATAATTTCGATAATTCGCAAAAGTTTTTAATTTATAACTTTCGTTAATTCTTATGCTTTACAATTTCTTACTAGTTTTGCCAAACTATCATCCTATTAGTTGTAGTGATGTATAATAGACAGATATTTTAAGTTTGTTTTTCAAAATTGTTAATTAATTATCCATTTCTTAACAATTTTAGAATAAGTTAAGTTAAATAGTAGTCCATAGTGTGAAACGAAATATAAAGAGGTGCGGTAGAAGAATAGAACAGGAATATCACGAGGATTGGTTAATGATTAAAAACCTAAAAATATAATTGTCAAAAGTAGGAAAAAGTGAAAGAAAAAGTTTTGACTAGACTTAGATTTAAAATAAATTTGGCGCAGATTAAAATTAATAAAAAATCTTTAAATTACTGACTTTATGATCAAAAAAATTAAACATTAAATCACAACCTTCTCTTATCATTTACCTGTTTGGTATTATTCAATTTTAAAACTGATTGTTGTACAAGAAAAAACCTTGCGAATTTAAAAATATAATTATAAAGTACAAAACAATGAAAAATTAATCTCTTAGGAATTTAATAAATGGTTCACTTTTACAGACAACTGAAAATATATTTTTATGTTGATGGTGATAAAATATTAAAGAAAAGCTTGAATTTTCCGGCTCTTCTGAAATACTAATGTCTTATTAGTTCATTTTTAATTTAAAATTTTTATTTGTACTTTCCTTAGAAATGAAACTACTCAGATACGGCATTTAATAGACTTTATTAAAAGTGTTTTTCTACCTCATTTATTACAAATTATAACTTTGTAAATGATTCTATAAAAGAGTCCATACATAGAATTAAAAAATAAAAAGGAAATAATTAATCTAAGTATATAGAAAGTATATACAGAAACAGAAGGAGAAATCGAATTTAAAGAAGTGGAAATTTATATCTGGGGGTGATGAGAAATGACAAAATGGAAAATTAATGATTTTCGATGGAAATAAATGCTTAGGATCTTTAATTGCTATATTAAAATCTAAATTTGTAGCTATATTAAAATCTAAACTGTTCTGTGTGGGGCTGAAACTTGGGTTATAAATAAGACGTCACAAGATAAACTGTGTTTATGTCACATTTATTGATTTAATAATTAGAATAATAACGAAAAAATTAAATATTTGATTATGACTAAAATTAGCAATTTATGCCGATGGTCCGTCTAAACCAAGCGTACCCTAATAAATTAGGGTTTCAAAACTGTCATTTTCTGCCACAGTGATACCAAATTTTTGCATTAGTTTTCTATGCTTTCGAGACAATTAACAACAAGTTGTTTTTTTTTTAATTTGAAAACAGATTAAAAAATTTGTGTTAAAAAGTTTGAAAATAAAAACTTGCTAAATAGAAGTAAAATAATATACTATAAACTTTTAAAGGATATAAGTAATTAGAATACATAATTAAATACGATCATAATATAATAAAGTAATCTGGAAATCTGGAAAGATTGGAATATATATATAAGGGAGGATATATAAGGGTCGGAAAATAAAGGAAATATGGGAGAGAAGAACTAACAACGAACTCTGCGAAATTTTCAAACAATCTGCAATAAGTAAAATTGTAGGACTTGAACACTACAATTCTTAGGACTTTTGGGCAGCAATGGGAAATAAAACTTAAGTTAAGAATATTGCATGGAGACAATCTTATTTAAAAGAAGAAGGGGCAGAATCTGACGAAGAAGGTCAGATATAATTCAGAAGGATTTAGTAGACAGAAAAAAACTAAAAGTTAAAAGAAAAAAGTTATGGATGATAGATGGAAATTTCGCAAAGGGTCTATAAGACTCGTAGAGTTCATATTACATGATGATGAGATGACCTTTCCAACGCATCTGTTTGTTCTTAATTATTTTCATTCGTTTGATTGTTTTATTTCGTTTTGTATTATTTATTATCATCTTGCAATTCGCTTCATTTAACAGCAAAAAAAACTTGGTTCATAATAAACAATCTTTGAAATAAAACTTACACAGCTCAAACATTTTCCCTTCCAAACCGTCAATCTAAATGAATACCATTTCCTATCTCTCCAATTAACAAAAGGTCTTGAATTCATTCTTTATAAGGCCAGTTGATAAAATTAAACATTTTATCATAAAATAAGTGATGATTTTTATCTAATAAATGTACCAGTGAGGCTAAGTTTTTGGTGCTACATGGGATTTACCAAGCACTAAACAATAATCTTGACACTGCAACTATTTTTTGTGACTATGCTTTTGATTGTGTACATTACATTTTACTAAAACAACTGAATTTCTACGAAATTCACGGTATTATTTTGACTTTCAATCTTACTTAGGGAATAGGAAACAACTGGTTAGAGCAAATGATACTGACTTTAGTCACAAAATCATTGTATGACGAGTACCCCAAGGTTCATTATTGGGTCCTGTATGTTTAATTATCTTTATTAATGATATCACTAATTTAAAAATCGATGGAAAATTTCTTCTTTTTGCTTACGGTACCAGTACCACCTCGCGAAACTCTAATATTGCAACTCTTAACGCAACTATAACTTCTGATCTACTCAAAACAAAAACCTGATTCGACTGTAATTTACTTTTTTTAACGTGGAAAAGATAGTAGCATTGTCCTATGAAGGAGCTGCTTAACCCCTGCTTCTTCATAACAGCCAGATCAGTATCGTTGACTGTAAAATTTCTTGGTATTTTTATGGACAGCAACCTTAAATGGTCCCTTCAAATCGATTTGTTAAGTGAGAAACTAGCCTCAGTCTGCTATGCCATAAGATCTGTTTTGGAGGAAATCAAGTTAATATCTTCCAAAACAACATATTTTTCCTTATTCGAGTCTCATCTTTGATATGGTCTTTCTTTTTGGGGTTCTAGTACAGCTGCCCAATCTGATGTTATTTTTAAATCACATAAAGGAGCAATACGGTATTTGTTTGACTTTAGAAGAACGACAAATTGCAGAAGATACTTTAAAAATCACAGGATGTTAGCGCTTTCCTCTTTTTATATTTTAGAAACTGTTTGCTTAATTCGTAAACACCTACATGCCTTTTCTTTAATACCTAATCGTGAAATCATCTCACTCCATCAGAAATTCAAACTTCGATGTTTATCTACCGATCTCGTCCGAGTTAGTAAAGAAGTCCATATTATATTAGGCAAATTAACTATACAACAATCTCTCTTTAAAACTTAAATCTGCAACATCTTTTCGCAAGTTCCGTAAAGTGACAAAAGCTTATCTATCTGAAAAACCATATTACTCAGTAGAAGAGTTTCTTAACGACTAACTAAGAAATTACAATATCTTTATGTACAAGTAACTTAAGTATTTTTATCTTTATTTGGGTAGCATATGCAGCAACTTCAAAGGTGTTATTATGCAACTTGCAATTTATTTAAAATTTTAATGGATTGTTTATTTTATCATTTTATATTTTGTGATATTGACAATTTATGTAATTGCAGTAAATTCTGGTTGTTATTGTTTTTTTTTACTTTTTGTAAGATTTTTCCATAAAATTATACAATTTTCAGTGACAATAAAGTATATTTCTATTCTATTCTATTTATTTCTGTTTACATATTTTCTACCTGTTTCTTCCAATTCTTTGTTTAGTTCTTCAGCTATAGTCTATTCAGTTTTTCGTAGATGTTTGCTAAATTATTTAGATGTCTGCGTACATTTACTTTACTAACAATAGATTTTTTAAATCTATAAGTATGAAATAGATTTATTGATTATCTGTGAAAAGTATTAGTTGTTTAGGATATTTCTTTTTTATATTTCTACTGATTATCACGTTGTTGGCGTCTGCTTTTTTTTTGGTTCTAGTGGTCTATGTTATGTAGGCTCCCATTTATTTTGTTTTTATAATATTTCTGATACAATTTTCAGTACTAACTTTTTTCATTCTCCTTCTAGATCTACTTAAGTTTTTTAAATATGCTGGTAAATTTTTGATACTTACTAAATATAAATAAAAATATCAAATACTTCTCACACACGGAACATTTTACATTTCTGCAAATAAATTTACATAGTATTTTTAATTAATGCGAACAGTTTTCAACATAACTAAATTAAATTAATTTTAAATCACCATCTCCTACTAGCTTCCATTTCTAATGGAAATTGAAAGTGCAAAGTGACAAGCTTTAAAAAGAATCATCCGTCACAGAATCAAATTTAATCTGACTGTCAAAAATTCCTTAGTTTTCAAAGACAGTCCTGTCCAATTTATAACATAAAGTTAGTTTTATTAATTAAATCCAAAAGCTTCTTAGTAAGTTTAGGGAATTATTAATTAGTGTTTAAGTTTCGGTTCGGAAAACTCATCCAATATTAAGACTAAATGATGTCACTAATACAAGAAGTTTGCTTCAGAAGATAAACTGGATTTACTTCATTGAGTGACTGATAATTTAGTTTATAGGTTTTGAAATAATAAAGCTCGTATAATAATTTAAAAATAATAAGGGGATTTACTAGTACACGCTGTTACGTATATTTTTACTGTCGAGATGATATAGACTTAATTAAGCATTGATTTCGCGCGCGTAACTGACATTCAAAATCGATAGTCGCTTCAAACGTTATTTGTGAGAAAACGGTTCAGTCTAGTCAGAAAGTGCTAATAAATATTTTTGTTTAAAATTTTGTTAGCTACATTTATTTTATTCTATATATATACTTTTTATTTAAAAAAATTTTTCTACGGCGTACAGATTCTGTCAATCAATATTTTTGCGTTTTTATTTCAATACGAGTGACGTTTTAGGGACAAGTCCGGGGGTAAAAGTATTAACCTTTTTTGTTTTTTTTTGAGGTCCCAAAATTAATATTCCCTGCAAAATTCAGCTTGTGCGTATGATTTTTAGAGGTTCACTTACATTTTCGTCTCTGACGACTGGAGTATAATAAAAACAATATTTTTCCGAAACAACATATTTATCTTTATATATAAAGAAATAATCTAAAACAAATCTCGAACTTTAATTAGACGCTTTAGACAATCATAATAAAAAGAAAAAATCTAAATTGTATCTATTTAGAGATTTTTCTAAACAAATGTTAGATAAATCTGTCACATATAGTTTTTCGAAAACCCCTAAAAATTACTTCAAACTCTACTGCATATCAACTCAGTAAATTACCAACATCCTTATCTTTGATTTCCGAAATATCTACCTTCGCACTAAAATCATGTTGACTCCTAAAACGATAACTGTAATGTGTACATCAGGTTTGATGGCACCGTTTGTTTGGCGAAAGGGCCTAAAGTCGTTTATGACTTTTCTGTTTTCGGTTTTGCACCAACGCCGACAAATCTACTGATTACCGTCGTTAAAGACGATAAAGAGGGCAACAAATCGCAAAAAATTGGAACACGTAAAACGGTAGTAAAACGGGTATTAAAACATCTATAAATCTTTTGTTTTTATGTCTCTTCGGATTTTGCACAAATTTCGGAAATTTTTATAACTCGAGCTGGGGCTATTAATAAGTTAGATCCTTTCGTCGAGATGTGAAAAAAATTGAGAAATTTTTTAGAAGTCGTTAGAAATAAGTCTAATCTAAAATTGAATTTAAAAGTTTTTATTATTTTACAAAATTAACAATGATCAACATGTACCGAATAACTGTATTTTGTCAGGGTCTGCATCCGCAGAATATCTGCATATATATTTTTTAAAACGTACAAAGGTTTTTGATTAATTAGTTTATCTTTACTGAATAATTTTCTAGACATACAATAAACTGTTGGAACTGGCGAAAAATCACTAAATTAGTTTTCTTTCTTTTATTCTGGTCCCTGATTTAATGATCCTATTTTGGGTCATCTTTTTGTGCGCCATTGGGAATAATTTAAGAGAAGAATATTGTAAGGTGGCTTATGCTTTGCTTTGAGTAATTTCGATTTACTTTTAAAATTTTTGATCTTGTACTTTATGTCGTTTTTATATATTTCGTACATAGTTCGATAAATCTCGTTGCAATTTTAAAGTAGAGAGACATTTTCCGTCTTATAAAGTGATATTTTTCTACGCAAAACTTGCCGCATGAACGGAAAGGAAAATATGGTAGCACATTTGCCGTCATTTTTGCCTCGTGCATATATGACGCGATCTGAAATATATAATAGAATTTTGCATAATATTTTAAATTGTGTCAGCACAAGAGTGTCTTAAAGATTTTTACATTTATGTACTATTATACTGTTTGTTTTGTATAAGCATATCTATTTATCTATCATAACATTTTTTGTATTAAGTTCATAAAGTTTATCTGCTTTTTCAAAAATATCAATTAAAAAAGAAACAAGTTAAATCCTTCAAATACAACTTAAATAGGAGAATATAAATAAATTATATATGATTGAAATAAATATAAAAAAATTGAAAATTTAGAGATGAGAAAAGGTCCAATAGAATAAATGTTCTAAAAATATATCTCAAAACGTCGTTTATTTCTTGTTAATATATATTTCTGCATTTGGGAATTGTTTTTACCCTTAATTATGATTTTCGTTTTTTCACGATTTTTGATCAAATCGAAAGCCTTGTTTACCAAGTTAAGATCACCTAGAAAGGTCATTAATATTGACTGTCAATGTTATTGTGCCATCTAATTACTGTCTTTGTTTCTGTAAATACTATATATACGTATAACCTGAGGAAAAACCATCAGGAAAAAGTTACTTTTTGATTTCGCCTAAGATTGCTTACATATTTTATAAATTTACAGGCAGCGCCGGTGCATCATATGTATGAAATAATGAAAATACAAGCTAACAATAACTAAAAGATTAAACCCTCATCCAAGTAGCTTCTGGTATTTTAACATGCTTATTTTCGGTAAGTTTCACATATAACTGGAAGTATTAAAAGGAAAACTGAAAATCACATTCAGACACGCCTTGGGATACTATCACCGCGAACAAGAGATTACAATACGCTTTCGAACTTTCAGAGGAATATTAAGTTCTTAGAAGTCAGTTTTCACCACACTGGCGCATCTGGCGGACTTTTGTTCATCTGTCATGACTTTTAGCGAATAAGTTTCTAAGTAGCGAATAATTAAAACCACGCCAACTAGAAAAGCTTACTTGTACTTAGATAATGATTTAATGTTGTTTCGTAATAAAAAATTTAAATGGAATTTAAAAAAATTATTGACTTTTTGTTAAAAGGATTGCATCTTATTATTTAGAAGAAGAAGAGACAAGTTGCATGGAGTCTGAATAATTCTCTATTGTCTTCAGTTTTTGATAAAGGACTATACTGGATTAATTTCAGGATACATCTACAGAGCATAATTGAACTATCTGAATTGCTGAAGATTTCTTGCGAATTGGATCAAGCACTGAAAAAACCAAAAGAAACAGATACCCAAAAAAATAAGAAATCTAATAGCCGCAAAAAGAGATTGCACTATGTTTGGTAACAAATCTGAAATCCTGCAGATAAAGACAACTGAAATTAAATGGTACTCACCATAATAAACAGGACATTAAGCGCATATAATGGTACTCAGCATAATAAACAGTATAGTTAAATATTTGAACATATATTAAGATCAGTGGCGGCTAGTCCTAAAGGGCAACGGGGCCATGTCACTGGCTCTGAAAAATATATTGATTATTTAAATTTGATCATTTTTTAATATCAATGCATTATCTTCTTCTTTAAGTTTCATCTTCTATCGAAGGTTGGAAATCATCATGGCTACGCTGACCCTGTTGAGTGCCGCTCTAAATAGTTCTACACTACTGCATTTAAATAATTTCCTCAAGTTCTTAAGTCACGATATTCTACATGCATTATCTAGATACACTATTTATCATTACGTAATTTAATGTTCACGAAAAAGGAGCCAAACAAACTTCGACACGAGTGTGTTTTAGAATAGGACTCTGCTAGTATATTAGAATGGTTTTCGTCTATCTATAACGTTTTAGTTACATTTGAGGTATTCCATGACGAAATCGAAGTGTTTCCGCTCTTTAAATTTTACTGTTTAGTGTTGTAGTGTTGTAGGAAACATGAAAAAAATTATTAGTGAAAAGTTACTCGCTTGAGGAGAAAATTCAAACCTCAAACATCAAAAATGTAACAGTTACGTAAGGAACTTCAATATCTACCTCTTCTAAATCTAAGTTTTAAGGGCCCTGTAAGGAAGTTTAATAAAAATATATATTTTAAAAATTACTGAAAAAACATTTTCAGTCCAACTCTGCCTTCAATGGAAGTTCGTGTCTGGAAATTTAACATCCAGAATTGCAACAGCGAATGGTTTGCGTCTCGCTTTCTTTTGGTCATTCTGATGACGTTATCACGTACTTGACAATTTTCCTTTGCTTTTTCACGAATTTTCTTATCGTGAGCGCACTTCCACTTTTATGGAGAAATGAATAATTTAGGTCCATATGCTATCGGGCGTGGATTTGTATTTTATGGCGTTTGGCGATGCTGACTTTTCGGGGAAATGTGAGCGACCCGGGACATTTATTGGACTGTAAATGATTTACAGGTCGTAATCATTTTTGTATTAGACTTTGTATAGAAAATTCGTTCAATGTTACCAAATTGTCATAAAATTATAAGAACTATTAGGAAAAACGATCTTTGAAAACAGTTTGAAATCCGGATTTTTTTCGTTTACGAAACATTTAACAATATACTTACACATAAAATTTACAGCTTTATCTTTTCTATGTATGATGCAGGATTCTAAAATACACAAAGAGTCAACAGGAAAGAAAAAAAAAATACTTTTGAAGACAAAAAGTTTAGTATCCAAAGATTTTAACACTCGACAATCAGAATATTTTAAAAAGTAGAATAAAAATCAAACAGTGGATCTTTTGAATTTGTTTTTAATGGATTATTTTTTTATATAACTACTACAAAATATACCTCTAGGAAAATCATTCCGAGATAAACAGATATTAAGTGATAAAAAATGTAATAAAATATGTTTTATTTGCCGAATCTCCTTGGGCTTTGGAATATATATCAAATATTTTATCATGCGTAAAGAGACGTCACTTTTATTACTTTTGGACTATATTTTATTGAAAAAAAAATATATGTATTTAGGGCATATTTTAGGATAACAAAGAAAAATGACATTTTTAAAAGACGTTATTGCCGGTATAAATTTATGACTTTATCAAATATACGTTGGGGGATGGTTTAGTGAACAAGCATGTAGAAACGTTTATAAAAGGTTGTGCTACAAGAGCTCATATTAGTTTATAATACAGTTCAATATTAGTCTTTTTTTAAGTCGTTTTTTCTATTCGGATTGCCGAATATAGGCCTCTCCTAATTTTCGCCATTCATCTCGGTTGTTTGTGAGACGTTTCCACATTGGTCCTGCAGTTATTTTAATATCGTCGCTCCAGCGCATTTGCGGTCCTCCTCGTGGTCTTTTTGGTTTTATCTGGCCGCCAATTCTCGATTTCTTTAATTCCATCGGCCATCCTTAAGACGTTGGTTATATCCAGCCCATTTTCATTTCAGCATATTTTACTTTTGTTCTATTACAAATGTCTTCATTGGTTTTATGGTCTTTGAGTGAGATATCCAGCCTCTGTCGTTCCAGAGCTCTTTGAGTTTTCTGATGTTCTCCATGTTTATTTTAGTAAATGTCCAGCTCCATATGTAAGTACAGGTAGGATACAGGAATTAAGCACTTTGGTTCGCAGTCTTTGAGGTATATTTTTCTTTTTAAGTACGTACGAGAGTCTTCCGAATGCTGCCCATCCCCTTTTTACACGTCTGCTTATTTCGTTAGTCTGATTTTCTTTGCTTACCTTAACATTTTAACCCAAATATGTATATTCATCCTATTTATTGCATTCCACGTGTCGGCTATTAGTACTACATCATCTGCGTATCTAAGATGGTTCAAGTATATTCCGTTAATAGGGATTCCCTTATTTTCTTAGTTTAATGACTTAAAGATATCTTCTAGGGCAGCTGTAAATAATGTTGGAAAAAATGTGTCTCATTGTCTTACACCTCGGTTGATTTTTACTGGTCTTGTTTTGATTCCATTACCCAACGTCAATATCATTTCAGTTTGTTCGTAAATATTATGTATAAATATTCAGTACTTGGAGTCGATCCGAATGTTGACTAATGCTTCTTCTATTGCCCATATCTACGCTGTTTAAACGTTTTTCATAATATGTAAAAGCCAGACATGGGAAATTGTATTCGTTAGTCTTTTCTGTTGGGATTTTCAAAGTATATAGATGATCACAGGTGCTGTGCCCTTTTCTAAATCCGGCTTGTTCTACTGGTTGATATCTGTCAAATTTAATTGATAACCTGTTTGTAATAATCTTTGTAAAGTTGTGAAAGAAGTGAAATTGGTCGATAATTCTCAGGTCCGTGGTGTCTCCCTTTTTGTGTATTAGTATTGTTTTAGCAGTATTCCCTTGTTCGGGTATGTTGCCTTCGAATAGACATTTATTAAATAGTATTTTTAGATATGTGATGGCTTCTTCTCCGCCTTTCTTTAGCATTTCTGCTGGGATTCCATCGCTTCCAGCAGCTTTATTCCTTTTTATTTCTTTCACTGCTCTTTTTATTTCTTTGTGGCTTATTTCAGGAATCACTTCTGTGTTGACATTTTTGTTATCTGCGCTTTTAAATTCTGCTTTGAGGAGTTAGAGGGATCGTTTCTGGAACGATATAGATCGGCGTAGAACTTTTGAATTGAGTTTGCTACATCAAATTTACTTTTTTTTAGTTGTCCTTGTTTATTTTTAATGGTTAATATGTTTTTCTTTTCTAGTTTCGGTTTGGTGCATTTGAGACTTCGGTTTTTAAGTTCTTTAAATTCGGCAGTCTCTCTTTTGTTTTGTCTCAGAAGATCTTTTCTTTATTTCAGCATGTTTTGTGATTCTACACTTATTTTGGATTTTCGTTTTCTGATAGCGGTTGCCACTCCTGAGCTTGTATTTAACAGTTTTTTTTATTATGACCTCATTGACATCATTTAAGCTTATCTAGATTTAATACTTTTGCGTGTTAATATTAATGATATTAATAATTAAATTGGTATATATAAATGTACTTTTTAGTTTAATTATCTACGAACGTGTATTTAAATTTTCATTGTTCTATCACACTTACACAAAATTTCGTTTGTCAATTAAAAGTGTCACGTTTTTTGTTAATTGCACAATTAAAGAAACAGTGGCAATAATTCGCACTCACTGCACTTACATTTTAAATCGTCACGTATTTTAATAATCTGGCGAATGATGAGGCAGCCCTGCAGTTCCCAAAAATTTATTTTGGTACATTTCCCCCTAGCGCCTTAATCCAGCGCCGTGTAAATATAACGAGCGATCCACAATTATTTTCATCAAAGCTATCCGAGCAAATAATTACGTATGTCTTGTTTTAATCTGAATTTGTATCATTGGTTTATAAATTATTTTTGATTAACATTGTAAAACATAAAAAATCAGCCAAAACCTTTAAACAGAACTATATCCAAAAATTAAAAAAATTAACAAAATTATAAGTAACAATAATAATTATATAATAATACCAATAACAATAATAAGTTAAATCAAAGAATATTCTGTATATTATGTCCATCACCAACATCTCTACATACCGTAACTTTTCGTCTTATTTAGTCAATGACATTGTTTAGGATCCACAGAGTATTATTAAAATCTTCAATATGATTCGCTATTCTTTATCGTAGATATTCCAAATCCGTTACAGGTATTTTAAAAATCGATTTTTTTTTTGTGGTCATATTCAGAAATCGAGGGGGGAATATAATAGGCGTAACAATCCAGAAGCGTTGTAAGAATTCGAGTTCTGTCTTGCTGAAAATATCCGTCTATTAATTTATTATCCATCAATTGATTTGTTAAAATTTTTTGACGTTATCTTTCAGCGTTTATAATCCCGAAAAATATGGGTTATACAATACATCCTACAATTCAATGGCTTGCTTATATCAGCCAAAATACTTATCATTATTATTGAGATTGTTTAGAAACCAACTACAGAAGGCTAGCTTTTGGGGATAGTCGTTTAGGGTGAGCTCATGAAATGCTTGTAAACGATAGGGATGAAAATATAAATCGTGCTTTAAAATACGCTGGCAAGTTCCATATATATGAAACATCTACCTGTTGAAGTAAATGCCGAATGCGATAATAAAGAACACGACATTATAGACAACATTACATACAAGGAATTAATAGATGCAGTATAGAAACTAAAAAATGGAAAGGCACCTTGGCATGATAAAATCACGGCAAAAATGATTAAAAGTATTGGTGACAAAGAAAATCAATAAATTACTGGAATTATTCAAATTCAAAATTGATAAATTAAAAAATCCAATGCTGTAACGTTTCGCCGAATTCAATAGCTGTTACTTTGTTTATACTAAAATTAATGCTACACGAAATACAGAAATTTTCATAATTTCTATAGTTAATTCATAAAAAATTATTTTTTTTAAATTCGGCAAAATAACATAAATTAACTGTACACAAAAACAACAAAAGATTATATATGGCACTTCCTACATTATGTCAAAGTTATTGGGCCTCTGAAGGGAACATATTTATACTAAAACTATAAGTATACTAAAACCAGTTGAAATATACCCGTCGTTGACTGCCAAAGCCCTAAATACAGGTGGGTTCTCTCCATTATGTCGGAGGTTTGCCTCGACATTGACAAAAAGGGATGGTCTGTGTAACCTTATAGTATATCGAATTTATTATCGATAAATTGAAAAAGAATAATTATTAAGCTTACCGCATCATATGCAGGTTTTACCACTGAACTTTAAACAAAAGAAATACTTACGTCAAAATGCATCTTTGATATACAAATAATAACTGGCAACTGATAATGAACTTGGGTTTTGGCTCTTCTATAAGTTAACTCAAAGCTTATTAATTTTTGAGAAGCGGTATTTTGTTCAAAACATTTGTTCCCTTGAGAAAATATTAAAACTAACGAAATTATAGCCAAAACTAATTAAATTTTTGAGTGTATATGTTGAAGTAGTTTAAGAAATAATCGTGCTCGTTCATGGGAACTATGCATAAGCTAACCCACACATAATTTATTAAGAAAAAGGGGACTCTTAAGTACACTCACTTATACGTATTCAGAGCGGTAAAAACTATTAGCATCTACACAGAGTTAACCTGAAAATACAAAATATTGTTATAATACAAAAAGTCTCGTTTAAAGTTTTAAATTTAAGAGAAATAAATATGCCATGATATTCATCCAATTTAAGTCTTCCTTTTCTTCTGTTTTTTAAGGTATCGTCTATACGATAATATTACATTTTTTATTCTCATATCTGATCTGGTGTCGTACCATTTACCATTATGAATTTGTTTTATGTTATATTATATAGGTCTTTGTGTTAATTTTTGATAGAATAAAGTAAACTCAAAGAATTACGGGTATACACTTCACATTTTTATTATTATCCCTAATTTTCGTAGTGTATTTATAAGTAATTGTAAGTCCGATTTTTGGTCCAGTGAGTAATATTTAATTCCTGCTAAATATATAATATAATATATTACATTATCTAATAGTTTTAATGCAATTATTAGATTTTTACAGTGTATCTTCAAGAAAGCTAATTAAACCTAACTTTCAGGTTGTAATAACAGTTTGGGAACCGCTGGCGTAACGAATGTACCAAGTTTGATATTAATATTCATTGCAAATATGCCGGACGCCTCCATTTCAACGTTTCGTCATTTTGTGGCCAGCATATTTGTGTTTGTTCTCGACTATATATGTTGGTTAGTTCAATTGCATTTTTTATGACGGTAGATAATGTCGATGTGTTATGTAGGCTCATTGCATTGTGGGTCAGCTAGATGTTTGATGTTCTTTTTTGTGCAACTACAGATTCATCACTGTCAGTGTACTCTTTGCTAAAATTTGAAAAAACCATAAATCAGAATTTAACAGCACGTTTGATAGTTTGGCAGTGTGGTAACTATGTGAGAATGTTTCATGTAATCATCGTCAAAAAGATTATTTCATAAATTTGTGAGAATATTAGAATGAAAAAATAATTAGTTTAAAAAATAAGTAAGAGTACAAAAGAAAATGAGTCAGAAGGTTACACAAGGAATGTGACGGAGATCACTATATTTAAATAATCAAAACGTATTTTGTACAATAGTTAACACAAAATAAATAAAGACTGAAAAATTTTACCTATTGCAATTTCTTCTTTAGGTGCATACATTTTTCTTCTGCAATTGAATTCAATAAAACAATGCAACTGTTGAAGAGCACAACTAATAACATTAGAGAGATTTTAATAACAATTAGTGGACAGAAAACTATTGGACTATTGGCATCACGCCTCTAGACATATATGTCAAAGAGGTGACAATGGCGCTGGTGACAATGATGCGACTGCGCTCAGCTGGTGCAAACCTTGATGTAGGAATGGGACAATTGAGAAATTGTTTCTGGCAGGGTGAGCTTGGATGCGCTACCCCTACTACAGACTGGCTGCGACTCAATTAAACCAACGTTTATCTTTGACAAACTTTACAAAATCGAAACAAGCCAGTATAGGGAGACAAACGTGGCAAATGCGTATTGCATATACAGCAACGGCTCCGATTTGGCTGGTAGCTTCATAGCCGCAAAAAACATTACCCAAAAAGATATAGCCGTCAAAACTATAATAATCTGCACAGATAGCAGACAAGCGCTACTAACCTTGAATTAGTTTAAGTTTCACATCAGGGTTAGTAATGGAATATCACGATTAACTAACTCAAGCTTCGGATGGTAATACCAGTATTCTGAGGCAGGAATAAAGGCAACCGCATTACTGACCAATGGGCTAGGAAGGCGGCAAGTCCAAGACTCCTAGGACCTGGGGATCTTTTTGGTTGGTCAACTAAAATCGCGGAAATTATCAAATGTAACTTCCATACTCAAACCGTGAAAATATTGAAAGAAGAGCAAGGATGTAGACTTGCCAGAGTAACACTAAGTAACTTTGAAAAGTCAGCATCTAAGAAGTACTTGGGAATGACCACGAAAACCGCTTGATAGTTGGTTTTTTAACTGGTTATTTTTAACTAAGCAAAGACCTCCACACACTGGGGCTAGTAGACACACCTCTATGTAGGAAGTGTGAACAAGAAATTGTAGATCATGTCCTATGTAAATGTCCGGAGTTATCGTTATTACGAGAGTATGGAAGCAATTGTAGCCGAAGTGCTGTGGAACCTAACTAGCACTCCCTACTCTACAGATACAGAACTGGTGGACTAAACAAATTATTAGTAATATGTTACCAATTAATATAGAAGAATTTTCAGGTTATATTAGTTTTTCATTCATAGATAAAGTATCTATAAAATTCAAGATTAACAAAACTTAATTCCACTCTACAATTTAAACAGAAATATTAGGTTAAAGTTTGGACACGAAAGCAGGAAGATCTTAGTTATGGCTACTTTTGATTTGCTAAATATAAGCAAAACAGTCGAAATTTTTTGTCGCCTGTTTGTTAGGCTCTATTCGAAATTACTGTAAATGTTTTTTTATTAATTTGCTCTAACTGGTTGTACGGCCGTGGCAAAAAAATATTAAAAAGTATAATGCCATTTTTCATGTTATCCTTTGCTGAAATTTATCTATAATTACAACCTTTTTAGGTCATAATTGAAATTTGAAAAAAGGTTTTATTTAAATTTTTCCCAAAGAAATATAAAAGATAACTAGCCTCATTTATTTATTAGCCAAAGAATTCCAAAAAGATCTCGGATTAAAGATTTTCTTTCATTTGAAAGTCTAATTCTAATATGAATTATTTAACAGAGGGATTTCAAATTTTTCGGGGCGGTGTGAAATTATATATAATTTCCAAAAACCTTAGTGCTATAAAAGGGAATTTTTAAATGTTCGAGCGAGGACATCATATAACGAATGAGATGAATAAAATATTTCAGCCGTTGGGGGACCGATTTATTATTTAACTTTTAATTAGAAGGTTGTCAAATATTAGTCTTTTTGTCCGCAAATTATATTTAATGATATAATTTTGGGCTACAAGATGCTGATAATACAGGGTGACATAAAAATGTTGGTCGTTGTGTTACTCAATAACCCAAAAATTTCTTAATTTACTGTATTTTTTAGTATTCACAACGATTTTTTAATTTTAGATTTTAAAATACGGGTAGGTGTACAAATCTATCAACATAAATAATTACCTATTACCTTCTGATTCTAGAACATGTTCCTTAGTTAGAGTTCGTTTACGATTATGTATTCCGTAATTCTCTTAATATCTGACTTGGTCGTTCATTTTTCAATAAAATAAAAAATATTGCTTTCTGTCACTACATTTACAATATCCCGTCCCACCATTGTAAAATATTAATAATATTGTCGTAATTTAAGTAATGTCAGTCCTATCCGGAATGAACGTAAATCCGTTTTGTAATTACTTGAAGTTTTTAAAAAAGATTAATGGGATAAACTCAAAAAATTTCCATTAAACAAAATTTGAAATCGCTTATCCTCAATCATCGTTTCTACATTAATAACCGGAGTTCTTCTCTACTCCAGACGAGTAATCCGGCGATATGGTAATGCCAGAAAAAAAAAGTAAGAAGAAATCCATTATGAGTCAATTTATTACTTAGGAAATTTTTAAATTGGAACGACGATTGTGTTTTATTCGACATGAATTATTTAGTAGATAAAATGTTTCTTACGCAGAGATATTGCTCCGTAATCGAATTGCTAAGTTGTGTTCTGCGAAAGCTTTTTGTCCTCCACAGAAAGATTTATGTGGATCTTATGTAAGGTGAGTTTCTTTCTTAAAATAATCTTTTATAGATAGAGAAATCAAAAAAAAATTTATTCCATAACATTGATTTTTTAAAAAAATGACAATGAGAACATTTTGAATGAAACAAGAAATGTTGTTAATGCACGAGTATACAAACATTGGTAACAGGCATAAGTAACTATTACCATTAATAATAATCAACATAGACGAAATTAGAATTAGAATTATATTGATAAATCATTTGACTGCTTCATTTTAAGTGCTTGCCGATTACCTATTTTGGTTTTTGTTATTTACGATCCATATCTAATCTGTTTCTCCTAATTCCTAAATAAAACAAATAGACGATATCGAAGATATAAACGAGAGCTGGGGAGAAAATTAAAAACGACATTGAAGAAGCAGCAACAGAAGCTCTCGGAAAACGCAAAATCATACTGAACAACAAGAAACAACAACAATACACCCTGGTTCAGAAAAAAAAATAAAAAATACTCCAGAATCCCGAGAGACCTATAGAAGAATACGAAATAAAACAAAGCAGTTAGTAAGAAGATCAAAAAACGAACACTGGGAAAAGTTTACACAAAGAATGAAAAGCGACTTTACACAAAAACAAATATGGAGATTCATAAGAAACTAACGGAAAGAAATGGCAGAGTTGAATGAATACAATAGCATACCAGCAAACGAATGAGAAAGATACTTGACGGAACTGTTTAAATGAAAGGAAAATAATAATCAACACAATAACGTACCTAAATTAAGACACGAATAAAAATCAGTTTTCAGGAAGTAGAAATAGCCATAATTTCACTTAAAAATAGAAAGTCACCAAAACCAGATGGAATAACCTACGAGCTTTTAAAACACGGAGGAGAAAGTATAACCCTAGAGATGACAAAACTTATACAAAATCTAATATTGCACTGCAAGATACCAGACGCATGGAGAAACAGCATAATGATACCAATGTTCAAGAAAGGAAATAAAAAAGATCCCAACAATTATAGTGGTATAAATCTACTGAACACCGCACTTAAGCTTACCACAAAAGTCCTAACTAACAAAATCAATAAACTAACAACTTTATCAGATGAATAATAAGGATTCAGATCCGGAAGATTCTGCGTAGATGTCGTATTTGTACTAAGACAAATCACAGAAAAGGCCATCAAGTACAATAAACCAGCATATCTATGTTTTATAGACCTGACAAAGGCTTTCAATCGCATCCAACATACCAATCAATATTATACAAACTATCGAAAACATCTACTTCCATAATCGAGTACAAAGGTAAATGGAAATCTAACACAGTGTATACCAGTATAAAGTGGGGTTAGACAGGGTGACTAGTTAAGCCCACTTCTCTTTAATATAATAATGGACCAAATAATACAAGCAGTACGTAAAGTTCATAGTTAAAGAATGGGAAACAAAGAAATTCAAATATTATGTTACGCAGACGACGTCGCATTAATCGCCGAGACAGAATCGCTCCAATGATTAACACACATATTCAATACAACAGCCAAGAAATACAATATGATAATGTCAGCAGAAAAAAACAAATGTATTATATCTTAAAACCCACTACTATGTTAAATCGAAAATGATGGCAAAATAATAAAGCAGGAATCAAAGTTTAGATATCTGGGAATAGATTTAACTAGTTACGGAGATGTTAAAGAATAAGTGCGACGACAAAGCTTAAAAGCAAGTAATGCGACGGGATCTGTTAATGACACAATCCGAAAGAACAAACACCTAAGACAAGACACAAAAACAAGAATCTATAAAGCAGCAATTAGACCTATATTAACATACACGTCGGAGACAAGACCCGGCACATCTAAAACGAGACAACTACTTAAAACAACATAGATGAAAATACATCTACGAATATTAGGGAAAAGTCTAGAAGAAAGAAAGAAAGAAGAGCATGCAATATAGAAGACCTAAATCGATAGGTGACAAAACGGAAACAAGAGCGGAACGAACACATTAGTAGAATTGCAGAGGATAGGATAGCACCAATAGCACGAGATAAGTCACCTAATGGACGAAGAAGTATTTGCAGACCAACAAAAAGATGGTGCGATAATTTAAGCAATTTTTTAGGCTAATATTGAAGAAGAAGCAGGCTTTAACGCCTACTTACAAGAAGGAAGAAGAAGAAGAAGTAGTTACTGAACCCTTCTTCTGACTGTATAGCGTATCTTATTGTTCTGGTGCTTGTGAAAAATTCATGATGTATTGGAGGCACAAATGAAAGTAATTCCAAAAAATCTTTTTTTTGCTTGGGTTATCTAGCTGTAGTATTTCCATGATTGTCCTCTTTTTAATATCTAGTGAGTAAAAAGAACATCTGAATTATTGCTGTATTTGTAGTAATTTGTAAATGGACTTGTTTTCTTGTATTGCATCCACTGAATCTGTAACCATTGGACTTTTGCTTTTTGTGTGTCAAGTTTGCGATTGGTCATATTTCTTTCTAACTTCTTAGTTGAATAAAAATCGTTTTTTGTCATCTTTATTATAGTAAAATGTGCTTTATTTCGTTCATATACTTTATCCAGTCGTCAGGTACGTAGATATCTTAAAAATTTTTTTTCCTTACTTATTAATCCCAAATCTTGGTCACAGGCAATGTCCGCTGACTAAAAACTTATGATCAATATTCTCCATCACAATGTCAGGATGACACAATAAAATCGCAAAGGACAGCCATTTTAATGTTACGGGTCTGCCCTCCGCATTTATGGGAATATAGTTTTACTTTTTGTGTTGTAACATTTTTAAAATAATGCAGTAAACAGGATCCTATTTTTTGAGGCCCTCTTGATGCTTGTATCTCGTTCCAAACATATATATGAACATTATTAATAACCAAATTATGGACTCCAATTAAAAAAAAGGACTGCACTAAACAGTCTAATTTCTACCTTAATACAAACATCTATTCAATGGAAGGTTAGATACGTACCCTTGATAAGCAGTTAAAACCGGTCTATCCTACAAAAAAATGGTTAGCCAACTCTTGCATTATTTTACGTATTTATGTATTGAACAATAATTGTGTTGTATTCCACAACTTCGTGGGTTAGCCCATTCGTGTTTTCAAATTTTTGTTATTTTCTATAATGAAAAATCACCTTGGAGAGATTTACGTTAAATGAAACTTTAGGTCGTTAGAAGTGATAGTAATCTATAACTCAATTATCAGCAAAATGTTGCTTAGACCACTTTTGCTCTCATAGCCTCAATTTATCTCAATAAGTCATTTGCAGCAGAGATTTTATACTGGCGTTGTATTATTTTTTTCCTTTCTAGTGAAATGTTGGAACGACTGTCACGAAATATGCGTCACGGAATTAGCGTCACAAAACAGCGTCGTCATGGGTGGAGTCATAGAATAGCGGTTCTTGACATTGATTCACTACTCTCGATCAATTCGTTTCTAGTCATCATTTTTTTACTCTAAGCAGCCATAAATTAAAAACTGCATGAAAAATAACTATCAAAATATATACATTAAATGAGAAATAAAACATTAAAAGAATATCTGTCATATAACAACATCTGAATAATAAAAACATTGAATCATTTGTTTAAATTTTTATAATAATTCTCGTTTTAAAATAATTTCATACAAAAATAACAAATTATTTAGTTTATATATAATAATTAAATTTACTATCAAATGATATTTCTATTTTATTATTAATATTAGGTCTGAAATTGACAGGTTTGTAAAGCAAACATAATAAAATGTAAAATTTGAAGTAACAGGAATTTAATTGAAAATTATATGAAATTGTAAACAGAATAGTAACTAGAGCAATTTTGTTGATTAATATGAAGCTTCACGCTAGTCTACAAAACCGTATATTGAACCCTTTTTTTTGTTTTTTTCTTATTTCTTTTTACGTATTTTTTTCAGAAGTTTGTTGTTTAATTCTGACTGAATTTTACGTTTATATTAGTATTATACTAATATTTTTCAAGATTTATCACTACACTAATTTATTGTCGTCTGATGATTTTTAAGTATTAAGTTATCCCCGTAATAAGATGACCGATATTTTTGTGATTGTAAAGCCTTTATGTTGATAAAAATGAATGATAAAATTATCTCGTAGCTCAAACCAATACAATTTTACATTTAAAATGCAAATTTAACCGGCTGGAACATTCACACATCAGTATTTACATACAAATAGCCCTAGGGATGCCCATGCATCAGATTATGTTTCTATCGCTTGGTTAAACAGTCCATGAAGTTCCTCGACTTAAACAGAGAACTTGAAACTATCGGCGGAGTTTGGCAAATGGAGGATTGATTGCGAACGCAAACGTGAACGTGTTGATGGAACACTGCATAGTTACTCTAAACAATGATGCTGTATTTATCGTGGTTTCTACTTTGAACTGCTGCAAGACATTTAGAATCGATATATATGCAACTTGTCGTGCTGGATTTTTTGTTGAGTAGACTTAGTTCTTTTAACTAACTTCAAATATCTAGTTTCATAATGCTTCAAATACGAAAAAAAAGTTTTTCCACATATAGTTAGGAATAGCGTGAATTATGAATCCAGATATAACCGAAGAGCAAGTTAAGTCAGCTTTAAAAATAATGAAAACCACAAAACACCTGGAGAAGATGGCATTGTAAGTAAAATGATAAAACTATGAGGCGAATGCGTTATAAAAGTTTTAAAAACTCCTTATAATGATGCCTGCCTCTTTAAAGGAGTTACACAAGAAAAATGGAATAGTGGCATTATGATAATATTAAATAAATATTGTACAGAAATTGGAAATTACAGACCTATCAGCTTATTATCTCAATTGTGTAAGCTCTTATTGAGTTCTCTAACAGACTGGAACCTAAGTTAGATTTTCACCAACCATTTGAGCAAGCCGGATTTAAGAGTGGCTTTGGAATGAATGATCACCAAAAAGTAATAAAATCCTTGATAGAAAAAGTTATAGAATACAACAGGCCAATAATAGTAATATTAGACTCTGGAAAAGCATTTAACTCAATCCAGCATAACTCCATATTAAGAGCTCTTCTTTGGAATGTATATAATAGCGCAGAGCAGGTGTAATGAGAATGTACTATGGCGACACAAATACATTGTCTTTGGGGGTTTTTCTTTTATTTAAAAAAACTTATTTCACATCAACCACGTAGGGTTCTTAGTGGGATGACAAACACAATAGTTTTAATAGGATTATGTACAACAAACAGTATAATACAATTTTATATCTCTTAAATAATTTAATACATTAAAATTTTTATCTGTCAGGATAGATTTGAGTTCGTCTGAAATTCCATGCATTCTTCTTTAATTTTCGAAACATGGGCAGTCAAACAAGAAGTGTTTCATTGTCAATGAAGTGGAGCAGTTTTTGCAAATTGGTGGTGCATCTTTTCATTACTCATTAAACATTTGTGTGTGACAGCAGTATAACCAATTCTTAAACGGTTTAAAATTACTTGATCTCGTCTATGTGTGGAGTTATTCAAAGAGCTGTTCACTATGGGCATATTGTGTTTAATTTGATTGCTGAATTTTTCCAGTCATTTTGCCAAACATGTTATTACAATGTTTCGTGTCACTATAAGGATATTTTGTAATTTTTGTATTATCTTCCAAGTTGATACGGCCTATAAATGCTAGTTGATGGTGCGATGGTACCCTAATGAAAGTTGTGTCCTTTCCCATGGAATGAAGTATTTCTAATTTATTTTTATGGCTTGTATAATGGGATTTCTTATACAACTTTGCTTTAATTTCGATCACGTATCTGTAATGATGACGTACTTCATCGTGTTACTCGTTTTGATAAAACTTAAGGCTTTTAATATAGCTGTGGTCTCGCCTGTGACTATACTTTAATTTGTAGGTAAGTGTATACTGTAGGATTTTTAATCAGAATAGTAAGCAGCAGCATGTCCATCTGGGGTTTTAGAGGCGTTGGTAAAGATTTGTAAGTAGTTGGGGTAATCGATTATGATTTCTGCAAAAAGATGTTTAATTATCGGGAAGTTCGTATTTGATTTGTGGTACTTTTTTAGTGCTACTATTTCTTAGTTGGAAAAGGGTATTAAGCAAGGAGACACCATCTCTTCTAAACTATTCACCGTTTTATTACAGAGTGTTATGAGAAACAATAATTGGAAAAATATTGGATTTGTCGTAAAAGGGGAGATTCTACACAACTTGTGGTTTGCAGATGACATTGTCCTTACTGCAGACCTGGTAAATCATGCCTGCCAACTTTTTTAAGACCTTCAGGGCTCTTGTACATTAGTTGGCCACGAAGTTAACCTGAACAAGTATATACCTATAATTTGACATTAATTAAATATAATTCATGTCAAAATAGAGTCCGGTTTAAGCACAATGAAATTTTCTTTGTAATAATAATTTTATTTCTTCTTAGGTCACATTTGTTAATGACCTGTTGTTACTACAACATGTCACATAGTGTCAACATTTCCAAAGAGACAAAAATATTAAAAAATCACTTCAGATTTTCGTAGGGCAGGTGCAATTTTCATTATGTGGTAACCGCTGGTAAAATATAGGAATAAACAAACAAAAGCTCATATGGTAGTCGTTGATCTTAAGAAAACGTATAACAGAAATGCAGAAAAGCATAGAGAATAATTATAAATAGTAATTCTACAGATTTTTGTCATCTCAAGAAAATGATCAAAAACACCGATCTACATAATTCTATATAAACTCTAATATTTTGTTGTTTTCTCTTTATTTTTAGACGTATTGCTAAATAAAATATATTTTCATCTATCTACTCTATTATAATAAAAGAAAGACAATTTGTGGTGCAAATTGGATAAATCTTTAAACGAATTATATTGCGATTATGTTTTCCACCCACATCCGATATTAATTGTCATATTTCACGTCCAATTACTTCTCAAATTTTTGGCGCCGACAGGTGTCTGGAGATTAATCAATGGACGTATGTCATTGTCAGGTCTAATTTGAATTTTTCTACTTTTCCCTAACCATCATCGATCTTTTACGACGCCTTTAGGATAATCAACACCAGGTGATTTATGATAGCGCTCGCGTATTTCCGTTAGCTTTTCACGATGAGATTAAGATAAGTGAAATTCTCAAGTACCTACATGTAGTTTTTGTGTAGTTTATGTTTCGAGATGTGTTCTGTTTTTATTTACAAGCAAAGACTTGCTTTGGTAGATATATAGTAGCAGTGACCCAGTAGTATTACTACCAAATAAATAAAATGTAAAATATTATTTTATTGAATTGTTATTACAGGGTATGATATAAAAAAAACTAAGATAGGAAAAAGTAGAAAAAACCAATTCTATCGTACACTTCCCAATATACAACACAAATTGTTTTTTTTTATGTACAAACATAGTCACATCAAACTCTAAGGTTAGTAGCGATATATAAACATATAAGATAATATAACACATAGACATAACATAATACATATTATATACAACAGATATAACACGATGTATAAACATAAGATTGAGGTTGATGCTATTTTTTTGGAGTTGTTGCAATTGAGTGGTGGAATTCTTATAATCCAAGTTGAAGATGAAGATATATTTTTGTATTGATATAAGGATGGAAATTGCTTCCATTTAAGTAGGTTCATTGCATGATAAACTTTCTGGGAATATGGGAGACTGAACTTTGAAGAGTCATTAGCCATGGATATGTCTAAAATGTTATTAATTGGAATTCTTTAATAACAGTTATACTAGAAGTGTCATTATGGGTTAATAGCTGCCTACGAACCTCTAGCGTTGGTTCATATATTTCAGCTTGTATGCTATTTATCGGAGTGGTTTAGTACTGTACGCTCCACGTATAATCCTAAGTAACGTATCCAAATAACGTTGTTGTGCTTACTTACTTTACTTTATCGTGTCCTGACATGTCATTCATAAAATTTCGGCCCAGTATCAGGCTATGTCGGTTCCATATTTTTTGGCGAGCCACAAATCTTCGAGGGTACATCGATGAGGACAGTTTCTGCATGTAAGAAGATGTTGCATATTGTGTGTTTCTCCACAGTCACAGTTCACATCATCTTGGTCGATTTTTCCCATTTTGCCATGTTTGATTTTTTACTGGAGCGACCCCCGTTCTTATCCTATTCATAGTTTTCCACGTTTTAAAGTCTAGGGACTGGCCGGTCCATTAAACCGTGGGAAGAGGAAAATATTCAGGTGGTTCATCCTGCACTGTTCCAAGGAAGTTTTTTTTAGATTTTAGTCGCTTTCGTCGTGTTCGAGCTTTGTATAGGGCATGCCTTTCGTCCGCGATCTGTTTAATTTTCTCTATGTGCTCTGCAACGCCTCTGCGTGTTGAGGATTCTGCAATACCCGCTGCTTTATATAGATTTAAGAGTGGCGTTGGTTTCATGCACCCAGTTACTATCCTGCATGTCTCATTTGGCGCAGTACCAACTTGCTTGCTGTGGGCAGATCTGCCCCAAACGGGGTACGAATACTCAGCAGTTGAGAAACACAGTGCCTGTGCCGTTGTTCTTAAATCGCCAGGACGTGCGCCCCATTTACTTCCCGTTAGCTTTCTGAGTATGCTGTTCCTAGTTGTTACTTTCCCTCTCGTTTTTATGCAATGTTGTCTGTAGGTGAGGGACGGGTCCCGAGTTACTCTAAGATATATAAGTTAGTTTGTGTGTTCTAATGTATTACCACTCCACGCAATTTGAAGTTTTTGCTTGGCTTTCTTTGCGCGAAGGTGGAAAGCGCAGACTTAGGTTTTAGAGGGATTGGGTCTGAGGAAATTCTGCAGGTAGTACGCTGTCATTGTTTTTAAGGCAGTTTTAAGTTTATTCTCCACTTCTTCAAAACTATTTCCTTGAGCACATATTGCAAGATCGTCAGCATAGAGGAAGTGCTTCGTTTCGGTCGGCATAGGTTGGTCGTTTGTGTATATATTGTAGAGCGTTGGTGCTAAAACACTTCCAGGTGGGAGGCCCTTGTTTTAAACTCTCCACCTACTTTCTTTACCCTCCAGCATAACAAAAAAAAACGTCTGTTTTGTGCCTTACTATGTCATAGGCTGCTGTCAAATCTACGAAAGCAGCCAATGTTATAAGTTTTTCTTCAAAGCCCTCTTCAATGTGTTCTGTTAGTGCGAGGACTTGACCGGTGCAAGATTTGCCGGGTCTGAATCCTACTTGTTGTGGGATAAGGTGCTTGTCGACATTTTTTTTTTCTATTCTGGCGAGTATCAGTCTCTCGTATATTTTGAAAAAGTGACACAACAGCGAGATAGGTCTGTAGTTACTGGGGTTTTCTGGGTCCTTTCCTGGTTTTAACAAGGGTTGTGCTGGCAGATATGCAGCACATCCGTAATAAATTTTGGAACAAATTAAGGATCTGTATAACATGAGTAGTCTTTTACCACCGACACTTTAAGTTTTGTGAGCTAGGTACTTTAACAAGTTAATGCCATTTCGACATAAAAAACTAACTGCTGGATTTCCAATTTAACTGTTGATCAAATATCACTCAGAAATTTTATTTCGTTTTTACCTATAGAAAAGATTTTGGTTTTCAAGCATTAGGTTCGGTTTATCCTCGATATGTCTTTCTGAAAATATTATACATTTTATTTACATAATTAATTTATGTTTTACATTTTCTTAATTTAATCTTTTGATAAATATATATTTTGATCCTAAATTGCTAATTTTTCTCTGCAAGATTTTGAAAAATCTCTAAACTTCCTCTGGATTTTCTATTTTGGTATTTCTTATATAAAAAAACTTTAGTTTAAGTAATATAAATCGAAAACATTTAGTCTTAAACTTCCATTTTAAATATCCATTTTATTATACTTTTTTAGTTTTTGTGTTTCCGTTTTAATTTAAAATTGTAAGAACTGCTGCAGACTTTTTACGGTTTCGTCGTAATTTTTCAACTGCCCTAATTGAATTAAGTTATTAAAATTTTTAACGATCCTATAACGGTTTTTATTCTGAAAATTCCCATTTAGTAAAATTTTTAAAAGTGTAATTTCTGTTCAGCCTCTCTCGATAATAAATAAATTGGTCCGTAATGGCATTATGCTATTTCTTTTTCGTCACTTTCTGAGAATTTACATATCGAAGAACGGAGCGTTTTCGGGTTTTAAATAAGAGTTGCTCATTATCATTTTTATATGTATTCTTTAATAAAAGTCTTAGAGAAATTTTTGCAATTTAAAAATATTGTAGATCGTCATCTTCGATTACGTATCCTAATATACAAAGAAACATAAAGGAACAACAAAAAGGTTTTTATAGGAACAAGGAATAAAATGTTAACTGAATATTCTGAATATCTAAAGTAAACAAAGCTTAATGGAAATAATATTATAAAATTGAAAGATTATATATATATATATATATATATATATATATATATATATATATATATATATATATATATATATATATATATATATATATATATATATATCCTTGTTAAAATTTAAGGTAAAATAAATGGTAATATGCTAAGAAGAACGTTAATTTTAATGCTTAAATTATTATCAAAATCGTGTGCAATTTGTAAAGTTGCACCAAGTGTCTCACCATCTTTGGTCCTTTCTGTCATTATTAGAATAATCCGTTGCTACGGAACACTCAAAAAAAGTTTTAAATATTAAAGAAGAATTTTGCAACGAAACATAACTCTTAATCTCGTTAAAGCAGCAGATAAACTAAAAAATACGTATTGTAAAAAATTATTCTGTACAAAGAATCCTAGAGGAACTGAACTCAACAGAGGTCGTTTTAGAAAGCTACAAGAAAATAATAACGACTTGACAAGAAGTAAAGTAAAAAATAATGATGCCTTTGGTGACTATCTCCCACAAGCCTTTTAACCAAACAACCTGGTATCTACACCTGAAGAATTGGAGTAAATAAATAGCACTAAATGAATTAGATAGGATGCTATCAACATGAAAAAGGAAGAAATAACAGCAATCTTATAAATTTTTAATGCAATAATAACAATATACTATTTTCTACGTCAATATAAAATTGCAGTTGAATTACGATACCAAAACCAGGAAGAAAACTAGAAGAATTAACATCATATAGACCCATAAATTTACCACCAGTGCTTTACAAATCTTAGAGAAATTAATAACAAATCAAACCATTCCTAGATAGCAAAAACTTCATCCTGGAACATCAGCTTGGATTTAGACAAGAACGTGGAATTGTAAAACACGTCCATAGATCAGTCTAAAATATCAACAGTAACAGTCCAAAGATCAGTCTAAAATATCAACAGTAACCTAGAAAATAAATAATATTACTAAGCAGCATTTCTTAAGTTAGGTACCTATACGCCAAATTTTCCATCTCAGATAATTCTTAGTTAAATAGTCAAAATGGTCAGACTTATTTCTAAGTAGTTACTATAAGTACCTAATAAATAAAACAATTATTTTAATTTATTATGCTTACATGGCATTTCTTATATTTTTGTCATATTTTGTAATCTTTGTTTTCCCTGTTCAAACCATTTGCTTTTTGCCCATTGGATAAAAGACTTAACCACGTCATTTATCGCATATTATTTTGACTGATAAGGTTTACTTAATTTTCTTCAGACTTTATTATTTTGTACATAGCTTTCATTTAGTCATCTTTTAACATTTCTTAAGCGTAACTAAACTATTACAACTATTATTTGATTTTAAATAGGAAAAGTAAATTATTGGATGGTACATCTGAAACAGGTTCAGTTAAAACTGATATATTTTTTTAAACCTACATGTGTATTGTACGTACATATTGCACTCAGTAACAGAAAAACGAATTTATTTTTTGTTGATTTTAAAGGTTTTCTCTTAGTGAAACTTAAAAGCCTTATAATCTTTTCTTTTGTTTAGTCCCTAGAGATGAATCAGATTTCTAGCGTTTGTATGTATTTGGAGAATAACATTCTTTTAAATAATTTGTATATAGTCTCCTGTAAAATTTGTAACGTATTGTGTTAAATAGGGTTAACGGGACACCTACCACCATTTCATGTACAATGTCATTCAGTGGTCGGATTTCCCGACAAACCGTGGGTAGATGGTTGAGCTTTAGTGCGCCTCATTAGCTCCGAACCGAATGCTTTTGTCTGTGAACTCTTGGCATTCACTACCTCAGAGCGTAGTTATTATTATTTTAGTGTGTATGCACATTCCCGCTTTCTGTAACGAGATGAACTGATGATTTATTCACCGTCGAATATTCGCATCAACCTGACACCATGTATGACTGCAACGCAACTTTGAATAATTTCCATTAGGTTAATCCACTAAACTGGCCGATTGCACTATTACAATTTGATTTTAGGCTTTCATTATTATCATTGTTTAAAAGGCATTCATTTGTTTTATCCCAAATATATAATTTAAAATATCAATATGCCCATAATAAACGATTCTGTAAAATTTCTTGGTATTTTTATAGACAGCAACCTTAAATAGTCCCGTCATATCGATTTGTTAAGTAAGAAACTAGCCACAGCTTGCTATGCAATAAGATCTGTTTCGAAGGAAATCAATTTAGCATCTTTCAAAATAATATATTTTTCTTTTTTCGAGTCTCATCTTCGATATGGTCTTCCTTTTTGGGGTTCTACTACAGCTATCCAATCTGGTGTTATTTTTAATTTATACAAAAGAGCAATACGGTATCTTTTTGGGCTCAGTAGAATAACACATTGTAAAAGGTACTTCAAAAATCACGGGATTTTACTTCTTTCCTCTTTAATTTGGGATCTTAATTCGTAAACCTAAGGACCTAATCATGACTACTAGACCATAAATTCAACCTTTGACGAGTATTTACCGATCCCGTCCACTGAGTAAAAAAATCTATATTATATTCTGCAAAAAAATTATACAACCATCATACTTTGCAACTAAAATCTACAAATTTTCTTCCTAAGTTCCATAAAATGACAAAAGCCTATCTATGGTAAAGACCATATTATTCAGCGGAAGAGTTTCTTAACGAAAAACTAAGAAATCAAAGTACTTTTATGTACAAGTATCTAAAGTATTTTGATATATATATTAGGGTATCACATGCAGCAACTTAAACTTATTAGTTTGTAAGGTTTTATTATGCAATTTACAATTTAGTGAAATTTTGCAATGGATTGTATATTTTATTATATTTTATTTTGTGATATTTATGAGTTATGTAATTTTAGTAAATTTTTAATTTTTATTGTTATTTTTCTGACTTTTTATAAGCTTTGTAAATAAAATTGTACAACTTGTACGATTGTACAACTTGTACTTTTATACAATTGTATAAAATTGTACAACTTTCAGTGACAATAAAGCATATTTTTATTCTCTTCTATAATAATATAGTTTAGATCCCAGCTAATTCCAATACAATACAACAATTGATAGCAGTCTTTATACAGCATAGATAATTTTCTTCTTTGTTTTACCCGTATGAGTGAAGATCTTTGGTTCCAGAAAAGCGTCATCTCTTTCAGACATATCACTACAAACATTCATATCTCAGGTGACCATTTAGCTTTACCGCCTTTCTTATTTTTAATTGGATTACAGTAGCTAAAAGTTTCTCTTCAGTGGGTTTTACTAATTACTCAAACTTGACAAACTAAATATCTTATATTTTATACTTTCTGTCATTTTATAAAATCAATTTTAATTAAAAGTCTCTATCGGACATAGATAATCTTTCATATTTATTTTATAAATATTTGCTTAAATATAGGTTCTCAACATATCGACATAAAATTTTATTTCATATCTTCTATTTCGTGATAAGAAACTATCAATTTTAAACCGTAAAGCGACTAGCTTTTGCAGTGACTACTTAGATATAGTATAAGTACAACAATCCATATTGCAATAAGGCAATAAAGACTCTTCATTTATATCTCTTATTATGACAGTGTGAACGACGTAACCTAGAAAAGTAGATGTTGGCTTCTGTCCAATGCCATATTTACTGGACATAACAAAAATATATTGCGCGGTTTATATATGCCCCATTTATCTGTTTAAAGTTTCTTATCGTATTTGGTTTTCTTCCTTAAATAGTGTTGTATGCCCGATCAATAATTCTGAAATATTTCGAGCTTATACCAAAACCTTATTACGAAAAACAAAATATACCAATTTTCACTGCATTTTTAGAAACATCGAAGAGTTATTACAAACTTATTTTTCTTTTTGTAAATAATAATAATCTGTCAAAAATTGAGCTATGATATGGTTCTCAAAATGCTTCCAATCAACGTTTTATTTTCTTAAAGAAAGTTTATTTTCGTTTTCTAGGTGATCTTTATTACATAATAAAAGAATTCCTCGTAGACTATTGTTACAATAACCTTCTGTAACTAACGATTTATTTTATAAAATAGCTTGCACAGATATTCTGCCACTGATCACATTACTGTCTGTATATTAGATTAGCGTCAAAAATAAAATAGTTTATATCATAACAAACCGAAAAGAAATAATCAAAGACATCGGAGTACTCAACAAATTTTCGATAGGAAGCGACCACAGATTAATCCGAGCTAAGATACTATTAAATGTCAAATTGGAAAGAACAAAGTTGATCCGAAAAACAAAAAAAAAAAAAAAGAAATGTATTCCCCCAGAAAATAACGACCTCTATAAAGATATACTAACCAGATATATACAAGACTTGCAAGACGAAATAGAAGATGTAGATCAAGCAAATGATGGCATAATGACGGCTCTAAAAGAAACGGAAAGGGAGTGCTGCCCGACCGTTCTGACCCATGAAGAAAAACTAAGCCAAAATACCAAAGAGCTAATAGGTAAAAGAAGACAGCTGACGGAAAACTACGGCTCCAACTACACAACAATGAAGAAATTAAATAAATACGATCAATTCGAAAAGACGTAAGAGAAAACAATACAAGAGAAATAACTAAAATAACTCAAGAAAACAAAAGTTTAAAAGTTTTGAGGCGAAATACGAACAACACAAAGAGCTTTAATAGAGCTTATAAATATTAGAGCTCCAGGAAACAGTGGTATAATTGCCGAGCTTTTGAAAACAAGCAGGACAATAACAATCTTAACACTAACATTTGCTATTTAATAGATGTCTTCATAACAGTTAAATCCCCAAAGACTGGACTGAGAGTCTAGTAATAGTGCCCCATACAAAAAAGGGGACAGTATAGTTGGGACCTATATCGTTGCTCAGTCAAGTGTACAGACCGTTTATGAGAATTATTAACAACCCGTTGACTTGCAAAATTGGATAATTACTAACTGGTAGAACAGGCTTGATTCCGCAAAATATATAGTTCATCACACCGATATCTGATAATAAGAACAATAAGAACAATAGAGAAGACGAATGAATACTAACTAGCCATATTTTTAGCTTCGTAGACTATGAAAAGGCACTTGACAATATCGAGATGTGGACCATAAAACAAAATATATAATAATAGTTGTCGAATAGATTCAAGATATAGGCAACTAATACCTAATATATTTAGAAACGCTCCTCTGATAATACCAATCCCATCCTGATTAAGAGAAGAGTTCGACAAGGCAACGTGAAATCACCAAAGCTGTATAACTTAGCCCTAGAAGATGTCTTTAGAACTACGAATTAATCAAAATATGGCATCAACAATATGGCAACAGTTAAACCACCACAGATTCGCTGACGACATCGTGATCATAGGGAGCACATTTGATGAGATACAAAGTATTGTGGAGCAACTAGTAAACAGCTCCCATTAAGTCGGGTATAAATGAATTTGACAAAACCAAAACAATGGTAAACACAGACTACTCCAGACACATAAACAGAAATCGCACTGAGACAGAACAAGTCAAAACATATATTTACCTAGGCCAACTTCTGAAACTTGACAAAGAAAACCAAAGTGCGGAGATCACTAGAAGAGCAAGACTAGCATAGGCAGGATTTGGAAAACCGAAGAAGAAAACTGTTTAAGAAGTATTATTAACATGTTTTTACTATACTTGGATTTGTCTTTTTTGTTTGTTTTTGACTTTCTCTTGTTAGTGCAACTTATCTGTTTCCCTCTAGTTTATTTTTTTTAAACCATTCGTCTTATTTACTAAACTTTTCCACTATTGAATAATGTTTGTCAATATATTATTCATTTATTTCATCTATATTTTTAGAGAATTGTACTAATTTTACAAATTTTGATTTATATCGAACCACATCAGATCGAACAAAAGTCCGTTATTTTTGTCACTATCTAATTAAATTCTTAAATTTTATAAACAAAAATTTTGTATTTTCTGATCTCTGCCAATTTATAAATATTTACCTTAAGTATCTACAGTTTTATTACCTATTAATGAAAACTGATAATCGTTCTCAAGGTTTTTATTGGTTCGTGCAAAATACTAGCTCCTTAATTGACTTCACAGAACATTGATTTATATTTAGATGTATTTGGCGTATATCCGAATAAAAGATCTTATATCTTTTTATGATTACAACTTGTATACCTACCATATAAAAAACTCTTTATTTTTTTTATTCTTCAAAACTATAACTTCTGCAAATTCTATTCACACAGTCAAAAAAACGGTATCAAAGTATAAGCTGAAAAACGACCACTATGCCTTTATAACTTTTACTGACAGATTAAATTAAATTCGGCGCGATCTCCCTCGAAATCCAATTTTATCCCAATTTATGACGTATACAAATGACCGAAGTTGTAAGTTGTGATCAAAAGTTTCTCGCGCTGACCTAAACTAGTTACGTTGTTAGCAGCCGAAAGTGAAAGTTCCTTCCACAACAGAAACCGGATCCCACGCAAACTGCTTATATGTTATAAAGTTTCGGTGATTATGATCGTGTCCAGCCGATAAGAGCATAATAGGATTGCGGTATTTTTTTATGAATCCATGAAGTTTATATTTTACCAACAAAATAAGAACTATAAAATATGTCTGATAAAATACAAAAGGGACAAATTTAGGCTTCCAAGAAAATTTTTTGTGGTACCCAAAACCGAGGGTTTTAGGAATCTAGCATTGAACTGTAAACCAATAAAAATAAATAGAATTGTGGCTTTGTTATGGATTTTATACTGTGTCAAATATTGCTTAAGTTTGAATTGCCTTTAACGCAAGCATATAACGAATGACTAAGAAAAAAGCAACGGGTCTTTCAGATTTACTCACTGTGGCAGCAAAAGCAAATTCAGATGAATCTGTTTCAACACTGAGAAGTTATTTTTTTTTCCATGGTCCATAGAAGTGCATTAGCTATATCAGTTCTCAATTCCTCAAAAGCAAATACCGAGTCTGGACCTATGGAAATGGAACTTTCTTGCTATCTCTAAGACCCCTAATTTTTGCTGAAAAATTATTAACTTATTTTGAGTAATGTGAAAACCTTCCAACTTTTAGAATCATTAGGAACTGGTAAATTTGGTAAAGCCTTCAATCTGTCTGAATCAGGTTTCATTGTAGAGTTTTTTATTGTATATCCCCAAATTATTTATTATATAATTATTATATAATAAAATATCTTAATTATTATAATAGCCCATATTTTTTAACGACACATAAAAAATTCTGTAAATTCAAATCATGGCTATCTTGATCCACACCACCAACTATTATCATCATCGTCATCTAAATAAGCGTAAACACGTAGATTTTCTTGTTTAATGATAGAATCAATAGCTTTCTGAAAACATGATACTCCATTGGTAAAAGGATACGACGGAATTGGTAAAGGCATCCATTTGCCTTGAAAGCTGTTAATGGTTTGTCAGATACCTGAATTGGTTTTTGATGATACGCGAATTTTCAATCAATTGAGCTTTATATTTTGATATCTTCTCTGTCACTAGTGAATCGATATTCGGCAAAGGATTAACATCAAGTAATGTAAATCTATTTATTGTTTGAGAGTAGTCAACTACCATGCGGCGTTTATGATTTTCCGAAGTTACAAAATCTTGGGCCCTCCAAGATGATTTACTCTCTTCAATAATTTCTTCTGTAAGAAGAGGTTTTATTTCTTGTTTAATAAATTCATCATCTCGTTCTGTGAATGTCTGCGAGATTTTGAACTATACGATGGTCACTAATAGTTGTTATGTTGTTTGTTGTTGCTACGTCTTTAAATATTCTTTTGTTGTTTGAGCAAAAATAGTCTATTTCATTTTTGCTAGTTCCATTAGGTGCCATCTTTAACCACTTTTTGTTATTCTTTTCTATGAAAGTTATTCATGTTTTCTTGTCTTCAAGTCTTCAATTGTTCTTCCAATTTTGGCGTTAAAATCTCCCATTAATATTATTTTAGGATTGTTTTCGTCTATAGCTTTTTTAATCATCATCATTCATCATCAGTTGTCCCTATCCATCGCCTTTCTCTGCCAAGCACGTATTCCCCTATTTCTCATGTCTTCATTAGCTTCTAGCTTTTTTAAGGTCTTCGTAAAAAGTATACATTTCGTTATTAGTTGTTTTTTAAGTTGGAGCATAAATATGAACAAACTGTATTCTGGTTTGTTAATTTAGTTTTAAGATCAACTATGTAACCCTGTCCTGATCTCCTCTTCTTATTGATTTAAAAACGCACCTCACCGAACTATAGTCTTTCCTTCCTTTATAGTAAAATCTATTGCATAAATATCTCCACGTAACTTAGCAGAGTATGCGGCGGTTGGGAGACCCCCCTCCACTCCCACTCTGACGTCACAAGCCCCGCCCACTGACGTCACAAGCACCGCCCACTGACGTCACAAGCCCCGCCCACTGACGCCACAAGCCCCGCCCACTGACGTCACGTCTGATACTAGTTAGATTGCTTCTGCTATACGTCTGCTATACGTTAGATTGCTTCTGCTGTACGTCTGCTATACGTCTGATATACGTATGCTCTACGTCTGATATGCATCTGCTATACGTCTGATATGAGTTAGAACGCGTCTGATATGCGTTAGATTGCGCCAGGTATACGTCTGCTATATGTTAGATCGCGTTAGTTGATGTTTAAGCGTTTAAACTACGTTTTAAGTATATTAATATAGCGTAATTATCGTTTCGGCAATTTCTTGTGTCTGTTTTTATCTTGAGGTAATCAGTATCCTCTCACCTTTCGTTTGACGCCTTATACGTTGCAATCGGACCAATAACAACGGAGATACGATGTAATACCGTTTTGTGATGTCTTTGCGTTTGTTTTTTTGTGTTATCGTATTGGATATCCCCTCCTTTTTCATTTAACGTGTTACACGTAATTATCTGGTTTAATAATGTAGCTCATTAGTCTAATTAATCGATATTCTGAGCATTTTCTTTGCGTTTGTTTTGTATCCTAACATATTCATTACCACCTCCCCTTTCCATTGATACCTTGCACATTGTTGAACGTTGAGCCGTTTAGACGTTACAAGTTAAGTGTCCTTTTGGCAATGTGTCGTCATGTTTTTTCTGTGTCTACGTACTTCTGACCCATCCCCTTTCCATTCATACCTTGCATGTTGTTGTACGTTGAGCCGTTTCGGCGTTACAAACCTATTTCCTCTTTGACCGGTCGCTATATTTGATTTTTGTCATTGTATTCTTTACGTTATATTCTTTCCAGCGATACATGAATTGCTTTGACTTTCTAACTATACCCTGTTTATTACTTAATCTATACGTAGTTCTATTGCCTTTGTATTTTATACGTAACACCACTGTCCTCGTTTGGGGCATTCCTACGTCACCATTGGTCAGATGTTTACTTGGGAGCATTTCTATGCCATCATTGGTCGAGGGGCGTGGGGCATAAGGATACGTATTGGTCGTTACACATCGGGGCGTGGGGCCATAAGGATGCGTATTGGTCGAGGCTTCGTTCTCATTGTGTCGAGGGGCGTTTACATGTCACCATTCAGGCGTTTATTTGAGGGGCGTTCCTATGCCATCATTGGTCGATACACGTCAGGGTGTGGGTATGAGGATACGTATTGGACGGGGCGTAGAGATATGAGTATACGTAAGCTTGATAGACGAAAGAAGAAGAAGAATTGACGCTATCTTCACGTTTGAACGATTACAGACGAAAAGAAGAAGAATTGACGCAATCTTGACGTTTGAACGATGTCATACTAAAAGAAGAAGAATTGACGCTATCTTCACGTTTGAACGATGACATACGAAAAGAAGAAGAATTGACGCTATCTTCACGTTTGACGTATGACAGTTGACAGCTGTCAGCCGCCATATTGATGGGCGGGGCATGCGACGTCAGTGGACGGGGCTTGTGACGTCAGTGGGCGGGGTTTGTGACGTCAGAGTGGAAGTGGAGGGGGGTCTCCCAACCGCGCATACTCTGCTTACCCTTCTCCTCTTCTTTTAATTTATGATAGTCCCGTGATGTCGAATTCCTCTCCTAATGTGTAGAGGTTTTGTTCTTTTGCCATGGAACAAATGTTTTGATGCTATATAAAGTTGTTTATTGTTCTTCTTTTTCTTCAATGACAAGTTTCCTCTCCCCCTAGTATCCTTGAGGCAGGCCGTTGCTTCGATGTGGGACTATGAAATAAAATTATCCCACCACGGTGGCTTATCATTATACGAGTATTTAGCTAATTGAATAGTCCAAATAAAAATACTCTATTCTTTTTTTTAATTCCTTTAGTAACATTTTATAAAGTCAACAGATAAAAAAACAAATAAATAACGAAGCTAAAAAACATTCTAATTTTGCACGATAAGCAATTTTTTTAATTTCCCGTTTCAGTTCTAATATGCAATTTATTTTTATGCAGACACCATAACATACAGGTTTTTTAAAAAGGATATTAGAGTTTCCAATTGAGCACCTGTAAAAGAAACAAGAAATTAGACATATCTTTTATGCCAACATTTACAGAATGAAATGAGAACAAATTAAAACAATTAAAAATAATTATTCTATAATTATTTTACATAATATAATTTTTTGAAAGGAAAAAGTCTTTATAATACTAATAATTCATTATTTTACCTTTGTTTACAGTCTGTACATGACCAACCTGTTCAAATATCGGATGATCTGCAAAATCTAGGTAACCAGGAGAATGGTAGTGTTCAAAAACAATAATATCATTTACTCCTTTATGTAGGAATGGAGCAGGTAGATAAAGAGTTTGTTGTGGACCAATAAAAAAGTGTCTACCTAATACAAAACCATTAACGATTGTGATCCCTTTGACCCAGGTCATTAAAGACACAAAGGTATCTTTTGGCTCTTCTCTTATATTTAATGAAAATTTATAAAGTGCTGGGGTATCTGTAATGTTACCTACAGCTTTCCAGTTATTTAGATTTTTGTTCCAGCTAGTTTTAAATTCTAAAGGAATGATCGTCCAGTGCGTTAGTTTATTTCCGTTAACAAAAACGTCATCAGTAAGGCCTTTGTATTGTTGGAATTGATCTAAGGCGCCATAACCGCATCTTCCAAAGTTCTCAACAACTAAATCTAAAGTAGCGTTTTGAAGTTCTGTATTATTCAGATTTAAGGTAGAGTTGTAGAGCTTCCAGAAACCAAATCCTTTAATACTCTCTGCGGTGACAGGTGCAGGTGATACCAACTTTCCATTTAACAAAACAAGTACGGTGTCTCTCACATATCCAGATATTTTTAGTACAGAATTTGTTGATAGATCCAGATTAGTCTGTCTATAAACAATATAGCCGTAACTTTGACCAGCATTGTTATTTATAGGTAGCTTTTCCATCGATAAAATATTTTCTGATATTATTTTTTCGTTTGATTCATTAATTATGTCTGCTAGTAATATTTGTCCCTGGGCTATAATCGACGGGTACTTTACAGGAGCTGTGATGTTTGGTAGTGGTGGTAGTTTGGTTTTAACTGGATTTCTGGCAATTATCTCATTTGAGATTAAGGTGAATTTGTTGCCAATATTACCGTATTCAGAGATTGGAGAATCATAGTCGTAACTGGTGGTGTCTAGTTGAAGTCCAGAATTGTCCATTCCCCTCGTGTCATCGTTGGCACCATTCATGAAGCCAAAACTAGTACCACCTATAACAAAAAAAATAGTGTTATTAATTTTATCATTTTAAAATATATATATGGGATGTCCCACTGAACTCAAGTAGTATTTTTATCAAAAAAAATAGTTGCATAGGTTAAAAAAAATTGGGGTTAAATGTCCTCCGTGGCGTTGCTTTAAAAAAAAAAAGAAAATTATACCAGCAAGAAAGGAATAAATACCACAATTCAATTTTTCTCTGGTCGTGTGGCATCTAGAAGCGATATACTGAAAAAATATATCATTTTTTAAGATATTTTCGGTATAATATTTTTATGGTTGAGCACACCTCGTTAGTTTTCTTTGTCTAGGTATATGACAAAAAGTTTCTGTATTAACATATTAGTTCATTCTGTACAATTGTTAATAAAATATTTAGATTAGATAATCTTTATTTAAAGTGATTTCTAAATTTCTATTTGTGGATAAACTGTTTTTAACTTAGTTATCTGTGTAATTAAAGGTTTAAATGTAAATAATTTTTATATTTATTGAATGTTTACAGTATTTTAATCTTTTTTAACGTATTACATGATGTTTGTTTTTCATCGTTTTTGTATGAGTACGTTTTTGTTAATGCATAAGCATATTCTTGTAAAAGCCGTATGGCCAGATTTTCAAATTATTAACATCCGAAAACCCAAAAAAAATACTAAAATCGTATGGGAGATTTTGGTAGGTGTGAATCTACTTCAACTTTCGGTTGACTTTGCTGAATGATTAGTATCAAATTCTTGTAAGTTGTGTTATAGAAATAAACTAAAAGAGGAGTTTTATTGAAAAGCTTTGTTACGGCTTTAAAAACTTAATTTTCACTTCTTAGTCAGGAAATGTCAAAGTGGTGTACATAGTGAAAGGGAAAAGCCAATTTAAGAAACCTCAACAACGCAATAAAACGAAAATGCAAGGCTGATAAACAACAATACTATCGCAATATATATGTAAAAGAATTAAGAGCCACGATCAAAACAATCAGTAAATAGAACTATTTAGAAAAATACGCTTCATAACAAGATACTTTAAAACCAAAACTTAAGCCGTTGAAGACCACACAGGAACCCTGAGAACCACCAGAAAATATAAATGCACATTATATTGTTGGGATCTATATAAAGATGATAAACGCCAGTAACTTGTTCTTCAAACCCCTAAAAAATCGAAAAAGAACCCAATATACTCAAAAATCTGATAAGACTGGCGATCAGTAATATAAATATAACAAAGCACATGGTCCAGATATGATAACACCAGAAGTTCTCAAAGTCACAGACGAAATCGGAATAAAATTGCTTCATTTGCTCTGTAACAAAATATGGCATTTCAAGTAATAGCTTAGCGATTGGACAAAATCTACGATAATAACAATACATAAATACATAAAAACGCCTGATTCCGTAAATACAATAACTATAGAACCATCTTCAATATCTCACATGCCAGCAAAATAATGTTACACATAAAAAATACGATACTGAAAACTTTTATACAAAGGGAAATACTAGAAAATCTAGGGATTTTAACATTCCACTACCCATTTGCTTTATAGATTATCGCAAAGCATTCGACGGTGTCAAATGGCAATACTTATATACTAAAAGAAGTAAGCGTACTAAAACACGTAATTTAGCTTATAACTGAACTGTACGAATACACTACTAGAACCGTTAAACTGTTGAAACACTCTTAAACGAATTCCATTTAGAACAAGGTATCAGACAAGGATATATACTGTCTTCACATCTACTACTTCATATATATGGGGAGCATATTATGAGAAAGGCGCTTGAAAGATGGGAAAAGGGCGTCTCAATAAATGGTTGAAAAATGAAAAAAAAAATACGTTTTACAGATGACACCATGTAAGGAATTCTGTGGACCGACCATAGAACAAATAATTCAATTTCAAATCAACTAACGATCAGCAAACGGATCTTCAGTAAAATCCATTTCCAACAATTAAAATAGTTAGAATATGTTATGAGAGTAGACACAAAAAAAGGAAAAAAATTATTATCCAAGGAAAGGTAGAAGGTCGTAGACCACGAGGAAAATCGCCACCAAGATGGATTGATCAAATTACAGGAATATGTCAAATACTTCCGCATGAGTTAAAAAAACTGAAAAGAGACAATTGACCAGAGAAATGACCAGAGACAAATTTAGAGACGCACAACACACGACATCACGATGACCACCACACTTCCTCCGGGGGGGTCAGAACTGAAGAGAGACGGCCAGTAAATCGCTACATACATCATATTAACATAAGCTTTTTTCCTTTCTCCTTCTTGAAGGAGATGTCCCACAAAGAAAACCAATCATAAGCTGCTTCAACTATGTAGGCATTTGGAACGCCACAAATATCTTCACAAAAAGGAAATGAAAGTAAAAAAGCCATAGGCAAACTTTCCCTAAAATAATCAATAATACTACAATTCTTAAGAGAAGAAATATTCAAGCTATTCGCAGTTGATTATAATGCACATAGGTGCAGAGGAAAGTGTACTGTTTATTAAAACATGCTATTGTTACTAAATCCTTATATATCCTTAGTAAAAACGAATGGAAAATGAATTTTAAAATCTTTTAAGTTAGCGTCTACTTTGTTGTCTTTTTTATTTTCAAAGCCTAGTTTCGGAGAAAAGAAGAAAGCTGTAGGAGCAAATAAATCGAAAAACTGCCACAGCTGTCAAATGTACAGCCAGTATCGGAATGTCAAACTCTGTAAAGAACGTGAAAAAGGCTATAAAATGCTCATCAAACTAGAAGATAAACCCACTTGGACGAAAAAAGTAAGAGAAATAAATACTTAAAACGGTGTTATCTGGTTGGACAATGATACACCCTGAAAAATATGAACTTTTACATCTGATCATTCAAGAAAAGATCCAATGTAAACGTGCTCCTGGTAGAAGAAGAACATCATGGTTAAATAATTTAAGACAATAGTACGGAAAATGGACTTATTTATACCTGCTATCAATACAGCCACGATAGCGAATATGGTAGCCAACATCATATCCAACGATCGATAATGGTCATGGAACTAGAAGGAAAATAGAAAAGCTGCTCCAAGAAGAATAGAAAAAAAAATATCTCTTCAAGACATTAAGTCTGTATATATTGAGTTTAGCTTCATCAGCGGTTTAAAACTTTTTCCAAATGTGTCCAGTGAATACGTTCCGATGACCTTATTTCGGTGTTGCCATCTTCTAAAATCATAACACTCTCGGTCACTGTGACCGTTTTCGCCAAAGCAATGCTACAAACCCAATTAGTGCAAAATATGATTATCCTAATCCTCTTCAGTTCAATTTGATATAACGTGTTATCTTTGTCTAACTTTCGTTTAATTAACATTTTATACAAAACGATTCCATACTTTTACATGCATTACACTGTGGTTTCCTATTTTATTCGGTTTCCTGTTATACCCGTTCATATTATTCTGGTATCATGATTCAATAAACTGTAATGGATTGCATTCTGTGCGGCACGTTTATATTTAATTAACAATTACACAAATGAATCTGACTGAGTGATGCGTTCCATTAAACGAGACGGTGTATGTCCCAACTAAGTTGAATTCATCAATGATTACAAATATTTTTTATCGATTGCAGAAATTCACAATTCATTGAATAAGGTTATTGAAAACAATACTTTTTTTGAGATTTTTACATATAACTTGCTTTTTCTTTAATTCTTTTTACTGTCAATGCGGTTACATATAGTTGGTCCCTATGAGATTGTAAAATTTTTATTTTTATATAATACTAGTTGACTGTATCATCTTAGAATTAATAAATATTCTGGTCAATTACAAAAATCCAAAAAAATTTAAAATATTAAAATCGGTATAGCCATTCTTGAGTTATAAATGGTGAATTAACAACACGATTTGCGAATTTTTTTTAGGTGTTAAAAATATACACTGGTTACTTATTTTACTTATTTTATTTTAATTTTATTTGATTTGATTGTAATCAAAACATGGATCACAAGATCCAAAGAACTGACAGATGAGGACCATAGAAAAGAGGAAATGCACAAAGTTAAAACAGCTATAAGAAAAAACTGCTTCTCCACGTCTACCATTGAAAGGGTACAGAAATTACGAAACAAAATCAAAGATCCAGGAGAAGGAAAAACCCAATTGGAAAAACCACCCTGCCATATAATAAAGGACATAACAGATTAAATCTGTCTAGATTCTTATAAAAATCTTAATAGATTTAAGGTATGGAAGATACGTAATAATCTGCAGAAGTTATAGTGGCGCAAGCATATATTCAGATCATAAAATAGTGATCTCAACATTGAGGGCTAGAATTTCAACCACCAATAAAGAAAATAAAATGGATAAAAAAAATGTAATGTGCAAAAGCTGATAAATGCGACAATTGCAGAACGGTACTAGGAAAACATCACCAATAGGCTAAGGAATCAAAATGTAATATAGACTCTTACTAGACCAGAATTAAGGAAGATATTGAAGCAGCAGCGAAAGATAAACTAGGAGCAGAAATTTGTGCCAGTAAAAATCATTGATTTGAAGAAAAGATGATACACAAAAAAACCAAACCACCTAAATGAGAAATTACGCTTGTAAATGGAGCGTATAAAATATTTTCCACAGTACTATGTCACCGTATGGCACCATATACAGAACAGATAGTACGAAAATACCTGGGTTTCAGAAAAAGTAATACGGATGTTACAAAGCACAACCACTGGTTCAATATATAATAAATCAGTGCAAATCCTTGCCTCAAATACAAACTCTTCTCTTGAGATAATAAAAATCGTTTGATTCGTTGCTTGAACTACAAATTTTGCAATATTACAGTTGAAAATATAAGATTTGAAAATAGCATTGTCAATATTTATGGTATTTTTATTTGAAGCTTATCTAAAATCAATTAATTTTCTCACGAGAATCTGTATCCGACAAGTATTTTAGGGTAATTAGATTTAAATTCGCCAATTACTGGTTACCAATAAGTAAGATAATGAAAAACTTGTTTATATATGAAGATTTCATCCAATAACTCCTTGTCACTTTCCTCTCGTGTTCCTCTTCGTGCTTATTTAATGGAAACCCGCGGCGTGCTTTCATAAACTTAAAAAAATGCAAAGTGTTACATCGATCAGTGTTTCAATTTCCAAACGTTACCTGTCCCATATACGTAGATTCGTTCGGCGCCCAAATGGAATTTCAAATCAGTTTCGTCAGCATCGGGGGAGCGTAAATTAGATGCAAAAAAATGATTAATGATGCCAACCAACCTTCAATATATAAACACTATATCTCGATACTCTCGCAGATAAAAATCAACTCAATTTTATGATTAAAATTGTGAAAAATCGATATCAATGCTACAGAGATATAATTATTATCGATCAAGAAATCCATTAAAAAAGAAAAAGATAGTTCTCCGGGATAGTTTTTGTGGAAAGTTTTGGAAAGTTTTTTAAGTTAAACTTCAGTGTTGAAGTTGAAGTTAAAAGTCTTGATATAATTGAGGCAGTTTTTACGAATTTTGCAAAATTATAACTTGTTTAAGATACCGTATCTCCAACATGTATCTAATGCTTTGCTAAATCAAAAAATATTGCGATACAGTATTTTGTGTTGCTAAAAGGATTCGTGAATATTACTTTCTAAGTCTAATATGTTGTATGTGCCAGATCAGTTTTGTTGTAAACCGTCTTGCTCATTTATAAGTAAATTTAAATTTTATCCATGCCAAATCAGCCTTGAGTTGATAATTTTTTCTAGTAGCTTGCCGAATGCACAGCTTAGGCTGGTTGTTTAATATTAACAGGGTGTAGACGAGATTTTGTGGCTTTTGAAAAATGGAGGAATGGTAAATTTTGACCAAATAAAAGGGATATTATTGCCATTGCAGGTGAAATGAAATAATTAAAGCAAACGAGGAAAGGTATTTTAGAAAAACCGTGGGACGTCATATGGCCCAGGACTTGTTTCTTTTAATTCCTTAAGTATGTTATTTAGTTATTGTAAAGTAAGACGAGCATTTAATGGAATGTTGAAAGTTTTTAAGAAAGAATTTAAAACTTTCCACCAATAGTTTATTTTCCCAGAGAACTGAGTCCAATTTATCGTTGGAGGATATTTGTTTGAAATTGTTAGCTTCTCTCAAGCAAGATATTTGTTTGCCTATTTTGAGACTAGTTATTGTAGGTCACCCTTCTATGCCGGAAATTTTTCGTATGTTTCTCCACGACATATTATAAAGGACATATTTTTGGCCTAACTGGATTTTTTGTTTGATTAATTTTTTTATTGATTTTTGTAGTTAATTTTATTTTCTTCTAACGTCTATGCTTTTTATATTTATTAAAATAGCTTCTACTAGCACGTACGGCTTATTAGCACTCCGAATTTTGAATTGCCTTTTGATCTCCATTGTACTTGATGGATTTTAAGAAACATGGATAAAGCTTTGAAAAATCTCTAGTTAAACAATAATTTCAATGAATCTTTAAGTGCTTTTAATGGTCTCATCAGAGGATTATAGTGTTCTTAATATTTTACTTACCTACAAACATGTACATATTTATTGATGCCGGAAAATCTAAAATTGCTTTTAGATATGGTAAATAACCCTCTCCTGACGTAGTATGATGGTTTTCACCCCAGTGGTCGAACCATCCTGAAAAGAATTATAAAAAAAAGTTATTTTCATGCTAAGATTTTTATGAATGTGTACTATTTTATTTCCTCGATGGCTGCTGGGAATAATAGCATAGAAATGAAAGAAAAATATCTTTTAACGATTTAACTTTCAGATTGGATTAAACTGTACAAAATAGATCAAACTTTAATAACAATATAATCCAATTCAATCAAGATTTATTTGTCTTCTCTTTGTTTTAATTGTTTTAATATTTTATAATATTGTTTTGTAACCGTAAATACCTGTATATGTCTCCATAACCATATTCGGTTTGTTGGGCTGTCGACTGTGCATAGTTTTTATCCCATTTGTAATTTGTGACATACTTCCAACGTTAGCAGTCTGCAACACTCCCGGTATAATTCCATGAAGATAATCTGGAGCATCAGCTGTGTATAGCAGCTCGACTATACCGTTGTCAATAAATAACTTTCTGAGTGTATTGAGGTATACTGGATCGTCTATGGAGAGACTTGCAAACTCGTTTTCGATTTGGAAACCGACTATTGATCCCCCTCTTTGGAACTGAAACAGCGCCAATATGGGTAGTAACATGTTAAACCACCTGAAATCAAACAAAGTTTGTGCCACTTTATTTTTAATTATACAAGTAATTTAATCAATTGGAATAAAAAAAATCCATGACTAGAAGTGATTTAATTAAATCACAAAGATTTTGATAATAAGACAAGTCAAAAGTTTAGTCAGCGTACTCTATCTAAAAAGTAAAATAAAGTGGAAAAGTGGGAAACGTTGTGCTTTGAACTGTCTTCTCAAAGAGAAGACAATAATCTAAAGGCACAAAAATCACTAGGCTATGTGAGAATGTTGATAAGAACACTGGCCAGAAGAGTATCAGGTACAAAACACTCTGGTCCAGAGATGAGAGTTCCAAAAACGCAACCGGAAACAATCATGAATCCGAAGGCTTGTTCGAACATAACTCTCACTGGGACAATATACCCAGTTAAACACATAACAAAAAAGTTTTTTGGTATATCACCAAATATCAGTTATTTTCTGACCTAACTTAACAAACAGCAAGTACTTAAGTTTAACGGCTCACCCTGTGGCTTACTCTTATTTTATCTTTCAAATAATGCACTACAACTATCATTCAATAACATCACAGCATTATACCCTGCCTTTTACACTAAACTGTTACACATTTACACTAACTCAAATGTTTTTGTCCTTATGAGTCTTCTCTTTAGTTCAGTGTTATCAAGAAGCTGGATTGCCTCGATATCCACATGACTATGTTTCCATACCCTGGTCCTGGTGAAGGTTGCTCTTACGGATATACCAAGGAATATCAACAATGTGGTACTTTATTTTGAAATCTCTGCTACGGCCACAGAGTTGGCACCCATATACCCATACTGGCCTCAGTACTTGCTTGTAAATGGATAATTTAATATGAATGGATAATGTTGAATTTTTTTTTAATCAGCGAATACAATTTCTTATATCTAATATCAAGCTCCCCTCTTTTCTTTTTGACCTGGACTTTCCAGCTCAACCTCGCTTTTAGAGTGATGCCTTGAGTGATTGCTGATGTTGCATAAGGAACTTGGGTATCATTTATTCTAACTGGGAAATTTTCTATTTTTTGTTTGTAAAGTTAATATTTACATATTAAGTCTCATTTTATTTTATTCGCCATTTTCTGGCCCAGGTTTGAATTTTATTTACTTACTGATAGTTGCATCAGTCGCTTCTTCACTAGTGTCTTCTATCGCTAATATGGCTGTATCATCCGCGAAGGTGGAAATAGGGTTTTGTTCTAGCTCTGGTATGTCACACGTATACAATAGGTACAGAAACGGACCTAATACACTCCCTTGTGGCACGCCAGCTTTGATGTCCCTTAAGTGTACACTTCTTCTTGTTTTACTATGAAATATCTATTCGCAATGTATGATTTTGAGATTTCTGAATTCCTGTTTAGGCTATGGCTTTTCTTGGTAGATTTTTTAATAGTTTTCTCCTGTTCTCCTGTAGAGATCATATCCTGGAGCTTTCTTAGGATTTATATTCTCTTTTATCTCTGTTGATACTTCTTTAAAGCATGTCAACGTTATCCTCTCTTTGGTTTGGAATGGTTCTTCCCATCTCAGTTCTTCACCATCACTGTCGTTGGGTTTGAACGTGCTTTCTAAATGATCTGCAAATCGTTCTACCTTCTATTCTTTACTTCTAGCCTAGTTGCCGTTTTCCTACTTGATAGGAGGAAAATTAATAATTGGTCTCGTCATTATTTTTGTTGACTTTCGACGAATAATCTTTGTTCTGGTCAGCTGTTAAATTACTTAAAAAATAATTAATAGCAAAAATGTGCTAACGTATATTTGCTAATGGGGCCAAAGTACGGCAGAAATTAAGCAGGTAATAGCTCCGAGTTCGCAGAAATTATCAGGCATAATTATTGGATATGTGCCAGTCAAGGGCTAATGATTGTAGACTTTAGATCAGAGAACCTCGCAACCATATCTTAAAATGACTGACAGGCCTTAGAACTAAATAGATATACTTTTTAGATATTATTGGGTGACTTCATAAGAATATGGCACATCCACTAGACATATACAAGCTAGTACAGTATTCCAGAAATCTGGAATAAGTATCAAAACTGAATGGAAAAATGCAATACGCCAATTGTACACTTCTTTCCACAGTTTTGATAAAACCAAACTATTGTGGTGGTTTTTGCTTTTTTGTTCCAAATTGGTTCACAACTAATAATAATTAATTTGTCTTTATCCATCCCTAGAATAATCATTGTGCGAAGTGCGAAGATCAGAAAATACTAAGCTCAATTTACGTAGGCGGGCTTTGCTACCCAGCCATGTACGAAGGAAGGAGTGGTGCGTCGTTGTGGCCACGCGCATTTACGGCAATGCTTGTATTTAATTTGCTTCAGCGAGGCTATGGTCAAGGCTAGGTGCGGTGCGATGTGCTGTGCGCCGTTGTGGCCGCCACTTTACGACAAAAATAAACTGGTTATATAGGATAATAGAACACGAACCTCAAATACTCTTATTTCTTTCCCATTTTTTTATATTTCAAGTTTCCTCCTTTTCGACTTGTTTTTCTCATTTTGTTACTCTCTTTCTCTCTTGTGTGTCATTATTTGTGTAGTTTGCTTTTTAACACATTTCGAATGTAATTAGATTTCCCTTATATATTCGGAACGAAACAAAATATTATCATAATCGTTTGTGATACATAGAGATAAAATTTGAAATGCTTAACATTGACCTGCATTGGCATTTTTTAGTTATATTGTAACGATATTTAAAAATTTATTTTTTAAAACAAACAAAAAGTTTTATTTATTTACTGTACATACCTTGTTATGTACGACATATAATTTTTGTCCTTTGAGCTCCTAACTGTAGTAACATTTTTTAAAAGCCAACTGGGAAAACCTCCAAACTCCCATTCTGCGCAAATATATGGACCAGGTCTAACCAACACTAAAAGATCCTCCTGTTTGGCGATTTTCAGAAATTCGTCAATGTGTAAAAAGTTGTGCATATCAGTTCCTCCTTGACCAAAATCGAAGACACCTAGAAAGATTAGATAGTTAGTCTTTTTAGATTATTATATTTGACTATAAGCTAAAAAGGAGCCTACAAGAGTATTAGGAGCACAGAAAAAAATGAATTGTGAAATAAACAAAAGGTTTAGAAACCAAACCAAGCTATTGGATTATAGATCAATAAGATATTCGAAATTTAAGGTATCTTATTACGGTATTATAAATTATTTCTAAAAAATCATATTTAATTTTGTTATATATGTGTATATTGTCGTTTTATTTCAATTTGTGCTTTTTAGAGGTAAGTTTTTTGGTAAATTGTACCACATGACCTTTATTTTGACTTTTTTGACTTGCTTGCCAACCACCACAATCACAACTAAGTGCTTACATGATAGTATTTGGCTGGACAATGTTTCTATATATTTGTTTGTTTTATTCCAGCTTGTTTCAAATTTGTATGGCCTAATGATTGAACAAAAGAGTGTACATATGTGAAATTAATAATATAATTTCAGAGTATGAGAACTGTATTAAATAGGGCTGGCTCAAAATAATTCTTCTTCTTCTTTCTTCTTCTAATGGCGCTACAACCCTTTGTGAGTCTTGGCCTGCTTAACAATGTTCTTCCATTCTGCCCTGTCGGATACTTTCCTTCGCCACTGCCTGATGTTCATGGTTTTAAGATCCCTCTCTACGTCGTCTATCCATCTTTTACGGGGCCTTCCTCTTGTTCTGTTTCCTTGGGGCTTCCATCTCTGGACTACTTTTACAGCTCGATTATCTGGCATTCTTTCTAGGTGACCAAGCCAGTTTAGTCTTTGTGATTTTACAAATCTGACAATATCTGCGCTCTGCATTAGTTCATCCAGCTCGTGGTTCATTTTAATTCTCCACGAACTATCGCTGCATTGGGTTGGTCCAAATATCTTCCTTAGTATTTTGCGCTCAAATATTCCCAGTTGATTTTCATCAGTGGTTGAGAGGGTCCACGTTTCACATCCATATGTGACCACTGGTCTAATTACTGTTTTGTAGATTCTCAGCTTAGACTCACGATTCAGTAACTTACTTTTCATTAAGTCTTTGTATGCATAAAAGCACTTATTACCGCTAAGAATCCATGCTTGTATTTCTTGATTGATGTTGTTGTTGTCATTTATTATTGAGCCTAGGTAGGGAAAAGTGGATGCATATTTGTAGGTATGGTTGTCTACCTTCAGATTCTCATGTTCATTCGATTTTGTGCACTCCATATATTTTGTTTTGCTTTCATTTATATATAGACCAAACGTAGCAGCTTCTCGTTTCAGTTCTATGACTTTTTCGCTCAATACCCTTTTGTTGCGGCTTATTATGGCAACATCATCCGCATATGCGCATATTTTGCATAGCTCTTGTATTAATACAGCCATTTACATCCAGTTTTCTAACAACAGCTTCTAAAGTTAGATTAAAAAGTGTTGTTGATAAGGCATCCCCTTGTCTAACTCCATTTTCAATATCAAAGGCCTACGTCATATCTCCATCTATTCTCACCATAGCTTTGGAACCCTCCAGAGTCACTCGTATAAGTTTAACCAACTTATTGGGTATCCCTAAAATAGATAGTTGCTTTAACATCTTTTGGCTCAAAATAATTAGGAGATTGAATTAAGCCTGTTATACAGATATTAGCCAAATCAAGTTTTGCCAAAAGTCTTACTAATATTTCTGTTACACACACTTGCGGTATTTATAGGCTTCCATTCGCGATATTCACTCGCGGCTGTCTTTAGCGGTTTTTACACACGTGTCTCACTGTACTTACACTAAGATCAAAGATAGAGCACATTTCGTCTGTTGTCTATACAATTCAAAAGTCAAGAAGATTCGCGGTATTTGCGTTCTGGAAAGACTCACGCAAGCGAAGAGTAAAGCGTCTTTTCGGTACGGTTACTACGGTCGGAGAGGTGACAAGCGTCTCAGTCAACAGTCACGAGAGAGATTCGCGATAGTTTTCGGAACCACTATAAGAGAAAAAAAAGCAATTAAAACGACTGTTGGCGATCGACAGCTAGATGAGAGACAGTCTATTGCTAGCGGCAGTCAACAGTCGAGAGTGAGACCACAAAGGCACTTTTATTCGGTACCAACGTGAAGATCAGAGAGATCGATTGTATGTTTGCTATTTTAAAACTATCTATACTTATGATGACTAAAGGGTGGCGTTGAAGTGGGAGTAGGAATTATTACTAAGGATTGTATTAAGGTAATGGTAATGATTTTTAATATTGAGGTTGAAAATTGTAGGAACTAATAGAGCCAAACAAAATATGGTTTTTTGCATGTGAAAAATTGAACAATAATAATGTAAAACTGTTAAACTATTAAAAATTCGGTTAGAGTTTTTAACGAGCATTACAATATTGTATTAAAAATGTTTACGTACTTTTGATATAATTACTCTAAATTTACAGTAATATTAAAACTATAAAATTGTTAATATATTTACCTGGTTGAGGTTCATGTAGATTCCAAGGGACGTAAGTTTCCACGGTATTCAAGCCTGCTGCCCTCATTTTTCTTAGCCTGTCTCGCCAGTACTCCCTCGGCACTCGGAAATAGTGGAAAGCTCCACTGTACAGAGTAATATTTTTCTGGTTGAGCGTAAAATAGGGCTGGTTATCCGATAAACCCTGCGTAATGCCATTTCCACTGTAATATTCGTACAAAGTTGGCAAACTATTCGCTACTAAAGCCATTATTCCGCTGCTACTTTTCTCACAAAACTACTGCCGAGATTATATGGTCGCTATTTATTATTTATACAGCTGACACGGATATGTTACATCGAAACTGATTAAAAATATAAACATAATTATATTATCTTGAATGTTTATCGTACACTAACCACTTCAGATGAATTTAATTTATGTTTTGGTATCTTTATCTTAAAATAGTTGATTTTTACTGAGTGTCTTAGTATAATACATATTACAATAAAAAAATAACTAAACTATGTAAATAACTAAAATACTGTAAATTTTTTACTTGAGATGGACATTAAAGGAATTAAATTCACAACTTATGTGAATTTTACTGAGTAATAGTGGGAAATTATAATTAACCAAGAGAAAAGTATTTTTTCACCGTACTTTTAAAATAAAATTATGTAAGACCATTGGCTATTAAATGCTAATAAATGTCATCTTTTAAATGAACGCAAAATGAGACGTAAATTTCACGCCCATCGACAAGAAAAAGAGAAAAAATAGTGTTGCTTTATATTGTTTTGTCAAATTTTTATTACTGATACCAAATTTTAAATATACAGGGTATTTCATTAATAATTGGAAATATTCCAACTGTTGATTCTTACACCCCACTAAATTATGTCAAATAAACGTTTCTGACTACTAAGAGAGGCGTACGATAGGGGAAAGTGAATGGTTGACCCCTTCTAAATTGTACGCCACGGGCGGAATTATTTTAGCACAATTTTTCAATTCTCTAATACTTTCTATGTAAATAATATACTCTTCATTTGTAACGATAAAGTCATTATTTTTCGAGATATGTGAGGTTAAAAATGAAGCGGCACAGTTATTTTGATTAATGTATTAATTATGTCCTTATGAATCACCAGTAAATCTAAATGCATAGAAATAGAATCCCTAGAACAGAAGTATGACACTTTTAACCTACATAAAAAAATCAAAAACTTAACGGGAGGAAACGGATCACGAAGTCCTAACTTAACACTAGACGAGCACAACAATCTGCTCTACGAAAATGAGAGAATACTTGATAGATAGAGGCAATACATGGATGAATTATTTAAGGAAGAGCAAAAGACAGAAGTCAGTGTTTCTGGATGTTCAGGACCAGAAATAACAAGTAATATATACAATAAAAAGACTAAAAACCAACAAAGCACCTGGACCTGATAACATACAAGCTGAAATATTGAAACTATTTGAAAACGACCAACTCAAACTCCTAACGAGTCTACTGAACAAAATCAGAACAGTGTTCAGTTTGGGTTTAAAAGCGGACTGGGAACGCGAGAGGCCCTATTTTTCATACAAGTATTAATACAAAGAACTCGAAAGGTAAATTTCGAAGTCTACGCATGCTTTATAGACTTTGAAAAAGCATGTGACAAGGTGTAACATAAAAAATTATTTCAGATACTGAAAGAATCTAGTATTGATGACAAAGATTTACGCCTAATTAAAAATTTATACTTACAGCAAAGGGCAACTGTACGAGTAGACAACGAAACCTCACAAGAATTCACGATAAAACGGGGAGTACGTCAGGGCTGCATTTTGTCATCGACGTTGTTCAATACTTACTCGGAAATGCTGTTCAGGGAAGCTATTGATGGTTTAAGAAAAGGTATCAAAATCAATGGTTAAATCATAAACAATTTAAGATATGCGAACGATACGGTTTTGATTGTTGATAATGCGGAGGATCTGCAAACATATACCGTATAGTGGAAGCCTGTGAGATACACGGTATGAAATTAAACTCTAAGAAGACCAAAGTTCTTGTAGTAAGTAAAAACGACGTAATACAGCACCAATTCACAGCTAATAATGAAACCTTGAAAATAGTCGACAAAATTACATATCTTGGATGCAGCCTAAATAAGAAATGAGACTATTCACAGGAAATAAGATGTGGTATAGAAAAGGCGAGACCTATCTTCAATCGCCTCAGGAAGATTTTATGTAATATGCACCTGAACATTGATATAAGAACACGAGTCTTGAGATGCTATGTGTTTTCTACCCTTTTATATGGAGTCGAAGCCTGGACTTTGACGGAGGCAACATCTAAACGATTAGAAGCCTTCGAAATGTAGTGCTACGGCCGCATGCTCAGAATTTTCTATATCCATCATGTTACAAACAACTCCGTGATCCAACGTATGAATAAAAATCTGAAAATTATGCGTATCATGAAAATCAGAAAGATGACATACTTAGGGCATGTGATGCGCAATAAGAAGTATCAACTAATTCAACTAATTTTACAAGGCAAGATAAGGGCAAAAGATCTCAAGGGCGCAGAAGGACATCTTGGTTGAAGAACATCAGACAGTGGGCAGGAATGACTACCATACATCTATTTAGAGCAGCTGTCAACAAAGTTGTATGGACAAACGTGATTGCCAACATCCACAGAGGATAGCCACCAAAAGAAGAATAAAACCTATTACAGATTGTGAGTAGAAGATTTATTTCCCTAACATTCATAAAGAACATTATGTTTTGTTAATAATAGCGATTAAATTTTATTTACATAGTAAATGCAATCCTATGACCCAAAAACACTGACATAATTGATACATTAATCAAAATAACTGTGATTATGCTACGTGTAATTCCGAATAAAGAGTATATTATTTACATAGAAAGTATTGGAGAATCTAAAAGTTTAGCGACAAGGGTGCTAAAATAGCCCTTGTCGTACATGTCTGGTAGTATCTAGAAACGTTTATTTAACACTATTTGGTATGGTGTACCATGAAACTATTGAGAATAGAAGGAATAGTAGAGGGCCGAAGACCAAGAGGAAGATCGAAAAATACGATGGACAGACCAAATGAAGACTCTTGTGTGAAAATACCTCCGTTAAGCCGTCCATATGGCAATATGGCACAGGATCGCAGCCAATGGAGGGAGAAAGAAAATAATATTTAGAGTGTCATCATGCCCTGACAACTACCTACCTACTGGGTACAAACAGTTTTTAAATTTTTTAACAAAATATCGTGTAATTTAGTGAGGAGCCATTTTATTTAAGATACTTATATTAAATCTTAATGTTTTGTGCTTAGGAATCTACAGTTAAAATATTTACAATTATTAATAAAACACACTGTAATAAATACTAGTAGTAGTATATACTTATGATCTACACAAACTTTTAACCACCATTTATGAATTACGTTATGATATACTTCGCAACACACATAAAACTGCCCCTGACTAGTTGGTATTATTTTAAGAATAACTCAATAATTGATGGCCTGTCTGTGAACTGGTTAGTGTTACAATTTAACCCTTAATTAACCGTAAAATTGACTCACCAAAATTTATGTTTGTATTCATAAGTTATACACTGTATAATGAACTGTTAAATTAATTTAATTGATAACATTTTAAACAGATGTATTTAGCAATGTAGCATTGTGCCATTGTTAATATTTTTAATTACCTTTAATTATATTTTTATTCAATACCTATCAATAGTCCTCCTAAACTAAACCTATAGACCAGGACCGAACTTTTTGAAAACGGTAAAAAGTAAAAAAAAAGTAATAGGTTGAAATCCATTGTAAAAGGCAGAAAATATAACAAAAATTAAAGGAAAAATAATTTACGGGCGATCTGATGTCGAAAAGGGGAAGAAGATGAGTCTTTAAGAATAAAGACATAATTTTCGGCAAAATAACAAGTCCTGTGAAAAAAGGTTAAGTGATAAAATTGTGGGCAATAAAAAGATCTGCAATGGACAATGAGTGACTTTCTCAAGTGATCCATTTTTTGTATAATGTGTTTACATACAGTCTTTAACTGAATAGGTTGAGGAGGGGAGAGAACTGTTTGTCTTAAGTTGGTCATTCAGAAATATGTCTGTATTTTTAATATGTTAATTTCCATACATTCTAATAAAGATAGCTTGAGGCCTTTATTTTGGATGTTAAGTATATGAAATTTGTCAATAAAAATATGAGAATGGTCTAGAAGGTAAAGTGTGTATGTAGTTTAAAGCCCTTTTGTGTTCTGCTATACGTTTCTTAAAAGTTTTACCAGTTTGACCGATGTAAGTTTTTGGGCAGTCGCCAAATTTAAGTTTGTATATACCGCTGTGAGCTTGTTATTTTGGTTCTCGTTGTTTTTAATATATTTGCCCAAGTTGTTGTTTGTTCTAAAAGCTGATGTTGTTCCTTTCTTTTTTATGAGGCTATTTTGTTGGTGGAAATACTAATTTCAGTATATCCTGAAATACTGTTCTAAAACCTGAAATTCTAAATGTTCGCTCTGATGAAGCCAAGAGATAGAAATATGCATATCAGCGAATGTAAGTACGCTGTAACGAAATAAAACCTAAACCATCTATTTTATTTTTATTATTTAGCTCTAGTATGGAGTCTTTGGATATGGATTTATATTCTAAAGAAGAAATTCTTTTCATCGATAAGGCGCCAACATTTCCTGTGTACAGTCTCCGTACGAAAAAATATAAACTCTCTATCTATAAATTCATTTAAAAACCAACTAGATTATTATTTGTTTGTTTGTTAACTGAACAGTATTGTGTACAATCTGCTACTCTGTAGTTTATTTGCGCAACTAATTATTCTGTAATGTACTATATCATTTTTATTTTAAATGGACTTATGGGTCTTAATGACCCCAACCTTTATCACTATGTAATAATAATGATAATAATATCTTTGTTACTGTCTGTCCTCATGTGATTGCTATTTTACAGGTGTTCCTTTCAACCATAAATTAATTTTTATCTGGACTTTTAAACTTTTGTTCTAATTCATCAAAAGTTGTTTATTTTTGTTCTCGTGACCTTTTTAACGATCTTTCCAGTTAGTCAATATTTTTAATGTTTAAAACAGACAAATACGGCAATAACTTTGATTGTCATATATGTCTGTTAGTTCTTTCATGAACTAATTCGTGTTTATATTTTTAGTCTTTTCAGAGCACATTTTTGTGACACTTATTTCGAGTCTCGTTTGTTTTCCAACACGATTTGCTGCGTATTATGCGAGTTATCACTCGAACAAGTTTACGTTTGGGTCACAGAACTTCTGATGTTCTGTTGGATCACTTACACCCTTAACTGTACGATACAAGTCGTTTATTTAACGTTGGGTATTCTAGATGAAATGCTATTTTAATCTAAATCATGAACTATGGTTTGTTTCTGTGGTAACAGTAAATCTTTTCATACGGTAATTCCCGTGCAGATGCGACTTCTATGAAAAACTACAACTATAAAATTAAATGTTTCTATCGGTAATGTTCACGGAAGTTTTTGGGAAGCATTTTTCCTTTTCCTAAATTTTGTTCAAATAAATATTCGAGAGGCATTTATTTTTAATAAAAAATGAAGTAAATTCGTATCGGCACAGAACACTCAATCACTCGTAGATACACTATCCGTCGCGCCTTTGAGGTAACGTAAACCTAAAAACAACATCAAATTTTTATATGGTGAACTCTTGTATATTTACGTAATCGATGAATGTGTCAGTTGGTTAATGAGTTTCTGATTGAACACGTTAAAACGCTCAAACTTTGTTCCAAAGTTATTTGTTTGATATCGGAATGGTAGTCTCTCGTCTGTAGTCCGTATGAACGTGGACTCATTAATATACATTGTAAACGATAATGTCTTATTGATTTTGCAGTTCTAGCAGAGCTGGAGAAGATTATAATTTAATTTAAAATAGTGCCAGCCAGACCACCGATATTTTATATTATATTCTGTACACGGCATATTTCATGCATGTCAAGATTACCAAACCGTCGTAAACATTACAAATTCATTATTCTTTTTCGATTTTCTAAAAGCTAAATAATAGTAAATAAGAAACTACGATATGACTAAGAAAACCAAAGATCCAATCGTATAATACGAAAATAAGTTTCATGGCCGATTTGGCCGATATTGTCGACTGGACAACTGAACAAGAAATTTTGAGGCATTTGTTAAATTTATTTGCATTTCGTTTTCTGTAAGGATTATTACTGAGGTAAACAAGAAATTCCTAATGAAAAATTGGTTCAAAAATACGTTTTTACTAGGCTGAAAGAGCTTTATGAAAAAAATAAGCAATAAGGAAAAAAATGTCTTTAGCATAACAATGGTTGGCTCCAGGTTATTGCTTACAGCTGAATATCTTCTTGATATTTGAGATGGATCGTACTCGTCTCATAGATTGACTTTTTTCCGTGTTATTATTAAGGTTATCAACAATGGAACTCATTTCTTAATGATAATAAATATCTCACATGAAACCAATAGCGGTACAAGATTATTTTTTTGTATAATATCTAATATTTTTTATTTACAAATTAATGCAAATTACAAATTATTGCTTTTGGAGTACACCTTAATAATTTTATTTTTCAAAAAAAAAAAACAACCTCAACTTCGTTATTGTGTAAAATTTTCATCTCCATTTTAACGTGTTTACATATTGATATTGACGACGACCATTTCTTGGAATACATTACGAAAGTGCGAGAAAATAACTTTATTATTTTTAATAAATATTAATTATAAACATGTAAAAGATTAACATTGTACAGAATCGATGATTGAAATTGAATGTAATGCATGGTGCTCTTTTGTAAATGTTGTGGAAAATTTTCTTGGAAACAATAAATCGGAATATAGAAAACAATAATTACGACAATATAGTGGATGAAATGCTCAACAATTCACGGTTGTTATAATATAAGTATTAAAATTCATTACCTCCACAGCCACTTAACCGTTTCCCAACGAATATTGGTGACCTTAGTGAGGAAGAAGGGGAACGCATCCACCAAGATATCAAAACGATGAAGGAGGGGTATTAGGGGAGATTAGAACACTCACACGATGGCATATTACTGCTGGAGTCTTCAAAGGAACCGTCTTATTAAAGCCTTTGCAAGAAAATCCTATAAAAGGAAGTTTTTAGGGGATGCTGAATAACAGATTTGTGCTGCGATGCTGCTCAGGTTAGATGAAAAGTTAAGTTTTTTTGGCAGAGATGTGTGATTATTTTTGTAAGTATATTGTTGTACAATAAATAACTTACTTTCTATTTGTGTTTTGTTTATTTGATGGGTAGCAGCACTACATATATATATATATATATATATATATATATATATATATATATATATATATATATATATATATAAATATATTATATATATAAATATATATATATATATATATATATAAATATATATATATATATATATATATATATATATATATATATATATAAATATATTATATATATAAATATATATATATATATATAAAAATATATATATATATATATATATATATATATATATATATATATATATATATATATATATATATATATATATATATATAGACAGTGCTGCGTTAAATTACCGTATATGTTTGAAATTGATTCAGCAGACCCAAATTACCTAGAAACAATAAAAAAAATTCCGACAGCAAACTATGTTTATCAGTGTTATTATTAAAATTACCTTTTGGTTTTCTTTCTGTGTTATGTTAATCTTGTGTGGTTTTGAAATAATTAAGAATATAAAATTACACCTGATAGTGATACTAAAAGAAACAAATTAAGTTTGTATATGGATTTTAATCTCTTTGATTTTATTCTGATAATTATTTAATTAAATCAACAATACCTGTTTTTATCGATTTAGTTTTGCCGATTACAACAAAAACAATTTATTTATCTTTAATTTTTTTACTAGAATCTGTGTTGTATGAAAATATTGCTTTGTTGTTTTCCTGTTTTGCGAGACGTGCCATTACATTTTAACTTTATCATTTACTTGCATTAACCTTTTCTATTTGCTTTAAACGTTTTGACGTTTGGAATTCCTGTCCTAAGGCAGCTGTAGCTCCCTCCGTGATTATTGTAAGTTGTAGCCCTGGTGGTTTCCAGGGCAACAATACCCATTTTATTTGTTAAAATTCAGTATGTGTCGTGCTTTCCAAAGATTTACTGCACTTTAAAAACTAAAACAGTGATTATAGTTCTAAATATAATCTTTCTAATCATCATCATCATTGGTGCTACAGCCCTATAAAAGAGCCTCGACCTTCCCAAGTCTATTACGCCAGTCAGTTCTATCCATTGCCAACTGTTGCCAGTTTGCTGCGCCTATTTGTCTACCATCCTCATCTACACCATCCCTCCATCTGAGTTTTGGTCTACCCCTTTTTCTACTTCCCACAGGTTGTGACATAAGGATTCTTCTAGGAGGGTTGTTCTGCTGTGATCTTGCCAGATGTCCTGCCCATCTTAGTCTTCCTATTTTTATAAAGGATACTACGTCTTTACCACCAAATATATGTTTATATCTGTGATATATTTCGTAGTTGTACCTCCTTCTCCAAACACCATTTTTACAGATGCCACCAAATATTCTTCTCAGGATCCTTCGTTCAAATATAAGCAGGAGATTTTCATCTGCCTTGGAAATGGTCCATGCCTCCGACCCATATGTCAACACTGGTTGTATAAGGGTTTTGTATATGGTTATTTTTGTTTTTTGGCTTAAGTTTCTGCTTCTCATATGTAATAATCTTTCTAATATTCCGATAAATTCCTGTTTAAAATCCACAAATATAATCAGTATGTAGAAATAATCATTGTTCAAATATGTATGTATAATACGTAAATAATTTTCAATTACTTTTAAATACAAATTACAATGTTGCGTACATTGTTTTTGTATAACTTGATATTAATATGTTTTTTTTCTGAATATTTATATTAATCAAATACGTAAACACTTCAACAAAAGTGTACGTCCGATAAAAATCATCCACTAAAAAATTCCCAATACACAGATCTCAATTATCGAAACAGATCGCGAATTAAACAAAAACTTTCTAATGGATTGGTCGACTACTACAACGTTGTCCAATCAAAAAGTCGTTATACAACCGACACATTTATCGATTTTAAAACTGCTCGATGTCAACCGCAAAAACTTTTAATTCCCTTATCGTTCAACTATTTTCGCTCTAAAAATCGCCTGCTCGGAAATGGAATTTAAGCTGCTCCTATAAAGTGATTTATTGAAAGTTATAGTTTTGGTTTTGATATATGTATTTCTGCTAGAAAATAAACTTTAAAGTTTACTATTGTATATGATATTTATAACCTTTATTTACTCTCATTTGTTATAATACGGTTCTGTATAAAAAAATATTGCTGAAACTGGTCGAAATTTTGTTTGGCTTTGTTGATTATTTCTCCAGTTTATGTAGTGGGCTTTGCACAGAATTTCAAAGTAGCTTTCAGCACACTTGTGATCATTCCTAAAAGTCATCTTAAGTATCTTCGGGCACCATTGCGAGCGTGGATGGGTTGTAGATAACCCAGTTAGTTCTGAATAGAACCTAAGACTTTTGACGATGTTGACAAATATTTTGTACAGTACATTCAACTGACTTACTCCTCTAAACGATTAATGGAATTCGCAGAAAACTTTTCGTTGTAGTAAAAGGCACGGTAAACTGCACTGGAGTTCTCCATGATCTTTTTAATTACTTAGTTTGTTTAGAATATTTTTGCCTGTATTATCAATAATTAGAGTTAATTTGTATAAAATGAGCAGTATAAATTATAATGTAATTTTAAATATTATTGCTTCATTAGCTAATAATGTGTGTATAAATTTATTGGTTAACCTGCTGTGCAATTCTTTTGCAAATAGCATTATAATAGTGTACTTACTGATTATTTAAATTTATAAATTATCATCATCGGCACTAAATTCACTACCACTATCATTATGTAAATCTATAATCACTGGATTAGTTTCACTAATTTTATTTTTCAGGATCCACCACTCTTCTATAATTTTTCACATTTATTTACAATTTTGGCCCTTATTTCTAGAGTTGCAGTTTTAAGAGCTTCTGGTCACATTTCCCTAACTACATCGTCACTGTATCCACTACATCTAACGTGATTATTATAATACGTTTTACATATACCCCAGATGTGTTCGATAGGATTAAACTGGCAGTGATACGGCGGTAACCGTAGTACTTGATGTCCATAACTTGATACAATTTGGTCAACTATATAAACTGTTGGTTTTTCATTACATTTCGAAATTTGCGGTAATTCTGCTTTGAAGGCGTATTCCGGAAAATTGATATTATTTTTAACTAACCAATTTTTTATGCTCGGTACGTTTCACGACTGTTTTGGTTATTTCTCCAAAATGTGCGAATAGTAAGGTGCATTATCTAAGACTATAACTGATGGTTCACTCAGAGTAGGTAACAGTTTTTCCTCAAGCCATTTAACAAACATATCTGCATTCATGTTTTCATGATAATCAGCAGATTTTGATTTTGAAAAAAAAAATCAAATCTGCGTTTTCTATAAAGCCTTCTTACCCTCCTGCATGAAGAATGATGTGTCTTTTGCCTTCTCTATCTATGTGTTTTATTGATTTTATGCTGTCGTCTTGCCAAATTCTTTTAATTTCACTCTATGTAAATATCCATGTCCCATCTAAGCATACGAATGTTGCATTTTCAAATTTAAGTCAAGTATATTCTCTCAAAAACTTAATTCTTTTGTGAACCACACTACTCCTTTCGCATAAAAGTAACCTATTATTTTTCTTTTTTGAATGTTAATCCTTAATCTCTTAAAACTGTCCAAAGGCTAGTCCTTTTAATTTCTTTTGATGGCCAGTAAAATATCTAAACTGACATGCTGAATGTTTTCACGCATTCGATATAACATGTCATATTGCGAATTTCAAATTGTTCTCCATCAGGTAAGTCAATGCTCCTAGAATGTTTACGAGTTGTTTTCTTGTCTTCGTGATACTTAGTCGCAGTAAGATCTTCTTGACAGACTTCATTACAGTTTTTAGCTTACTTTCACTTATCCCAAGTGCGTCACAAACTCGTTGATTTATTCATAATAATGACTTTAAAGGTCCACCATTGTCTCTTTCCATATTAAAGTATTTATGCACATTTGCAATTAATTCATCAGTATCCAACTTACATCTAGGCATGATGGTCATTTGAAACTATACGTTTGAATTACAAGATACTGAGTTTAGATCAGTATGACAGAAACTTTCTAACTGTTGTGCTTGAGAGGTAAAATATAATATAACCGTTTACAAAAATCCTAAACACTTTAAGCAAATTACCATTAGGAATATTAATTGTAATTTATTATGTTTGATAAAAAGATTGGAAGTGGTTGGAAACCGTACATAAACAAATTAAAATGTTTCCCACAATTATTTAATTTTTAGTATAAGTATTTTCATTTGAAAATAAAAAGTTAAATATATTTACCCAAACCTTAACTTTAACCCATAATCGCAGACTTCTCAAAAACGGAATACTCTAATAGACATTTGGTCAATCTAACCACCTCTATTTAGTACTTTGTATATCTACTTTGAATATAAATTTTCCTTAGCACGGTAGTATTTGTTTCAGAAAAAAATTATTGTGATAATGTAAACAAGTAGTTGAAAGAAATTCACGTTAAATAACATTATGCAGGAATACTATTTATTAAACAAAATATACCAAAATATGCAAAACTGTGAATAACGGGTTAATAACACATATATTTATTTTATACCTAAAACCTAGCAAAGTGTTAAACATTATGGAGAACACCAGTGCAGTTAACGGTACCTTTTACTACAACGAAATGTTTTATGCGAATTCCGTTAATCGTTTAGATGTGTAAGTTGGTTGAATGTACTATAGCTGAAACTTTGGATCGCTTATACCTATTAGGTATAAATTATCAGTTATAATGATTGCACATTTGTACTCTTAAGTGAAGCCGTCATCGTGGGTTCAGTTTTTGGGAGATTAGCCGTTGAGCCAGAAAACGACGTTTCAGGGTACGCTTGATTGTGCCACCTTTATATCTTTTAATATACAATCTTCTTAGAGGCTAATTCAATTTTTTAATGTAAAATTTTAATAATGTCACACAGCGAAAAATATCAATTTCCTACAGTAAAATTAAATTTTTTAGAAAAATTCTTCAAAACTTTACCGACATGATATCGTATCGTTTGAACACTTCACCAGAATCATCAAAATTTCAATAAAATAGTTATATTCAATAAAAAACAAACAAACATCGTTTAAAAAATGTTTACCTTTGTGTACTACATCAATTTTCCTCTCTAACGAATCAAATATCGAATACATATTGGAGAGCGCGCGTCGGAAAAAACACACAAAGCATAAAAATACTGGAACCTATTACTGCGGTTGGAAATAAACAACAAACGGTGACAAAAATTTAATATTGTCACATTTAATTTCCGCTCTGGAAATACGTTGGTTTAATAAACGTGCATCATACTTTTTCTCGCCGACGGCCATCAAAAATTTGTGCAATGCTATTATAACTGGAATAGCAGAGGTCCTTTTCCAAACGTTGGCGATACCGCAAAAAGCTTCCTAAAAGCTTCTGCTACTCTGTTTTTTGTTCTGCTTTATACCGGTAAAAGTTTACATTTTCGTTGTTTATTTCATTCAAGGAATTAAATATTCATTAATACTAAAAACCAACAATTTATATAATGTAATTGGTATTAAAAAAGAATAAACACGAAAATGTAATTTTACTGCCTCTTCGTTTGAGCAATTTCCTTTACTGTGTGAACCTGCACTTAATTAGCAAAGAATAATTCAACGTGGAAGTAAGGAAAATGCAGTTTAGGAGGCATTTTACATTCTACTTTCTTAGTGCCTCATATTTTTGGTTAAAGTAGAAACTATCCTTGTATCCTTCCATAAGCAAGTAATCAAACCATGTGTTGTTTTTTGAAACGAAGCTTCTATACTGGCGTTCTATTTTATTTTTTTCTCTACAGTGAAATACTGAGGCGAGCGAAACGTAACTAGCGCCACAACATAGCGTCGTCACTGGTAGTGTCGTAGAATAGTTCGATTTTTATGAATTGAAAAAATGATAAATAAATGATAAAATATTTAAAGAAGAGTTTTATACAATTCTATGATTTCTAAGATGAATAGCTGCAGTTATTTGTAGTTTGGAGGTACAAATGCAGAAATATATCATTCAGAAAAAGTATTTTTGCATTAAATGTCCAAAAAATCAGTGAATAATTTAAAAATTAGGAATATTGTTTCAAAATGGCTGGGTTGTGTACATGATCAAACAACATTTAATAATAGTGGCATACAAAGATTTAAAGCTGGAGATTTTGTTAGGTTTGTACAATTTTTTACAGTTGGTTAGTGTGGTTATAGTTTTGAAATCATATTTGATGATACTTCTAGACAATGTGTTATAACAGAAACAGAGAATTTATAATTGATCTCCTATACGAACTAGGAATGTTGTGGAAAGGCGATACGGGGTATGGAATCGATGATTTCCTATTTTTAAAAATCGAATAAGATTAAATTGGTAAGTTACTATGAATATAATAGTAGGAACAGCAGTAGAATAGAATATTTTATTTGGTCAATATACAAAAATAGTTTTGTTTTTGGCAAGTTAAAGGAATAGTGAAAATTTTTACATACACACATATAAAATTTTTGCGAATTTAATCATTACACTCAGATATTTAATATTAACAATTTAAGAAACGACAAACACACTAACTAAAAATAATAAAATATGAAATATTATCATAATAGGCAAATACCCAAATTACCCTATTGTGTAAAATCTGTACTTAGGTAACATTACAGTAACAGTAACATTATTGTGAATTATGTATTAAATTTGAAAAATAAAGGCAGATATCGAGCATAGTTTTATTAATTAAATCTTGTCCAATCTGAAATAAGCCAAAAAACGTTTTTTTAAATGAAGAAATTGATTAACCTCGATAAAAACTCGAAGTTAATAAATGAAAATTTTTTTGTGATTAACGTTTTAGACTTACTTCGTTAATTTTGGGCTATCCAACAATTGCAGAATGTCATACACATAAAATTAAACATAAAGTTGAACATAACACTACAAGAAACAAGGACAAACAGTTTAAAATAATTTAAAAAATCGAATCTACATTCTGGTCGGCATCAGGAGAGAGAATGGCTCCCGGTATTAACAGAAATGTTTAGGTGACATGTGACATATGACAGCTTGTATGGGCTGTCACAATCATGTAGGTGTGATCTGCACATTTCAAAATTCTATGTAACTAAGCATTGACCAAAGGTCCAACTGACAATACTCTAGGAAATCACCTGATGAAATATGACATATAGAATATTTTAACTAGATTGCATAATCCAGATCTCACGCTTAAAGCTGTCTATAATAATTAGGGTGTTAGTTTGAGAACAATTGAAGTGGACATAAAGTATGAATGCAAGAAATAAGAAATTGACTAAACAATCTATTAGACAGTGGGTGGTTGACTACAATAAAAGGGTCTACCAGTCACTATCAATACTGTAGAAAAGAAGAAATCTGACTATGAAATTAAAATACTAAAAATTAGAAAACCAAAATTTAAAGAAATGTATAAATGGGGTTATAATTCAAGTAATTCAGTTAAACCCCCAGTCAATGGGAGAACTATAAAATTAATATGTAAAAGCGTTACTCAAGACCAACTGACTAACAGTGGGAGATGTTGAAATATACAACTGTGGAAATGATATGTCTAGATTACACAGATGTATGGAGAGTGTAATTAACGCCAACTATAGATCAATTGAACCTGAGCAAGCTAGTTTTGTAAATTATTGAAGAATAAAATAGTAATGTTAAACAAAGTATGAAATTAATAAATTCTTAATGGGTATACTCAGTGCAGGTAGTCTAAACAGCCGAGCTGGGTCCACTACGAGGTGAAGCTGCAATAATTTTTTTTAATAGGTTTAAATTTAGTACAATTTAAATTAATTTGGGTATTAAGAAAGTGAGAGTTTCCATTTGTTTGCTTTGTCATCTCCAAATCTTCGAATAAATCCAACTGCAAATAGTTTTTCTTTCTACTAATGTCAGGTAAAATAGACGAACCAGTATTTATGTTAAAATTATGTTTACTAGATAATAAGTGTTAATCAAAACTTGAAGAGTTTGGTCTTTTCAAATGTTCTGAAATTCTAGTAGATAACTGTCTAATGGTTCTACCTACATAAGAGGCATCACAATTATCACACTTAAATTTATAAATACCATAAATACCTTTTTTTAAGTATGTTCATCCTATCTTTGGTGTTGATTAAAAAGGAACCTAAAGTGTTTTTAAAGGAAATTTTGATGTTTTCAATTGTAGAAGTAAAAAGTTTAGATATTTTATTGAAAATGTGGCTAATATAAGTAAAGGAAAAATATCTGATGTTGTTTGAAGCATTAGTTTGAAGAAAACATTGTGATAAATATTCAAGCTTTTCTGCAATTTTGAGTTTAGCTCTATTTAGATTCTTATAAATAATGTTGGGATCATAACCATTATTGAAAGCAATTGGCTTGAGAGTATTAAGTTCTAAATTAAAGTTACCATTAGAAAGTGAAAATTTGAGTAACCTATGAATATAACTATTGAAAGCAGCCATTTTATGTTGAGTTGGATGATTAGATGTTTCATGTATAACATGATCTGTTTGGGTAGGTTTTCTGTAAATATTGTACTTAAAAATAATAAATAAATAATAAAATTATTTTATTCAATATTAAACAGGTTTACAGAAAGTATAGTATGAAGCTTGACGCTAGTCTCCAGTACCGTCTACTGCACACCTTTTTTTCTTATTTTTTCTATAAGGAATGGAATAAAAATTGTTATCTTGTTTCTTTTCTGTAAAAACATTTTCTCCGCTATTAAAGGCTTTCAGAAATTTTTGTATAGCCCATTGTTTTATGTCCAGAGTAGTAAATGAATTCGGCGCTGCTCTACAAGGATTATTAAGACATTTTCCATACGGACAATGTTATTATATATAAGGACCATGCTTTGGCAACATAATGTAATTTCTGAATCTGCATCTCTTATTCATAACAAACCAAAACTGTTTCACCTTAAGTGCAGTGAGTAGTGTAGCAAATTACAAACCAAATTTTAGTATATATTCCATATTATGGTCTTTAAGTATAATGGTTGTCTTTGAAATTTTCCTTTCATGTTTAAGGCATCAAGCGGTTGACACTATTGAAAATTTGTATGGACTTTTGGTTAAAAATTGCTTCACTTTAAGATTCGATGCTGAATATATTTCTTATTTGCGTGAGTCTTAAATTTACGAATGCTAGAACTGTCATGAGGTATTAGTTTGATGGATTCATGTTTTTACTACAAAACCTTTAACTTTCAAATTCATTGTGCCATATATCTCAGACTTATATAGATTTATTCTTATAAGTGTTTGCAATCAAACATCTTCTCTATATATTATGATTTACAGATCAGTTTAGGAGTAGAAATTATCTAAATATTCTTAGTTTTTTCGAAGTGAAGGTACAATATTGTACTTTTAACATTGACTGTCTTGCATTATTAAGGTATTAAACAATATTGCGAAAAATATCCATATTTTTAGCTTGCAAATTATTTCGAATGTATTTTTAACACTTATTGAGGCAGTATGAATTTAAAATAGCCCCTAAAGCATTAAAACCTTTAGCAAGGTACTTTGAGGGTGTTTAAGCAGAAAATTAAATAATTCAAACCCAGAGTTAGTCTGTCGTGAACACTGCTCCCAAAAGTTGGTCGATCCGAAAATAAAATTTAACGAAAAATCAAAACTCTTTGTCAGGAATTTGACATGCAAATTGATAAATGAAAAATAATAATGTACGTTTTATAACGGTAATCGATAATTTTAATCGGTTGATAAACATTTATCTTGTGACAATATAACTATCTCCGATATACATAAATAAATATAAAATTTAAATTTTCTTACTAAATGAAAGCAAATCTTGCCTATGGTTTTACATAAACATATTTTTAAATGATACTTATGGCTTCTGATGTTATTTTCAAATAGTTAAACAGGAATGCGGAATGCATTTGTTAGTTTCTAGTTCTAGGTATTCATATTGGTACTAAACTTTAGGGATATACTGAGTTCCCATAGCCACGGCAACCTACTACAGTATTCTACTTCCGATCATGGTCGACCATGTGGTTTGTTAAGTCTTCACCCAAAAAGGTGGACATAAATTAGGCCAAAAAAACTAGAATAATAAACTTGTGTTAGCAACTGCGTATGTTTTAAAATAGTTCCTTGCCATATTTGAAAATAATTGCGATATTTAACAGAAAATAGCAAATTGGCAAGGATAAAATAAATATAATTATTAATAGATGAATTAGTTAAATTATAAGATACTAAATTGCATGTTGGACGAATTATAAGTTGTGTGCAGGAGAGTTTATGTATTTATGTATAAAAAAAATGAAACCAAACTATAAAAAGGAAGATATTTGGTTAAATATTAAATATAACCTACATCAGAGAAAGATTTACTGATATAAATTAATTTTCTACAGAACCATGTCTTTTTATAGATAAAAGATATATACAAAAAATTATACCCTTTCTATTTTGAAGTACAGCTGACATGACAGAACTCCAAGAGTTGTCAAGTGATAGATATACATATTTGAGTTAAGCTGAGCAAACTGTTTTTAGAATCTATTCTCTCTGTCTCTTTCTCTCTCTCTCTCTCTCTCTCTCTCTCTCTCTCTCTCTCTCTCTCTCTCTCTCTCTTGTCGGTTCCCCATTACTGAGAAACGTGATTTCTTTCAATATTTCTCCATTGGGCTCTACCTTTAGAGCTTCGCAGAATGAGTTTCCAGCTGAATTCTTAATTTGGTCGGACCGTCTAGTTCGTGATCGTCCTCTTAATCTTCTCTCTGGAACGTTTGCAGAAACAATTAATAATCGTCACCTCTGCGAACCACGTGACCGAAAAATTGCACAATACTTTGCAGACATACTGTGGACAGCCTTTTTTTAATCTCTAGTTGGTTTAGAATGGAAACGTTTGTCCTATGAGCAATCCGAGTGATGCGCAGCATTCTTCTGCAGCACCACGTCTCAAAAGCATAAATTTTTTGGCGCTCGCGTTCTCGTAGAGTTCAAGTCTCTGCCCCGTATAGAAATATTGAGAATATAAGGGCATTCACATGTCTCATCTTGATATTTTGAGAGATAGATCTGTCTTTCCAAACTTTAGTTAGGGGAGTCATCGCATTTTTTTACCATACCAGTACGTCTCCAAACTTCTGCTTCACATTTACCATCGTTAGGTATACTAGACCCGAGATAGACAAAACTGTCCACTATCTGGTATTCCTGTAACATGTTAGTCAGATGAATAGTGTCGAATCTGTCGACTACCATTATTTTTGTCTTAAATTTATCGATTTTTAGAAAAACTTTCCTATTAGTCACTGTTACTCTACCGGCCCATTCATCTAAAGCCATCCTCATGACATGTTCACCGTAAATGTTGAATAAGTCAGGTGACAATACGCATCCTTGTCTAACACCTCTCTCGGTCTTAAATTGGTCTGAGAACTTCTGATCTGGTCGTTCTGTTGTTATATTGGACTGGTACAGATTTTTAATAGGATTTTTAATCTGAGCATTGGTGTGCCCATTTCTATTAAAATGGACCACAGATATATCCAGCTTACACAATCTAATGCCTTTTGGTATTCAACGAAGCGTATAACCATAGGTACATGAAATTCTTTCGACTTTTCAATGAGTTGTCTCAGATTCAGGATTTGTTCCCGTGTAGTTACCTTTACCTTTTAAAAAACCCGCTTTTGGTACTTTAAACCGAGATATTTGGTAATTTAGATAGGTGTTTAATCTTTTTTTGATGATATGCAACAATATTTGACTAGCGTGTGTTATTAGTGATAGTGTGCGGTAGTTTTCACATCTGGTAGTAGGTAGTTCCTTTTTTGTGTAGCGTAATATAAATTAAGGTTCACCAATCAGATCGCCAGTTTCCTGAATTCCAAACGGCGTTTTTAGAATAAAAATAGTAAAATGAAAGATAAAATTATTAAATTAATAAAATAAAAAGAATATGAAATTTAATAATTATTTAGAGAAAAATAACAAACATATGTAAAACGATGTACTCTTTAATAGTAAATATAAAGCTACTATTATAGTTATAATTTTACGAACATCAATTTTTCTCTTAAAACAGTCAATATCTGCCCCCTGTGCAATACATTATCAACCCTTAACATGTTAGTGCCTAATTTAATATTTTCTTCTGGAAAAAGCTGAAATTAAGATATGACTAGGCTTGTCTCTGACGTTTTATATTAAATTGTCGACAAAACGGAACTGCAGAGGTGTGGCCGCTTGTGTTGGAGGAGGAAATATCGCTCTTTTTGACATATCAAACGCGAAATGGCGTTATGTTAGCTGGTAACACTTTGGCCAATTACGCGGAATATATACGAGGAAACGGTATTCTGTATTTACAGGAATTGTTTTTTAATTAGACGTTTTCTTAGGTAGCATATTTTAAGATTACATTTTAAAATGTTTAAAAAGCCAGTCTACTAGTTATGTAAAGGGTAAACCAGAGAAAATAGGGAGAGTGATAAGAAAACACAAAATAAAAACGATATTTAATACCGACAGAAAAATCTCAACTATTTTACCATCCACTAATACAAAAATATCGTTATAAAATTAAGGAGTATAGGACATTCCATGTGGGGACTGTGACAAATCGTACATCGGACAGACCAACCGAAGAATCAATGTTAGAAGCGAAGAACATCGAAATGCCATCGAAAGGAGGGAAAAACGTCGTCCTTTGCCCAACATGTCTCAAACAAAGGACACACAATATACCTGAACCAAAATACGATGCTAGCTAACATTGAAATTAAAAGAAAACGGAATATCAGAGAATCAATAGAAATATAAAAAAAGCCCCAGTCTAAACCAAAGAGATGATGCTCAAAAATTTTCAACAACAGGGAAAACGATATTAAAGAAAAAGTTAAAAATACATCAGACCACAAGACCAACTAGTAGGTCCCCGCCTACCTACACACGGACAGGACCAATCACAAGAAGCCTTGCGGCTATAAAAAGGAACCGCATCGACCAGGAGTGTTGGTTAACTTCAATCACCAGCAAGAGATGCTATTACCTGACTTAAAAATGGCAAGTGCAACCTTGCCGACACGTCGTCAAAATAATGGTTTTTATCAAAACCAAAATTATTCAACGCGGAGTCAAACCACGGAAAGCATATATATTTTTAAATGTATTATATATATTTTTTACGTAATATCTGCTTGATATCTTTCTCAATTTTCGAATTCACATTTGCGTGGTCTCGGAATAAATGTTTTTATAAAGAAAACTGTCAGTGGCGTTTTCCAGAATATTTTCAACGTCGAAAATAATAAAGTAACCAGAGTTTTCCAAAATCAATTATCTTTTATTTACACACACAATCCTGCGTGAACTACTACTAATTATTACCAGGGAAATATTATTCTGAATCTATTTTTTTGTGGCATATTAATGCAATTATTACTATTTTTATTGGAAATAAGTCACAATTTAAGTTAAAAATAAGTTTAATTTGACGTTTTAATTTCCACTTCGGAAATCGTTCTCAAAATACAAAATATAAATAATTTTTTTGTTACTTGGTGGAAATTTCCTTATTTAATTTTATTACGAATATATTACAAGCTACTTGCGAGTATTATTACTTTATTATTAATAATACTTACGAACTTTATTGCGAATATTTCGATCGACGTATTCAACGTGAAAAAAAAAAGGTTATAATTAACCTAATATTCGTTAGAATCAAAATCAATCGTTTTCCTTTTAAATAATTGATGAATTCGACCGTTACTTGGTGAAAATTAATTTTATGTAACAATAAAACACTTAAAACTTTGTTTTCAAAAACTTCCACAAAATTTATTATAAACTCTTATCACTACAGCTGTTTCGGCTGATTGCCTTTCTTAAGTGATCTATTTTTGGCATGCGTTTACACTTTATAGTCTTCAATGAAAGAGGTTGAGGAGGGGAGAACTGTTTGTCTCAAGTTGTTCATTCAAAATTATATTTGTGTTTTTTAATTTGTTAATTTCCATAGATTCTAACAAAGATAGCTTAAGGCCTTTATTTTGAATGTGAAGAATTTTAAATTCCTCATTAAAAGAGTAATTATGATCTAGAAGATGAAGTGCATATGTAGAATCGGTTTTTCTATTATTGAAAGCCCTTTTATGTTCTGCTATGTGTTTATTAAAATTTCTACCAGTTTGACCGTTATAGTTTTTGGGCAGTCGCCACGTTCAAGTTTATATACATCACTGTGTAAGTGCTTTTTATTTTGGCTCTTGTTGTTTTTAATATCTTTGCTTAAGTTGTTAGGCAAATATTTACGCCATGAGCGTTGGTTTGTAGAGCTTAAAAATTGTATTAAAGTATAAATTATCATTGAATATATTTATTTTACTTAATTTAATCAGATCACACTTCGCCCATATATAACTTTTGTAAAAGAAGGTAAGACAAGCTTAAATCCACATCTTCAGCTAAATCGATGCAGTCCGACATAATTTGGAAGTAAGGTCCTATTTTCTAAAAGTTACTGTACTAAATATATAGTTTTAATTCACTTCAATTCAATTCAGTATTTAAATTTCTAAATTACTATGTAAATTATTCTTTAGCCAAATATTTTTTTCATCCGCCCTTATTTTTAACTGACTTCCTCACCAATGATCTCTTCTTATTCCCAATGCCGAGAGAAATATCTACATATTTTCGGTTTCCATCGATATTTTTTCCGTTCTCCTCGTTCCCTGACTGTCTCGCAGGTATTCAGCTATTTTTGTATTTATGTCAGACACAGTGCAGTAAAATGTAGTCTGAAAACGGGAGAGATATATATGTTTTGTTATGTGGCTTCGCTAAAGATAAGGTGTTAAATTCCTGATTCGACTCGTATCTTCGCTTTGTGAGCGGATTTGGTTTCAAAAGAAGTCTCTCGTCCTTTTTCCTAATGTGGTAACGTTGCCAAATCACACATCTCGAAATTTTTGGAGTAATATATCAATCTGTACTTATGGCTCTATGGTTTGGGGTCGATATTTGTTGCGATGCCTATCTTAAACTCTACAAAGTACGAAAAACTATACAGAATGGTAGTACGGATGTATAAATAATTGTTTTTGTTATAGGAAAAAACACAATAATTTTATTACTTCTTTTGTTATACCACAATAGGACGTCATTAAAATGATTAGTTGTTGAAATATAACTTTACATTTATTTTGTTAAATAATTTTTATCTTAACTTAATAAATTTATTTATTAAAACCACCATATTTTATGGATCAGCGACCTATGCAATCAAGACACGTTGATTTTATTCGAAAAATATTCATTTTGATCCATTTTTGTTTATATGTATTTTATATTAATTAAACACTGAAATTTCTGTATTAAGTAATGCTATTTTGATTTCGAAAACTTACTTTGTTCAACGAATACACATTCCTTTGAATGCTGTGACATTTATAAGACGAGCTATTTCAATATAAATGGCACAACAAAACAGCACAGTACAAGTAAGAGAACATTGTAGGGAAGCTAGTATTAGGAATGTGGAATGTGAACGTATAATAATGGTTTCAGTTTATATGAATTCATTATCGCAATCTGACACTGTGTTTTGATGGTTTCAGTTTAATGAGATTGTCTTTACAGCGATTTTGTAATACACAAAAACGAGGGTGTAGATATAAGACAATACAAAAAAGTTTTCTTTAGATTAAATTACCATTAAATGTTTACGAATTTGTCGAAGTTTATAAGTAAAAGATAGACATACCTACAACATTATGTAAATTTTGGTAAAGGTTCTTAGGATCTGTTTAGTACGTCCTAAAAAGGCTAACACATTAATGCATATTTTAGAAAATCTACCAGTGTTAGCAACATGTGTAAGAAACAACGTATAAGGGGTCAATAGTTGACGAAAGTCTTTAGGAAAATCTACAATAAGTTGTGACGATCAACTGTATTAATATAATTTCGATGCGGTTAAAAGGATTTGAGCTGACATTTTAACCGTATAAAAATAAACATGTTGAATGTTGCAAGTATAGTATGTATGATACTAAGAAAATTTTAAGAATGTGCTAGAAATCTTTAAAATAATGTGCATTAAAAGTTTATAAATGATAGCAGTAGCACAAACTCAAACTCATAGACAGGGTTATATCTTCTATAGATATCCCAGTTTGTACGTTAACTCTTCAATTTAATCACAATTGGTATGTAGAAAAATATTTATATGGGAGTGAATTTTAATAAAAAATATTCGATAAAACCTACGCTAGTTCTTGAAGTGGTCAGTTTACTTCAAGCACCAGCAAGAAGCGTTACTACCCGACTTTACAATGGCAAGTGCGAACTTGCCGCAACGTCATCCAAAATAATGATATTACAAAATTATGCTGAGTCAAACCCGTAAAACCTCAGAAAGCACATATAGCTCCCGTAGAAATTTCAAGTATAACATTATAATATTATATATACATCTCAACAGGCCATAGAGTCCCATAGCTTGGAATTTTTCTACTGTTTTCCTCCTCTATTTTCTTCTGTTCATGGCCATAGTTCTCCAATTTGTTATCCCTATTACTTGTAGGTCTCCATTACATGCTTGTAGCCACTTTTTACTTGGCCATCCTCTTCTCTTCTTTACTTCACCTTTCAGCAGCCAGTCTTTTGCCTACTTTTCATTTACCTTCTCGCAAGATGACCTAACTATCTAAGTCTTTTTGTCCTGACGATTTGACTAATTTCCGTAGATGATTTTCTGCGCTTATTAGTTTATGTGGAGCTTTGACCGTCTTGCTTCCTTTCGAAATCAGCTTATCTATTTCTTGACTTTCTTCCTATTTACTTGTTACGGTTACTCCTAGGTACTTAAACTACGTCACCTTTTTGAAGCAATACTCTTCATACTCGTTGTTTGTGGTAGTCTTTAGTTGTGTGTCATTATATGTGATCTGCTCCATGTCCACATCCTTTGCTTTTGGCTTAGTAATAATCAGTCCAGACTTTTTTGCTTACGCTGCAGAGAGTTTGAAAATCCTCAGCAGTTTATGTTGTCATAAATCATATCTTTCATTCGTATTCCACTCTCTCTTATTATTGCCTCCAGCAAGAAATTAAAGAGTATTGTGGACAGCGGATCTCCTTACTTTAGTTCCCGTCTTACTTCAAATTTTCCTGTTAGGCTTCCTTCTATCCTTACTCTATTGTCGGCCTTCATTTAGGTCATTTTGACTAGTCTGATCATCTTTTCTGGAATTTTAAGCAATCTTAGGGCATGGTACAGACGCCTTCTTATCACAGAATCGTAAGCTTGTTTGAAATCTCTAAAGAGGAGGTTTAGCTTTAACTGTTACTTATACGTACTGCTCTGAATCATTTTTAACACGAATATTTGATCTACGGTGGCTCTGCTCTTTTTGAATCCTGCCTGGTATTCTCCAACCTGCTCATTTAAGTACCTTTACTGTCTACTTCTTTTCACTGGCAAAAGAAAATCTGTAGTGTCTATGTAGTGTCGCACACTGCTTTATCTCCCTTTTAGGCATAGTTTGGATGAGGATCTGAGTTTTGGTTTCAAACATAAATTATAGTAGAAATTTTCGGATTTTTACTTTTCGCTTTAAAATTATTTTCATTGGCGCTCTCGCCAAAAACTATAATTTCTATGCTACGAAAATAATTATTACTTTTAGTTAGATCACTACCGATCTGTGAGCAATAATAGTTCCAATATAGCTTGTAATTTTCTTGCATAGTGGCTTGTAAGTTCTAATTTTTAAGCATAGTGTCAGATGTTGAATGATTTTTTAGGCTGAAACTTATATCGATACGTGCCGTTTTACACTTAACCTTCCGCAGATAACGTGAAAAATTTTAAAATTTTTGATAACGTCGGTTTAACAAACCAAACCTTTTTCTAAAATTAAAAAAATATATAGAAATTTAGCTGTAGGTGATAAATAATTGTAATAATAGTTGTGTATATTATTCTCTATACAAATATAAATATGAAATTTGAACAGGCTTTTAATAAAATCAAAATAATTACAACAAAAAATAATGTAAATTCCTGGTTCCACTAAAACATAAATCAGTTACTTGTATATTAATAAACAGGGAAAATAAAATTTTACTCACAAAATTTACACAAATTACTGAAAATATTCCAAATTTTGGGCACCATAATTTTCAAAACAATGCCTACATAATCCCGTCAGATGTTCTAGACACAAATATTTTTTACAGTTTGCACAAGAATATCTTGTTCTTCGACTTTCTGTAGTGCTGCACTATGTACATCGTCCATGAGTTTGATTCTGGGGAGCAATATTCTCAGTTTCTATACCACGTATTTCAAAAAGACGTGAACGGATTATCCTGGGACTGTTTTGCTGTTGTGTTTGTCGACGAATATGCGACGATCCTAAATTTTCTAAGAATTTTCTTATATCGATTTTTGTTTCTGTATTCGAGGTGTAAATGATGTAACTATTTATTCCAGCAACGTTCATGACACTATAAAAAATGACCATTGTCCACTGACGAGTTACACGAGAGCAATTGTAGGCTTCGCACATTTTGTCAACAATGTCGACACCGCCTTTTGTTTTGTTGTAGTTCATGATTATTTCCGGTTTGCCAGTTTCCTCGTCAATAGCATAATCGTAATTCATAGTCGATACTAACAGGATATTTCTTTTTTGTTTTGGAGAATACGAAACGAGTGTACACTTATCTCTAAAAGCAAACATAATGGATTTTTCTGGTCTTGCTAGTAACATTTGAGGAGGTATCTCACGTTTTGACGTATTTTCCCAACTGTAGTAAGACGGTGTTGCCTTAGGCGTGACATTTCTATTTGATCCCAAGATAGGTGAACAAAGACGAGGCACTAATGCTAAATTCGAAGTATCCCTTTGCAATGGTCCTGCGGGCTGTTTCCCTATGTACAATTTGCAGTGTAAAACATTTTAGCGTCCACCAAGGCATATATTTTTATTCCGTAGCGAATTAGCTTTTTAGGCATAAAAATTTTGAAAGGACATTTACCTCGAAATGCTTCGAGTTTTTCGTCAATCGTGGTGAATGCTGACATATTGTAATGTTGGGACAAATTGGATACAAACTCGTCGTAAATTTCCCTAATTGGAGCTAATTTGTCGACTTGTACTCTTTCTTGTCTGGTAGCTTTATCATCGAAACGAATATGTTTCAACAAAAACTGAAATCGTATCCGGGACATAGTAAGTCTGAATATGTTCATAGCCATTCCTGTCCTAAATAAATCTTCAGCATTCCTCCGGTTATTTTTACTAGCACCAGAGATATATAAAAGTCCCAATACTGCTTTTAGTTCTAATAAATCAGTCGGTCTAAAAGAACGATTTTGTGAAACATCATAGGCTTACATTTCTATAAATTTGTTGGTGTAAGTAACAATTTTTTCTAATATGTTTGGAGAAAAGTAGCATTGCCATATTTCTAAAGCTTTATTTTTATGTCTTATATCTCCCTTAGGTCCAGGTAAATGTGTGAAAATATTTTCAGCGCGTGTTCGAACATTCTGTGCTGATGCAGGATATTTTCGCCACCTGGTAGTTCCATCTTTACCGACAAGGCAGGGTATTCTTGAGGTACAAGGGGTTTCTTCAAGAATAGGTAAGTTTTGTTGATTTTCAAACGTCTCTTCCGAATCTATACCCTCAATAGTTTCTATAATATGGTCATCTATCAAACTCACATCATCATCATCTGGTTCTGCTTCTGAATCATTTAAAACTTCCCCATGAAGCCGCCACAGCCATTCTTGTTTCCTCTCGTAATTCATTATAAACATATGCTCTAAAATATAATATAAATCAGTACCGCAAACAAAAAATCAAACAAATTAGCCTTACCTCAAAATGTAACGGCAACTGTAACGTCGGTTTGTGGGACCCAATTGTGTATAATATTCAAAATTCTTATTAAACGATACACGCTGTCCACTTGCTAAACTACAACTAAATAGATACAGGCACGTTCGAAAGGTACTGTGAGGTGCAGATTGAAATAAAAATTAGCAGCGCTTAAACCGCGAAAATTGGAATCAGTCGGTGCCAGAGACATAACATTATCAGCCGAAGGTTAATCATGTTGAGGATATATTTCACTTAATTTTTAGTTAAAACCTGATGCTGAATATTAAAAATCCGTGACATATTTGCTAATGACACCCAATAGTTGTTTAACTCTGTACTGTCGACATAGTTCTAATTGGTTTTATTTTAATGGTTCACATGCCAAGGTTTCCTTATTAAGATATGGATTTTTTATTATTATTAGTGACAATTTAAAAATTGTTTCTTTAGTTCAACTTGTCATTTCTTATTTAAATTCGTTTCACTTTTTAATTTAAATATTACTTATAGTTTCATAATTAGTTTTTAAGATTTCTAATTGATCTATCAATTGAATTTCTTAAAAAAATGGTGTATATGTATTCAGTAAATATTTATATCTTTTTCCATTTAAATGTATAGATAAATTAAGGTAAATTGCTCTTTTATATCGTTATATAAGATATTCTGTAGATATTTTAAATACTTTAAAGTTTGCACCTTTTAATTAATAAATAAATTAGATATTTATCACTGATAATAAATCCACGATTCATTTATCTGCTTCGAAATGATTAAATGATCGTAAAAATCCGATTTTAAAAATTTAATTGTAAAATTTTTTCTTAAAGCGTACGCGTATGTTCTGTACGCTGATTATCTTTAATGTGACTTTAAAATGACTGAAATTATAATGCAATTTCAACCATATCTACCAAACCGTCTGTAACTTTAAAGATAAAATCATATCTTATCACCCCTCCGCAGCCCTTTGTCTTACCTTTAATCTCCAGTGCCCTAAAGAGTTATTTACTTGCGCTTTCCACCTGTCTATATTGTCTGTGTTAAAGATCCCAAATAATATCTTATCCAGATGTTGCTTCGAACCCCAACTTAAAGTCTTATTCAAACATATCACGCAGCAGGTGGAGATATTTCGTGTATGGAGATGCCTCCAACACCCCCAGGAGAGAACCGAACGAAACGGCGTACATTTGGAGAAGGTATGTAAATACCTAATATCACTTTAAAACGACGAAATAAGCAGTAATAAAACATAAGTAGACTCACAGTGTTTTTAAAAATCACCTTTACAAATCATTTTGATCTTATTTTCCTCCTAGTTTTCATATTTCAAATCAAGCTACGTAATTTAATTTAAAACAGTTAAAGTATTAAATTTCTCGAAATATTTGCTCTTAAATCACGAAATCCACCGATCAACTGAACCGTATAGCCATAATAGAACCGTCAAATAATTAAATTTGCAAATTAAGCACCCATACAACGAAACTCGCACATATTTTTCTTTGAACTCTTCTATAAATACCTTCCTTGGTTTCGTATTCGATAAACGAGATTTACAGTGGCTGAATAAACTCCGCAAATACTCACAAATTAAATTTTCTCTCTTGATATGAGATTATCCTCTGCAGATTTTCACTTCGTCTTCAATTTTGCTTGAATGAACTTTCTTAATTCCGTAAAAGTCCAGAAAGTTAGTTACAAACGATAACATCTCTTCACACATGAATGAAATCAGAAGTTTACACACAAAGCTTGTGAACGATATGAATTTGGGACGTGGGCGCGGAGTTGGGTGTACGGTATAGGTAGTTTATACTTGCTAACGATTTTAAAAAATGAATAAATCAGGTAATGGTAAGGTAAATTCACATACAATTTGTCGCTAGCAAATATAGCAATGATAAATTTAATTTTTTATAAGGAAATTTATTGTAAAAGCAGATTCATATTATACTCAGTAATAGAGCTTTCGAAGATGACATGACAAAAATATCATTTTACTTCGAAATAACAACAAAAATTTGATTTCGAATTAAAATGATATTTTTTAGATGAGGTTTCCCTAGAAGATGCTCTTTAAGTTTATAATATACGTTTGAAGAGTTACTGTATTTAAGTTTAAATTCTTTTTTATTTCCTTTTAACTTGAATAGAATCACCTAAAAATGAAGTATCATGTTTCAGACATGCCTAATTTTTTATATAAATAAATTAATTTATTTATACGCCAGTCGTTAAAGACGAAAATGCCACTGAACCTTTAAAAGTCATACGAACAAGGTGAAGCTTGCCCCTCCTAAAATCTGGTGGTCTTAAAACCACCCTTCCTCAAATCGGTTTACCAAGAATCTGTACGTAGTAGAAAAAATATTTTAAATAAAAAATGAAGCTAAGATAATTTGAATCAAATTGTTTATTAGCTCTTTTTTTTTTTGTAAAATGAACGATTTTTTCAGAAACAATGCTTAAAACGACTCGTGATTTTGAATGTCGCGCGCGACTATGCACGTGAAATCAAGTTTGACTCGACGGTAAAACTTCGTTATCTTTTGATCAGAGTGTCATATAAGTGATGTCCTGTCATATAGTGACCTTAAAGTAATTTCTATAAAAGTGTTTAACAAAATAATCCTTTCGCGATTTTTGCCTTTTTTTAGAATTCTCATGAGTAAAATATATCATCCACAAGGAAGCTAAAGTCCTGGAGCTGGCAACAAAAAATTGATTTAAAAATTCCTTTATAAAAGGTATAATATTAAAACACCCTATCCGGCTACATCACAGAACGTTTTCGGAATTATTATTCCATCATCAGTGCTATCTTGGATGTACATGTTTTGAGCTACTAAATACGTGGGTAAAAACTCTTTAAATGTTATGTAATTAAAGTTGAGTTACATTATTTGAGTTTATAAACTGAAAAATCAAACATTTTAGTTTATAAATCAAATAATGTAACTCAAATTTAATTTAACAACATTTAAGGGGTTTTTACCCATCTATTTCTTCTTCTACGGCACTACATCCCAAATTGAGCATTGGCCTTCTTTATTTTTTGCCTCCACGCTTGCTTGTTTGCGTCTGATCTTCACCATATACGGACTCCTAAAAGGGCTTGTGCGTCGCTATTTACTGTATCTTCCCAGCGCTTTCTTGGTTTTCCAATCGGTCTTTTTCCCTGTATTCTAGCATTTAGTGCTCTGTGTAATAACCTATCATCTCCCATTTTTATCACATCTCCGGCCCATTGCAATATTTGTATTCTAATGAAATCTGACAGTGGTGTTTCGTTATAAAGTTGATAAAGCTTGTTGTTATATCGACTTGTGAGATTTCGTTTTCCCTTACAGGTTCTAGTATTCTCCTTAGTAATTTCCTTTCGAATGTGTCGAGTTTGCTTTTAGCTGTTTCTTTCAGGACCAGTGCTTCACTGCCATAGCATGCTATTGGTCGAATTAAGGTTTTATAGATTCTTATCTTTGTATTTCGGTAGACATTTTTAGACCGAAATATATGGGAGAGGCAAAATAATCTCTGTTTGCCTGCATTATTCTCTTCGGCATTTCTCCATCTTTTGATCCGTCGGCATATATTTCTACTCCCAGGTATGTAAACTTTCCAACCGTTTCATTGTCTTCTTTATTTTATGTTTTCTGCTCTCCTGTTCTACTCATAGTATTAATATCATCGGCATAAGCGGCCAATTAAGCCGTTTGGTTGGTCAGTAAGTTTCCTCGGCCAGTTTGCATTTTCCTAACCGCTTACTCCAGTGCCAGGTTAAACAAAGTTGGGGCCAGCCCATCTCTCTACTTTAGTCCCTAATCCCTCTGCGACATTTTGAAAAAGTCTGTCCGGTGGTTCTGTATTCGTACACAGTCATGCCTGAGTTTCATCCATTGTGGCTTTAATGAGTCCAATAAGCTTGAGTGGTATTGCCAATTCAGCCGATATATTGTACAGTTTGTGCCTTTTGACTGAGTCTTATGCCTATTTGAAGTCTATAAACACGTTGTGAGCATCAATGTTATGTTCCCATGAATTAATCAAGATCTGTTTGACTGTAAATATTTGATCCCGTATGGATTTTCCCCGTCGGAAGTCCGTCTGATACTCTCCAATAATATTTTTTGCTAGTGGTTGGAGCCGCTGGTTTATAATGTACATGAGGACTTTATATGTACATAGTACAGAAATTCCTCCTATGTATTTTGTGGCTCAAAATATATACATCCAGATAGCACTGATGATGGAATGTTTTATTAATGTTCCCGACGTATTTGTGAGGTGGGATAAGTCACTTATTATTCCTTCCATTAATATCTCCGGTTTCTATGACCGTTCTCCAGAATGTCTATTTAGCACTGTAAACTGTCTCAAAAGGCATCTTTCTTTTCCTTAGCATCGTTATCGGATGGTCTACACCCTACAATAAGAGTCGTCTTTTCATTTTTTTCGATGCCGTTTCTAATCTTAGTTAACTTTCTGAAATAAAATTCCATTTAGTTCAGAAAACCTTATACCTTTTTTTATAGTATCAGTTTTTCCTAAAATAATAAATCCTGTTTTTGAAAATTCATCCATCAGTGCCTTTTCTATATTGCTTAAACCCTGTATGTTCCATATTCAAATTTTTAACTTTCCACGTTTATTATTTACAACTTTATATTAACATTTTTATCATTTCTAATCTGTGTAATTTCAGACTTAGTCTTAATTGAGTCCTGTTTCATTGCCATGTTCGCCTTCGAGTTTTCTTTCATAAGGATACTTAATGCGAGTTTTTTCAACAGGGTTGGTTGCTCCCTCCGATAAGTTTGTGATCTATCACTACATTTCCACAATTTTCCACCCTTTCATTTATTACCTTTCTACAAGAAATCTTTGTTTGTTTACCTATTGAATTCATTTCTTTAGCCTTCCTCTGTAGTTTTGCCTGTATTTTTTAGCAAACTCAAAGTCACAGAGGTAGTAGACATACGTACAGGAGTTATTTTAAGTCCACAAGCAAGGAAACTTCCTAATGAATTCTCTAAGCGGAGACGTAGAAGACGCCAAGATTACCAAAGCGTATGGATATGGAAAGGTATGGATATTAATATAATAAGATCAATGACAACTAATAAATTCCAGATCCTTTTCAATTACCAAATGGGTTACTAAAAGTAATAAATGATAATAATTTTAATATTTTTTTTTTTTATTTTAATTATCCAATAAAACGTACACAATAGAAATATTCTCCTGAAAATCACCAATTATATATTTATCAAAGAAGGTAAACTCAAAGGGTTTAGTCCTTTGCCGTACACGCTAAAAATTCTCTAAGAATTATACTAACCAAAACTGCTTGAGAAAGTCAGACTAAAATAGAGGAAACAAGAAGTTTCGGAAAAAGACAAATATCTAGGTTGAAGAATCTAACAGTTAAGATTGTCACCCACCGTAACGGAGATTCAATTAAAAAAGAGGAAAAAGAGCAATTTTTGTAGCCAACTATAATATGTGAGAGTTTGCATAAAGAGTCAAATGCTAACGGGTTGAGACTAATAAACTTTGTAAGCACCCAAAACATAATAGCGGGAGGAAAAAGGAAGTATATGAGACAAATGAATGAGAAAATAGATCCTGGAAGCGGGGGAAAATGTGGAGGAATTCTGGACAAAATGTAGAAACATTTGTACTTTGAAACAAATGTAGAAATAACTGGGAAGGCATCGGAAATATTGGGAAAAACCAAACCAGTTGGACAAAACGAATGGCTTGACGAGGAGTTGCAAAAAGCAACAGATAACATAAATAGAGCATACCTAAAGTCAAATCAAGCTAGATGCACAAAAAGAGCAAAGGAGGAATACCGGACACTAAGAAGGAAAGAAAATAGATTACATAGAAGAAAAAAAGTCAATTTAAAGAAAACCTGTTAGAAAACATAGAATGGCTAAAAAATTAAAATAAAATAATGAAGAGTTCTACAAAAATGTGAACAAACTAAGTAGAGAGTTTAAGCCAAGAATAACAAGCTGTAAGGATGGAGAAGGAAATAACCTAAGTGATACGGCCCCAATCTTGAACTGATGTATTGAAAAGAATAATAATTTTTATATCAAAAGAATAAAGATTTTATAGTGTTTTGTTCCAAAAAAGAGAGTAAATATATTTGATATTTATGAATTAAAGTATTTTTATGACAATACAGGAATATATCTGGTATTATCCACAATAATTGTTCCTAGAAGAATCGAATTTGTTCCCATAATCATTCTCATCAATAATGCACCAAAAAAAAAAGAAACAAACTCTTCACTATCGTCCCTGTACAAAGAAACACGAAGAGCTCGTTAAATTTTCCGAAAAAAAAGAGATTGACGAAACTTTTTACTTATTGACTTTCAGTAATATGCCTATGGAGAAGTTTTATGATTTTCTCTAATTTTGTTTCCTGCGAATTTTCTCGGAGCACAAAGCGGTTTATGCTACTTCCACAAATTCCAATGAAGGAGATTCTGGCACAACTAAACCGAAATGGGAGCGTAAGCGAAATGTAAGAAAGGCGAACCGAAAAAAAGATTTCATTGGGTTAAACGGATCAATTAGATTGTTGGGATTTTGTTCCGCTTCATTTTACTATCAAAAATAGTTTTCTAGTGTTGTGTTTTTCGATAAGGGTATTCTACAGAGAGAGCATATTACTAACAAGATAAACGTAGATGTATGTATCTCTTAATTAGTCTGTTTTTGAAATAGGAAAAAAACTTTTTTTATAGTTGTGATAAAGATTATTTTATTTCAAAGATGTGTGAATCTTGCCTAACATCATAAAGATAGGCTAGATTCAATTAACAATATATAAAACTGAGAGTCTACATTCGAAACGAACATAGTAAACATTCGAACTATAAATACGGTATGATTTAATATAGCAATTAGTTATAATCAATTTTTAATGTTAAACTATAGTGAACTTAGTGATATATGTTTCATAAACTGTAGGTGTATGCTTTACACAATATCCAGTTAAACTAATATAAAGTCAACTGTATTACAAATATTTGTCATTGTTTTCAAAATGATAGTTTTTTTAGTAAAATAACCACTTTTAGTAAATACCCATATACCCGTTTTAGCGGGTGTGCTAAGTCAGAATGGAATCAAACAACAGTTCTACAACTCAAAAATATCAAAGTCAGATAAACTCCTGACAAACATAGCCGTCAGCAGCTTCGAAAAATATAATCTTTTCTTCTAGGTTATCTAATAATCGCTTATGTATATACCTAATAAACAAATGGTGACAAACACAATGTGAAATTTTGTCAGAGCAAGAAGCTTAGTTACATCACCGGAACGACTTGTGCTCTCCAACAACTTGGTGATCAATGAGTTTAAAAAATTGGTTCATTTCCTGTTTTCGCCACACCATTCCTAAAATTGGTGCTTCTTTCCCGGAATATAATAACAGTCACAGTTTTAGAAGACAAATTTATATCAGTCCCAACAGCCTAATACTACCAGAATCATTTAGTAACAGGCTTGTTTTTGAAAACACGTCATATAGAATATTCATATCTCAAGACGACTTAGTATGCTACTGCTAATTGCAAGAAGTCAGGTCACATAGCATCACAGTGCTCCAAACCACTAGCTCAATTAACCCCCAACAAAAGTAATCACTCCCCATCTTTTACTCTAAACTTTGACCAACGTAACCTGCTATAACCTGCTACTTATCAACAGATCCTATATGAGTGATTCCAGACCTACTAACCTTGACCGATATCATTAATCAAATATATTTATTTAAAGAAAAGATCGCTTGTATAAAGGAAAAGGAAGTATATTATATGATTATTAGTATATTGATCAATAATAGAGTCAAGAATTGTTACTAAATGAATGCACAACAGTTACACTTTTACAGTTGTTATACTGTTACAATAAAATTAACATATTTTTCATAAATTTCTAGCACAAAGAGGTATAATAGAAGTCCAATTTAATAAGTCGTTTACGCTAGCAAACAAAATAATAAATTAGAAAAGTTGCAGTAAATCCTTGTTCTAGTTATAGGTTACGAGTATCATACAAAGCAATAAACTGCTGGCTAACTATGTATTTGGCGTGTCTCCCAGCTTATATGAATCCTTGGAATTACATAATTCTAACGATTTATAGGGTTTATATGTATTCGGTTAATTTAGACAAAAATGATAATACAGGCTTAGGTCTTAGGTTTTGTTTTAATTAATGAATTATGGTTATAAAACATATTTTAAATGACGTAAAGAAAAATGTGTTAGTATCCTACTTAGGAAAATAAAATTCAACCGAAAAATATAATCTTCACTTTTAGATTATATAATCGCATATATATATATATATATATATATATATATATATATATATATATATATATATATACTTATCCAATAAATAAATGGTGGAGATTATTTAATAAATAATCATGGCCAAATAGAAATAAGGTAAAATTTTCAGAACAATAAGATTAGTTACACCAGCGGAACGACTTGTGCTCTCCAACGTATGTCCTGCAATACCACACGATTTTCTTATGAATGGATTACAAAAAATTGGTATAATTTCTGTCTTCCCCATGACATTCTTAAAAATTAGTGCTTCTATGCCGAAGTACAACCACATTCTTCATTTTTGAAGACAAATATATATCAGCCCTCACAGTTTAACACTACCAGAGTCATGTACTCTTGTTTTTGACAACACGCCATATATAATATTTATCTCTCAAGTCAGTTTAGTTTGCTATAACTACTCAATTTGTTGGGAAAACAAAAAAGACAATAAATAATCAGATTCCTGTCTCTTTGTGGAACCTAGAATGTGGAGCTGTAATTAGAGCAAGTTAAACATGCTGTTTCTAAATAAAGAGACATGAAACACCTGAAAATAAAATCATTTTTAAATCACTTATACACAGCTTATTATAAAACAAGCTAAGAAGTCCTCCTGATCCAAGAATGTTTCAGAAATAACTCCACTCCTATCAACGAAGTATGGAGAAGAATAAAAGAAATCTTTGGTTTAAAATACACGCCCATTATATTATTTGAAAATTAAAAGTAGATAATAGGATTTTAACTTCTCCTCGTTAAATAGCTAACAGCTTAGCTGAAACTTTTAAAGACATGTCTTCAAATGGTAACTACAATGATACATTCCTTGAAAATAAAATAATAACAAAAATTTGGCAAAATAATAAATTTTCATTAATTTGGTGTAAAGCTATTATATTACGTTTTATATAACTTCAAAAATCAAACCCAGAACCTGACTCCTACAGACCAATCAGCTTAACATGTTCTATGAACAAAATGATGAGAAAAACTGGTAAATCTCCGATTAACGTGTACATTAAAATCATGAAGTCAACACTTAACACCCCATTGAGAAAATCATCAAGACCAAATTAAAATGTCAAGAAAATTTCAGAAGAATCCACTTCCTTTGGATACTATCTCATATAGGTATAAAAGGACATAAGCAGCAGATACTAGTATGCGTATCGCTATTACCGATGACGAATCAGAAACAGAGTGTCGAAGTGTCGCATGCGATTTAAAAGTTTATTTCAAAAATAAGGTGTTAAATGCTTGGAATCTGGAGTGGAATGATTCCAGTTCTAAACTCAGAATCATCAACAGTGAAATATTTTTATGGAAGTCCACAGTAAGAAGTAAAAGAGCTTAAATTATATTTACACGTTTACAATTTGGACGCTGTAGGCATACTCACTAGCGCTGCAGGCCTATCTCTTCTCAAATATTGAACTTTCAAAATGCGACACATGCAATACAGGACACGGTATAAAGCACTTGTTGATAGACTATCCTAAATATGTAAATCAAAGACATTCTTAAAATTTTCACAATAACCTGAAAGCATTACTCGAGAAAAATTTTGTTTCGGACAATTTATTAGGTTAACTCTTCATTACTACTAAATTAAAATTTCCTGATAAAGAAAAAATTTCGTTGACTTGATGACTTTTTCATTTCTTTATCACCAATTATACTAATCTCAGCTCTTATGTCCTTTATCATTTTCCAAGTAATTTAAATTCTTCCTTTCACAATACATTTCATTATAAAAAAAACGTATTTTATCTGTGTAAAATTATTTATTATTTTAATATCTTTTATGTTCCAATGTGGCGGCAAATAAAAATTTTCCGCTTTTCAGAGCAACCCTAAAATCTCTGCGGCATGGGAAAAATAAAATTAAAAACCACACGACAAAAACTGTTAATTGAAAGATAAATCGGCAATGACAACCATTTACGGAGTAAGCTTTTCCAGATGAGTAAGTAGTTTTAAATTGTGTTTGGAATAGCGTAATGAGATAATCACATTAACGTCATAAAAATTATGGTACGTACGTTCAGTTTTGATATGATTTTTTTTTATTGAAGTAGGTCAATAAGGTGGGTAAATTACGAAAGGAACAACTAATAGAAACTTAATTTAATCTTTATGGATATTAAATAACCATTAGGAAAACTTTACTTAACTAATTGGAGGAGTGGTAAATAGGAATTAGACAACACTCTAATACTAGCTAATCCTACCACATACCGATTCTGTCCAGGAGTAGTGAATAACCACATAAGCAGAATGGGGAAGATACATTTCGTCAAAATAGAAAGAGATCACCAAGAAGTCACCAATCGACAGAAGTATCGGACGACCGCGCAAAAATTTTAGTGACCACCTTTCATAGAGTTATTAATCCGCCAATGAACCAGCAGAATTGCTTATAAAGAGGAAAAAGGAAAAGAAGAATTACTAACATGCTTAATCAATCACTTCACTAAAGTGTTCACTAAGTTCACCAATTAATGTGAGTCTAATATTGATATATCGCAGTTTGGATTTAGGAAAGTACTTGAAACTAGAAAAGCAGTTTTTCGCTCTCCAAGTACTTTATTGCAAAATGTTTTAATGTTTATTAAAATCCACCGACTAGATCCGGAAAAAAACTGTTCGTGAGTGTTAAAAACGTAGTTTTCAGAAAAACGTGTTTAAATTTTTCTTTGTAATTATTTATTTCTAAATCGATTATATAGAAATATATAATTTATATAATAAACAAGAATTTATGAGAAAGCTAAGAATACAAGATGTCAAACTACCCTTTTTTGGGGGGGGGGGAGGTAAATAAATATAAGTCGTGCGACTGACAGCTGCGTGAACACCTGCGCCAAACGGAGAGCCCGGTACGGTAAATTAAATGCGTTATATCTTGGGATTAGCTTTGAATTTCTAGATATTTATTTATCTAGACATTTATTTTTGAAGGTAAAAGGAATCTTAAAATTAAAAAAAGGATTTTTTGAAAATTCTAGACGGTAACAGTACCTTAAATGTTTATTAATCTCGTTCTTTTCTGAATTTACTAACCTTTCATTTTCATTTAATATTTTCAGATATTTGTTGGTAGATATTGTTCATATATTTTACATTTAGCTCTAATCCATATTTATCTATGGCTCTAATCTCTGTAATAAATAAATTTCTTTAGTTGCAAAATTATCATTTTGTATTGCAACAAAACATTGTCTACTTAAATCTAGTAACAATTTTCCTCTATCTCCCTAAATATTTTCTTTGTTTCCGTCCAGCAGAATTCTAAAGTAAGCGGTTCTGATCGAGTTTTTATCTAAATGGAACTTGAGTTTTATCCTAGATCTAACGACTAATACTCTCACTGTATTTTTTTCACGATGACAATCAGAAACCTCGTAACCGTTCTCAGAAATAGTTTCTTTTACCTTTGTCTTCAGTGTTTAAGTGGATATTTTATTCAACATTATTATAATATTGTAGTCTGAGAAAAGTATTTTACTAAGATTTGATCATCAATATCATATATTTTGTAGTTTAAATATCAAAAAATTTAGAAATCAAATGTGATACAATGTTGTGGTACAAGTTGTGTAAAATGGTACTTTTGATTTAATAAATCATACCGAAAGTTTTATTCTTGGGACGGCTGCAGAAAAAAAGTTTTATCAATAATTTTTTTTGCCAATTATTGATTTTATTGTAAATTCTAAAGTTTCTTCGTTAATTTATAAACCTTATGTCTAGATCTGTTAATTTTTTTGTTTGTGTAATTGTTGCTTTACTTATAATGTTTTCCTTCAAAAATAAGTTTTGTCAGATTCAGTTCAGTTCGTTAATTAATCATTTTTTCACCAAAAGTTTTCTTTAATTTTTGGATTAAAGCCATTTTACCCCTGGGAAAGTTGTGTATTGAAGGGTTTAATTAAGAGTCTAAAAGCTATTTGATGTTGGAAAGTTTTTAAACTGAATATTAGGTGGGTATTAGTTAAATACATCGAAGCACTGGATGCTGGAGTTAATATTGGGTCGTTTTTTGGTTGGTTGCTTAATTACTACTAAAATCAGAATTAATGTAAGGAATAAATTGCAACTAACAAGCTCAATAAACTGGAAGAGTCAATAATAATTGTGCTGGAATACGGATATATTGTTACGATAAATATACTGGCCTAACTTTTATGACTAATTATTCTGTTTTATTGTAGAAATTTCGGTGGAAGTCTAGAACCAAAATTATGGTGAATGAGCCGGCCAAGCTTCTCGATCTTTCGATGCTGTTCTAGTATATCAGGATTTCGTATATAAATACAACATTTTTATATGGAGGGCAGTTAATTCTCAAGACCCGCGCACGCGAATTTGTCACGTACGGATATAATAAATTATTGTCAGATAAGTTAAAATAAATAAAGAAATAAATTAAATCCGTAAGTGTTATAAATATTGAACCTTTTAATAAATTCACAACAAATGGTGTCAGAACAGTGGAATACTTAGATAAATTGCGAAAATAAATTACAAGTGAATATAAAATAAATTGTGAAAATGGCTACGATTTATGAGCTGACAGTGACTAATTTAAGAAGACATCTCGAAGACAGAGAATTAGCTTCTACCGGAAAAAAGGCTGAGTTAGTCCAACGACTAAAGAACGCTTTGCTAGAAGAAGGACTAGATCCAGAGACTTATATATTTGAAGATGCTGTCATCTCGTCGATTTCGAAATTAGAGAACAAAGTTTCCGGCGACATCGCATCATTGGAGAACAAAGTATCCGGCAACATCGCTTCTTTAGAAAGCAAAGTTTCTAACGAGATTTCTTCTCTGGAAAGCAAAGTTTCTGCTAACATCTCTAAAGTCACTTCAGAGATATCTGCTCTTGACGATAGAGTGTCTTCGTTAAAAAACCAAGTTGCTGCCGATATGTTGGCCTTCGAAGAAAAGATTAAAGAGATGGAAAGGAAGATGGAGGAAACAGGGACAGCAGAGAGAGGAAACAATCCAATTACAGTGGAGACAAAAGAAGAAGAGACGAAATGTAAGTTGGAAACACGGCCGAAATTTGAAGGAAGTGGAGGTTCTGTCCATGTGAAAGTCCCAACTTTCGATGGAAAATCGTCATGGAACAACTACATGAAACAGTTCGAATCAGCCGCAAGAGCAAATGGATGGTCTGAAAAAGAAAAGGCGGTAAACCTGACTATCGCTCTTCGAGGAGATGCCCTAGATGTGCTTCAGACCATAGCAGTAGAGGAGACCGATGATTTCGAACAACTGAAGAAGAGGTTAAATATGCGATATGGCCACGAACATTTGGAGCATGTATATCAGTCGCAGCTTAAAAATCGTAGACAGAAGAAAGATGAGGCTCTTCAAGAATATGAGGTAGATATTGCCAGATTAGTACGATATGCTTATCCAACAGCTCCCGAAGACATGATGGAAAAATTGGCCGTTCAAACGTTTATTGATGGTCTTCGTGATCATGAAATGCAGAGAACACTACGATTAGCTCGTCACAAGACGCTGGTTGATGTCTTATCCGCCGCCCTCGAATACGAGTCAGCTACGCAGGCCTCTGGCGGGTACAGTAAAGTTAGGACTGTAAAAGAGGAAGGAGATGAAGATAAACTTGACCAGCTCTTTAATTTGATAAAAAGCATGACATGCAAGAAAACGAAGACCATAAAATCAAGAAACTCACCATCGGAAAAACCAGAACGAGTCGGCTTTAGGGGAGCAGCTTCGACCCGGAACTTTTCCAAAGACCCTCTTATACTAATAGCTTCTTTGAAATGTCGTGAAGATAGTGTATATGTAGATGGAGAAATAAATGGTAAAAGACATACGTTGTTGGTGGATACCGGAGCGACCAGAACCATTATACGCCCGACAGTTATAAACAGCCGAAAGAAACTGTTACCAACGAGGTTACGACTTCGGACCGCTACAGGTGAAAATGCCAACATTCATGGAGAAATCCAGGTACAATTGGGAATTGGAGCAGAAAAGTTCGTCCATACTGTTATAGTTGCTGACATCGAAGAGGATGTTATATTAGGAATGGACGTAATGAATATGCATGGATTCCAATTGGATTTTAAGAATAAGGTAATCAAAGTTGGCAACGAGGAGGTATTTCTCCATCCACATAATGACAACACTGTGCAAGCAGCCATTACAGAAGATACAGTCGTGCCTGCGAGAAGCGAAACGATCATAGTAGCGCGACTACAGGGAATTGTAGACGAAGGGAGACCTGTTATGATGGAGCCTTGGAACCACGACGATGAGGTTGGCCGTGGAATCATAATTGGAAAGGAATTGGTGACTTCGGCTAAAGAAATTCCTGTGAGACTTATCAATGTCAACGACTACCCAGTGACCATAAAGAAAGAGACAAAAGTAGGAACTTGTGTACCTGTGACATCCATAATCCGTCAGGCGACAACATCTGATAATTCCAACGATAAATTCGACCAAATGGTTGCAGTTGCAGGACAGTCTCTAAATCAGATGGAGAAAAGGAAATTAAGGGAATTTCTTCGGCAGTATCGTGATATTTTCGTACCGAAAGGAGGAAAGACGGGAAGAACTACGGTTGTTAAGCATAAAATTGATACTGGTAATGCTAAGCCAATTCGTCAAACAGCTCGACGATTACCACAGGCGAAAAGAGAGGAAGCTGAAACGATTGTTCAGGAAATGAAGAAAGACGGGGTGATAGAACCTTCTACGAGCCCATGGGTCTCTCCGGTGGTCCTGGTTAAGAAGAAAGACGGAACGACGAGGTTCTGTGTGGATTACCGTTTGCTGAACAACGTTACCAAGAAAGATAGTTATCCTCTGCCTCGGATCGATGACACATTGGACACATTGGCTGGAAGTAAATTGTTTTCTACTTTAGATTTGAAGTCTGGATACTGGCAGGTAGAAATGGACCCAGTCGATAAAGAAAAGACAGCCTTCACCACAGGATCTGGATTGTGGCAATTCAACGTTATGCCATTTGGACTTTGTAATGCTCCTGCGACATTTGAGAGGCTTATGGAAAATGTGTTGAGAGGGTTATCTTGGAAAACATGCCTGGTTTATTTAGATGACATAATCGTCTTGGGGGAGACATTCGAAGATCATTTGAGGAATTTAGAAAACGTTTTTAATCGACTTAAAGCTGCCCAATTGATGCTAAACCCCAAGAAGTGCCAGCTATTTCAAGGTAAAGTCAATTATCTGGGTCATATAGTCAGTAAAGAAGGAGTGGCCGTGGATAAGGGAAAAATCGATTCCATTAAGGAATGGCCAAAACCAACTGACAAACATCAAGTGAGAAGTTTTCTTGGACTATGTACTTACTACCGGAGGTTTATTAAGAAGTTTGCAGATATCGCTAAGCCATTAACGCGACTTACAGAGGAATCAAGAGAATACCGCTGGGATATAGACTGCCAAAATGCCTTTGAAACGTTGAAAAAGCATTTAATAACAGCACCAATTTTGGGGTATCCACTGCCAGAAGGAGAGTTCATCTTAGATACGGATGCAAGTAATGTGGGAATTGGAGGAGTGCTGTCTCAGATTCAAGGAGGACAGGAACGAGTCCTCGGATATTTTAGTAAAGTTCTTTCAAAACCAGAACGGAATTATTGCGTCACGAGAAGAGAACTTCTGGCAGTAGTGAAATCAGTAGAGCACTTCTATCAATATCTCTATGGCAGAAAGTTTCTAATCCGAACCGACCATGCCGCCCTTAAGTGGTTAATGCAGTTTAAGAATCCAGAGGGTCAGATAGCCAGGTGGATCGAACGACTCCAAGAATACGATTTTAAGATTGAGCACCGGGCCGGAGTTAGCCACAGAAACGCTGATTCTCTTTCCAGAAGGCCATGCCCAGCAGAGTGTTCCCACTGCAACAAAACGGAATCCAAGGAAGCAGCAGTGCTAAGAACGACGATTGTCAACGACGACTGGACGCCTACTAAGATAAGGGCAGAACAAGAGAGAGATCCAGTTATACAGAAAATCCGAAAATGGAAAGAGGAAAACCGTCGACCACCTTGGCAGGAAATATCAAACCTATGCTCAGTAGTTAAGACGTATTGGGCCCAGTGGGACTCATTTATCATCGAAGATGGCTTGCTCAAACGAGTCCTGGAAAATGATGACGGTTCAGAGAAAAGAAGACAGTTGGTGATCCCAAAGAGCAGAATAGCCGAAGTACTTCGTCAGTTACACGACAGTCCATCGGGAGGGCATTTTGGTGTAAGGAAAACCCTTCAGCGAATTCGGGAACGGTTTTATTGGATGAACAGTTCCGACGACGTAAAAGACTGGTGTAAGAAATGTACTATTTGTGCTACGAGTAACGGGCCTCACCGGAAAAGGAGAGCTCCTATGAGACAATATAATGTTGGAAGCCCGTTTGAAAGAATAGCTTTGGACATTGCAGGGCCATTTCCAGAAACTGAAAATGGGGGCAAGTACATGTTGGTAGTAATGGATTACTTCACTAAGTGGGTCGAGATTTACGCACTTCCAGACCAGAAGGCCGCCACCGTTGCAGATAAGTTGATCCAAGAATATATCAGCCGATTTGGAGTGCCTTTGGAGATCCATAGTGACCAAGGCAGGAACTTCGAAAGCGATCTATTCCAAGGAATATGTGATAGACTAGGCATGAAGAAAACAAGAACTACAGCATATCATCCGCAATCTGATGGTATGGTAGAACGGATGAATAGGACAGTTGGCAAATATTTGACAAAGATGGTGTCCGATCATCAGCGAGACTGGGACCAATACCTTCCGTTCTTCACAATGGCCTACAGATCTGCTGTTAACGAATCAACAGGCCAGACACCAGCGAAAGTCCTATTCGGACGCGAAATGCGACTACCTTGTGATCTAGAGTTTGGGTGTCGACCTGGAGAAGATGTAGCAGGTGAAGATTATGTGATCGAATTACGAAGAAGAATGGACGATGTACATGAGTTGGTCCGTTCCCACCTTCAGATCGCTAGCGACCGAATGAAGAAACGGTACGATACACAAGCCGAAAAGGGTTGCTTTAAGAAGAACGACAAAGTATGGCTGTATAATCCCAAGAAGCGAAAAGGTTGTTCTCCCAAATTGCAGCAGTTTTGGGAAGGTCCATACCTCATCATGGAGAAGATCAACGATGTCATCTACCGAATAAGCAAGATTCCGAGGGGAAAGCCGATGATAGTACACCATAACCGGTTGGCATCTTTCGAAGGTGACCACGACGTAGATGAAGAAGTGGAAGTAAACCAAGTCCAAGATGTGTCTGACCTCACGTTTGAGGAATTCATGGGTGCCTATGGAGGTACCGGTAAAGCGAGACATGGTGTTACCACTGAAGAAAAGCAAGATCTACTCGCGCTCCCCGATGACTACTCGCTGGCCCTTACCATCCCGGCCAGTATCAAAGACGCACCAGGGTTGGCATCCGTCTTTCGAAGGAAGTTTGGTCGAGTTGCAGAACTTCAATGCCAAGTGCCAGCGTCCGGTAAAACCTTGAAACTCCAAGATGCATCACGTTACCTTTTCTACCTGGTAACAAAAGACACTGCCCGTGACCAACCTACCTACCGAGATGTATGGGAAGCCTTACTTCAATTGAGAGGGCACGTACTAGAGTCCGACGTGCAAAAGTTAGCCATGCCAAAGTTGGAGTGCCGCCAATTAGATTGGAGGGTTATCCGAAATATGGTGGAGGAGATCTTTAAAGACACCGAAGTCCAGGTGTTAGTCTGTTGCAATCCGCATAGTTACTGGTGCGGAGAGAAAACCGTCCCTTGTCATTTTTATACAACTGGAAGTTGTAAAAGAGGGTCCAGTTGCCGATACCAGCATACAGTTCCGGTTCCAGTCCCGACAAGGTTCCAGGAGGAACCATCTTTTAAGAGGGGGGCAATGTTACGATAAATATACTGGCCTAACTTTTATGACTAATTATTCTGTTTTATTGTAGAAATTTCGGTGGAAGTCTAGAACCAAAATTATGGTGAATGAGCCGGCCAAGCTTCTCGATCTTTCGATGCTGTTCTAGTATATCAGGATTTCGTATATAAATACAACATTTTTATATGGAGGGCAGTTAATTCTCAAGACCCGCGCACGCGAATTTGTCACGTACGGATATAATAAATTATTGTCAGATAAGTTAAAATAAATAAAGAAATAAATTAAATCCGTAAGTGTTATAAATATTGAACCTTTTAATAAATTCACAACAATATTCAAAGAACATGCTTGTAATTGTAGAGGAATAGATTGATCAGCACAAGAATTACACTAGAACTTTTTTATACTTACACGACTTACTTACTATAGTTGAGAATCAAATTTGTAAGCAGTTGATTCTCAGGAATTTGAATGCGATAAAACGACACGCCATCGTTGCCAGTTTGTGATGATAGATATTCTAGCAATTTATATTTTAATCATTCATATGCAGCAAGATTATCATAGATTCAAGATTGTTTTGTATTCGTTAAAGTATCTAATAAAATATATTTTATAACATCAATATTTATGCATAATATTATATTTATATACAATTTATATATAGAAAACATCTAAAAGTACGATAATATTCTGTGTAAACGGCATACATGACAACGTCGTGTTCTTAGGACCAGTAAAAAGGAATAGTAGATTAACGTTCCCATAAGATAGAGAGAGATAAATTGCTCATTGATTTCGTATTTTAGCATTATATTTCATGTATAGAAATATATGAAATTTAACTTTTTCGTGTTTTGTTCTTTAGGTAAACCTAGTCTTGGTCATTGAATACTGACTTGTGGTGCTCTAATCACCTTCATTCTTGGAAAATATTGTTTGGTTCTGAATATTCTATCACTTAGATATTATTAAAGATTGTTATTAAATGGTTTTGAAGTTTCTTTAGATAGTTTCTATATTAATACAATATGCCAAACTTAGTAATTTGTTTGGGAAATATCGATAAATGTCTGAACATCTTAATTTCTCTTCATAAATTTTTCGATACAATCAGTGATAATATGGACTTCTTGGAGTATGGAGTGATTGTTCCCGAAGCTAAACTGATGTTTCAGAATTATTTTTTCTTTCAATATCAAGTTTCACTATCTTTGACAATAGCTTCTCAAACAGTTTTGATATTAAAAATATAAATCGGAAACTGAATTCAGGATTCAGAATAAATTTGTACTTTCTAAACATTGCAAAGCAAGCAGTCGAAGCAATGCACTGTGGTGGGAATCAATCATTTGTATTCACGTCATGCCAATTTGTCTAGACAGAAATCCCTTCGTGAAAACGGTTTCTAATACTCCACACTAGAGTAAAATATTAAAAATAAAATGGACTGTGTAGGTTTTATTACGTTACAGCGTACCTACATTCGCTGATATGCAAATTCCTGAGTCTTTACTTTATCAGAGCGAACTCATGGCAAGCTATTTTATAAAAAATCAGGTCTGTTAACCAACACGACAGTATTCCAGTCTATACATAATCTACTTACAAGTTTTGTAGCATCTTGATGCAATTCTTTTTCTTTGACTGTGGTTTCTTTGAATGAGTCCATATAGCATTTTTGAATATATAATCTCCGCCTGATAGAAAGTTTTGTTTCCTTTTTATAATTGTGTTGTGAAGAGGGCAGTAAGCTGTGGTAAGTTATTGTAGTTTTACTACTTTTGGACTTTCTTAAACAATAAATGAATAATATAATAATGGTAAGGAGTTGTCAGAAATTGTCAGACGACAAGAGAGAAAGTTACTTTTTAAAAAAATCGATCAACAAAATATTAAAAAATCACCATATATTTAACACAACGCTTTAATTACACTTGTTAAAATAGTGTTTTCCTTTTTCTTGCATAAAGTAATCATGTAATAAATAACTTGTGTTTGGTTTATTACCAAATAAGGACTCAACAAAATATGTCGGTAGGTATGGCAACTTTATGTTACACCTTTTCGTTGTCAAATAATTCCACTTGGAACTTTTTTTATGAAAATTTCCAAGAATTCCGAAATTAAAAACCTTTGGTGTTTAACACGGCGCAACACAATAAGCAGTGGATTGCATTCCACGCGTATTATATTAATTATACCCGTTTAATTGCCAAACCGATGTCCTTTGAAGTTACCAGCTGAACAATAATGAGCTTTACGACATATAAACGACATGTTGGCATATGCTAATTTAATTACCAACCGGTTTTGCTGTAGCGTTTGAAGTAATTACCGAAACTGTTACGAAGTACACAAAAATTCACGCTACAAAAATTACAAAAATTTAAAATTTTGAAAATAAAAAATGCCAAGTATTTCTACCAAAAAAACATTTACCATGAAAGGGCTCACGAAGATATGAAATATACTTAAAATTTTGCATTGGGAAGTATGAAACAATTTACATAATACAATGATATGTATATATACATACATACATATTGCTTTCTCTGTTATTCCGGGTTTGACTTAGCGTTGAATAAATATGTTGCTCTTTAAGTATTAAAATCTTTATCCATTATCATCGACCTAGGGTCGTATTAGAATTTAAAGTTTTAAACATGTACAACCATAAATTGATGTCACCGCTACTATTTTAGTGTTAGCTTCAAGTACAAAAAGAAGACACTGAGGATGATCTCAACTAGATCATAAACGTTACGTTATGCACCTCTAAATTCTGGACGACACTTTTAAAACATTTATTATTAAATGTTTTAAATGTTTTATACCAAGATACAGATTTGAAGTGTTTTAATTCTCTATAAGCATTCTGTTAGTGTCACGGTATGGGCTTGTATGACCACTAATGGAGTTGGACGTTTAGCAGTATTAGGGGACAATATTAATGCAAAAAAATATCAGGAAGAGATACTGCAAGCCGACTATCAGAGATTTGTTTGAAGGGGTTGCCCAATAATGCATCTTTCAGCAGGACGGAGCGCCTTATCATACGGCTAAGACTTTCATGGAATGATTGAGAAACCATGACGTTACTGTTCTGCCTTGAAATAGTCCCGATCTAAATCCAATACAAAATTTATGGTCAAGGCTGAAAGTGGTAGTATCACGCCGAAGACCAAGTAACAATTAGAGAACTGATGGAAGCCATTATTCAAAACTGGTAAAGAGTAGTTATTACACCAGAAGATTTGGCTCGTCTTGTGAACTCCATGCCTCGCAGAATTGAGTCTATCATAAAAAACAAAGGTTATCCCACCAAATACTAATTTTCTTGATAATAACCATTGTACTAGTATTTTAAAATATATCTACTAATAGCTAACGGGTTTTTTCTCTTAAAATATATGTTAAATATTAAGTAGAACCATAAAACGATGCAATAAAATTATAGATAAACTTATAAATAACATAAGTCTTGAGGAAAAGAAGAATGCTGACAACAAAACTAAAAGTTTTGTAGTTTTCAGAATGTTGGCCACATTCCAGAATGTTGATAGATAAAAATAGATAATCTTAATCATTGAATTCTGTTTACTAGTTCGTATACCAACAAACCTGGTTGATTAACTGTTTCTTATATATGAAAATAAGATTATCTGTTTATAAGAAATACTTACTTTAGGATTTTTGAAGCCTCTTCAAGAAAGGAAATCCTTATTAAGGATTTCCTTCCTAATAGATTGGTGAAATGACTTATATACAGGTTTGCCCATCCTATATGTCTCGATCTCTATACGGAAAAGTACTTAATATCTGTAGTTTTTTTACAGAAGTATACAAGGCCATTACCACTACAATTTAAAAATAATGTGAATTATACAGAGTGTTTCAGGTGTTTCGATTTATTCTGATTTTTCGATAGTGTTTCCTATACCTATCCCCCTTCATTTTTGAAAAATTTAAAGATTTCTTAATTTATCATATGATTATAATCAAGTATGCCGTGAAACACATCACCAAATACCTTGCCAAGATACTCTTAACAATCACATTTAAATTTTATCATTTCATCACATAGGATGTTTTCTTATTTTCGTTAAATTTGGCCTACATGTGACTTTGAATAATATTTTTATTTTAAATGACATACCACATATTCTATACCGTATTCTGGAAGACATTCAGCCTGTTTTTTCTTGCACGTACTGTCTAACTTACCAGATATAATTGACAAACTAAATGTCAGTTACAAATTGTAAATATAATTAGATACAATAGCTACTTTCATGGAAACGATTAACAAAAATATTAAGGGCACAGACGATGATGATGCTGTAAAAGTTTGTAAATAGCCAAACCGGCTAATAAAACCTATTACAGATTGTGACTAAGATTGTGAATAAGACTTATTTCTTTAACATTCATGAATATGTGCTCACACCAGCATCCTTTTCATCAATCTTAAACTTATCTCAACTCTGTTACAGTTTAAAACTTACAAAAAGAGTAAATAACCAAGATACCAACATACAAATTCCCTACAAGTAAAATATTTGTAATGGGCAAATGGCAACTGCAAAGACCTTTTACCTATTAAAAGACGGTTTCAGCATTTTTCTTACAAAAGAAACGGTTTTATTCCCCATTATTGTCATTACTTTCAAAGCGAAGTTAAAACGACTGATTAATGCGGGTTTAATGAGGTCTAAAAATAATTTCCCAACTTCGTCCAGGGAAAACCTGAAAGTGTTTTTCTTTCGCTCAATTGACTCGAAATAAGTGCCAGATTGATTAATCGGTTTTCTTCCGACTTTGATTTACAAAAACCTACACTTTTAAAATTGTATATAGATTATTCAATTACTAAAGAATTCCAAACTTATGTTTTTCAATTTTCAAGATGTCCATACTGTATTTATCCTAATTGATGTAATAAATGCCAAAGTTTTTATTAACAACAGTTTACGCAATTTTTTTCATTTGCGCAGTCGACAAATGTTTATTTTTAACAATACAATATTTTAAAGTTCATACGAAAACAAATGTTTTCAATATAACAATAAAACAGTATTGAATTCGAACAGTATTCAAAATAGAAAATGTAATATGCAACGCTTGATAACAAAACAATAGTTTAATATCTGCCGCATGAAATATTTTTATATTTTATCTACGTCATGGTTTTTGTCATTTGAAAATCTAATAAATAAACGTAAAAAATACAAACAGGTTGCCGTATATTTTCCTCTTGTGATAAACCGGCTCATTTGTAATGAGAAATGGCCTTCGTATGAGATTGAATCGTTGATGGGTTTTGGTAGGTCGGTATAGAATTCGAGTGATCTTGAGGACAAGATTTCCCTCAGATTTTCCTAGTCATAGAAAATCGATGTTACGATATTGATATATCTACGTAAGAGAGGTTGATTGGGTGAAATTATTTCTGGGTCGGAATTTCTCTTAGGGTTTTTATTTTAAAAGAAGGATTTAGGTATATAAAAAGGTATTGTGAAACAAAATATTGGGTTTTAAACATGTCTATTGGATAATATCGATAGAATAATGAATAACTGTGCAATTAAATGTGCGCTGTGAACTTGGAAATGGAAATCAAATGGAAATCTCACTGAAGAAGTTGTTATACATTTGGATTTTGGAAATTAAGGTCTTAAGCTCTATATTAGAATCTCTGGAAATTAACAAATTAAAACACACAAACAATTCTGAATGACCAACTTTTAACAGACAGTTCTCCCCTCCTTAACCTATTCCGTTGTGACTATAAAGTGTAAAGATATACCAAAAATAGATCACTTGAGAAAGGCACTCTGTCGAAACAGCTGTAGTTATAAGATATTATAATAAATTTTATGGAAGTTTTGAAAACAAAGTTTTCAGTGTTTTATTGTTATATAAAATGAATTTCCATCAAGTAACAGTCGAATTGATCACTTACTTAATGAAACATCTAGACCCAAATCTAGCTGAACTAATACGAGATTATTCGATATTATCGTATTATCACTATCACTAGAAGAAGATCCTGACATCTATTGAGAATCCTTATAAGAATAAGCACCATTAATAGAAATGTATTATCTACTTCAGTGTAAAATTATCAGATTTTATGATCACTTTGAAATGTTTAAACAGTTATGTTCAGAAATCTTACCATCTATCCAGTTTACAAGAGAAAATCACTCAATTTTGTGTTTTTCAGTTTTAGGACCTGATTACAATTTTAAAATTTAACTTAGGTACTATCTAAACGATATCAATATGCTTAATAAATTATAAATTATAAATTATTGTTTTCTAGATTGTAATATTATAATAACTTTATATTTTTAAAACCCACAATGAATTGAAAAATTCTTTATTCAAAAAAATTCCTTTAGAAAAGGTTTATTAATGTAAAAACCCTGTCGGGTTACATCGCAGAACGTTTTCGAAATAACTATTCTATCATCAGTGCAAAAGCGGTAATACTTATTTTAGGAGAGCGCTGATGATGGAATAGCTATTCCGAAAACGTTCTGTGATGTTGCCCGATAGGGTTTTTATATAAATATATCTTTTATAAAGAATTTTTTTATTTTTTAATTACCATCAACCTAACTGAAATTGTAATTTATTTTGTAATTTCATATTGTGATGTTGTGTTTTGTCCTCCCGCTAAATAACCCTCAGTGCTTGATGCGATTAATTAAAAAAAAAATAATATGTATATTTTGTAAACGTATTAAGGTTTCTTTCTTTTGTTACAGTCCCTTTTGCAAGCGCATGATGTGGTGGCTCACGAAGTGTACGGCGAGGAAGCCATGCGAGTCACGCCGCCGCCTCTTCTTCCATACCTTAACGGCGGTGACGATCTGGACGGCCCGAATGGCGAGATCGAGATGGAAAACGTGACCAGAGTTCGGTTGGTTCAGTTCCAGAAAAACACAGATGAACCAATGGTAAGTTTTATGATTTATAATGTTTGACATAGGTTTTTCCAGTTCATTATCATTATTTATTTGTATATTCATGCAAATATTGAACATTTCATTACGCGGTATTTAGTTGTTATCATAGCCTGTAACGATTCGAAAATTTTTATAGATATTATTAGTATAACTTAAAATAATTTTATGTTATTAGTTTTGTCCGACCCTATATAAAGTTAAGATTTACTGAGACTTGCAATTTGTTACTCGAAGGAATGATTTTAATTCTTTGACTTTAATTGTCAGGCAAAGGAATAAACAGAGTTATTCTGTTTATTCCTTAACTGAGAAGTTAAGAGTGTTTTTTAGACCCAGAAGATCTTTTTAAGTCGCTGGAAACAATTTCCGTTTTCCAAACTACGTTTTAGCTATTGTATATGAATGCATGGAAGAGGGACAAATCTGACGTAATTCTTTCGGCGGAAAGCTGACTTGAATAATTCACATCGTCACTCGATACTAGACTTTTGTGTAAACTGTACGTACAGTGAGTCTTTATCTCAGTCCACTACCTTATTTTTTTCCAAGGTTTTCTTTTTTTTTTAACAATTTTTAGCTTAAAAAAACACTAACCCTTTTATCTCTATTTCCTTACAGAAGAAAAAAAATATACCTACTTAATATCTTTGTCTATTTTTACTTTGGAATTTTAATAATATGTGAAAATAATGAATGCATATACTTTACGTTACTTCTTTTTAGAGTTTTGGGTCCAGAGACCACAAAGGGATTCCTGTTCTTTCTGACCGAGAACTTTTTTTATTTTGTTAAAAATCCTGCATCAAAAAAGAAGTGAACAAAATTCAATAAAATTATATTATTTTTTTAGTCTTTACCTTATTAAAATTATTTCAAAATGATTTTACTTTCTGAATTTTTGTTTAGCTTCTGAAGAAGAATTTAATTAAATTACTGTAACCAAGAAATACTCACGGCTGACCTGTATATACAACGTAAAAAGACTATTTATCAGTTTTGCCTATTTAAGTAAAAAATGTGAAATCATTCTTTGTTGGTGACGAATTTATCGTTTCCGACAGAGAATGAATAATTAGTTAGTCTGAAATAAATCTTTGTTGAAAAGAGTTCTCGCTTTTAATTTAGTTTATAGTTCAGGTGTGAGGTAATAAAATTCATGTGCTTTGGCCGTTTATATTATTTTTATTTCTTGCGGTGCAGTTTGAACGTATAATCTATGTAGATAATTTTTTGTCTGGGTGACTAATTAATAAGTTTTCCGTAAAAAAAAAATACCGAGAATAGTATCAAAAGACCACCGCTAATTTATTTAGAGCCGCCGTAAACAAAGTTATTATTTCCAATATGATCGCCAACGTTAGATAATCGGACAGGGTACTGAAAGAAGAAAAAGATTAATTAATATGGGAATTTATAAAAATATGCAGAGTATTATTTATTTATGATAATCGCCTTAAATTGCAAATTCGTTAGGCATCATATATTATGTATGTCTATATACATTATATACCATTTTTGTTATTTCATTAAAACTTTGTTTTTTTTTCTTATCTTGTCTTGTTTTTTCCAATTTTGTTAAAGAAAAAAGAAAAAAATGGGTGGCGCCCTTTGGGAAATAAGATTGATATTTGTTTCTTTGTTCTGTTCATGTAATATTTTTGGTTTAGCTTTATTAGCTATTATGTTTTATGCTTTTTTTTGCTTTCCCCCAATTTTACTTTAGCTTGTGTAAAAAAGGAAATATCCAAGGAACCACGCCAACTAGTTGGCATGACCTTTGTTTGCTACAATACCAGTTTTATTTTTTAATTATTTTTTTCTCTTTCAGGGTATTACCCTAAAAATGAACGAAGACGGCAAATGCATAGTTGCTAGGATAATGCACGGAGGGATGATTCATAGGCAAGCAACCCTCCATGTAGGCGACGAAATTAGAGAAATCAATGGTATTCCAGTTATAAATCAATCAGTCAATGCGCTTCAAAAAATTCTCGTAAGTATTTTCATAATTTTTGTTATTATTATAATTTTGTGTTGCTATACAATCTCCTAATATCGAAAAATGAAACTGAATAAAATGCTTTTTTGTATTTACAGAGGGAAGCACGGGGATCGGTGACGTTTAAAATAGTACCTTCTTACAGAAGTGCGCCACCACCTTGTGAGGTAAGTGGTTTATGTTTTTACAACATTTAGTAAATTATTTTCAACCAAAACTCTTAAAGTACGGCATTATATTTTCAAATGTTTAGTTATTTTTGATTAAATACAGTGATCGTATTTTCGTAATGGAACACCATCATAAAAAGTTTTAACGTTGTGGCACGGCTTTGAAAAAAATTTCGGGTAACTGAATTCTTTCGTACACTCCAGAAAAAAATTTAAAAGGATTTATTTACATATTTAGTGACATTTCGAGACGGATTGGTGTAAGATTACACATTTTCGAGCACTTGTAGATATATTATACCTTGGCCATCTTGTTTCGTGTCATCCAAAATGTCCTGAAACTGTCGAGGAAAGAGAACCCCACTATTTTAGATAAATCTTACAAAATAAGCATCACATACATTATACTAATTAGAAAAGTCGAAAGACGACAAATAGTCAACACCTTTAGCTACATTGCTGATTTTCAGATATTTTTGTACAACTTTGAAGTAATTTTTTACACGTTTTATAAGAAATATAACTAAAAATTATTCGGGAGTATTTCATTATCATTATTCTGTATTTACAACCCTGTGTGTGTTCTAGCCTCCTCAAGAATTTCTCTTTAGTTGTCCCTATTTATCGCCTTTATCATTTATGTCTTTATCTATGTTATCAACGAACTTTGTTCTGGGCCTTCCTCTTCTTCTCTGGCTAATGGGTCTACCAAGGAACGTTTTTCTAGCTGGGTCATTTTGTTTCATCCGAATTACATGCCCTATTCACCTCAGACGTGAATAGGGCATGTAATGCAGATGAAGATTTTTTATTTGAAAGAATATTTTCTTTCGAAACATCCTAACATGATTTTATTCCATTTTGTTAGAACCCAGATCTCTGAACCATTTTTCTCTGAGTTTTATTTTTGTATTTCTCGATATAATTGTGGATTTAAAGAGGAGATTGATACCAAAATAGTATCTGTTGGCCATGCAAATTCTGCGGTTTAGTTTTGCGGTAGTATTATTTTCAGTGTTTAGAAGCGCTCCCAGGTATAAAAATTCTTTCACTGCTTCGATAACGTCGTTTTCTATAACAAGTCTTCGTAGGATTTGTAGTTGCGTGCTTATACTCATATACTTTGTTTTGTTGGTGTTTATTATTAACCCCATTTTTGTAGCTGATTCTTTTAATGCTACATACGCCTCACTTACAGCGTTTTTAATTCTCCCAACAATATTGATATCATCAGCATAGGCAAGGATTTGCAGTGATTTATTATACAGTGATGAGTGCCTTAAGAACCGGCAAAATAACGCAAAAGATAGAAAACATAATACGTTGTGAAATAAAAAGAGATGAAAGTAGGAGAGGTAGGAAATTATCGATAGAAACCTCTAATTTACATTACATTGCATTACATTAGGACTATCGATAGTTTCCCACCTTTAGACGTTAACTTATGAGCTGAAGTTGACTTCAGTCATAATATTACAAGTATGACGTCGAACATTAACATTTTTTAAATTCCGCATAAAGTAAAAACTGATTGAAGGCAATAAAGCAAATGTAAGTAAACAGTTTAATTAGTAGTAATTTGATAATTAATTCTGTGTTGACGAATACAGAATAACAAGCTATGACAATTCTGTATTGAGAAGAGTGTATGCGACGTCTCAAATCACAGTTTATTATTGACCAATACTTTAATTTTGGATAAAAACATACTCGTACTTAAACTGTTTTTACTTACATTACGTGATACGTATTATTATGACTGAAGTCAACCAGCTCATAAGCTAACGTCTAAAGGTGGGAAATATTCGATAGATTTAATGTAATGTAAAGTAAATTATAGGTTTATATTGATAATTTCTCACCTCTACTACTTGCATCTCTTTTTATTCCACAACGTATTATGTTTTCTATCTTTTGCCTTATTTTGCCGGTTCTTAAGGCACTCATCCCTGTATATTGAACCAATGGTTGTGATATGTGACATAGGTGTTACTTTTTCCAGAGCCAGATTAAACAGTATACAGAAGAGAGGGTCTCCCTGGCGCAGCCCATTATTTGTTTTAAAATGTTCAAAAGGTTTAAAAGGTTCTAAAAGGTTTAAAGTTCACCCCTAAATTCGTACTCTACATTAAACTTTTTTAAGAGTTAGTTTGTTAAATTTACCAACTGATTTGGTATTTCTAGCTCTGTCATTGCTTTGTTGCTTTGACCATTTCCGTTTTATTTACAGAGTCGTAGTCTGCTTAGACTAAAGTCAAGAGAGGAGTAGGTTGTAAACAAATGTCGTGGCTACGGAACATAAAGAACTGGACAGGCATAAATAATGCTGGCGATCTCTTGCATGCCGCAAAAGACAGACGTCGCCAACGCACTATAGGTGCACGACACTATAAAAAGAAGAAGTCTGCTTTGTAGTCTATAAATATGTAATGACTATCTATGCTATATTCCAGTGTTTTTTCTAAAATTTGTTTAATTTTTGCAATCTGATAGATTGTCAGTTTACTACCTCTGAAACTATAGTGCTAATACTTTTATACAACATCATTTTAAAGAAGAAGGATAAAAGTTATTTTCTGTAAAGCAATGCATATACATATATATACCCCCGTAGAGATAAGTTATGGGATAAAAAAGAAAAATAGCGTGTGTTCTTATTTTTCGCTTTTTTTTGAATACATTTTTATCAAAAACAATTTGTTCTTGACTTTAAAAAATAGCTTTTAGATATGAAATTTAATTATAAACAACTTTTCTTTACATATATGTGTACGAAAACTGAGGTCACCCAAATGCACCTTACTGCATAGGGACTAATTCACCTCTTTCTCGAAAGCGCACCCCTTTAAATAAAACTCCGAGCTTTTTTCATATTTGGGGGACCATTAACCATATGAACCAATAAAGCTTCTTTAACCTTGTACATCATAAAGAAGTAAGAATCATAAAAAACCATCTAGAATGCTGATTAGCCAAACTAAGAAGTTAAATCTATAAACAGGTAAATAAAGACTTAGATAAAAGAGTAAAAAATTCAATATTGGCATTAAACAAGAAGCACGCAATATAGATAAAAACTACGTTGAAATACAACTACTTACTCTTTTTCTTCTAATCTTTTCTTTTTTACCGTTGTACAATTTTTTGCCTGGAATTATATTGATTGCATTGTAAATTGTACAAGATTCTCGCATATTATTGTGTAGCCATGAATGTTTGGTTTGGTTTGGTATGTAATATCGTAAACCTCTCGATAAGTTATCTAAATTTGTTGCTTTTTTCAGTATAACTTCTTCGTCGATAACATGCCTCATCTATAAACTTGACCTGGGGATAAACCTGGGGATTATCTTTTGAACACTTCAATATATTTTAATGTCCTAGTTATTAATATTGTTGAGAAAGTGTGAATGTTGTTTTATCGTGGAATCCTGAAGATATTCTATACCGACCACGTTACTAACCAGGACGTTTTATTAAAAATACACAAAGGAAAAGAGTTGTTAACCACAATAAAAACAGCCATAATCGAATACCTCGGTCATATCATAAGGAACAGCGAAAGATAATAATTCTACAAGAAAAAGTAGAAGGAAAACGTGGACCAGGAAGGCGAAGGATTTACTGGCTGAAAAATCTACGTACGTTAATCAACACAACAACCACAAATCTTCATTGCCACAGTTTGCAAAATACAGATTGCCATGATGGTCACCAACATCTGAAACGGATAGGCACTACAAGAAGAAGAAGAACTTTAGAAACTATTTTGTGTGGCAATTTAATATTATTTAGTAACTTTAACGGGAATTAATAAGAATTACAGTTACTTGTGTTAAGGAAAAATTTTTCTTGTAGGAGAAAAATTGGTTAGCATTTGTTTCGGTTAAACAAGATTAGATTATCATGTGTAGTGTATAAAAAAGAAATTTTACAGACTAAAAAAAATGGAATTTACAAAGAAGTAAATACTTCTGGTGTAAAATGGTATATTTTATTAATAAAAATTATTTCAAATTTTTTCAAAAAGATTACAAATCTTCTAAACGTTTTCGGTCCAGTAGGAAATCATATAACATCGGCCTAGTGTCATTATAATATTAAAATTAATCATGATTTTCATGCAATACACAGGTTTTCACACCTAATTACATAGTTAGTTTTAACTACTTTAAATGTAAGATTTTCACATTATTTGTAATTTAACAGTCAAAATTTTACCTTCTGTTTGTATCATGATACATGTATCAAATGGAACAGATATATTCAAGTATTTAGGAACCATAATATCGAACCAGGGAACAACAGAAGAAGATATAAATAACAGACTGAGACAAACAAGAAACTGTATAAGACAACTAAACTCAGTGTTGTGGGATAAGAACATTACGATAAAGACAAAAAAGAGAATATATAACACCCTGACAAGAAGTATCCTGACATATGGGTCCGAAAACTGGACAATAAACAAGAGAAATAGAGGTAGAATAAGAGCAGTAGAAATGGAGTTCCTGAGGAGAAGCTGTAGACTTACAAAAAGAGACAGAATTGAAAACGCAGAGATTAAGCGGAGAATGGGAGTGCAATCAGACATAATCGACTATATAGAGGAGAAGAGACTATCCTGGTACGGCCACGTCAGAAGAGCGGACAGAGGACGCTGGATAAACAAAATCACAGAATGGAGCCCGATTGGAAGAAGAAAGAGAGGAAGACCCCGAAGGTCATTCAGAGATGAAATCGACGAGGCTATGGAGAAAAGAACCCTGCGAGATGGAGACTGGAATGACAGGGAAAATTGGAGAAAACGGTTGAGTGAAGGAAGACAGTGAAAACTGTGGAAATCCTTAGTAGTAGTTGTATCATTTTAAAGTTTAAATATACTTTAAAGTTTTTCACTGATCATGGTGGGACTGAAACGAAAAGACTTTGAAGATTTGTGATATGGCAAATTTTAAATAATTTTTATTAAGAAAATATACTTACCATTTAACTCCCAAAAGTGTTTACTTCTATGTACAGTTTTTTTAAACTATGGTATATAGCCAGTCACTGGGATTTTCTCCTTTTAATTTGTAAAAAAAAAATGAAACAAAATACAAATGAAACAAGATACGAGACAATGAAACAAATTCTTCTATTTTCTTAGCTTTTTCCTTCTCGGGGATTGCTGTTCTTCACTTTTCTTCCCTACTCTTTTTTCTCCGTGTCTTCTTCATTAAAACCTTTTACTCTCAAGTCCGCTGCCACACAGTTCTTCCATAGTCATCCCCATTTGCGTTTACCTGTCTTTTAACAATACCATACACAAATAATAACAAAAACATACATAATAGTCGGATATGCTGTACTGGACTGAGTAGGTAAACTCATGTATCTCGGCAGAATATCAACGAGAACTGAGATCCAATCATAGAAACTAAAAGCAGGATGGGACAATCCCGTGATTCTTTTGTAAAAATGAGGAACATAGTTACACCCACGATCTTAGTTTTATGTTAAACTGATATATACACTCAGATGCAAAAAAAAACGCAATGGAGAAAATTTTGATCAAATTCAAAGTATTTCAATTTTTGTATTTTTAGCCCTATTTTAAATAATTTTTAGCACACTGTGTATCAATTTAGAAATTTTAATTTGGTATCGTCAGTTTTTTAATAAAATTTTATATTTGACTTATTATAAGGGGTTAATTAAAACGTGGTTTTATTATCTTAACTTCGAAACATCCTGTGGAATAATTCCGTTCACGAATTTTCGTAAAACAATATTTTTCGGTTGCTACGCATGTCTGCTAAGCATTGTGTTTTATGTTTCATGTCAAAATATGCCTTGGTTTATTTATTAGAGCCAAATGAATTTGCCACCCACAATTTAGGACTTTTTTAATTATAATTATTTTATAATTATTTTGTAATAGAACGAGGTGGCTTTGGTGACTGTTATCATTATGTCATATTGCCACATTTTGTTTATCTATGATTGATCATGGTTCTTAGTGTCAAAGATTGTGCGAAAGCCGTTGCTCTGGTTGAAGATGGGCAAAATTATGAATATGTGGCTAGAGTACAGCACACTCATTGTTCCACCATCCAAAGGGTAGTGGAACGTTTTATACGAACTGGAACAAACAAGCGTAAAGTGGGAAGTGGAAGAAAGTGCAAAACTACCGCTTTAGATGATCGTTTTATACGAGTAAACGCTTTGCGGTATCGTCATTTAACAGCGGTACAAACAAAAAATCAGCTTCAAGGGCTTCGAGGCAATAATGTTATTGTTTTTACAGTTCGTCGAAGATAACATGAACTTGATTTGCAAAGTTGCAGACCAGCAGCTGGGCCCAAATCACTTCCACGGCACAGAGTGGCACATTGGAATTTAGGACAATGGGGTAATGTTCTTTTTACGGATGAGTTGAGATGCTGTCTTCACTCATCAGATGGGGGAGAACGAGTATGGCGTCGAACTGGAGAGAGATTTGCGGAGTGCGCTTTCAGTCCCCGCGTTAGGTGACGGTATAGGCAGGAATATTCTGAGAGGCGCACACTGAATTGGTATTTATTGAGGGTTCGTTGACCGCACATTTTAACGAATCACGTAGTACCCTTTTCTCAATATATCGGCGATGATTTTCTATTAATGCAAGATAATGCCTGACCCCACTCTACAATGTGTGTCACACACTATTTAGAGGAAGTTGGTAATAATAAAATGAACTGTCTATCGTGTTCTCCAGATCTGAACCAAATAGAGGACGTTTGGGGCATGTTTGGTAGAAATATTAGAGGTCGCGAAGTCGCACCAGCCTCAATTAACGAACTTCGCTTGGTTCTAGAAGAGGAATGGCAAATTATTGTTTAGTAATTTTTCTTTGTTACAGTTAATTTGTTTTTTTTTATGTTTTGTTATTGTTATCATTGTTCATTAAAACCAAGATAATGTCGTTGCTTTTAATCATTATTTAAATACAGTGCTTCTGGGATGTCAATATAACATTCCCTCGGTATTAGTCAACAAAGCCCCCATTGTCGTATTCCAAATTAATACAAAATATAATGGTAATAATAGGAAAAGTCGTAAATTGTGGGTGTCAAAGTCATTTAACTCCTAAAATTAAAATAATCCATATTTTCTCATTAAACAAAAAACATAATTCGTAGAAGACACGGTTGCAACCAAAAAACATTTTATGAAAATCCGCTGACGGAATTATTCCACAGGATGTTTCAAACTTAGGATAAAAAATCACGTTTCGATTAACTCCGTATAATAAGTCAAATACAAAATTTGATTAAAAAACTAACTATACTAAATTAAAATTTATAAATTATTTATACACAGTGTGCTAGAAAATCATTAAAATGGGGCTAAAAATAAAAAACTGAAATACTTTGAATTTGACAAAATTTGCTCCGTTACGTTTTTTTGCATTGAGTATATTACTATACTTTTCCAGTACTACTGTGTGGAGTGGAAGTGTGGACTCTAAGTGAGGCTGCTATTTTTAGAACACTTAGAAGCCTTTGAATTTTCGGCATACATACGACTACTAAAGCTGGATACTTCGCTCACATTATGAGACATCCTAAAAAATATGAACTTTTGCATCTGGTCATTCAGGGAAAAATCCAATGTAAACGCTGTGCTGGTAGAAGAAGAACAGCAAGGCTGAAAAATCTAATTATAACGCACGGTACAGAAATTTGTCTACATAATTATTTAGAGCTGCTGTGAACAAGGACACGATATTGAATATAGTAGCCAACATAATATCCAACGATCAATAACGGTTATCGAGCTAGAAGAAGAATACATAAGAAGATTAGAAGAAAAATTTTAGATCTTTTTAGTTTAGAATTTTAGTTTTTTTTTTTTTTAGATCAAATGAACGTTTATCTAAGTAACGGTCGAATTCAACACTTATCGAACTTTAGTTTAATCGCAAGTCAATGAAATTATATAATTATTGCGTAAACTTATCAGTAACTTCTGATAAATTTGGTATTGACGACTTATATTTTTCAGATGTTATCCCGCAAGAGCGCTAAAGTGCTATCTTTAGCGAACAACTTTACACTGATTTAGTCATATGCATAACCTTTGCAGCTTAATTAGCTCTTTCCTTAAATTTTATTACCTCCTTAAGTCTCTCGCTGATAATTAGAAATCATTAAACTAATTCGCCGAAATATAACTTGGGCTACTTTATTTGTCCCTCTTCCTTCTAATTTTATTAAGCAAATAAACAACTTAATGAGAAGTAAACTTTGAGTGGAGATAAACTAAACTCTCAGAGGAGGTTTATGTTGTGGCAATTAAAAGATTTTATCAAGGGAACTAATTCAGGGACTTTGGAAAAAGCGTTGGACAGCAAAAATAAGGTTATAAATTCGTCGCTTTAGCGTAAAAAATAAGAAGTTATATATATTTTTGTACCCAGGCGTTCGTTATAGTGAAGTAGATTCTGTTTTCATAATATTGACTAGCTGTTAGTATTCATTCGATACCTTTGTTCCAGATTCCAGATTATCTAATTTTATTATTACATTATAATAAAAAAGATTATGTTCCTTATGGAATTTCTAGCGACATATATGCTATAATTTCGGATTTTACGATGTTAACACGCTTGCAGTTTTATTATCATAAATCTTTATTATCGTAATACCAAAAGGTAGATCCTTTTATTACTTAAAACTTCATCATAATAACATTTTAGTTCAAAATATTAAAGCTTTACTACCCGCATAAGCAACAGCCTTGAATGTTATTTTTTATATACATACATTTTAAACCTTTCTCTAGAAAAACTGTCCGAGTATTTTAAATTTATTTTCCGGACTTTTTTATAATTTTAAAGACTACATTTATATTCATCTTTTGGGCTATGATGGTTGGGTTTTCAAATAATCAATTTATAGATGTGCTGCGTATGGCTGAATTTAGTTATTTATTGTATAGCGTAAACTTGGTTTGAATATACACCAAGGACAGCATAAAGGTTAATTTGAATTGCAACTAAATTATTAATTATCACTATTTTATCACTATAAAAAGACAAAATCAAAAGTGGTGGCTTATTCCCAATAAAAATTGTACTGAGATGCCACAAAAAAGAGATTCAGAGCAATATGATTGAAATTATAGTAGTTTTTGACACCTGATTGTTATTAGTTATGGATTAAATCCTACTCGCACCTTGTAACAACTTCAATGTGTAACGATAAGGCTACCAAAGAGAATTGAAATGCTATTATAAAATACTACCTCAATCAACTATGGGAGCTTATCAACTATGCTTCGCTTAGCTGTATCTTAAGTGTGAATCCGTCTTGTCTTAAACGATGAATTAAACAATGAAAATTCAGTTGATAATAAATAAAACAATGAATTAACTTATCATATTTATTTAGCATAAAACAAAATAATGATATTAAGTTTGCACAAGCAAACCCTGCCTCCTGCTTCTTATAGTTTCGTGCACCTGTAGTGCGTTGGCGAATTATCTTAAGGCCAGACGTCTGTCTTTTGCGGCATGCAAAAGATCGCCCGTGTTATTTATGCCTGTCCAGTTCTTTATGTTCTGTAGCCACGACATTTGTTTGCGACCTACTTCTCTCCTGCCTTCAATCTTTCCCTGGATGATTAGTTGAGGGATTGCGTATTTTTTTCCTCTCAGAATATGGCTGAGGTATCCAATTTTTTGTACCTTGATCAAATTGAGTAGTTCTCTCTTAATAATTGCCTTTCTTAAGACTTCCTCGTTTCCCACCCTATCTGTCCATGGTATGCGGAACATTCTTCACAACGTCAACATTTCGAAGGCCTCCAACTTATTAATGGAAGGTACTCTTGACGTCCATGTTTTCATACCGTATAACAATATGGACAATACATAGCATTTAACCATCCTGTAGCGGAGATTGAAGGAAAGATTGAGGTTACAAAGTAGTGGTTTAAATTTGATAAAAGCTTGTCTTGCTTGTTCAGTACGGCATTTTATTTCTTGTTAAGGATCCCATTGGTCATTTATCATCATTTCCAAGTTTAAAATGTTTTCACTTGATCGATTGGAGCATTGTCTTCTTGCAGTTCTATTCTTAAAAGTGCGTTTTTTCTTATTGCCATGCATTTAGTTTTTCCAGCATTTATCTTCAAGCCATATATTTTTCCTACGGTGTTTATTTTATTTAACATCAACCCTTCCTATAGCTTTACAATAAAATGAAATGAAACGTATGACATGGATTGGTTTCTTGCTTCTGTACAAGATGTTGTTGCCTCCAGATTATGTGGGTAGACCTTAGGTGTTGGCCATTTTAGTGGTCTTGAAGACAGCTGCAGTCTTAGTTGGTTCATTTTATATGTGGCTAATCCAATCGTCGACGATGTCTTCAGGAAGTTACTCCCGAAAGAAGAAGCAGAAATTAGTTTTATTCGATAAACTATCCCATAAACTAGAATATAACACAGGGTGTATTAGAGAGATATCAAAGAGTGTTAACTTTCTTGCCAATTATTTTATAAAATCACAATTAAACAAATAGCAGATGGCAAGGATAAAGTGAAATAGAATTATTATTGAAATTAGTTAAGTTTTGTGAGATTTCTACATGCATTCAATCGAAAAAGTGGCTTTGAAAGGAATGGGGTTATGAATATTGAAAATACTGTCACAATTATATAATATAGGTTACAATAAAAGTACTCACCCCAAAGAGATTTTTGCAGACCATAAAATGTACCTTATTTCATATTTCCTTCTTTTATAAATTTCAAACTACACACAAAAAAATATACCACCACTTTAGAAAAGCTGATTGACTGAAATAGTAGGGACTTAAGACAAAAGTTGTGACTACAATGAAGTATAGCGCAGGTGCCATATGTCACATGTCTATGATGGAATTAGCTCTTCTGTCAAAATAGAACAGAATATTTAGTCTATCGGACAGAAAGAGATAGGGCGCCAACTATTCTTTGAAGAAAAAATAATAAAAAAAAAACTGAAATTTAAGAAATTAATAAATTAATAAAGAAATTAAAATAAAATAATTATTTAAATATAAATTAATAAAGATGTGACGTTTATAACGTTACAACCTACAACAAATTATAATACCGTATATTATACGATGTGGTAGAATTGTGGAAACATTTTTATGGGATTTTTCTTCGGACATACTTTCCTTCATTTGGCATCGAAGCTAATGATATTCACGTTATTTAAATCACTTACAGTACAAAAAAAAAGAAATACCAAACTAGAAACTTATCAAACAACGAGTTCAAGATTTACTTACTGTATGAAGTTGTTTTTCTTCTTCTTCTTCCTTTATAAAAACAGTTTTGCTTGTTCACTGGTGGGCTATTGCCTCTAGGGAAGATTGTCCCTCTATTTCCTGCAAGGTCGGCTGATACTTCTACCACTTGGAGATTTATTCCGTTATATTTTAACGACTCGTATATCTGTCGTTCTACTGATGCGATGGTTCTGTTGTGTTTTTCTGTTTAGTGTCGGTTCGTTTATACCCTGTACATTACATTTTATTCTGATCTCAGAGTGTTTCCTGTAATTCTTCTGAATATTCTTATTTCTGCACAGCCTAACATTCTTAATATTGGGTCCTGTTTCTAATGCATACATTATTATTTATATCATAATACAGCCTTATAGATTCTCTATTATATCTCACCGTTAATAGGTGGATTATATCCATATAGTGTTATTAAGAGATCCGACTATTCTATTAATTTGCTCTTTGTGATCATTTACTTCTTTTTACCTTCTTTATAGCTGGACAGTGCAATGACTAGGTACTTTATTTCCATTACTTGTTCAATGCTAACTTCATCGACTTACAGTATACATCTTATTATTCTAATAGTTTTTTGACTTAAAATCGTCATGTTAAATTCTTCTGATCTTATATTATAAACGGTGATTATCGGTTTAATTCGGAGGCGAAGATAGATATTATTGTTAAAGAATTTTTGCGCATACAATATATAAACAAAATATTTAATAAGCAATGTAAAATCGAAATTGGAAGATTATAATATAAAATTAATCCGTCTCTCATTTTGTAAATATATTTATATAAAACAAGGACGTTATTTCTCGTTGCTAGTGCCGGACTAACTAAATGACATTGCCTAACCACAGTCAAGCTGTGTTGACAACATGATCCCACTATTTCAACATTACCACTATCGTACCATATTTTAGTAAAATAAAGAAAAACGTATGAATTTTAGAAATTAGACTTTTATAGTTTAAATTAGTTTATAACATTTTTATTTAAATCTAAATTTAGATATTAGGAACTTGTTATTCATTTTGTTTTCTATTTTTGATCTAGTTGTTCCGGATTAAACCGCTGCCTGTTTTAGTAAGTACATCAACAAATTACTCACTGGTGCTGGTGCGATGTGCTTTTCTGTTTTTTGTCATTTTCCCTCATTCATTCTGTACTAACTTAGAGTTATTGTTTACGAAATCAGGTAGTTTAGGATCATTCGCATGTTTTTTGTTTAACTCACTAGTTATTAGTAGAGTTGATCAGTTTTCCCTATTCCATAATTAGTTTGAATTCATGTAAGAATATTTTAACAATACCTATAAAAAATGAAGCAGAATACATCTAAATTTTAAATCGTTAATCAGAAAGAAACATAGAAGATACGTACTTTAAGTTTAATTTACCTGCCAAAGTCTAAAGATTTGTATTTTAACATTAAAGCAGAGTAGGATTGCTCACTTTTATTAGGATTCCGCCTTGCCGAATTTAACACCGATCAACTCCAAAGTGGACATTCAAAATCTTATACTAATTCGGATACGAATGAAAAAATCCACCGAAACATATTGAATGACTATTGATTAAAAATGCGTGAGATAGACATAGTGCTTACCTCAACTGAGGGTCTGTATAAAATTTCAATGAAAAATAGAAGAAATGAAATTCTGAACATTCTAAAGACATCTCTTTTGTATCATTAGTAATAGCTTCATCATCATTATACTTTCAAAAGTGAATAACAGTTTAAATGAGGGACACATAGTGGTTCTTTAACTCCGAAGCTACCATAAGGTAAAAAAAATCCTTACAAAGAGGAAAAACAATAAAGTGCCAGTATTATTTATTGCAACAACTTAGCAACAAAATATTGTTTGAAGTAAGTAATTTTGCAATAGAGAACACTTGTCTACAAATCTACATTTAAAATTTACATAATTCATGAATTGGTTTTAGCAGTACTGCCTAAATATTATAGATTTGACTCCCAAATATGTTGATCTATTTCCAAAGTTTTGGAAGAGATTTTTTTGTAACTTGAAAGTAATCAAAAAAAACTTTTACGTGAAAAATCCTTTATAAAAGGTATATACAGTGCTAGTCAAAAGTCCGTTCCCCCGTAGCGTGAAAATTGGAGGAAGGTAATAAACGAAATAGGCTTCTCAACTAGTCATAAAAGGTGACGTAATAGGGACAGATGACGTTAGAGCGCCACTGTGACAGATGGTAAGGTATAATTGGGACCTTATGGCAAGTGATACTTCGTTTAAAAGGTATTGAAAATACTTATTCAGTCATAACATTTGTGTTTGAGTTTAAGCTCATTTTGATGAATAAATTAAATAAATACTAAAATTATAGCTTCTCATTTAATAAATATTTAACAATCAGTTCTTATAGTAAGTGTTCAAAATATGCTTCATCTACTTCCTGACAGTAATGCATTCTATTTCTAAACTCTTGCCGTACTCGTTCAAATGTGTCGGGGGAAATTGCCCTACATTCTTCAACAATTCGTTGTTTCAAAATGTCAATATTGTCGGGTGCTGTAGCGTAAACTTTAGATTTCAAGTATCCCCACGAAAAAAAATCTAATGGTGTGACGTCCCATGACCGAGCTAGTTATTCTATCATACCTCGTCGTCCAATCCATCTACCACGATATTCCTCATCTAGGTAACGTCTTACTGCACCATAATGGTGTACAGAAGCACCATCTTGTTAAAACATTATTTCCAAGTTGCCGAATTCATCTAGATTATCTTCCAGAACTTCAAGTATTAACGGTTCAATTGCATTTTGTAACATCACCAGATACACTTCACTGGTTACGTTAGTATTGAGAAAAACTGGCCCAACTTTGTGGTTTCACTCGAATACCTCACATTGTGTTGTGTTACCATTTCCATTGAGAGAAAAAGTACTTTCGTCACTAAAACAAATTGGTTTTATGTAATCGTGCTGTTAGTTATTTTTATTGGACATATTTTCACAGAATTCTAGTCTTCGGTCAGGGTCATCATCTGAAAGTTGGTCCACAATTTTTAATTTGTATGGATGAAATTTGTTTTCAGCCAACACTCGGTGTACTGTCTTTTGACTGATTTCATAGATAGATGTAACTTGGGCTGTAGAAGAAGTAGGGTTTACTACCAGTTCTGAAATTATGTAAATTTTTTGTCATGACTAATTGTTGGTCGACTAGATCTTTTGACATCTTGAACACTACCTGTTTGTTTAAACTTCCGAAGAAGCTTCCTCAACTAATCTCTCGATGTAGGGCGATCGAGATACCTCTTATTAAAAAGACGTTCCGCTGCATGGAAATTATTTCCACATTCACCAATTATTAACACAGCTGCTACTTTGTCGGCTACAGTACGTAACATTCAGCCCTTGTAGAAATTTAAACGTCTCGTTTAAGAAAACTAAGAACAACTAACTAAAAACAATTTGATTATACTTGTATTGACTAAGTAACCTAAGTAGAAACAGAAACTACATACTGAGCTATAAACGCTTTTGAAAACTAAAATCAACTAGAGAGTTGACAAACGTCAACTTTTTTGACAAATAACCAAAGGCGGACGTTAGAATTTTTCTTAATTAAATGCCAAACTAAAATGTTAGTATTTATTTAATTTATTCGTCAATTCATCTTATATCCAAACAAAATTAGTATGATTGAATAGGTATATTAAAATAATTGTAGTTTCGCATTTAATTAATAAGTATTCTAACGTTTGCCTCTGGTTAATTGTCAAGAAAGTTGATGTTAGCGTAAAAACAATTAGGGAATTGAAAAACGTCAGCTTTTTGACGAAGCTTTTTGACAAACCCCCGTCTTTAACTAGAGACGGGGGTTTTAATACTTATTAATTAAATGCCGAACTACAATTTTAATATTTATTCGATTCATTCATCAAAATGAGCTCACTCAAATAAAATTAGTAAGGATGAACAGGTATTTTTATTACCTTTAAAACGAGTTATCACTTGCCATAAGGTCCTATTTAAAATTATCTGTCACAGTGGCGCTGTAACGTCATCCGTCACTATTACGTCACTTGTTATGACTAGTTAAGAAGCTTCTGTCTGTTTATTAAATTTTATTTATGTTATAAATGTTTATTATTTTCCCTCCAAATTTCACTATTATAAGTATAACCGTTCAAAAGATACGAGGGGGGAACGGACTTTCGACTAGCACTGTATATTCTAAAAATACCCTTTCGAGTTACATCTCAGAACGTACTAACAAGTCCATCATCAGTGCAGTTACCAGGTACACATTAGTGAAGCCACTACATTTGTAAATAGAAACCTTTTAATGATGTTAACTTAATTAATACATATTGGTCTATTAATTTAAATAATATAGTTTTGAACAGATTTACTTGATCACAACACAAGACTATCTAAGGTTGTTAACCCAAGAGAAAATGTCTCCATGGATCATGTCTCCATGGATCATCAATAGCCCATAGAAACACCTTCTCTTGTGTTAGTAACCTCTGGTAGTCTTGCATTGTCATGAAGTAAATCTGTTCAAAACTACATTATTTAAATTTATTGACAAATATTTATTAATTAACAAAGTTAACATCATTTAAAGGGTTTTTTAACCACTTATTTAGTGACTTATGTGTACTTGGTTACTGCACTGATGATAGAGTTATTAGTCCGAAAACGTTCCCTGAAGTAACCCGAAAGGGCATTTTTGGAATTATATACCCTCTTTAAAAGAAAAAAAAATGGTTTTATGGTTCATGGTATACAGCCAGCTACAGAAATATCATTTTCCTTGTTAATTCCAAAGTAATCGGTAATTAAAGGTATTTTGAGGACATTATTATAAAGAGATAATTAATACATTGCTAAGTTGGAATAAGTGTGGAATACGTGTTGGAATAATTATATTGAGAGAGTTGGTAGCTATATTGACCATTAAAATATTTTTATCGAAAAGTAACTTCATACTTATTAATACGAGCCAGCGTAATACGATATTAAGCCCCATATCCTTTCTCTTATTGTGCCGTCTGCTTTTAAAATACTTGCCATTATCGTTGTGTCGTTTCATTCATGAATGTCTTAAATTATGCTTCCATAATAGTATTGTTTGCTTTATGTATAGCTTTTTTCTAATTGTATGATTTTAATGCTACAATTTTTGTTAATTATTCCTCCCCATTTTTACAAGAATTTATTTAACTTCCGTATGAGTTTAGTTCTTCATTGCACAATTTTCTATATAGAGAAAATATATTTTAAAAATTTATAGCAAACATAGATATTACAGAGAATGAAAAAAACAAATGTGATCATAATTTGGAACTTTTTGGGCGATATTAACTCGCTCGATTACCTTTTTTCTTTTTTTTATCTGTAGTCTTTCGTATTTTTATCTGTAGTCTTTTTAACATGTCCCATATTTATGTGTGCCCTGAGAAGTTTAAGAACTGAAAAAAAGTTCAAATTGTAACATTTTTTTACCTATAGCAGGTCCAGAATGATTGCCATATCCTGACCAACCTTATGATATTCCCAAAAAATTGATTCATACATTCGTACATTCTTTTTTGTTTCTGGAACATTTTCCACATCAATCGAATAACATTATTAAGTTGTGATGGAACCATTTTTTGTTATATGATCTGAGTATTCTCCTGAATTTTCTACGAAAGTGTATTTAAAAATTTTTAGCCTGAAACCTTCCTTTTTGTATTGCTTCATTGGAAATGGTTAACTTGTTTTACGAATGCCATTTTTTTCCTTATTTTACATTCTCATTAACAATAATGCGGAATTTATATCTACAGCAGGAAAGTGTTTCTGTGAACCATTTCTAGTTCTTGATATTAATTCCTCGAAATCCTCCTGAAAATTTTTGTCATTGAGAGACTAAAATTTTATTTAGTTCCTTAAAATCTATTTACCAGCTTGAATTTCTGTTTCCTCCTTCCTTATATGCGAGAGTTAGTGGAGTAGCAAATGGACTAAAATTTTTCAATAAATTTGTCTTTAAAAGCTCTACTATATGATGGTTTATTTGTCTTCAATGGTGCATCTGTATGGACGTTTGGAGCAATACTTTTTTACAGTAATATTTATATATATATTAATCAAAGTATCCCTATCAATTCCATCAGCCATATAATTTTCAAGTTGAAACATATATCATATCAATCATAATCTTTGTATATATTGACTTGTTTATTTGTATAAGAAGAATCTCAATCTTAAGAGCACACTCTAATAAGGAACTATTTATGTATCTGCTGTACAAATGGTTCAAGTATTTCCATTTTCATTGGGGTTTTAATCTTTTTCTAATCTTGTGCATTTACTCTCATATTTCTATAACAATTTTTTTTTGATACAGTGAAACTTTCCACTAGCAACCACCATCAGTGAATCAAAAGCTAGTCAATAAAAATGATTGGTCGTCTAAGAAAGAACATAGTATAAAAATAATGCAACTGATAGGCATTTTACTTCTACAAATATAATTTAGTTTATTGTAATTTCAATTCATTAGAAATATAAACAAACAAAATGACATCAATTTAAGAAATTTAAGGATAGGTTGCATACTGTATAGTAAAATTTTTATTTTTTAAAGTAATCGGTAATTAATGATTGCTTCATACTTTTTAATTTCTGCTTTTTCTTCGTTTTACTTCTAAATTATATTTTGGTATTTTACCAGGACAAAACTGGTTCATATTTCTATTCTTTTCTGTGGCTATTTATATTTATTTATATAATATCGATAAACAGGAAAACAGGGAACCTATGTATTTTACAAGTATTGTTGTTGAAAGTAATCTAATTATTTATGAACTTTGTCTGCAGGTGAACGTTGTCCAAAGTTTTCTTGTTCTAAATCGTGTTTAAACTAACTTAATTCGTTAATACTATTCCAGTTTAAATCATAATATTTTTCTAACAATTTATTAGATCAACTGCTTTTTCCTGTTTTACTCGTACACTATATTTTGGTTATATACCAGAAAAAAACTGGTCCATATTTTAATTCTTTTATGTGACTATTTATATTCATCAATATGTGTCGATAAATAGATAATCAGTTTATTTTACTAGTATTTTTGTTGAAAGTGAACTAATTATTTATGAACATGTCTGCAGGTGGATGTTTTCCAAAGGTGACTTGTTCTTAAACGTATTTAAAATAACTTAATTCTTCAATTTTTAAAAAATCAGATTTACATTTTATTAAAAGATTTAAAATTTTTGTGTACATTTGTTCTCAAATTGTTCTTATCCGAAAGTAAGGTTTCTAAATCTCTGAGACTAACACATGATTCAAATAGGCTTGGTATATCCGACACTGGAAAAACTTTATATATTTATTTTTATATTTTTTATTCTAAAATTGTTTAGCTCCGTTTGAAGGATAAAATGAGAGGATTAAGCCGTTAAAGAAGGCTGTATTGTTCCAAACGATTCAGTTTACAAACAAATACCAATAGATAAAAGTTTATAAAGGCTCTAACTAATAAAAACCTAAAAAATTAAATATTGGCGCTTCGTCGGTTGTTATAAGTTGTTATATAAAACAACATTCATTGACGTAAATGTTCATAAAAAAGTATTTAATCGCAACAATTTTAGTTTTAGCGCAACATTAAAAATTCACGTGTAACACTTCATAACTTTAGGTGTGCTGTGCATAATAGATTAACTTATTTTTACCGCTAAAATGGTGGTATAATTTATGAGCAATATTTTTATGATGGCCTTTTGTATATCGTCTATTAAGTCTATCGTCTATTTTATATCGCTACTAATGCAAAATAATGTGGACGTAAAAATAATTTCAGGCTCAGCTTCTAAATTTGTATCATAGTTTTGTTGAAACGCAACAAAGAACATATCGAATATTGTGCTATTGAATCCTCAAGACCACTCCACTCCTTTTTTGTTCCAACTGGCCGGTACTAAATCCTAATTTCGGACGCATTAGGCACGTTACCGTTATTTTTTCTTTTTTTTTTTTTTTTGTTGATAATGCAATGAAGGTGGACGGATTTATATCAAGGATAAAAAATAGTTGCCGCAGCTGAGATTGCCGAGACTTGAAGAGCGGTTTTAGGAAGTTAGGGTCTATTTGCTTTTAGACCAGGATATTAAACTTTATGCTTTTTACTTATGTCTCTAGGGTTTATTTTTTGAGATTTTTCCCTTTAGAAAGCATTGAGTTTGACTAATGAAAAGAGATAAATTAAGAAATTTAAAAGTGCGTAAAATCGTTGAAGGTATTAATCAGATATATTTAATTAAATTTTTGTAATGATATATTTTGAATTACAATACGTTTTAGTGCATTTTATTTAAATACGACGGTTCTTATGTGGTACTTCTCCAATCGTTTATTTGTAAGTCTTGTTTGATTTAAATCATCTTGTAGCATCCTTGCAACAAACTGCCCAAGACATTTACTACAAAAACTGACAGAAATAGATTATAACCCAACAACATGCTAGTTAGTTTTGACTTCAACACAATATTCACTAATGTGCTTCTGGAATAACCTTAAACATAATACGGCAAACTAAAAAAAAACGATTTTTATGAAGAAGACTTTGAATTAGACATAAGATCCCCAATAGCTCCATTTATCATCATCATAATTGACTTGACAATCATTTTTGTGGAACAAGACCTGCTCGCAGACAAGTCGCCACTTCGGTCGATTCCTCCTCCATCTTCTTCAAATCAAGCATTTTAATGGTTTATTATTTCTTCTCGTTTACAGAAGCTTAAACGTGCGCTAGCTAGTACAAATATGGACTTTTTCTATCATATTAATAATGATCCTGATTTTTTGACAGTCGTTCTTACCGAAACTTAAAACAATTTATTAGTAAAACATTTTCAACTAAAAAAAGTAAAAAAAAACTGCCGAATAAACACCCGTGACCCTTACAGATCTAATCTTTCTCTTATTAAACACATTGCAGATTCCACTAAGGATCCCGATTTGTTAAAAGTATATAAACAATAAAAATTTGAAAATAATCGGCAATTACAAATTGCTAAAAAGTCAACTTACTGTAATTGTATTACTAATTTCAATAATAAACCTAAGAACTGCTGGAAAATAGTAAATTTAGAAAGAAACAACACACGATCCAGTTCGGTTCAACCTGTTATATCTCCAGACGAAATAAATCAATTTTTTACTACAATTGCAGAGAATATAATTACATCTCTTTCGACTATTAATATCGATGTCCTCTTCAATTATAGAAATTATCCTTCTCCGGCAAGTCCTTTTTTTCGTCTCCGTTGTGGACGAAGAGGTCTCTCAAATAATAAAGTCTCTTAGTAAGTCTAGTTGTAGGGACGTTCACGAAATTAATAGCAAAATTTTAAAAGAAACTTAGCAAATATTTTTCACACTTTTCACTCATCTTATTAATTTAATTCTATCAACTGGAGTATTTCCAGAAGTACTAAAATACTCAAAAGTACTACGGATCTCCAAAAAAGGTGATCCCTTAAAAACCTATAATTACAGACCCATAAGCATTGGTTCTCCTTTTGAGAAACTGATTGAAAAGGTTATAAAAAAACAATTTCGTTCCTATTTTGAGTCAAATAATTACTTTATCAACTCACAATATGGATTCAGAAGTGTTCGTTCTACTACGCAATAATAGAACGAGCACTTCTGAATCGTTCACAATCGAACGCGGTATTTAATGTTGTGAGCGAGGTGATTGAAGTGCTTTGCGACTTGTCGAAGGCTTTTGATTGCGTTTCACGCGACATTTTGCTTCACAAATTAAACTACTCTGGAATCAGAGGTATCCCTGATAAGCTTATAACTTCGTATCAATGTGGCAGACACCAGGCGGTTGTGTCTAAAGGGCATCTCTCCGATTTTCTATCTGTAAAATATGAAGTCCCGCAAGGTTCGATCTTAGGACCTCTTTTGTTTATTATTTTTGTCAAAGATTTGCCTAAATTTATATCTCCGTACAAAACCATACAATTCGCAGATTTTACAACATACGTTATATCAGGAAAAAATAATGATTTAAAAATGTCTCATGAGGAAGTTTCTACTAAATCTAGCCTATGATTTGCTGCAAACAAACTAAAACTTAACTCTGACAAAACGCAAAATTTGGTGATATCTGCAAGTAATTTACACAATGATCCAGATAGCAAAGAGACTGTTAAACTATTGAGAATAAGCATAGATAATCGACTCAACTGGTCGGCTCAGATCTCATAACTTAAGAGAAAACTATCAATGTCATTATTTGTTATTCGCCAACTAGCAAGGGTTGTCAACTTTGAAACATTACAAATGACATACAGTCGGAAAAATGAAAGATTACCCATAAACGACCATATCAATCACTTATTTTGTATTTGCTGTCTTTTTCTATAACAAACATTTGTTATTTATAGAAAAAGATAGCAAACACAAAATAAATGATTGATATGATCCTTCACGGGTAATCTTTCATTTTTCCGGCTGTATTTTTCTTTATTTCACTCTCACTTAAGCTGTGGTGTAATTATATGGGGCAATGCACCAAATGCACTTCAAATTTTTAGAATGCAAAAGAAAGCTGCCAGGATTTTAGCAGAGGTTAGTTATCTAGAACACTGCCGACCTTTCTTTATCAAATTCAAAATTATGCCGCTACCTACTCTGTTGATATTTCAAGTGCTAACTGAAATTCACAGAAAATGGGATCATTTAATAAAGCAGTCTTATGTCCATGTTCACAATACGTGAAACTGTCACTACCTACGAACAAATCACTGTAGATTAAGTCTTTCAGAAAAAAATTGTTTTAATTATAACTATTATAATATTTTACCAAAAAGTATTAAACAGCTAAGCTAAGCTAAGCTAAGTAATATTTTCTAAAACATTGTTTTTACTGCTCAGAAGAATATGACTCATTGCAGAACATCCACTGAACTGCTTCCCGTAACTTTGCCATAAATGTTTTTCTGTTAAATAGGTGTTCTTGTTTGTATATATTTAAGTTATGTTGTATATTATAATAAACAATATTTGTATGTTATGGAGTTAAATAAATACTCTACTTTACTTGTGATCCTTAGAATCTTAAGATCTTCCACATCATCAAACGTGGTCGTCATATATTTGTTCTGCCCTCTGGTTTTGAGCAATGTGTCCAGCCTTTCTTAGTCTTAGCTCTTTAATAAATTTCACAATATCTGAATCTGTATATAGCTGGTATAATTTAAGGTGATATCTTCGACGCCATAGACCATTTTTAATTATCGCCTCAAAAATCGTTTGAAATATGATTCTCTTAAAGATACCAAACCAAAGTAGTCTTTTGTTATTTTGGATAAAGTCCATATTTCAGCCCCATATATCAATTCGGTCTTATTAACATTTTGTAAATGTTACGCTTCACTGAACGTTTTAGGTTTTTATTTCACAAATAATTTAAAGACCATGGAAAGATCTATTTGCTATTGCTATGAACTTTTTTACTTTGTGCCTTATGTTTGTTGTATTTACTAGCGGTCTAAGACAAATGTGAATTCTTTGACTTGCTTAAAGTCATTCTCTGTTAAAAATTTTGAGGGCTTTTAGCAACCAAAATATATTTGTCCAAATTAACAAGTCCAACTTCTTCGACACGGTTCAATGCGCAATCCCGAAGTAATTGGTTAGGGTTTTATTGACAATCAAAGAACGTTAACTTAGCACAAGAATTAAAGAATTCGAGTAATGAGTCATGAAATGTTTGAATCTTCGTGTTTTTAACTCTGAATAATATTATAACTTAATCTTATAGCCACCCACAGTAAAAACACTACTCGTGAAATAGATTTTTGAACACCAAGTAAATTGCCAGAGGATGTCACAATTCAAAAACGATTTATTTACTGTATGAGTTAGTCGTGAAGCAGTTGATTTTTGATGTCATTTATCAAAAAAATATCCATGCAAAATATCCATGATACCTCCAATTCAATTCAACATTTACAGATTTTGTTTTAAAATACTTGTTTTTTAACAAAGCTTAATAATACTTGTGAAAATACCTATAGCATTTTATAAAACTCTACGTTAAGATTATATTTCTGTCTTTTTTTTTCAGATATTTGTTAGAGCGCAGTTTGATTATGATCCATTGGAAGACGACCTTATTCCATGTGCACAAGCTGGTATTGCCTTTAAGACTGGTGATATTCTTCAAGTAAGTTGCTATTTAATACATATCGAGTAGCTAATGAACACGATCATTTTTAAAAATATCTAAAAAGTGACGGTCCAAACCTCATAATGAGCCAATAATTGATTTTTGTATCTCATTTCATTTTCTTTTGCCTTTATGAGCCAAAATTTCTTTTTTTTTTTTTCTTTATGTAAGATGCTCTTTACGACTTATATTTCATTAAAGGTTCAAAAATGGATAAAATAATCAAATGCCTACCATCACAATATGATTTATAGTATTCTACTACCTACGAAAAGTTTTGGTAAAAAGTTTTAGAAAAAAAATTGTAAAAAGAAAAGACATGTGGGCTAAAATAGTCGTTGTTGGAAAATTTATTATAAGTGATTATTTTTACGAACCAAAAAGTAGAAAAGCATAAAATTAAAAAACACCTCGTAAAAAGATATCAAGGAGTTTTTCAATGATCATCAATGCCTTATTTGCTGTGAAGAAGCGAAACGCGTACGTCGTTTGCTCACGATGAGGCAGCGACTGTCACGGTATTCTTGAGCCAAGGGCACGGAGTGACGATTCGTTGCGTTGTGTGATTCGTTTCGAGCGTCAACTTACCTCCAGCCTTATTCGATTCGATGACACTGCCAGGCGGGGAGTTTGACTCGGGCGGTATATCTGCCAAGAATAATGCAGGTATCCTAAGGCTAGCTCAGCGAGGACAGAAACCTCACGTAGAGCAAAAGGGCAAAAGCTGGCTTGATCCTGATGTTCAGTATGCATAGGGACTGCGAAAGCACGGTTTATCGATTCTTTTGTCTTGGCGAATTTTCAGCAAGAGGTGTCAAAAAAGTTACCATACAGATAACTGGCTTGTGGCGGCCAAGCGTTCATAGCGACATCGCTTTTTGATCCTTCGATGTCGGCTCTTCCTATCATTGCGAAGCAAAATTCGCCAAGCGGTGAGCTGGCCATATTCTGGAGCTGGTCTATTCACCCAGAGACAGGGAACGTGAGCTGGGATTAGACCGTCGTGAGACAGGTTAGTTTTACCCTACTGATGACTCGTCGTTGCGATAGTAATCGTGCTTAGTACGAGAGAAACCGCAGGTTCGGACATTTGGTTGACGCACTTACTCGAACGGGTAACGGTGCGAAGCTACTGTTTCAAATGCTCTCCGTGCTCTTACTTTAACTTTATTCAGAAGTTGTCAAATTTGCCAGCTCTCATACAATATGAATGTGAATATTATAGGAAATCTCCCCTGTTAGACGTTATCTTCGAGGAGATTCCATACTTTACGGTAGAAATTCTGGCTGTGATTCAACTAGTTTTAAATTTCGAACCTGTGAACCATCCTGTAAAAGCAGAAGGGGTTTTGTGTAATGTTCTGGTTCTTGAAATAGTAGACTATTGTCTATTTTCTATTCTAATAATTATTGTATATTATCAGATGGAGTCCCGACACTATCAGGTTCTTCGTTCATGCTCAAAGTTTTTAAATGATTTTGGGATAGAAAGATTTTTGCTATGTTCGACAGACGGATAGCTAATGGTAAATTGGGATGCTGCACAGTATTCTTGGTTCTATGCTCTTAATATGGGTGAGACAAAAGTAAAAATCTGTAACGTGATCTGCCGGTTCCCTTCATATCGATGGTATCGCATAGCGTAATCGGTGTTTTGCACCTTTCAACCAAGCTGTTAATAATGTTAGACAAGTCTTAAACCTATATGAGGGACCATGACTTATCTTGATCTTCTACTCTGAGTTAGTAAGCTCTACTTACAAGTAGGGTTAGAGTTTCTTTTTAGTGGTTTGAAGATTAGTTTCCCATACGCACAACTATAAATTGTTATGTATGTAGGGGGCCTAGGCAGTGTGTGAATGTGTTTTGATAAGTGAATCAGAGTTATTTTTAGTTTTTAATAGGTAGTCTAATACTAATTAAGTCAGCAAAACATCTCAAACCACTGCCACATATTTGATAATATTGGCTGCAGTCACTTATGAATACAATATCGAGTATTCCAGTAATTCTATTAAATTAAGCAGTGTATTGATCAAGAAATTCTGTTTCTAATAAAGGCATAACTGTATTTATATACCACTGCTACCTTATAGTCTCAAAATATTTAAATAGTTGTTCCAATTAGAATCAACGTCTATGTCTCATTAAAAGTTACTTCTGTAGGCCGAAACACATATCAATTGTTTTTAGACTCCATTATGTCATCATATTCCAACAAAACTCACTCTCCAACTTTATCTTAATTTCTCTTTTACCTTATTCAACTCAAACTAACATTAATTAGTTTTGAGTATAGTCTAAATTGTTTCAATAAACGTATCGCTACGGAGTCGGATCCCTCCTTTAATGAAAGCAGAATGTCGTGGGACAAAGTTTTTGTAATAAAGTTTATTTGTCGTAAAAAGTCCTCCGACTCTCCTTGGGACTACATTCAAACCAATTTTCCAGAAAAACTTAAAATGTACCTAATTTAATTTTCTTTTGTCGTTAGTCGGATTTTTAAGCGAATCTGGCGACGGAAAATTTTGTGAAGAACTAGTGAAAAGGACGATTTGGATTAAAAAAAAAAGGATTTTTGGAATATGTGATAATACTTGACAATGAAAATCCAAGAACGTGTCAAAGAGAGTATTATTGTTTGGTATTTTTTTTTAAATATCAGAATTATGCTTTTCCTTGTGGTGCCTATCTAGTAAGTTTGTACTTTGTTTTACTCGATGAAATGCGTTATCGCTGCCGACAAAACATCTTGATGTTAGCAATTTTTTGACAATAACAAAATTGTCTTTACAAACAATTCTTCATTCCAAGCCCCTTAAGTATTTCAAATTAATTGCCACTTAAGTTGATCACTCGTGAGTAGGATTCAAGGTCGTGTTTCTTTTGACCAATTATTAACTTTGTGAACATCTATTTGCTTTGGTTTTTTTTATTATGGACACAAATATTGATCTAAGCCAATCTTCTGGCTAGTTTTTCGTATCATATTTTTTGTTCAATAGCAGTTTGTTTTATTTCTATTATTTAATCTTATTTTAAACTAGCTGACATGGCGAACTTCATACCACATTAGAGTTAATAATATCTCAAAGTTCAATATCTAAAAATTACCCAAAAAAACAAAAAAACTTCTCAAAAATATTAGGCATGAAAATTCTTAAATCAATTTAGTGCTCTCTGATAACAACAGTTGGCCTTGCGATTTATTTATTGTCATTGCAAACGGCAAACTTACGGAAAATTGTGGACACTTAAAATCAAATGGCAGGTCCGTTAAAATCATCGGTATCCGTAGGAAAAAGACATCCTTCCTGCATATTTGTCGGCCTTTGCCTCTTATTAGCCTTTTTACATCCAGTGTCATTCCATTTCACATTCTAACACCTTGAAATCCCTTTTAGTGTATTCTAATCAAGTAACTACTACCGCTATCTACAATATTTATTTTGAAAGTCAAAGTTTGTTTATGTTAGTATCTATAAATCCCCTGACCGCGATGGTCACCTGTGAATTGCCTGAAATAAGTGCCCGTACCTTCTAGGGAAAAGCAAAAAAAAGGTAAGAAAATATTTTTCTTATAGAATTATGTATTTTACACAATTAGCCTTTGTTATAATTTAAAAATAAATGAAAAACTCACTGAAAATATCACCTTGAAGGCATATCCACTAGAGTCGACATCATACAATATGTAACTTAGAATTTCACTCTAGTGGTATATTTTATGAGTAGATATAATTTTCAGACGGGTAGTAGGTTTCTTGTTCACATATTTTTTGTTATTTTCTTCAAAGATTTATTTATTTAGGGATTTTCGAGGGCATTTTTTTATGTAATTACCTATATTATTTTAGTGGAAATAAATAAATTTTATTTATTGACATAATATTACTTCCTCAATGATAAATTTTATTCTATTTCAGAAAGTACTTTTTGCCGATGAAGACAACAATAGGGATGAAACACCTTTATGTTTAGTAGAAAATGAAGAATTTATAGGTATTTACAATGATGACATTATTTATGATTTACCAGAAGGTTTAGATTTGGAATGTGATTACAATGGCGAAGAGACGTATTCGCTCGAACATGTAACAGCTGAAGACCAAATTGTTGAAAGTGAGTTAGAAGAGATACAGCCAGAAAACAGTGACGATGATATAGGTGAAGATAAAATTCTATTAGCTCAGCGTATTTTGGCATTTTCATCAAAACACAAAAATCAAGAGAAAAAACCAAAAAATACTGAAAAAAAGACTGAAAATGGTGCAATAATGACAGCATGTATGGGCCAGCAACTTTTCCACAGTTTAGAGGAACAGAAAATATTCATGTTCAAGAAAACAATCCCATTGATTATTGTTTATCACTGTTCACCGCAGATATAATGGATGATATCGTCTTTCAGACCAATTTATATGCTAACCAAAACAATAAGTTGGTTTTTAAAAATATGACTTATATGCTTTCTTGGGCATAAATCAGATATACCAGAATACGGCTTTACTGGTCAAGTGATAATGGCATGAGGATGGACCTTATTGCAGATGCTATGCCTGTTAATAGATTTGAATATATTTTGAGGTTTTTACATTTCGTAAAAAATGATAATGTAAACCAAAATAACACCGACAAATTGCGAAAAATCCGACCATTTTTGGATAAAATTCAGAATAACTTCTTAGATACCACAGATCCAGAGGAATACCAATCAGTTAATAAGCAAATTATTTCACTAAAAGGAAAAATTAGGTATAAAGCAATACTTACTAAAAAAATCTAAAAAGTGGGGAGTCAAAATTTGGGTAAGAGCTGGAATTAGTGAATATATGTATCGTTTTGAGGTTTACCAAGGAGCTTCGGGAGACAGAAGTCAAATTAGTAAACTTGGAGCATGCGCTGATGTAGTTTTGCATCTAACTGACAACTTAGAGAGAATCAATCATAAAGTATTTTTTGATAATTTATTTTACTCACTTCCCCTTATTGAAGAACAGCATAAAAGAGGTATATGAGCGACAGGAACTTTCCGACTGAATCGACTACAAAATTGTAATTCTGTTATGAAAACAGATCAACAACTGAAACAAGAGGGTAGGGGAATTTCATCCGTTGCACGTACTGATGGTGGCAAAATAATTGTTACAAAATGGCTAGAAAACAAGACTCAGTTCTATAACAAAAACAAGGGAGGAGTTGACCTAATGAACCAGTTGTTGGCCCTGTATTCTCTAAGGAGAAGAAACAAACGCTGGTACATAATATGCATTTTGTGGATGTTCGTATTGTAAATGCATGGATTTTGTACAAGAAAAACAGAAATTCAAAAAAAAATCTGCTTGAATTTAAAGCAAGTATTGCCAGAGCATTATTAAATTTGGGAACGCAGAAAGAAAATAAACGAGATAGACCTTTATCTGGTACACCACCACCCAAAATAAAAACAAAATACATGTGCAAATGGTGCAACTTACGCTTCCGCGATTCCACAAGTACATAGTGACCACTAGAGTGGACGGACTATTTTTTGGGTTTTAAGTAAAAAATATAATGTTTTTACACTTACTATACTATTTTCTAATGTTAATTTTTAATATTTCGCAATAAAATAATTTTTCTAAGAAAACAAAATTTTCCTTAAAATTATGCAAGAGAAGGTTAAAATGCCAAGTATTATTTATTTGGCTACATTCATCTGAGGTTGTGTCTTTTCATCATCAAAGAGGTCCTGAATCTGTTTTTGTTTTTCATAAACATCCTGCTACAATTTATCAAATTTTTTATACTGTGTAGAAAAAGAAAAAAAATATTTTCGTATTACATTGTTAAGATATTTTTTCCGATTTGTTTCAGATTATTAGTAAAGACGACCATCATTGGTGGCAAGCGAGGAAAGACAATGCTGCTGGTTCGGCTGGTCTTATTCCTTCCCCAGAATTGCAGGAGTGGAGGGCCGCTTGCGCGGCCATGGAGAAAACGAAACAGGAACAAGGTATTTAAACGTATATTATGCATATCCGTTATTTTGTTTATTCTTCTCTTTATGTCTATTAATTGTTTCATCTAAATGTATGTAGGGGCACGCGTTTTAAAAAAATATTTCACTATTGCTTTCAATTTATAATAGTTCTGGATACTACGTAGGTTGAAACTTATTTTCTAACAAATTAAATGGGCAGAATCATCATTATTATATATATATATATCTATATATATATATATATATATATATATATATATATATATATATATATATATATATATATATATATATATATATTTACATAATCTATAAACGAGTAATTTACATATAATTATTTTCGACGTTACATAAAAATTATCTTAAAAGTAAAATCACATTTTTACAGATTTTAATTTTTAAAAGCTTTTTCTTCAATATAAACTTATCTAAACAAAAAATCCTAATGTCTAGAATTTTTTACAGATTTATTAAAATCACTGAGATTTATTCCTGAGTACGTGGCTAATTAGTTCAATAAACAAAATAAAATATAAAGTAATTCATTTCAGAACGAATCCCTGAAAAAATTTAAGGTTTGGTATGAATATTTCACTAGACTCTTTTTAACTGATAAAACGTCACAGCGACGCCACGTTTCCTACTGACAAAATTCCTTCCTGTCCATGATTTTTCAGCGACATAATTATGACAGATCCGTCACGAAGGTGTCTGGTAATTCTATTGTTGTCAGTTTGACAAACGTCATTAAGGTGTAATTAATTTTGGACGGATATAATAAATCCAGAAGGAAAATCAAGATTTGGATGCCAGTCAGGTAAAGAAATCAAAAGATGGGTTTCGGAAAATGTCCCATTGAACTAGCAGAGATCCAGAAGCTCTATTTGAACACAATGTTCGGAGTTCCTACGGGTGAGAAATTTTACGCTTGAAAGATGTACTACCATAAAGGAACTAGTAAAAATTCTCGAGGATTATGCCTTTAACATGAAAAAAGGCAATGGCGAAGACTATAAAGAGTAGTCTGTAAAGTTAATGTGGAATACTTCAGCAAAAATGGTACAAGAAAAATATTTTATGGAGTATGGCATAAAAATCGATACTTTCACAGATATATCTTTCAAATGTTCAAGATTGGCCAGAGATATTAAGCGGAGGCAGCTTTAAATGTTCAAGAAAAAAGAAAACTCAGTTCAAAAGCATTATCCACCAAAGAACTATTAAAAATCATCCAAAGCTACTACGAGAAAACCCCCTATGGAGCACAAAAAAACTTTTTCACCTTTGCCCTTTTGAACATGTTTGTATAGGCAATAAGGCCGTAAATTGCAAAATTCACTTTTTCCAGAAGGAACTTGATGTTATGGGAGAATTTACCGGCCGAAAAACAACGGCATTTTTTCCAAAACAAATCAAGGTGGTTCGAAAAGTTTGGCGAGCAGCAAATGGCTGGTAAGAAATTCAAGTTGACGAAAATCTCAGAACATCACATGAAGCTGGACCTTCGAGTTCCTAAATCGTATAGGTCAATTATACACAAAATCATGATTTGGTAGAAAACAATGGGCAAACTACACTGCACTATGAAGTTACAAAGAGGCTTGTTTACTAATGTTATTTCTTACATAATTTATATATCTTATCTTGTTCGCTGGTTTTAGCTTCTTTTATTCCTCGTTCCCTTCCAATTTCTATTTGGGATTTACTTTTTTCATTTCTCATGCAAAGCAATACAGCACATTCAACCAACTTACACCTCTAAAGGATTATTGTAATTCGCAGAAAACCTTTCGTTGTAGTAAAAGGCACGGTAAACTGCACTGGACTTCTCCATAATCGTTTTAATCACTTACTTTGTTTAGAATATGTTTGCCTGTATTATCAGTTAGAGTTCATTTGTATGAAATAAGGAGCAAAAATTCAAATGGAATTTTAAATATTATTCATTATTTGGCTAATAATGAATGTATAAATGTAATGGTTAACCTGCTGTACAATTATTTTGTAAATAACATTATAATAGTGTACTTACTGATTATTTAAATTTATAAATCATCATCGTCACTAAATTCACTACCGCTATCATTATGTAAATCTATAATCACTAGATTAATTTCACTAATTTGATTTTCCCGGATTCACCACTCTTATTAATTTTTCACATTAGTTTACAGTTTTGGCACATATTTCTGAAGTTGCAGTTATAAGAGCTTCTGGCCACATTTTCCTAACTGCATCATCACTGTATCCACTGCATCCAACGTGATTATCATAATACGTTTTATATATACCCCAGATGTGTTCGATGGGATTAACTGGCAGTGATACGGCGGCAACCTTAGTACTTGATGTCCATACTTTGATACAATTTGGTCAACTATATAAACTGTTGGTTTTTCATTACGTTTCTAAATTTCTAGTAACTCTGATTAGAAGGCGTATTCCGGAAAATTGGTATTATTTTTAACTAATCATTTTTTATGTTCGGTACTCAATTTTTTGTGAATCACACTACTCCTTTCGCATACAAGTAACCTATTATTTTCATTTTTAAATTTAAATCTTAAATCTCTTAACACTTTCCAAAGGCTAGTCCTTTTAATTTCAGAAACTCGTCTTTCTCTTATATTGGCCAGTAAAGTATCTAAACTGACATTTTGATTGTTTTCACGAACTCCATACAAAATATTGCGAAAATGTTTTCTCTATCAGGTAAGTCAATCCTCCTAAAATGTTTATGAGTTGTTTTCTTGTCTTTGTAATACTCAGTCACAGTAAGATCTTCTTGAGAATCTCTTAGTCTTCATTACATTTTTTAGCTTACTTTCACTTATCCCGAGTGCGTCACAAACGCGTTGATTTATACATAATAATGACTTTAAAGGTCCACCATTGTCTCTTTCCATGGTAAAATATTTATGCACATTTGCAATTAATTCTTTAATATCCAACTTACGTCTAAGCATGATGGTCACTTGAAACTACACGTTTGAACTACAATATACTGAGTTTAGATCAATATGACAGAAACTTTCTAACTATTGTGCTTGAGAGGTAAAATATAATATAACCACTTACAAAGATTTTTAACACATTAAGCAAATTAGCCTAATGACCATTAGGAATGCCAATTGTAATTAAATTGTGTTTGGTAAAAACTTTAGAGATGATTGGAAACCGTACGTAAACAAATTAACATGTTTCCCACAAGTATTTTCATTTGAAAATAAAAAGTTATTTAATAAAAATATGTTTACCAAAACCCTTTCACCCGTAATCGCAGACGTCTTAAAAACGGTACACTCTAACAGATATAATTATGGTCAATCTAACCACCACAATTTAAATTGACACAATGTTCTAGTTTACTCCGAAGTATTTTTTAACAAAAATTAAAAGTGTTATTTTAGTACTTTGTTTATCTATTTTGAATATAAATTATCCTTAGCACGGTAGTATTTGTTTCAGAAAATAGTTATTACAAAATATAACAAATAAATTAAAATATAACAAAATATGCCAAACTATGAACAAGGGTAAATGGCACATATTTATTTTATATCTAAATTTGAGCAAAGTGTTATGGAGAACACTAGTGCAGTTTACCGTGGCTTTTACAACAACGAAATGCGAATTCCGATAATCGTTTATAGGTGTAAGTTGGTTAAATGTACTGTAAGTATTATCTTCCTATTGCTTTTTTGGTTATCACTCTCTAATAGATGTGGTTAAATAAATAAATAGCTCGTATTCTTATTTGTAAATATTATCTTTGATTGCTAGTAATGATAACAGAAATTATTGTGGTGTTAAATATCGTGATGATGATGTTCTTAACGATAAATACTGGTGTATCCATCCAGATCTAGATAATTATTCTAAATTGAAAGTTTTTTAGTGTTTACAATACTTCCAAGCTCAGTGAACTGTTTTAAATTCAAATAGAGCAATTTTTTTTAAATATGTATTTAGTGCAATTATACGTCTTTTCCAATTTTAGTTTGTTATGCAATTCATCTTTTTTAAATCTGTTAGTTTGCTTATAATGTCGTTAATTTTTGTTTGATAAACAATGGGAATGAATGCCGTTCTTGTACATGCTAAACATGCAACCAAATGTTATAATTACAATACAGCGAAGTGACTGTGATAATAAAAAAAAAACACAAAAAATCTAGGATTTACAACGACTTATGTTTATCTCAGTGTTATTTTAAAATAAATAGATAAACAAAATCAGTGACCCAGAAATAACGAAGTAAAGAACCTTCTACAAATTCATATCTATAAAGAATTTGGTCAATTGAATTTTTCTTGGGGAAGCAATACGTAACAAGAAAATGTTAAATTGGATATTTGAGGATGACGGATAGAAATACCTAAATGTTTATCAGTTATGATGGAATAAGTCTTTCTATAGCTAACTCTTTTTTTCTACTTGTGTGTCTGCCTCTCTCTACATTACTTTAACTTATTTTTAATGTTTGTAGTTGCGTGTCTATTATTATCTTTACTGTATGTGTCTTTGACGCATTTATGAGTATAACAAATATACAGATGTGGTGGTAGTATACCATTTAGCACTGGAAGCCATTGTGTTGGAGGTAATTTAGCAATCGTGCAATAGTTTATGCATTAACCTTTTGCATATGAACGCAATTAAATTATACTTGTTTCTAGATGACTATTATATTATTTAATTTCTTAGTAATATTGATTAGATGCTAGTTAACACTTTGTATTATGGATATTTATTATGGTTAAGAGGTGTGTTTTCAAACTACACGTTAACCGTTTTTTGGGAAAACTATAGTTTACGGTATCACATCCTGAGATGAGTTAAGTCAAAAACTCTAGAAATAATTGTGCAACTATTCATTCTTAGTGCAAATGTGTGCATTTTCTGGGAGTACTGATTCCTTTATTAGTTAAAATACGGTATAGTTAAGCCTATTTTCTATTAATCTTGACAATAAGTTACAATAAACAGCTTTTATATTATTTCTTCTCGCCACACTATTGCTGGCACATCTATGAAAGTAGTAGACCCAGTAGTTTTTCGTTTTTTCCAGTTAAAAAGGAAATCAGATTGAATGTAGTTGTACCATACCTAATGAATTTTTGGTTAATATATCAGTTTATCAATTGACTACTGGCCTCTGTGGTAGAACCTTATCGTTCAAAATTAATAGCACTCTATATCTGTAAAAATTACTCTAATGCTTAAAAAAAAGCAATATTAAATATTAGAAGCGGTAAACTCCTAAATTAATAAAAAATTCCCTACGCGTTACGTAACGTACTGATTATATCATTCCCTTTTATACTTCGAAGATTAGCTAAAATCCAATTTTATCGCTCTCTAAAAATATGGAGCAAAAAGAAATATGTGGATTAAAAAAGAACAAATCTGATATCTACGTTTTCGAATTCTTTGCCAAAATTATTCGTAGAGCTTTATTAAAAATGAGCAAAGGTATTTGGAGCAGAATTTGATTTTAATAATGTATTGGATACCCTAAATAAATTGGAGAAACGAAGGTGTATACGGGGAGCTGCAAAGGCATTTGACAAAAGAAAATTAAACATTCTGGAACTTTGATATAACAACTTATTCAAAACGCTTGTAATGAGGTTACACTTATTTGTAAGCGTTAGCTAGTAAGAGTTATTATTATTACATTATGTGATAAGTATTCTTACTCGAGAAATAACTGAACAATTAGCTATTGCTAATTGGTTTCTAGTAAAATCACTAATACATTATCATTACATTACATTATAATGAGAAACCACTATAACATGTTTATGCTGGAATATGAAAATAAAGCAAGCATTGAAAAAATATTTCATATTACCAATCTCTTAGGAATTAGAGTTTCTGTTGATACTAAAAAGAACTCAAAAATCATCATCATCATCATCATCATTTAACCCGGATCTATCCACTGCTGGATATAGGTCTCCCTCAGTCTTTTCCATGTATTTCTGTTTTGTGCTGTTTGCATCCAATTTTTGTCGATCCGTTTTATGTCATCAGACCATCTTGTTGGTCTCTACTTCGATGTCCTTCTTGTCTCGGTCTCCACTGTATTATTCGCTGTGTCCATCTGTTATCCGACATTCTAGCTATGTGCCCCGCCCAGTTCCACTTAAGGGTCATAATTCTTTCTATGGCATCTGTCACTCCTGTTCTCCGTCTTATTTCCTTGTTCGTGATCCGATCCCTACGAGAAATGCCTAACATCGATCGTTCCATGGCTCTTTGGGTAACACAAATTTTATTTCTTACTTTCTTGGTTAGTGTTAATGTCTCTGCACCATATGTAAGTACTGGCAACACGCACTGATTAAAGAGTTTTCTTTTAAGACACATAGGCAGCTCTGATTTAAGACCAAAAATCATCACTTAGTGCAAAAAATACCAAAACTACGGACACACAAGGCACTATTCTGCTAAGCTGTCTAGATGTGTCAAATATGCCGGTAAACTGTAAAATTCAAAGATCAACAATCCAACCCCTGTCCTTTCAACTCTTCCTAAAGTCTAATGTTCTGAGCCTCTGCTTTTCTCAATCTACACAACCAATATACCAGAGTAATAAAACTACAATCACTTCCTTTGTTGAAGACGTAGTAGTACTAGCTGTAAATGGAGTTCCCTTTATAAGCCTCACAAAATCTGCAATATCATCTGGACATACTTAGTGATTGGTATACAAAATGGAAAACAAAAGTAGAAAAAACAAAATCAACTCAAATAACATTTACCAACCGCTAGAACGTAAGTCGTTAACCAGCGAAACCCTTTTTAAACATCGAAACAAGAAAAAGTAAAAATATCAAAAGCAAAAATAGGTACGCGGAACGTCAAAAGCATGTATCAACCTGGTAAAATACATATCATCCTTCAAGAAATGAAAAGAATGAATAAAAATAATTTAGGTGTAAGCGAAATGTGGTGGCCTAATTCAGGATACCTTTCGACAGAAACCGGTACCTTTTATTACTCGGGAAACATTGATAAATAGCATAGAAAGCATACTTTTAGTATCCCGTTTAAAACAGGATTTATCTGATTTGCCTGTGAAGTCAAAGCCTTTCTTTTAGTTTTAGCTAGGTTAAAAAACCTTTATTTTTTGTATTCTCTATTTTTTTTTATCTATCTTTGTTTTTTTAACGTTGCTCTTAGTCGTAGTTCTGTCTCAGATACACAAATTTCTTTTAAATTTTTGCAGTACGATATATAAATGCACAGAATATATCAGATTATAAATAAAATAAATTGCCTCTGATCCGTGATTTCGTGGAACGTGTTTGGTACGTATTGTAAAACTCGCGCTAGAGTCGTTAATATAAAAAAATATAGTCAAAATTACGCCTCCTAATGTGACATTGAGAGGAACTGCATTCTATATGTGTAGCATGTCTATTTCACCCAAATAATAACTAAACAAATAGAATAATAGCAATTAATCCAACTCATGTATTTTATTAAGGTCGTAAACGAAACTGTTACCGTTAATAAATCGAATTAATTACCTAGTTTTGTGATTGCTGTTGTTAGCTGATTATTAATGGGTCGATATTATAATTAAATTTTGATTATTAAAGGCATTTAACCAATTTACATCTACAGAATTCGCGAAACTATTTATTATAGTATAACAAAACTACGTAACACGCATGTTTTTTGATATTGTTTTCTATTTTATACATAGATACATAGATAGATCTTTCATTCTTCCACCATAATTTCCTCCTTCCACATTTGTAAGTTAATCAATGTTTGTTTTTGTAAGCGAGTCACCCGCATACTGGGCACATTTTCAGCATATTCCGCTGATTTCTACTTTTTAATTTATGTTTATTTCCTTAATCTCTTTATTTTTAATAATTTTATTTAAAAACGTAGTATTTTAATGCCGAATCTATGTTTTGAAAAAGAAGTTTTAAAAGAAAGTTTTTAACTTAATTAGTAATTCTCAAAGTAATTATAATTCAGATTCGTTTCTGCCTTTAAAAATCGAACTCCAAGTAGCGGAAGTCTTGAGAAAAAAAGTAAAAAAGTCATGAGTTTGGAAATGGCATGAAAAACCCTTTTAATCTTACTAATAATTCTAAATTTATAACTTTCTGCTGTATAAAAACTATAAGTTGAAAAAGTTTTGGACCCGGTGTCTTCGCTCATGGAGATAATTTAGGGGAGTAAGGTTGTATAGGTAATTTGGACAATTTTTAAAACGATCTTTCACTAATCTATTTATGTCAGTGTTTATTCCGTCTTTGTGCTTCAAACTCACTATTTTCATTTTATATATTCCGACTTATACTTTTTTTACTTCTTTGTGTTTTTAACAAATTTGGGTATTGTGAATATTAAGTGTCATTCAGTCAAGTGTAAAGACCTTGTTTAGAAATTAAAACATAATCGAGATTACGGGAGCACTTATTACAGTTATCTGATAGCTTTAAGTCATATGGGTGACATACCCAATGAAAAATATCGACGTAGTATCAGATCAACCGTATTTTTTTATAAACAAATGCTAATGTCCTAAAATGTAGTTTTTCATCTGTAGCATTTTTTAATATTGTTAGGAGCAATTTTTGTATTAAGAGACCATTATGTTATAAAAAGACGGGATAGTCACCAGTATAGCTTATCCAATGAATGCTCAATATACACAGTAGACATGATGACAGTAATGGTTGCTCTTCAGTATGTACTATTGAATCCGATTAGTAACTATGTTATATTTACTGATAGTAAAGGCGTGGACGACAGATTTAACAACATTCAAACAGTAAAACACATAAACCACATTAAACTAAAAATTCTTAAAATTCTGCTTGAAACTATACAGTTAGGATTAAATGTAACAATTATTACATGGATCAAGGCCATTCGGAAATAAAAGGCACTGAAATCATTGACTATTTGGCTAAAACAGACAAAAACTAGAGGGTATCCTAGGGTTACTGCATTGTAACCTGAGAATACCCTCAAGAAAATGGTTTTACACATAATCTAATCGACATTAATTTTATACACCATTAATCGGCTGAAAGCAAATCATGCTCTTACGCCATCTTATATGCATGGAATCGGCTTATCAAATGCTCGTAATTGTACTTTTGGCAAAGTAGGCGGTCTTAATGTGATTTACAAATTAATAATATAAACGAATTTTATAAGAATTAATAAATTCTAAGTGAGTGTTGTTTTCCAATAAACCCTAATCTTTTAATATTTTCAAATAATACGGAAATTCTTTATTGCATTTACATCTATGTTAAAATATGTAAATAAAAGTTGTAACTAGTGCATGTGCATAATCTATTTGAATAATATGGTTTGAAAAAAATGTATACTACAAATTAATAGAAAAAAAACATATAAAAGAATTAAAAAAATAAAAATAAAATAATAAAAAAACAAGAAAAAAAACAAGACAAAAAACAAAATAAAAATAAAACCAAACAAAATTTATGTATATATAAAATAATATTAGGTATAATGTAGTACTAATGTTCTGATAAGATGAAAAGTTTGATTCTGCAATCAATAATAATTAAAATTCAGTCTAATTTAAAAACAAATAAAAACCAGTCTGGGTAATTCTCTAAAAGCCATTTTCCAGAAAAAAAAACTTAAATAAAATCATAAAAGTAAATATTCCAATTCACTGTCTCTTCATAACGAAACAGTTTCTCAGTACAACGATTGCTCTCAACGAAATCGAAAAATATTACAGGTAAAAAAAATATATTATCGTACTTTGGCATTTGTTTATAAAAGAATAGGGCCGAACTGGCAGTACTTCAATACGTTTTTTCCATTAACTATGTCTGACCTAAGACTTCAAACGATTAGATAGTTTTTATACTAGGGTATATCGTTATATTTAAATGTACATCGTTAGGTTTTCTTTTCCATATCTAAAAGGCAATATCCGATTCAAATAGACTTTTAGTAACATATGTGTTGTTATTACTCCTTGTTCTATTATCTATCTATCTATATAGTTTTTTTGAGCTACATTTCTTATAGACTACAAGCCGATGGGACATTTTAAGGGGTCATTTGACCCAGTACGAGTCACATATAAATCAATACTACAATTAGCACAGTCTAGTTATACAAAAATCATCGATTCCACGGCAAAATACGGAAAAAACTTGTAGACAAAAAATCAAATTGTGACCATAAATTATTGTTTAAAAAAAACGCAAAGTAAAAATACGAGTACTTTTTCATCTATTTGTCATCTAGTAACCCCCACCTATGTCTTAAAAGCTTCAGATATCTGCGAAAAATTTTGCCATGAAATCGATGATTTTCGTATCAAATTAATGAATATGCGGTCAAAATTTTCCGAAAATTAAAGATTGTCTCTGTTACTGGTACCAATATTTTTGTACAGCATTAACTTATCAGTGAAGGCACCTTGTCGATAAACATCGACATCATAGTTTCTTGAGGTATTACATATTGTAGTATTGGTTTATATTAGGTGATTCATATTGGGTCAAATGACCCTTCACAAGTATTCCATGGACTTGTAGCCTATTATTGTTGTATGAATTTTTCCTTGGTAATCATGTGTCATCATCAAAACATACTTTTGATATAATAACTTTTTATTTATTTTTCATAATTTTTTATTTTCTTCTTGTACTTTTTATGTGCTAACTTTTCTAATTTGCTCATTGGTCTCACTAATAGTAAGTTGAGTTTAAGGTCATATAATATATCAAATCTCTTATCTTTTGATAGATGTTATACACATGCGTTACGAAATTACCTACACAATATTACCCCACCAAAGTGTTGTTACAAAATAAAACTTTTTAAACCAAAGTGCCGCCTCAAAACTTTTTCGAATAACTCCTTTAAATGACTAAAAACTACTCCTAAAAAGTGTATTTGGTGTGATCTGTATTTTTGTTGAATGCCAGACGTGGAAAAAGGATGTTCTTCTCATGCTAATGGTTGTGATGGTACCACAGGTATAAGACCACCTCTTTACTTTAGTGTCAACTTAGAGCATGCTCAACGTTCGTTAAGTGTCTAGTGAACTGTTGTCTGCCTGACGTTCTAGCAGATTTTTGTGTGTTAATTGTAAGAATTGGTATTAGTAATTGTATTACTTTTTTTTGTTTAAATTATAACGAAAAATCAAAACACGTATTTTCGTATTTCTAGCTTGCCGTAATTGACAAAATACATGCAGTTGTATAAAAATTTGTAGTTGTAGTGATTGAACTCATACGAAATGATAAACTACTAGAAATGCATAGTAACAATTAATAATTGGTAGAATGAAGGAAATTCAGACAAAAATAAATTATTATCAATAGATATCCCAAATCATTGTATTTTCCCTAGATCAACTATTGAATATATTAGGTCAGAATATGGGTAATAACAATAAAAACTTTATAGCCAATCAATAAGTTGAACGAATATAAATTTCACATATCCATTTACTAGCTTTAAACTCATGAACAGAATTTTATGAAACATCGTATTTATTTGTCGAGTTAATAACTCGGTACTTTCGGAATACTTAAAACCAAATTGCATATTTGACATTTGTAATATAAACAGATTTTATAGCCTTTTGTAAACAGGACAAAACAACGATACTAAAGCAGAAAATGGCCTATGCATATATTTGTCCTGGTAAAACTCAAAATGCCTGTTTTATTTGTGGGTATCAATAACTAACTGCAATGGAATACTTACGATTACTTACATTTCGTATTCGGTACACTGTCGAGAATTTTGCAATTGCTGCATTTATAAATATAAATGTCCTGGTGTACTGAGTCCGGAGTTGTTCCATTTACCGGCTCAGACCTTTGGATGAAGTTGTGTCTTGATTTGATGCAATTTAATGCGATGCAATAATAACTCTACAATGGCAAATAAAATCATTTCTATTTTTATGTCCACAAATATTATTATTACAAATAAAGTTCTGCTAAAAAAAATTACTTTTCGATAAAATTTTACGAAAATCAGCTAACAAAATTATTCCACAGAATGTTTCAAAGTTAGGATAAAAAACCACCTTTTGATTAACCCCGTATAATAAGTCAAAATAAATTTTTTGGCGATATTTATTGAGAAAAAAATATTTTTTGGTAGCAAAATTTTCCTAATCACTGGTACATTAGGATAAATTATACTTTTTGAAGTCACCTACTGAAATACAATTCTTTTCGCCGCAAATATTTTTGTGCCTATAGTCTTCGCGGGAAGACAACTAAAAATAATTTCGCCAACGTATCAAATTGTTACTGTTTTCGCTGACAATTTATTACGAGTTATTTTCTTCGTCTTAAATAAAAATAACCTTTTACATAAATGCCTTTTACAGTCATTACGTAAATAGAAGCCTATATAGTAAAACATGTGTTATTGCTGGTACAGTTTAAGTTGTTTCAGAGTAGACTATCCAGTGTGGGAAAAAAATTCTACATAAAAACATATAAATGCTTATCGAAATTGGAATCTCAAATTGTGTATGTGTCAAAAGTTTGCTTTTCGTAGTCAGATTATTAAAGCATGTAATACTTGCATGGATTTTATTGGCTTGACTTGTTTTCCTTTGTAAGGTAAAATATCTATGGCTGTTTCAGCTTAATGAATTTTAACCTCTAACTATATTATGTTGAAAATTATTTGCTTTAATATTTTTTGGTTTCCTAAATTGTCTCGAATACTAGTCCGTTTTGTACTTATTTACAAATGACTTTTTTGTACTTAGTCAGGTCCAAATTTATATCTGTGCTTATTTATTTTTTATGCTGTTTGCATTTTAAATTAACACGTAAAAAGTCTGGAATGTCTAGTTCTATTCGTTTTAGAAAGCTTTGTCTGCCGAATACATTAAAAAGTGATTCAAGATTCTACTACATTCTATTAATTATGTTCAAAGAAATAGAGCTAACGGGAACTACAACGTTAAAGAGGTTTTATTATTTCATATGATAAATGGACCCCCAGATATAAAAAAAGCCGCGAAGTGCTACCATTTAAAGGGGTTCGTTTTTGAGAAAGTGTCCGGTGAATTTGTCCGTATGCACTAGCGTGCAGCTGGGTGGTTTCTATGTACATGTATATACATATACAGAAAAATTGTTCAAATATAAATTATCTATTAAAATGTCACTTCTTGAAGTCAACAATTTTTTTTTACAAAAATATATTTAAAAAACAAAGTAAAAAAAAAAACGGGGACTTACGATATTTTTTCCCCATAATTTTTTCTACGGAGATATAGGTATAAGTATTGTTGTAGAGAAAAAAAGATAGTTTTTTATTGGAAACAATTCGACCAATAATTAACCGGTCAATTGGACAGTGGCGTCGAAGACTGTGGTTAACAATCAATGCATAGAAATAGAAGAGTATGACAGAAAATACGACAGCTTTAATATGCATAAAAAACTAAAAGAACTAACAAATACCAAAAAGCGAGCACACTATGAGATACTCAAAGATGGCAATGGTAAACCCATTGCAGACATCAAAGATAAACTAAGATTTTGACTAATAGAAACTATTAGTCCAGTCCTCTAAAAATCATACGAATAAGCTAAATATTGCTGAGAATATCAATTTTAAGGCCCCAAAAAGATGCAAAGACGTTTGCTACAACTACCCCTGGGCTTTCCCCCAAACCCGCCCTTTGTAGGTGGTGATGGAAACGGAAAATTTTTTGTATAAAATTTGTACCAACTCGACGGTAAAAATTCGATAGCTATTGATCTAAGAATCCTATCAACATAAATTAAAATGGGTTTTAAAGATGAAGAGTGCAGCTTTTGTTAAGCAATTTTTGGATTTTGCCGTAAATAGCAAAATTCAAGTTCAAAATCTGATCCAAACAATCAGTAGTATCAAAAACAAATATTCCTGTAATACTGATGGACTATCCATAAAAAATTTCTTAAATCTCCCAAATAATGTGTTGAAAGTCCTGTTTTCACTATTAACGATTTCTTTGAAAAAGGTATATTTAAAAAGTGCCCAAAGACAGCCATTATGATTTCTCTTCACCAGGGTCGTGAAAAATCTAATGTCTGCAACTATAGACCTATTGCCTCACTACGGGTCCTATTCAAAATGATTGAGACGTAGTAAAGCCCGACCTATGTCCTTTCTCGTTGAAAACAACATTTTATCACAGTCAGTTCGGCTTTTTTTTTAATAAATGTACCAGCGATGCTATGTTTTATGAGGTCTATCAAGCAGTTAACAATAATCTTTATACTGCCACTGTTTTTTGCAATACGGTATCTTTTTGGCCTCAGCAGAATAACACATTGCAGAAGCTGCTTAAAAAATCACGGGATTTTAACTCTTCCCTCTCGATATATTCTAGAAACTGTTTGATTAATTCGTAAACACCTACATGTTCCAGCAAGAAATTCAAGCTTTGATGTGTATTTACCGATCCCGTCCACTGAGTTAGTAAAGAAATCTATATTATATTCGGCAAAATAATTATACAACCATCTCCCTTTGCAACTTTAATTTACAACTCCATTCCTTAATTTCCGTAAATTGACAAAAACATATCTATCTGAAAGACCATATTATTTGGTGAAAGAGTTTATAAATGAATAACTAAGGAATTACAGTACGTTTAGGTACAAGCAACAAAGTATTTTTATATGTATATTTGGGTATCATATGCATTATTTCGTAAGGTTTTATTATGCAATTTGCAATTTAGTGAAATTTTGCAATGGTTTGTATATTTTATTATGTTTTATTTTGGGATATTGACGATTTATGTAATTTTAGTAAAGTATAATTGTTATGGGTATTTTTTTGTAAGCTTTGTCCATAAAATTGTACAATTTTAGGTGACAATAAAGCATATTTCGATTCTATAACAGTTTCTTGCTTAAAATTAGCCCTAGACCCTTCTACAATAGAACATTTCAAAAGTAATTAAATTTCCTTTCTATTTAATGTGTATACCTACAATGGCGTAGAAAAGGATTATAGAATTTTTAACAAAAAAGTAGCGAAAAATAACCAAAAATGGTGTGAGTTGCGAACTTTGGACAAATATGGACATATGGACGAATTCACCCTTTTCTAAAAAACGCACCCCTTTAAATGGTGACACTCTATGGCTTTTTTATATTTAGGGCTCCATTAATCATTTGAAATAATAAATCGGCTTTAACGTCTTAGTTAATTTCTAAAGTACATAATCAATAGACAGATAGAGTTGGATAGTTTGAAATAAAACAACTTAATTTCTTTTAAGCTTAGGCCCGCTACATTTGAAATTATGAATGTTCTAAAGGAAAAATAAAGAATTGTCACATTAAATAATATAGTTTGTTTCAAGTTTGACTTTATTAAAAAGGTTTTAAAAATTAGTTCATATCAATTGGGTTTTGCTGCAATCAATTGAAACAAATCTCGCTTTCAAAATTATTGTTAATTTTTTTTGTTTATATATTACGATAAATTAATCGAACGATCTTTTTTCTATATTCGATTTATTTACAATATTCAACGAAAATGAAATTCCCGTAGTTAGCTGTATTACCAAGAATCATCAAAAAATGTTTATTTAAAAAAATCCGTTAATAAAGGTATATGTATTATAAAAATACCATCGTGTTACATCAAAGAACGTTTTCGGACTAAACAATCTATTATCAGTGTAATTACCCGCTATACATGAGTGAAGCCACTAAAGATGTGGGTAAAAACCCTTTAAATGATGTTAACTGTACTAATTATTACATATTGGTCGACAAGTTTAAATTATGTTGTATTAAACAGATTAACTCATGGCAATGTAAGACTCTCAGGGTTTGCTTATTTGAGACAAGATCTCTGTATGGATCCTCAATACTCAATATTTATTTAGTCCTCAATACTCAATACTTACAAAAATTGAATGTATTCCCGGAATTTGAAGAAAACTAAAAATATCTTGGAAAATAATGAGTTTAGGTATAGGAAAAGCTATATAAAAATGAAAGAGTATCAAAAATACACAATATTTTTAAAAAATAAAATATATTTAAAAAAAAATTGAGAAAATCGTAATTTTGTTTTAAAGTTCACCATATATACAAATTTTAGTCAATGATTTTAATTAAGCTTAAGTTAAAAACTACAATATATTGTTTCCCTTATTGTACAAAATAAATAATTGTTTATGCATTACTTCTTTATATACATGGTGTTGATTTTATAGGGATTTGGAAATAAAAATGATTATAACTGGTTAAATACTCTGTATAGTAATGCAAAATCCAATATTATAAGAACAAAAATTATGAGAGGAATATAAATATAAAAATATATAGGGTGTCTCATTTAAAAAATTGTTTGTTTGCTATACCACAAGTTATTAATCACCCTGTAGAATTCCACATATTTTCCAAGTATGGAGAAAATCATTGCTTACAATTCTTCTAAATAAATTTTTTGGATATTCGTTAATACCACAATGAAATTATCGACCGATATCGCACTAAAAACTCACCCTGTATATCTATGTCTACCATATTATTATGTATGTCTACCTGCTTAAGATAATATATTTATTCAACCACTAAAACTGTCCTAGACAGCGACGTAAAGCTTTGAGATATATCTAGGCTTTTAATTCTTATGAGTATTTTAGTCACAGTATTTTTTAATCCCTGAAATGATTCTTACATACTTAAAGGTTTATATTTGTGATTGTTGTGTAAGCTGATCCTTATGAGCTGTTGTGAAATATACGAGTATTATACAGTAAACCATTGTCTTACAACCAAAACTCTGCTAGAACAGTTCTCTTTTTGTAATTGTGCTAAATTTGCACGCTTATAGCATATAATACTTTATTTTATTTTAAAGTAATTCATTAACAAATAATTCATTTTTATATTTGTTTTCAAAGCACATTGAATACGTTACATAGACAAATTTCTTGTTGTTAGCAATATGAGATTAAAGTCAAAGTCCCTGCAGAAAACACTAAGTTAAAGTACAGATATATGCGATTTAGCAAAATCACATTGGAGATATCAAGAACATTTAAAACAAAAACCCACAATATCTTCATAATAGGATTTGCAAACACAGGATACTGGAATGCAAATCACCGTGAAATTCATCAAAAAAGTTTAATATTGGGCCCGAGAGTTCAAGTTACAACTTCATTGAAATCCATAATGAAGAATTAAAAACCGACATGGAGAGCATTGTGAAAACCTGGAAAATTACTGTTCAGAATTATAAAAAGACACTATAAAAGATACGTCAGTTTCGGAACACAAAAAACATCCAATCAAAGAGGCCTAACCGATTATTTTATGAGCAGATGTAGAGATAACTCTCAACCAACTAAGAAACAAAAAAACAGTTATAAATAGCATAGTACGGGAGACTCAAAGCAATGGGCGAGATTGGCATAAATAGGTAATACAGGATATATGCAACATGATATGGATACCAGGTGAATGCGTAATGAGTGATGCGAATCAACCTTTATACCTATTCATAAAAAAGAATCACTAACCATATGCAGCAATTGCACAACGATTACCCTTATTCCTCATGTACGCAAAATTCTGCTAAATATAATAAATCAATCAATCAATAATTTTCAGGCTGAAGAAGAGTATTCTGAATTTTGAAATTTTACAGCATGGTACCATAAAACAGAAAATTATTATAGTCAATACGATCGTTAAGGTTTAATATTTGGATAGGTTATCGGCAGATGAAGAAGAATCTCAAGCTTTGTGCTAAATGGTAGAACAAACAAACAATACATTATTTTAGAATATTATATAAAATAAAAATTAACTTTATAAAAAGAAACAACAACTTTATAACATTCTTTTTTTTTGCAGTGAATTGCTCAATATTTGGTCGTAAGAAAAAACAATATAAGGACAAATATTTGGCGAAGCATAATGCCGTTTTTGACCAATTAGATTTAGTTACTTATGAGGAGGTTGTGAAACTACCCAGTAAGTATCCTTTCAGTTTAACAATTAGTTTTTCGTAGCAGCCTTAACAAAAAATGTAAACAGTAGGTACGTTTGTCTCGGCTCTTAAAATTTTTGTGTTTATTTTTTTTTTGTTAGAAAAAAATGCGCATCCACCAAAAGGTTATTAGTCACGGAACAAAATATAAATAACAAAATTGAATAACTACAGTTTATAGAAAATGTTAAATATTTAATTATATTATCATAGGAACACTGCTGACCTAGAGTTTCTGCTAGAGAGTTCGAGATAATTGTAACGATGTCTTTCTTGATCGTATTTACCACAATTTATTAAAAAGTGTTCAACTGATCACATATGGGTAGATTATTATTTGTGAAAAGGTAAGAGTGTATTAACTTGGTATGTCCTAGATAAATGTGCAGGCATAATTTGTGTATGTGTAAACCAGATATGTTTCTAACTTTGTTTCAGACATTAGAGAGAGAGGTATTGTCATTAATATTTCCGATACGTAATTATTCCATAAAAATGTTTTAGGAGTTTTGACAGCTGGGCCCTTGCTTTTAGCATTTTAAACTTTAATTTATTTTTGGGTATTGTATGCTACAATTATACAATTTATTTGTCTTTAAGTTAGTCTCCTGTAAACAAATAATACCTGTAGAATATTCAGATAAAAGAAGCTGTAGCATAGAGAGACGATGGAAAAATCCATCAATGTTCCACTGAAGAATCGAGTTAAATGTTATTAATAGATTCTGAGTTGGAGGATACTGAACGATTGTCCACAGAGGAGACACTGTCCAAGTCAGATATATCTTTTCCTAAATGGTTAAGTAGTAGTTTCTTCTGAAGTTTTGTAAACTTAGTTTTTGTTGTTTTATCATTTGTATATTGATAGCTGCATTTTAAAAGATGGAGTAAACCAACCATATCACTTGTAAATTTCTTTGATGACATTAATATTGTCGGGTGAGCCTTGGACATTATCAATCATTAAATACAATTGGTGGTAATTTAAAACGAAAGGTGGTGTATGATTACCAATAAAATTTTCAAGAGTTTTCCGTATAAATGGATCGTTGGATAAGTGCGGTTTTTAGAAAATTTTGATTTTATGAACAGATTTTGTGATGAATGTGCTGAATCTGTAGGAGGAGAAATGATTTCAACAAAACTGCGTTTAATGGACGTACTTGCTTGGCGCAAGTATTATCAGAGGTTTTAATTAAATGCTGTGGCTCTATTACATTAGGAAGTACTGGAGTAAACTCATAAGTAGAGACAGAAGTCGAGCTTACAGTTTTATTTGTAAGATTGGTTGAAATAGTTGTTTCAGAAAAATGTGGTAATGTATCAGCTTTATCAGAAATTTCTGCAATTTTATCTAATGGAAAAGATGTTGATAGTTTGCAGGATATTGCTTCCGAAGTTTGTGAAAACGGTGTTGTCGCCGAATGAGGTTGACTGAAAGTGTTGCTATAACTAGGAGTGTCGGTAATTTCTTGGTTGTGGAGTTTTGTAGGTGAGCTTACACTTGGAGCATTACTGGAATTCGTAAGACACTAGCTAGCGATATGTTCTGACGCTTTGCATTTATAGCAGGTTAGACTATCCTAAAAAAATAAAGATTCTATAGGAACTATTTTCGTAATTTACTGTAAACGACTCAGGTACGACAAAATTGTATGGTCTGACATAGACTTGTCTTCGGTAACTTAGTATGTCGCTATATTTCGGTAGGTTTGAACTGATCTTAAGAAAAGAAATCAGAAGAATCATATTTAAACCAATATTTTTTAATTATTTGCAAAACACATCATGAAGAATAGTTGGAAAAATATTTGACAGTATAACTCTCTCAGCTGGTGTTATAAGTCGACGTGCATTTATAATTTGATCCTGAACCTTGATTGAGCGGTGGGAATTCATAAACTCCTCTAACAGTTGGTTACTAGATTGACATATGCAAATTCTATTTTTTAATAAACGGAAACAGAAAATAATACTTTTTGGGTCCTATTATGCTTCCTAAAGGGATAGGTAACCCTGAAAATGAGCTCCATCGATTGCGCCGAAAATTATAGCCTGATCTTTTTTTTAGAAATTGGTGCTAGGCTAGGGCTGTGAAATATGACTTAACAGTTGTAGATTGGACTTTGAATGGGGGTGGAAATCGATTCAATATTTGACTCCATAGTTATCTTGAATAGTGGCCCCAGAATTTTCGGTCCTGACTTGTCCAGTTGCTCATAACAACGGCATGCACAACTCAATACACCTCATATCGATACGAAATTTTAAGGTTATTTAAATTGTAAATAGAAACCAACTTGATTTGTATAAGATCATAATATATTAATCATCATGATCATGATCATAGATTGATCAATAAATATATACAGATGACTTACAGTTTATCAGCTAATTATTGCACTATAACTTAACTAAACCCTATTCTTAAATCCCACCGTAAATTGCAAATTTTGTAGGACCGAAGAAAAACACTGTTTACTACTGTACCACCAGGACGGCCTCGACATTTTTTATTGTTTAATATAAATTTTAATTTTAAATGGGATAAACGATGCATTGTTCGCAAATGTAGGTCCATGTTAAAAAGGTAAAAAAAAAAGAAAAAATAAAAGAAAGAAAAACTTTCAATTGGTGTTGTCTTTTTACCTTCTCAAATATAATTGTATATTTAAATTTACAAAAAAATATTAAATATTTACAAGAGAAGCTTTTATTGTTAGAATGAATGTCAAACAGAAGTATGAGTCAACACTTAAAAGTCAATGTTTTTATAACCTCTTAAGATGTGGAAAACGTACTTGTTAAGTTAATTTTTTATATGGGCTTATCGAAAAACTATTTTGGATCTATTCCTCTAACCAACTAGCGATTAATTCGGTGAAGTAACTCTCGAGGTTAATTAGTATGTGCATACATATCAGACGCTCGGTTTAGAGAGGAAATTTGTAAATTGATTTACATTTAATCAAATGACTTTGCAGTGACCGATCCGGCATTTCAAAGGAAAACATTGGTGTTGCTTGGTGCTCATGGAGTGGGACGGAGGCATATAAAGAATACGTTAATAGCCAAACACCCGGATGAATACGCTTATCCAATACCGCGTAAGTATTAGCATTTTATTTTAATACGTACTGATCGCTTGTTTTAGACTTCCAAATATAAATGTACTTCTAAATATTTTTAATCTTAGACTTATTGCAACATAGTGGTAAGCCACAAAATAAGAATGCTAAGGTTTAAAGTTTTAAAAAAATCTTAAAAATATTGATTAAAGTTTAGAAAACCATAGCTCTTGTTATATGTTATATGATTTTGTTAATCATTAAAACTCATTAGCATTTATTATGTTACAGAAAAAACACATGTTTATAAAAACAGTTTATTTAAAAAAAATGTGGCTTAACATTTTCTTCAATTTAAAAAATGGTCACATTACATCAGAAAACGAATAATAAAACTATATATATATATATTTATATATATATATATATATATATATATATATATATATATATATATATATATATATATATATATATATATATATATATATGTGTGTGTGTGTGTGTGGAAATCAAAATACCAAAAACAAATTTAAAATATAATTTTTATTATAATCAGTTGTGATTTAATCCCACATAAATACAATATTTAGTAGTTATAAGTACAGTTTTGATTTTAGATACAACGAGGCAACCCAGGGCAGATGAAGAAAATGGCAGAAATTACTTTTTTGTATCTCACGATGAGATGATGGCCGACATAGCCGCTAATGAGTACTTAGAATACGGTACTCACGAAGATGCCATGTATGGCACTAAATTAGATACTATTAGAAAAATACATCAAGATGGCAAAATAGCCATCCTCGATGTGGAACCACAAGCACTTAAGGTGCTACGTACTGCTGAGTTCTCACCATATGTTGTGTTCATTGCTGCCCCAGCTTTGCAAAACATAGCAGATGTAAGTATAGATTTTATTTAATATTTCGTTTTTTCTTTATACGTCTTTATTTCGTTTTTTACATAAATATACAGTGATCTCTCTATATTAAGTTCATAACTTTTTAATGAATCATTTTTTTAATAATCTAAGACGTGAGTCTAAGAAAATGGTTCTTTATTTGTCACATTAGGGTTAAAAAAATTACCATTTTTGACGCCAAACTGGTGATAAAACATTTATAAAATCTTTAAATAATGTGTAAATCAAACGAGGTAGCCAAAATAATATATCGTATAGTATAGTATATACAGTGCTAGTCAAAAGTCCGTTCACCCTCTCGTATCTTTTGAACGGTTCTACTTTTAATAGTGAAATTTGAAGGGAGGTAATAAACAGATGTGGGCTTCTTAACTAGTCATAAAAGTGACGTAATAGTGAAAGATGACGTTATATCGCTACTGTGATATTTAAAAATATGGCAACCCTGGACCTATTTAAAAATATGGCAACTGATACCTCGTTTGACCATACTTATTTTATTTAAGCTCATTTTGATGAACAAATTAAATTAAATACTAAATTAATTAATAAATATTAAAACCTCCGTTCTTGGTTACTTGTGAAAAAATTGACGTTTTTCAATTCTCTAATTGCCAAACTTTTTTGACAATTAACCAGAGGCAGACGTTAGAATATTTATTAATTAAATGCGAAACTACAATTATTTTATTATACCTCTTCAATCATACAAATTTTGTTTGGATTTAAGATGATTTTGACGAATAAATTAAATAAATACTTAAATTCTAGTTTGACATTTAATTAATAAAAATTCTAACGTCCCCCTTTGGTTATTTGTCAAAAAAGTTGACGTTTTTTTTACTTGACCGTGGCTAGTTGTTTTTAGTCTGCAAAAACGTTTATAGCTCAATATTAAGTTTCTGTTTCTGCCTAGTTCAGTCAATTCTCTAGCTATTTTTAGGTTGCAATCGCGTTTATACCCTAATATTTAGTTTCCTTTTCTGCTTAGTTTCGTCAATTCAAATTCAGTTAAGTTGTTTCTGCTTAGTTTTTCTTATTTAATATTTGGTTCAATTAGTGTTTAACGAGACGTTTAAATTTTTACAAAGGCCGAATGGTACGTACTGTAGCCGACTGATTAGGAGCTGTGTTAATAACTGGTGAATGTGGAAATAATTTCCATGTAGTCTTTTTAATGAGAGCTACCCCGATCGCCCCACATCGAGAGTTTATTTGAGGAAGCTTCTTCGGAAGTGTAAACAAACAGATAGTGTTCAAGATGTCAAACGATCTGGTCGACCAACAATTAGTGATGATAAGAAAATTGACATAATTTCAGAAATACCCCTACGTCTTCTACAGTCCTAGTTGCATCTATCTATAGAATAAATCAAAAGACAGTACACCGAGTGTTGAATGAAAACAAATCTCATTCATACAAATTAAAAATTGTGCACTGTAGTAGCTTTTCTGACACCTGTTGCTAAAAGCTCTTTAAGTCAAAAGTGCGATCCATAACTCGTGTCTTTGCAGTCTTTTGCATTCTGAACATCAAAATCAAGTTACTCCTTGACCTTTCTGTAAAACTGCTCGTTTTGTTAAATCTCGCTATAATAGGCATAAAATCTAAAACTTCCATTGACTTATTATTTAATAAGGAAATTTGGCCACCTGGTGTAAACATTAAATGGTCTATAGAATCTACATATTCCGAACCAACGCCTTCATCTGGGTCAACTATAAGTCCGAAGAACATCAGAAGCCCCGTTAGCTTGGAAAATCCAATTACCATTTTAAGCAACAACAAAAGTGAAGTGGAAAATACAAAAATAGTTACAGAAAAGCAGGCCATCGAAATTTGCAAATCTAAGTATTCTTTCCGTTCTGTATTAACTTCATTAAGAAGGTACTTTGGAACCATTGATAAATCTTCATCCTTTGACCCACCAAGAGTTAGATTAAACAATAATTTGAACAGTCGATATTTTCTAGCAAGATTAAGGAAACAAGATATTCTGAAAGTCATTAAACTACATCTTGCTTTTCTACATGACCAACCTGCTTCAGTATGTTACGAAGGATTCAACAACACAATTGTTAAAGTCTTTTTGGCTCCCGAAGAACTTTCTACTAAGACTAAAGATTTACGAAAAATTCTTCTAGAATTTAACGATGCGACTGGAATTAGTCCAACTGAGGTGAAAGCTGATCTTGCTGCTTTTAGGTCCTTTCTCACTTCGAAAAGAATTATTCACCTAAAGAATAATAAAGGTCAAGGGAAAGTCACCGAAACTACTATTCCGTTGCCTCTTCGAATCGAAATTTTTAAATAATATGACTGTGAGTGTTCTGCGGGACTAGAAACCTCAAACTATTATAGTGATGATAACTTTAACATGGTTTTCATTAATATTCATTCTATTAGATATAAAACAGATGAATTATTTTTGTTTTTAGAGGAATTATGATTTTCTTGATAGTTGCAGTTACCGTGCACTGGTTTGAAGTTAACGAGCCGTTTTTTGTAAAAAATATACCACAATTTGCTAGGTACGATCATCCAAGTTTAGTTTATGGTGGCACCCTAATTGTTTCTACAAAGAATGTCTTCTCTACTATAACAAAAAGTGACTTGCTGTTAAATGAATCCTTTTTTCAATTTTCATTGGTTTATAACAAAAATCTTAATCTATAATAAATTATATTCGTTGCATTTCTAGATCATCTGATTTTTCCACAAAACTATTTTTTAAGAACCTGTTAAATTTGTTAGACGACCGGCCTAATAAAAGCAGAAAGATTCTATGCGGTGTTCCAGGTATTTCTTTGAATTGGTTCCAATCTTACTTGAGGAATAGGAAACAACTAGTTAGAGCAAATGATACTGACTCTAGTCACAAAAGAATTGTATGTGCGGTACCCCAAGGTTCAGTACTAGGTCCTTTACTTTTTCATATCTTTATAAACGACATCAATAACTTAAAAATCGATGGAAAATTTTTTCTTTTTGCTGATGATATCAGTGGTACCTGGAGAAACTCTAATTTTGAAACTCTTCATGCAATTATAACTTCTTTTTTTTTATTTAAAGAAATAAAGTCGCATCCACCCAAAGGTTATTAGCCACATTCCTGTAACATTTGTAATAATATTAAATTTAACATTTGTAATAATCAATCATTGTAACAATTAATTATAATTTGTGATCAATAAAACATTTGTAACAATTAATTAAGTTAAATTTTGTGTAACATATTTATACATTTTAAGTAACCCAATAAATTGTTCGGAACTAAACTTTTGTTGAGGAGTGCTTTCAGGTTATTTGGCAAATTTTAAGAGATATTGACGATTTATGTAATTTTAGTAAGTTTTAATAATTGTTATTGTTATTTTTTTGACTTTTTTGTAAGCTTTGTCCATTATATTGTAAAATTGTCAGTGACAATAAAGCATATTTCTATTCTATTCCTGATCTCCATTCTTGAGAAATTCTGTTTTATTCTATTATTTTTGAATTAGTTTTAATAGTTGTTTGGTCAGATCTGGTCCTCCGTACTTTATGAGTTCGTTCGATATTCTTTGATCTCCTAGTGATTATCTGTTTTTTAATTTTCTTAATGCTTTGTTTACCGCTTCCTCCTTAATATTTACTTCTTCGTTTGCCGTCACCTCTGGTGTTGATGGTTCATTATCGTCACCTTCAATAAATAGGGATCGAAAGTAGTCTGCCCTTGTCTCCTTCTAAATGTGTTTCATTTTTATTAATTTGTTCATCTCTTTCCTTTTTCCTCTGATCATTCTCCATATTTCTCTCTGTGTTTCGTAAAAGACATGTTCCATCTGTTTGAAGAAGCTCTGCTAGTGTTTCCATTTGATTTATCTAACTAAGTATTCGTTTCATTTCTAATTCGTTTATAGTGGGTGTATGCCCGTTGTGTTTATTGTGTTTTGTAAGGCTTTTTTCTTTTCATCAGATTTTGTCTTCATTTTCTTTTTGAGTTTTTTCCAGCTGTCTTCGATGTTATCGTTTACTAATATTTTATTTCCAGAAATCTTCTAATATTCTTTTTTAGTAGAAGTATTCTGTGGATTCCGAATTTAGTTCTTCTACTCTGATTTTTGTTTGTGTTGGCGCCGCTCCCTTAGGTATAAATTATTTTAAGATTATTCTTATTTATACCTTGTTTAGTATTATGCCCCACTAGTCACTCTAAAACAGTCGTTATTAAAAAGCATTATTTTCTTTCTTTTCGCACAACTATCCAAAATATCTACACCTCCTACGTAAAGTATCGTAACCAACAAATTTCGATTTTTCACTTTTTTTATTTTCATACATTTTATTTTTCATAAACAGGTAAACTAATGTCTGCAATAATTAAAATTTCAATAATTCCAATAGAACGCCTTTAAAATTAGAATGTAAAATGTCGTATGTCCAAGAATACAATCGTATGTTCTACTACCGATATTTTACGGAGGGTGAAAATTTGATTAAAGAAAGTGAAAAAAATGAAGGTATGTATTATTGTGTATTGATATTTTGTAGTAAAATGAGTATTTTAATATAAACGTAATAATTTTTATCTTTACCGACGAAAAATATAGTAAGTTATATTTACTTTACTTTACGTTTTTGCACTATTACAAAAATGTCGTGCGTGTTAAATAAGATATTTACCGGGAAAGAAATAAAAATTATGTCGTATGTATATGATACGATAATTTTGGTTTGCGTTTCATAATGTTTTTTATCGGATCGACTACTTGCCATAGATTACTTCGTTAAGTTATTTAAGTAACAACATTATACGTGTCTTTCTTTACATTTAACTTTACATTACATTACATTTTCTTTTTCCAGATTCCCCTGTGTGGCTGTATACAAGAGTGCAATAGAACAAATTATGGATTTTTTGTCAGATACAGTTGATGAAGATTTTAATATTGTTTCTCCTTATTCGGTTTCTAGTAAATATTTATAAATATAGCTACACAATGGTAACTTAATTTGAATTGAATTATTTTTAGAATCAAGAGAGAACCAAGCAGAGGAAGATAACACACAGATTCCACCACCAGAGTGGACTAAAAACTATTTAGACTACGATTGTAATAACTACTTTTGTTCTTAATACGACAACGCTATACGAAAACCGCAGTCAGCCATTTCATCCCCTACTGATTTACTATCAACACCCTCAGTTAACAGCCCTATTTCTTTATTTTCAAAATAAACTCCGAAATGTTTTAGAAAACGAAAACAGGTTTCTCGAAAGATGTATAACATCAGACGTCGATCTTGGATTAATAATACAAGAAGGAGACTAAAAAATAGAGGTAAATTATATAAAAGTCGTGAAGGTAAAGGCCAAAAAATTGTAGACAAAAATGTTCTTCAAAAATTAGTACCAATAAAAGGATTTCCATTTTCAATAAATTTTGGAATTTACGTAAGAGGGAAAAGCAATGGGGTTTTGTAACCTACTTCGTCCTAAAACAAAAAAAAACGAAGGGTTTTTACTGATATAGTATCAAGTCGCAATTTTACTCTTTTTTATAGACTGAAAGTGAAGAGAAGTGATAAGGACGAATTTATAAGACGGTATCAGCGGTTTAATATAAAAATAGATCAGAAATGTCACAATCATCGTAAGGTGATGACCGAAGACGTTGTCAAAAGTGTTTGTGATCACATCAAGTCCATTCAAACCGTAGAATCTCATTATACACGAAGTAGAAGGGATAATCTTTATTTGGATAGCGATTTAAATTTCCATTGCTTATTTGATTTATACAAGGAATGGTTTGACGAACAGGTATACTCCTCTGTAGCTAATACTGAAAGGAAATATCGTGATATTGTTAACAAATATTTTAACTTGAGTTTTTACGTTCCCAAAAAGGACTAATGTAGTAAATGTCAGATTAAAAAAATTAAATCTAAACCAGCATCGCTTGAAACACAGATTTATGAATCACATAATGTATAGTAAAAATATCTGGCGTGAAAGAAAGTGCTTTGATAAAAACTAAACTAAAACCTTAAAGGGAAAAATATTAACGGCTTCATTCGATTTTCAGAAAATACTTAATAATCCACACGGTAACTTATTATCTTTATTATAAACGTAAACTATCAATATTCACCTGTTTTCAAGTCGTGGATAAAGAAGATATTGGCTTCATTTGGGGCATGAAGGACAGGACACAAGGGGCGCTAATTAGGTTTCTACGTGTTAGATAATTTTTTTTAAACATAAGGACCTAAGGCACAAATCAATCGCATAGCCATGTACGCTGCATCTACTTTAAAAGTATCTATTTGTCATTGCTTTTTAGTCGTTGGGGACACTTAGATTGGGGATGATAGTGAGTTATATTGTATTTTTATTTTTTTGTTACTAGAATGTTGATGAATCTTAGAATAAGGGATATTAAAAGCTATATTTAGCTTTATACTACGGTACCTTAAAATAATTAAAATAAGGTACTACTTTTTGAATTTGTATGACAAATAACGATAATTCTATCAATAAAATATGGTAGTGTGATTCTACCAATAATAATTTCATGCTTTTTCATTGCCTACTTTCCTAAAAATACCCTTGAATATTTTTATTACAATGAGGTTAATATACATACGACATTATTATTTAAAATTTTAACGGAGTAGAATATATTATCTACTACTTACAACAATTATTAACCATTTTTTTCAAAGAAGAATATATATCATCTATGATATACGATAAATAATTTTGTATAGTGTCCAACGTAATTCATAGTAAGGGTTAAATAGTATAATTTACTTTTTATGTTGGTCAACGTAAAATATCGTAAATGATTTTTCTCGAAAACAATAAATAATGTGAATTCAAGTATTACACACGATTATTACCCACCTATTTCGTAATTAATGTGCAAATTTTCAAAAATATTGACTGTTTCCCACAGAACATCATCAATACACAATGAGCGAACCTTTTTACAGCTGTAGTGTAAAGTTGACCGAATGCACTTACGATAGCTACGTAGAAGGTGTCAATATATTTATGCACATTGATGAGTAATTTAGTTAAATGTTAATGATATAATCAGTACTTTTATATTCCGTTTATTTGTTTTAGTTCGATGGAAGTTTGGAACGATTAGCCAAAGAATCTGATATGCTTCGTCACGCTTATGGGCACTATTTCGATCTATCTATAATAAATAACGATATAGATGAGACGATAGCCGCTCTCGAGTCTGCGATCGAACATGCTCAAACAACACCGCAGTGGATTCCCGTTTCTTGGGTCTACTGACAGGAGCAGTCTCCGGATTCGGGCTCGTACCAAAATTTTTGAGCCCGCTTTCCCAGAAGCCTACCCATACCTAACGACAATGAAGCCATGAACGGAGTAGAATGATAATTAATGGACTGTTACAAGTTTTCGTGCACATAAATTTTGATTTGACTAGGTGTTAACATAAATTTTTTGTCACATTTTTAGAATTTTATTGCTTAATTTTAACACCAATGTCTTCCTGATTAATAAACACAGCAAAAAGGCGTCTAAAAACACCCAAAAAGAACCGCTGCATATTACCATTCTACTCGTTCGTTGACTACTACTTTAATCTATGAAAAAATGTGTTGTTTTTACAACGGTTCACCAAAACATGTTAAGTACTACTAACTAATCTTAGGTATCTAGGATATTGAGCATATTTTAATACATTTATGTTGGGTTTAATTTGATATGCCTTTGGTTAAATGTTTTGATGTTACTTTTGTTTGAACGGTTCATGATGTCTGTTCGGTAAAACTGTTGGAAGATGTTTAATAATGAAAATATCTACGATCGTTTCGTTAATTTATTTTATTGATTGTTAATTTTATTCCATGTTAATCGATAATTTGCTACGGAATTGTGTTTGATAAAAATATTATTAAGAAAAGGCAGGCTCTTGAACAATCGACAAAGAATAGAAGGTCGCAACATTAAGAGTGCTAGATAAAAAAAACCTTAACCTCTGAATAGGTTTTTCAAGTTGTTTGTTTTTTTTTTCTTTTCTTTTTCTTCAGGGCGAAATAAGGTTATTCCATCTGTAATTAAATTCGACTCATGCAACAAAGACTGTAGTAAGTCATTTTAGATAGTTTTGAGAAAATGAATTTACAAGTATGAACACTGGTTAGCAGTTTAAAAAAAATAAACTGTTGAAAAACAAACTTTTATAGGTATGTTTATTTAAATGCAGTTCCTAAAATTTATCACCAAAGAATTATATTTTTTTAAATATATTCTGTTCTTTTTTATATGAGTTACTACATTTTTCGTCTGAACAATTTAGGGAAAAAATGACATACGATCATTTTGAAAGAAACATTTTAATAAGTACGAACTTTATAATTATATCTTAAATTTCACAAAATAGGTTACATTTATTTCTACTCCAAGTCATCTTCTTCAGTTTCGCTGCTACTAGAACTTTTAGAGACTTGATGTATATTATTCTTCGTGTGTGTTCCCTTCTTTGACCGTAAATAAAAAAGAAGTTATGGTACAAACGCGGTGTTGAAGGTGAATCACCTCTGCAAAGCTCTAATAAATCTTTCAATTTCTTACTATCAACAGTTAGAGGAGAAGTATAAAGTTTCGGCAACTCAGTGGAATGAGTTTGAAGTTGACTAATACTTTTTTCAAACATAGAATTCTTGGGGTTTCTGCAAAATCGTATTTAAATTGAACAGTATTAAGTTCTTCTAGTAGCAACGACAATTATTCCCCCATTTTATTAATTTTTACTGGATTAAAAGTTTCGCCCATTCTCCAGTTTTGATTTTTTACCATGTCAGAAGATTTTACAAAATCTGGTTGGGGCCTTTCAAAAACAACAAAAAAACATGGAGAAAATAAGACTGTTTCTATTTTGACCCTACAATTGTCGGAGTATAAGATGATACTTTTAACCCCTTTAGTTTTTGGTGTCCTCAGACAGTCTAACAAGCAACTACTAATTTTATTTTGTTTCGCCGCTTCTTCATACCAAACGTATTAGAATCCTTTATTGTTACCTATGTCATATACTGTAAAATTACTTACTTTGATAATAAATTGTACTTGTAAGTATTGATCATATTTTTCTTGCAATTTTAATTTTATGTCATTATCAGCTGTATAACCCGTGCATAGTTGACATTGATTCTTTTTTTGTTTAAAGAATGCTATATTGAATTCTAAGTTGAAAATTTCACGATATTGCAGATCACTTGCATCTGTACTTAGTTTGGTCCAATATGCTCTTTGTACATTCTGTACATTTTACTAATATTTAAACCATCTTCCAAATACATTTTTTAATGTTTTTTATTATAATGGAAAGGAACTAATGGAAACAATTTAATATGAGTTCTCATAGTTTTCTTAATATCTCCTGCAATTTTGTTGGGTCTTACAGTATGGCGTCCTCGTATATCCTTTTCTAAAGTGCCACCTTCTCAAATTTTTTATAAGGCAGTTGTAACTTAGGTTTCCAATATTTCCAGCGTGTTTAAAAACATCGTTTTACAGATTTTTATTCTTTTATTATCAAGCAGAAAATTATTACCTATTATAAAATATTAAGCTTCACATGCTTAGGCTGAGGAACTATTCGAAGATAATGGTAGAAAAGTTTCTAAAAATTCAAGTCACATGGCAAGTAGACCTTCACGCTTATGTCACTTTTACAGTAATGATACTCTGTACATGTTATGGATTCTATTTATTTTTTTGGTGCAGTTTCTTTTTTCATCAGCTTAAGTACCGTACAACTTTACCACAAGGCAATATCAGAAGGTCTTGTTTACTTTAATCTTTTGACTGATAAAGTTAGCCATGAAAATCTATCACTTGCTTCATCGTGAGTTTGTACAAAAATACGACAATCTGGGTCGTCCATTATGACCACAAGTTGGAAAGGCCAGAAGTGCTCTTGGTGTATTTCTGTAACATTACAACTCTTTCATTAAACTTTTCTGTAGCTCTACCCAACGCCAACGTTAAAACGTGAAAAATAAGTGAAACTACATAAAAAATCAAACGATTTTCGCAGAAATCTATAATTATAAATGTTAATATGAAGCACTGACTTAGCAACTTTATCCACGTTATTTTTCTTTGTTTTTGACTGAAGATCTTTTTTGCGTCATTTTCCCTGTGGACTATGTTTAACAGAACAACCATTTTCACTTACTTACTCCATAAAAATAAAAAAAACTGTTCCTAATTCGCCAAAATACAACTGTATATTCGCTTGAATAATTATAAACTACTGAAAATTTCTTTCTTCAACACACCTGTTGTAGTAGCGTGTTCGTTACGTGAACCAATCGGCCAATTTTATTGGTGGTAGAACAAACAGCAAGTTCTGCAATTAAACATTTAAAGCAAAGAGCGAAATCTGCAAATAGCTGTAATTTTCTCTACAGCATATGCTAACGAGTTTTTAGAAATTCTGATTATATTATTCAATTCCTATTTAAAATTGAAATAAACTTATAAAAAAAAATAATTTTCGAAACTTTTAGCGAGTTTTGCAAATAATGGCCTCAAATATAAAATCGAAAAAGAATAATTTAAAATGAATAAAATTACTTAACAAAAATACACAAATACGACAAAACGACAAAAAACAAACTTTCTAAACAGTTTTATCGGCACGACATATCGTTACCGAAAGAAAAACGTTGATCAAATTTTATAAAAATATCAGTTACGGCTATTCCTAGGCTGCCCTTTTTCTAATAATAATATTAATACAATACTTACCTACTAAAACCTATGACGTAATTGTGATATAGATTAAATAAAATCTGTTGAAATTTTAATTAAATAATGTATAAAAAGTAATAATTCATGTATTAGGTAATTAGTAAATAAACTTGCTCGTTTATGATTTGTTTCATTTCAAATAATCCCACTCGAAAATATTTTAGAAATGATTTGTAGCTCGAAACTTAAAAGGAGAGATAGAGAAAAAATAAAGATCAAAGAAAGATCAAAGATCAAAGAATAAAGATCAAAGAAAGACCATCAAAATTTCGAGAAGGAAATAGTTTTAGTGAAAAATAAAGTTTTTCGTTATAGTAAGACATTAGTCCTTCAAAAGTTGAAGTTGAAAATATCTCTATTAAAGTATTTAAAACATTGCCTACATTTGGGGGGGGGGGCATTTCTGAGAATTTTGAAATAAAACCGGATATTAAACTATGGTGAGTAATTTCCATTTGGAGGTCTACATGTCCGAAAAATTTTGTTAAAATTAAAACTTGATATTTCGTTGTAAATTTAATTTATTTCGATTAAGCTTGACGCACTGATTAAAAAAAAACTATACATATTTTTATCAGAAATGCACCGTTTGACCGGAAATGAGGACCGTTTATGAGGAGAGAAAATCAGCAACAAAAAATTGGGGCTACCTATTTAAAATTTCAAAGTTGCACCCCCTCTCATCCCCAGGGGGTGATGATCGGTGATAGTTTTTGGTATCATTCCATAGGACTTTAAAACTTATTTCACAAGTGTTTTAATTTTTTTTTTTTTTTTTTCATTTGGAAGTGTATTTCTCGAGATATCAAACCCAATTGATAATTTTTAAACTCTAATGCCGATCACATTCGATAAATATCGGTTTTAAAAACTAATTTATAATATCAGGTTATTTCCAATTTGATGTTTGTTTTTTGTAATTAAAACGATATTTATTAACAATTTAAAGAAAAGTTTCGTACAAAAGTCACTTGTTTTTTGATGAGAAATTAAATTCTAAAATAAAAAAAATAGGGGCTTTTTATCGTCATTCGATAGACTTTTAAACAATATTAAATACGTAAATTTTGGTTTTTTATTTGGAAGTGTATTTCTCCTGATTTTAATCCCTATTCATAATTTTCCTATGATAACACGATAAATTTTTTTTTCTGATTGTAGTGCTGTTAATCAACGATTTGAAATAAATTTTTGTATGAATTTATTTATTTTTTATGAGGAGAGAAAATCAGCAACAAAAAATAGGGGTTTACTATTTAAAATTTCAAAGTTGCACCCCATTTCACCACAAGGGGATGGGGTGGGGAATAGTTTTTATTGTCATTCGATAGATTATTAAACAGTGATAAATAAGTGCTTTTTGGTTTTTTATTATTTGAAAGTGTATTTCTACAGATTTCAAACCCTATTCATAATTTTCCTATGGTAACACGATAAACCTTTTTTTCCGATTGTAGCCCCGTTAATCAATGATTTAAAAAAAATTTCGTATAAAGTTACTTATTTTTTTATGAGGAAAGAAAATCTACAACAAAAAATGGGGGTTTCTATTTAACATTTCAAAGTTGCACACCATTTCACCCCCCGGGGGTGGGGGTGGGGAATAATTTTTAATGTCCTTCGATAGATTTGAAATCTGGAGAGATACACTTTCAAATAAAAAACCAAAAACTACGAACATTATATTGTTCGAATTGAACAATATATTGTATTGAAAAATATATCGAATGACATTAAAAACTACCCTGCACCCAACCCCCTAAAGTTTTCTTTTTCTTCTCTTTTGTCTTTTTTTTCCTTTTTTCTTTTTCTTTGTCTTTTTTTTTCTTCTTTTTTTTCTTTGTCTTTTTTATTTCTTGTTTCTCCTTTTTTTTATGATAAGAGTGGCCATGAAATTGACCGCTCGTTATTTTGGCATGCTTAGAATTTTCCTGCATCTAACGGTTCGCGAGAAAAAAATTATTTTTTTTTTCCTTTTTTTTTCTTTTTTTTTTCTTTTTCTTTTAGTTTTTTTTTTTCTTTTTCTTTTTTTCCTTTTGTTCTTTCTTGTCTTTTCCATATAACTTGCTTTTTTTGGTTTTTTCTTTTTCTTTTTTTTTTCTTTTTTAATTTTTTTTCTTTACTTATTTCTTTTTTTCCCTTTTCTTATTTTTCTTTTCTTTTCTTTTTCTTTTTTGTTAAATTTTTTTCAATTTTTTCGATGGAAACGGGAGGTGGAGGGTGGAGCGAATGGTCATTTCTTACATAAAATTGGCCGCTCCTTCTTCTTTCGTACTCAGAATTTTGCTGAAAATTTCGTAAAGGTGAATTGCTGATTGAAAAAATCTATACATGTGGCTAGAAAATATGCACCGTTTTGCCGGAAAATCGAAAAAACTGTAGATTTTTTAATTCGATTTACCCTCTTTTCCGGCAAACTACAGTTAAAGGATCACAAAAAACACATGTTTGGAATAAGCTGGACCAAGTGCATGTACCAAAACATCAAATAAAAATTTTTTTTATTTAAAATTTGGCAAAAATTTTCCAATAAATATCGTTTCAATTACAAAAAACACATCGAATTGGAAATAATCTGATATTATAAATTAGCTTTTAAAACTGATATTTGCCGAATGTGAACGGCATTAGAGTTTAAAAATTATGAATGGGGTTTGATATCTCGAGAAATACACTTTGAATTGAAAAAACCAATAAAACACTTGTGTAATAATTTTTAAAGCTCTATCGAATAACACCAAAAACTACCACCCACCATCACCCTCTGGGGGTGAGAGGGAGTGCAACTTTGAAATTTTAAATAGGAAATAGTGTGTGGCCTTAAAAGATCCGGGTTGTATAAAAAGGGAAAATAGTATCTTAAGCTTTCTTTTTGGTCTTCTGGGTATTAATACTGCTTGTATATTGGGCAATACTCCACCTTTGGCGATGGTAACTCTTGAAAGCAATTTGTTTAGGTTAGGTTGGGTTAGGTTCGGTTAGCTTTATTCGGGCGTACTCTCCCTTTGAAAAAATCTGAGGCTTGTCCGGGAATTATTCCCGGCTGGCAGAAGTTATGTGATGAGGAGATACCCCGGAGTTCCCAGGGAGCTTGATGTGTGCTTCTCCATAGACGAGCTGAAGGACGCGTTGGGTGGCCTGAAAGTCGGTCGGGCTCCTGGACTTGACGGCTAATATAATATAAAATAAATCATTAATTAGAGTAGAATTAAACAAGCTTTAAGAAAAACTTATACAAACTAATGAACAAAGCTGTATTTGGAAAAACTATGGAGAAGCATGGAAAGTATTAGTAAATAACTGGGAGGGGCGCGTAGGTACTCGAAATTTGATTGCTAAATCATTATTTACAGTAGAATTAAAGAAACTTTGAGAAAAACTTATACAAATTAATGAACAATGCTGTTTTCGGAAAAACCATGGAATAGTCTACTAGGTAACATAACAAGGAATCAAATTGAGTACATAACGGTATACAATAGTTGTTCCGTTATTCGGAAAAAAATTGGAAAAGCAGAAAAAACATGGGAGGGACCAAAAATAAAATTAAAAATTCGATATTTTGAAAACTACCGGACGTAGGGCAAAAATTCTTTCACAGGGCGACGCAGGGCACAACAATGTTTCAACCACTACAAAAATATAATTTTTACGGGGTGGAGTGTAAAAATGACACAAGAAAAACCAAAACTGAAAACGCCGATCTCGGAAACGGCTAGACTTAGGGGAGCGCTTCTTTCACACATCTATTAGGTTAGCAAGTAGAAGTACAAAGCAATTTTCCGTTTTTTTTTCGCGCCCTCGGTGTGGCCCCTACGGCACTCGAAAATTTTTTTTTTGGGAAAATCAGAAAAATTTTTACGCGGTCGGATGGACCATAAAAATACCTTTCAAATGATATATAACACTATACCATGGCGTATGTGTACGAGGTGCAGTGCAAAAAAGAAGAAAAAAAAATTTTAAAACCGATCGCTTTAAAAAAGGTATGTTAAGTAGAAGAAAAATTTTACGACGGTTGAATAGACAATAAAAAGACCTTTCAAATGATATATGGCAATATAAGATAGCTTACCCGTTCGATGTACAGTGCATAAAAGAATACTAAAAAATACCCAATTTGAAAAATATTTATTTAAGAGAAAATTGTTAAGCGAAAAAAAAAATTTTTACCACGGTTGAACAGACAATTAAAAGACCTTTCCAAATATGTATAACAATATACACATAGAGTTACATATACCGATATACAGTTCATCAAATGTGAGAAAAAAAAAATTTTTACCTTGATCGCATTTAAAAATCTGTAAATCGTCTGATATTGGCGTCAATTTATCACCACTGCTCGTCAGTTCTTCCAGTGCTCCCAATGTTTAAGAACTACTTTTCAAAACCGGTATTTGCTGCATGCGGTCGGCATGAGACTTTAAAAATTATGAATAGGGTTTGATACTTCGAGCAATACACTTCCAAATGAAAAAACCAAGAATACACTAGTGTAATAATATTTAAAACTATCGAAAGACACCAAAAACTATCACCCACCATCATTCCCTGGGGGTGAGAGAGGCTGCAACTTTAAAATTTTAAATAAGAACACGTATTTCTTGTTACAGATTATATATTCTCATAAAAAATAAGTAAATTCACACAAAAAATTTTTTCAAACACTTGATAAACGGAGCTATAATCGGAAATAAAAGATTTATCGTGTTACCATAGGACAATTTCGAATAGTGTTTGAAATTTGGAGAAATACACTTCACAATAATAGTCCAAAAAACACGTATTTAAAACTGTTTAAAAATCTATCGAATGCCATAAAAAACTATTTTCCACCCCCACTCCCAGGAGTGCAATGGGCTGCAACTTTGAAATTTTAACATACAATCCCTATTTTTTATTGCATATTTTAATTCCTCGTCAAAAAATAATTGACTTTTGTACGAAACTTTTTTTTATATTGTTAATAAATAACGTCTCAATTACAAAAACAAACATCGAATTGGAAATAATCTGATATAAATAATTTATTTGCTTCAAAACCTAACCTAAAGTCACCTAAACAAAAACATAACCTAAACAAAAAAAAAAAACCAACTTAACCTAACCTAAACTAAAACTAAAAAAAAGAAAAAAAAAAAACAAAAACCTAATTTAACCTAACCTAAACCTAAAAAAATAACCTAACCTAAACCTAAAAAAATAAAAAAAATAAAAATAACCTAACCTAACCTAACCTAAACACAAAAAAACCTAATCTCAACCTAAAAACCAACCTAACCTAACCTAAACCTAAAAAACCTAACGTAAACAAAAAAAACTTAACCTAACATAAATTAAAACTAAAAAATAAAAGAAAAAATAAAAGAACACCCAACTTAACCTAAACCTAAAAAAACCTAAAAAAACCTAAAAAAACAAAAAAAATAATAAACTTGAAAAAAAGAAAAAAAATAACCTAACCTAACTTAAACCTAAACCTAAACATAAATAAACTACGTAACCTAACCTAACTTAAACTAAAAAATGAAAAAAAAAACAAAAAAAACCTAACCTAACCTAACATAAACCTAAAAAAACCTAAAAAAACAAAAAAAATAATGGACTTAAAAAAAAAAATAATAATAAACCTACAAAAACCTCAACCTAAAAAAACCTAAATCTAAAAAGAATCTTAACCTAACCTAACCTAAACTAAAAAAAAAAACAAGAAAAAAAAAGGAAAAAAAACATAAAAAAAGAAAAAAAACCTAACCTAAACCTAAACCTACGTAACCTAACCTAACCTAACTTAAACTAAAAAATGAAAAAAAAAAAACAAGAAGAAAAACCTAACCTAACCTAACCTAAACCTAAAAAAACCTAAAAAAAGAAAAAAAAAACCTAACCTAACCTAAACTTAAAAAAACTACGTAACCTAACCTAACCTAACTTGAATTAAAAAATAAAAAAAAAACAAGAAAAACCTAACCTAACCTAACCTAAACCTAAAAAACCTAAAAAAAGAAAAAAACAAGAAAAAAACCTAACCTAACCCAAACCTAAAAAAACCCAAAAAAACAAAAAAAATAACTTAAAAAAGAAAGAAAACCTAACCTAACCTAACTTAACTTAAACCTAAACCTAAACCTAAAAAAACCTAAACTTAAAAAAACTACGTAACCTAACCTAATTTAAACTAAAAAAAGAAAAAAAACCTAATAAACCTAACAAAAAGGTTAGGTTAGGTTAGGTTAGGTTAGGTTAGGTTAGGTTAGGTTAGGTTAGGTTAGGTTAGGTTAGGTTAGGTTAGGTTAGGTTAGGTTAGGTTAGGTTAGGTTAGGTTAGGTTAGGTTAGGTTAGGTTAGGTTAGGTTAGGTTAGGTTAGGTTAGGTTAGGTTAGGTTAGGTTAGGTTAGGTTAGGTTAGGTTAGGTTAGGTTAGGTTAGGTTAGGTTAGGTTAGGTTAGGTTAGGTTAGGTTAGGTTAGGTTAGGTTAGGTTAGGTTAGGTTAGGTTAGGTTAGGTTAGGTTAGGTTAGGTTAGGTTAGGTTAGGTTAGGTTAGGTTAGGTTAGGTTAGGTTAGGTTAGGTTAGGTTAGGTTAGGTTAGGTTAGGTTAGGTTAGGTTAGGTTAGGTTAGGTTAGGTTAGGTTAGGTTAGGTTAGGTTAGGTTAGGTTAGGTTAGGTTAGGTTAGGTTAGGTTAGGTTAGGTTAGGTTAGGTTAGGTTAGGTTAGGTTAGGTTAGGTTAGGTTAGGTTAGGTTAGGTTAGGTTAGGTTAGGTTAGGTTAGGTTAGGTTCCTCGCTGTGTTGGTCACGGCCCGGGACAAGGACGAACTCCTGCATAGGGGATATATGGCCTCAAACGTCGTGAGCGACTGGATGGGCGACCATGACCTGGAACTTGCGACGGGGAAGACCGAGGCGATCGTCCTCAGAGGCCCTAGGGACAGGACGGGAGTGGTCTTTCGCTGCGCCGGGGTTGATGTAGTCCCCAAAGCCTCTGTCAGGTATTTGGGGGTGAATATCCACTCCAACGGACGGTGGGGGGAGCACGTCCGTGTGGTCGCACACAAGGCCGCTCAGAGAGTGGCTGCGCTGAGCCGGTTGATGCCCAACATCGGTGGTCCTAAACCCGAAAGGAGGAGGGTACTACATGGTGTTGTGCATTCGACCGTCCTCTATGCAGCCCCAGTCTGGTATAGGGCGATGGAAACATCGTCCTACCGAGAGTGCTTGATACGCGTGGATAGGACTAGCCTGCTACGTGTAGCATGTGCCTATAGGACTGTGTCTGCGGCGGCCCTGTGGGCGATCACGGGATGTGTTCCCCTGCACCTGATGGTACTAGAGAGGGAGCGGCTACATCGGAGTCGCCCTGACGAGGCCGAAGAGCGAGCCCACACGTTGCTCATGTGGCAGCGGGAGTGGGATGCAACGGTGGATGTTGCACAGTGGACGAAGTCCCTGATACCGAACCTTAGCAGGTGGCTGACCTGTAAGACGAAGTCCCTGATACCGAACCTTAGCAGGTGGCTGACCTGTAAGCACCGGCGTCTAGATTATTATCTGAGCAGGTGCTTACGGGACACGGTTGCTTCCGCAGCTACCTGCACAGGTTCGGGAGAGCAGCCTCTGAGGCCTGCCCTTACGGGGATGGCTCGGACAGTGTGTCGCATACGCTGTTGGATTGCGTCCGTTTCACGCGGGAACGTAATCGCCTGGAACACTGGAGCTGGGTCATCGCCTCGAGTCCGTGACCAGTCTTGTGGACATTATGCTCTCGGACTCGAGGCGATGGAACAGCATTCACGGTTTCGTCAGGGCGATTCTGCGGAAAAAAGAAGAAGAGGAGAGATTGCCCCCCGGGGGGGGATGAGCGTCGGCGAAAAAGTTATATATATGTATCTGTTTTATCTTGTTCTTATATTTTGTTTACTTTTGTTATTTTATTTATACACATAGTTTTAGGAATTTTTATTCATTTTATCTTTACACACATCTCTTTTATTTATTTATTTACTTATTTTATTACTTTTACCTTTTACTTTAATTTTTTACCCAATATATTATACAATAATTTTATTCTATTTATTTATTTATACATTTTATTTCTTATATTATATATTTACACCTACAGATATATGTTGTGCTGTACGAATATGTATGTGTGTTGTATATGTATGTTGTATATGTGCGTGTTGTATATGTAACCTAAGAGGGGTATTGCCCAGTTAAATCTGGGCATATACCCAGAGAGTTTGAAGGAGGAATTACTTCGAGCGTGCGTGGTCTTTTCCAGAACGTCGAGTGATCCCTCCATAGTAAAGACAAGTGATATGTACCCGTCAGGGGTACACCTTATTGATACCTTGCAGGACTGTGTGTTAGAGTGAGTAATTTCTGCATAGAGGTGACATAAGTCTGGGAGGCGCCAAAGAGAGAAAAGTCCCAACAGGGTGGTCCCATTTGGCGTTCTCTGGAGAATATGGGGTGGTGGTTTTAGCTGGTAACGAGCCTGTCATTGGACCCTGTGGCTCGAGTCCCGCACTGTTCTGCGGAGCCTTCAGCTCTGCAGTTCGGACATAAAGTCTTTCCACACTTTGAGCAAGCAAAAAAAAAAAAAAAAAAAAAAAAAAA